>NC_079552.1:6782735-7472735 GCF_015846415.1 Triplophysa dalaica
TCCTGTTCACCAGCAACAAGCTGAGCACCGGTGTGACATAACCTCACCCTGGACACAGGTCAGATGCTTCAACCTACACCAGAGCATTTACAGTAAATCTGCAAAAATAACTACAAATAATTTGAAAAGTTTCCAAGCTGGGGTTTGATGGAAAAACTATTTCAATACTCTTAAGCCTGTGGGTAACATTGTATACATATACTGTATTAACCTTCAACTGCAGTCGTTGCCAAATAAATTCTTATTTAAGGCACAAAGTATACAAAACTGTTAACCGGTAAACCTTAACTGTTTAACAACATACTGAACACGCATATATCATCAAAAATTGATAATGTACAGCTATAGCCATAGATATTTTCTCCACATTTCTTCCCTTTTCATTCTCACTCCTTCAAAATAAAAAATAAAATATAAATCGAAGCAATTGAATCGAATAGCTTGCTCGCTCTTTAAACTCGCTTGCTTTTCATTTTTGTTGGTGTTGGTTTCTTTCCTCTGTGTGTCAGTGTCAGTCCACGACACCCTGTGAGATATAAATGATCATGCTGGGATCCACCGGCCACTTCTGATCATGCATGTGCTCAGCAAGACAGAAATCTGGCCTCGCCCGTCATATGCAAAGAACAACAGATTAAATTTAGCAACATTGACAAGGTTTTGTTGTCCAGGGTTACATTTAAACTAGAAACTTGTTATCCACATGCATAAGTAAAGCACAAGGTCAATGCAAAAAGACTAAATATTCAGAGGGGGGTTCTTTAAATGAAGTAAATTTAGATGGCCACTCAATGGGCCGATAAACATGGCTCCTCGCTCTTCTGAAACACAGCTGTAGAAAGCTGATGAGAAAGAGACGGCCCCGTTTACCCGATAAATTACTAGCCATTTCAATTAATGCTCTACATTCTGAATTGATGTAGAAAGATGCAGTGGGTCAAAGATTAACGCAAGCTGTTACTCGACAAAATGTGCCACACACCCGAAACATTAAGCTAACACCAGCAATTAAAGCGGCACGTGTAAATTCACATTTACATTTACGCATTTAGCAGTCACTTTTATACAAAGTGACTTGCATTGCATTCTGCTATACATTTGTATCCGAATATGTGCATCCCCATGCACCTCGGCATTGCCAACGCCATTCTCTAACCATTGAGCTACAGGAAAGCTGTATCTTTTTGAATAGCTAATAATCCTGCATTACAGTGAGACTGTGAAGTGACGGATATTTTTTCCCTCTCCTCTTGGTATAACATAGAGAAAATTATAGATTATTAACAGTTTTGATAGTCTGATTGAAATTATAGGGACCTACTTGTCCTACTATGTGTTTTATGACCTGTTAGCTATATTCCAAATCATCTAAAGGCATAACCGTGCAAATTGAAATCTACCATGCAATCAAAATTATCTCCTCCACCACTCCCGCAAAAATAAAAGTGTAGCACGAAAAGTCTTTGAAATATGACAGAATAACACACACAAGAAAGATTAATGAATCAGTCAATAGAAAAGCGTAAGCAACATGCTGCGAGACAGCAAACATAAAGTCCATTAATAGCAAATACGCATTAAATAAAAAATCTCATCTCAAGGAATGGAATAAAACTCGTAAACACGTAGAGAAGAACTACTACTCCCTTCTCCACAGAGGACTTCAAATGTCATTCCCATCATCATCATCAACCACTCCCTACGACACACGGCAGCATTTATCAGGCTCTGCGTAAAATAACTCATTACACTTTATGATGTTAGTATTGCATATCCTGGTGCTTCAAGCGGCTGCGGTATGGATTGTGACCGTGAAAAATGAACGTGCAACATGAAAATTCCAGGTCTGGATTGAATCAGAATATTAGCGTGTCATAAAAGGTCAAATCGTAATAAAGCATTGAGTGGTTTACGTTAAGCACATTCCATCTAAACCACTGCTTTCATGGTAAGAAATGAGGAATACTTATGAGGAATAATTACGACCGAAAACTATCAAGGAATTTACTCAAGTATAGACTGATTCACTAATGAATCATTTAGACATTTTAATGAACTATTGTGACTAATTCAGTCAAAAAGAACCATTCATTCACAAACACAATGATTTGCAAGCAAGATAGACTTGAGCCACATCTGATCATTGAAATGTTTTAGCACAGATTTTCCATTACTTACAGTTGTGGGACAGCCATTTTTTTACATTTTCCACGACCGTGGCAAGCCTGTAACTACCAGTAGTCTTAAATCTACAATATGCAACACTTCCACAAGAGTAATATATTACACACAATTTACTTTATTAGACAATGTTATTTGGCTATACTATTTATTTTTCATGTTTTCTTGTTGGCTTTGCTTGTGAGATCAGATTCTATTTCTATTACATCACGGTAAGTGTATTTATCACAATAACCTAGAGCCCTATAAACAACCTTGCAAGAAAAAGAATGCTGTAAGGCAAAGAAAAGGGTACAGGAAGTGAGAGAGCGAGCGAGAAAGAGAGAGAGCGATGAACATCAGGGAGGCAGAACTGTCTTGCTTCACGAGAGCAGAAATGAGTCGATTAAGTCAGGGGAAAAAAGATCCCAGGCTTTTCCCCATCAACCTGGACAGCGATACCGTCAAGTGTCATGGGTGAGGAGGCGTGAGCCCACGCGGCATCTGCTGGATCCGGAGCGTTCTCTCGGCCCCATCAAGCCTCCAGAGACTCACCAGTCAACTTATCAACTCCAATCATTTAAAACCTGCCATTCAAAAAGCTTTTTCATTGACTGTCGTTCCACTTTAATTACGTGCCTAATCAAAACAAAGCGTGTTTGGATGTCCAGCGTGAGACACATGATGAATGAGACAGCTCATCAACCCCACTCAACCCATAGCCCATGTCTTGTATTCATCATCATTACCGCCGCTGGAACGCCCAGCGTGCACATTTCCTGCATTTCATCGTCTCATCACGGCACAGACGTAAAGAGAAACCTCTGTTCTCTTTGCTGTTTTTCTTCTCAATTTGATTCAGGGGGTAAATTGAGAGTTTGTTATCTCTCTTTGAAGATTTAAGTTTTTTAAAACGAGCATTTGTTATCTTTGCAGGATTGCACCAAAGTTTTGCGGGGGTTGAAAGGACCAAATCACCTAGCTATCAAAGTTACTTATTTCGAATTATCTCGGGTCCAAAACTGTTAAATTAGCTTTGTTCTTATCTATCTTTGGGTTTCCTTTTCGTTCTTTCATTTCTTCTCTTTGCCCCGTGTCTTTGAAACTCTGAAATTTTAAACAAAGCTCATCACTCTGAAAAGCGAGGTGTTCTATGATTGGCTAGTTAACCAGTGCGTAGTGATTGGTCGAATACTGCAAGCGTGTGATTGAAATGTAACGCCTCTTTCCATATTTTGTACATCAGGTTCCATAGCAATTGTACTGACAGTACTGACAGTTCTGACTAGCGTATACATTTTGGCAGTCTTAGAACATATGTAGATTTGTGGGGGTGTTTCAGGCAGGTCTGGCTAAGCATTCGCCTTAAGATAGAATGCATCTTTTGTTCTGACACTTTAATTTTGCAATTTTACGTGTCTGATACATGCATGGGCAACTTATAAAACACCAAAGAAAAACAAGTGTTTGCGCCATATGACCCCTTTAAATGTACTGTATTGGTATTGAGTTGACATTGAAACTACAGTTAAATCCCTCGTAAACAGAAAAAAAGTCTTGTTGATTTATTGTTTATCCTCTATTTCCAAATATGTCTGTTTTCACATAAGCACAAAAAACACTTTGATTCAACACCTCACGGGCTGCCTGCCATTTCAGTCAGTTTTTCACAAAGCTTGTCTTCAAACCGCTGTCTCTTGCCATCAAACTGTCAAACACTTTATCACAAAGGAAAATATGTTAAGGATATTTAGAGTAGATACAAACATTCTTGAGGAAGTTAGGTTTGCAGAGCTAGCCACCAAACACTACAGACGGCAGGGATCGTACATAACATGTTAATAGTTTTAAGCAAGCAGCAAAGTAGCCCTTAAAATAATTCTCATGCTTCAGGAGAAAATGTAACGATGCATTTGGGACGAGAAGCTGTCACCAGTAACAAAGAGAATATTCATGCACTTTGCGCCTCGTGCAGCTGAGCCTGCAACAGTCCTGTGTTGAAAAGATGGTCTGTCCAGTCTCAGAGGACAGTTGAAGCCATCTCAGCTACAATCTACAACAGCCAATCGACAGTGAGTCTTGAAGAATCAGCCATCAATCAGTGTTCACGGTGACAGGGACCAGGCGTGGGCAACATCCAAATAAATGGAGGATGGCCCACACCTTCCTCAGACCCAATTCAACCCTGTCAGTCGATGCCGAAAAAACACCACAGACACCTTAAACGAAAGCAGCTACAGAATCTGGAATCAACAATAGCAATTTACATCTTGTTTTGTGCAAACGTGCAACACGCTGAAAAACATCTTTGCTTCTAATCTATGATATTTTTATTACATAAATCCACATTCTCCAAAAGGGAATAAGAGAAAATAAAATGCAGGGAATGTCCGTGTTCAATCATTGTGTTCACTTTGGATATCTGGAAATCACACCCTTTATATTCCCTCAAGTTTCATTTTGTACATTTTTCCAAAGGTCTAATAATCACAATAAGGACTTCAATGAAGAACAGTTCAGATGTAATCAGAAAAGGCTGTCAGAAGACAGGGCCCGAGGCCTGTCTCCAGTACAGCTGCGTCGCTTGCTCACATCAGATAAGCCAAGCAAACATCAGATCACCACTGGCAGCTCTATCTTTCCATTGACCGATATTAATAGCGTGTAATAACATATGGCGGTTTGGCAGATGTGAAAGATCTTGGCAACGGACGCAGACTTTAGCCATTTTCTCAGGTTAAACAAACACAGATGTTGCGGCTGGGGGGGGGGGGCTGGTGGTGGGGACGTGATGCTTGCTGAGTGAAAGATCTGGGGTTTAATGTGACATTCATGATAGAAGAAGCGCATAGCGGACTGACCGCTATCCCAAGACTCTCAGGGTGAACATCACCCGACAACAGCCTCTTGTTTGAAGCGTAATTTGGAAATAGGAGCCAGATGCTTTCCCCTCATTCCTCAATGCTGCACAAATATGTAGCTTGATTGGATAATTTGGTCTGTATGTGTGTGTGTGCGCGCGTGTGTGTGTGAGAGAGAGAGAGAGTCAGAGAGAGAGAGAGAGAGAGAGAGAGAAATGGTGGTTTTCCACAAAAGAAGGAACTTCACTCTCAAGCGCGTGTGGTCTGTAAAAAGTGTCTCAACAGTTAAACTGTGTAATTTAGAGCACCGGTTGAAGTTAAATACACCTTAATCTAGAGAACTTGAGTTCCATTCACACGCAATTGTCTATTTAAGAAGAAATGTGCAGAGGAATTTACAGCTAGCCTAAATATCCATATTTGTCTTTGAATGGGTTTGCCCAGTGAGCTTAAATAACTTGAAAAAAAGATTTTGCTGCTAGCTTCATTAAAAGTATTACTGTGAAGCTATTCAACATTCTGCCAAAACTGTTTTACTTGCATGCAATTTATATCAATTTGTAAAACAGATACTTAATGAACTACATGAATAATTTCTGTCACTGTTAATGTACCATTGCTAAAACTGGGCAGGGATGTTCAGTTCCCAGCATGCTTTGCATGAAACCAGATCTGAAAATCTAGTGTTATTTAAAGGGACGGTTCACCAAAAAATGAAAATTCTGTCATGAATTACTCGCCTTCAAGTTGTTCCAAACCTGTAAAAATGTCTTTGTCTGGTTGAACACAAAGAAACTGACATTTCTGCAGCACCATTGACTACCATAGTAGGATTTTTAGTATCCAAAATGTAATATTTTGAAGAATTTAGGAAAAGAATCAGTTCTTGAGCTCCTTAGACTACCATTTTACGTTTTATATTATGGTGCCTCAGAAATTTCCGTTCCTAACATCTTTATGAATAATGAGTTTTTTTTAACAAAGCTTTGGAGTAACTTGAGGTTGAGTAATTCATGACAGAATTTTCATTTCTGGACTATTATCCAAATGCTATTATTACTATTTTTGTATGTTTTGGGCACATGCCCTCTCCACCTGAATGTAACCACTGTTCTTGAGAATCAATATAGCATATGACATCATATAACTTATAGAGGACACAGTCTTCCCCTTGGTGGGGTGAAATCTTACACTATGGTTCTTCTACCATGGCATGATCATCAGTGAGCGGGAACATTTCCCTTACCACTAACTAGGATGATTTACACCCGAGCAAAGCACCTAAAGAGCTTCTCCAGCAGCCATCAGATTCAGCTGTGACCTTTAGATGTGCTTCACTGTCTGATTCACCTAACACCAAAGCTAATAGAGTACTTGAGCACTGCGGCTGTTCTGAGAGGACTGTTTGAAAGTTAACCGTAAAATAATTGCTTTGAAATCAACTTTGAGATTGTCTAAAAACAGCAAATTTAGCAGACCGCGTTTTTCCAGATCCCGTCACTGCTCGCAGTGTTTTACAATACAAAAACGTGATACCAAGCCAAGCGGAGGTTGAAGGACAGACATGAAAGAGAGCAGCTTTGTTCTTTGTCTTTTGTTCCGAATGGGAGCCATGCGACCAGCAGTCCCGGCGATGCGTCCGATGCAGACATCAGTGTCGGGCTGACGCTCAAAGCAGGCGTGTGCGCAGGAAATGAAACTAAATGATGAATAGCTCAGAAAACAATACATAGATCAGGGCTGTCAGTCAGACGCAGCGTTTACCAGCATAGAAATCTTTATTCGCTAGCTATCTTTTTATTCTCCACACACAAGTATGTGATGAAGGTGTTTTAAACAGATATATTAAAAGTGTAATCTTTGTGAAACAACAGATAATTTGAAGCTATGTTCAGAAAAGCACCTCACAGCATGCATACTACATCTGTAGTCAAAATATGGAGCCACAGCCGATTTGATTGAAATGTTCATCAACGAATAATGCCTAACATACAGTTTTTTTTTACAATACATAGTGCCCGGCAGGTAGTTATTACAGAACACTATTCAGAACGTATCCATAGTCTATATTTATCATGCGAATCTCAAATCGTATGAAGGTAAATGGCTATTCTTTACCACACACTTAGCTAGTCATTAACAGCGGGAGAAAGCAGCCGTGAATTCAGATTTGACCGTGTCACAAGATGTTTGTACAGCCTCTGTATTCTTAATGAATTATAAAACCATATGTTAAATGACTCCGGCTTCCCCTCAGATTCATTTCTGGAGGTTTCAGGTTAGACTGAAGATTAATGAGTGTCCACTCGAACCTTTCCGCTTGCCCTTGAATACCGTGGTAGTTCCTTCTTAGTGAGCTTTGTGTAAACGCTTACCAAACGCTTGTACATGTGGTCTGGTATCACTGTCTGCCGAACCAAAGGGTACTAAAGTGTTTCCTTAATTTAATATTTGCAAGTTGTCATTGGAACTGCAAATTGTGCAATTTTCTTATATTTTTACGTCATGCAAATTAATAACACAATGGAGTTTAATACTACCTAAAGATTTTATTCTTATGGGTGTGTGTATATTTTCAAGATCAATTTTTGCGTAGACTTTTGGGCCTTCAAATCATCATTTAAATCATTTCCAAACAGGGACTTAGGAGTTTGATCTTCCGGTATGTACCCTGGCTAAAAGAAAAGAGTACCGTAATCCATGATGTAAAAATATACAATGCAAAATACAAAAAATAGTTTCCTCCAGAAGTCACTCATACAAACAAAGAATATACGCTATGTTTATATAACACAGTGCCATATTTATGTCACTGCAGGTCTTGTTTTACACAAATTTATTTGTCATTGCTTTTCAAAAGCGTGACTGAAGGTCAGATGACTGAATCAACAACAACACCGTCTTGGTCCTCTCTAATCTGTTTACCAGAGCTACAGTATGACAGGAATTCCCGGGATGTGAAATCTGAGGAATGTATAACTTCAGCCTTTACAGCAAAGTCCTGATGTTATCTGAGACACTAAAAGACATAGAATACAGTAAATTATCTGGAAATATCCTGCAAATAAAGTCTAAATTCAGACAGGAGTGTCCAAAATGCAGGCAAGAAATGCCAAAGATACACCATTAAGATAGCATTTAATCCTTATTGAATTTAGCACACATCATCATTCATATTTTAAGAGTACAAGCAGGAAATCTGAAGTAATTCAAGGAAAGTACAGTCTAATCGTAGATCAGGTTTCAAAAGTTTCAAACTTTCAATGGCTCCTTAACCTCCTCACCTCACAATCTGCAGTAAATCTGAGCACGTAAGCTAACGCTGTTTGTTTAATTTAGGCATGAATCTCCACATAATAATGTTTAATAACTCGGAGGTCTCCGTCGAGTGATACGTTACTTGGGCAACAGCCGATATGATCCAGTTAAACATTAATAACCGGCTGAATGTGTTATGAAGGAGCTGAAATTAGAATTAATGGTCATTCCTGGGAGTGACAATATCATGGAAACCTGTTTACTTTCTCTTTCACGCCGTTCACAGAACATGTTCTAGTCAAACTAATTACCTGAGGGGGAAAGAATAAGTGCTAAAATCTGCCTCCATTTCAAAAACTTTGAATCTATTCTGCGACGTGCCCTGAATCCGCTAAATCCATCTCGGCGGAGCACAGAGCTAGTCGCCACTTCCCATCGGAGAGGGTTAACGGAGAGAGAGCGAAAGAGAGAAACCTCTCCCTCCTCTGGCTCTTGGCGAGGACGGTAATTTGAGGCTGGCGGCCCTCTCCCATGTTACGACTTGGATGGAGATTTTCTGCGCATCCAGCAGAACGGTTTTGACAGGGCGCTTCATTATGTGGGGCTCTGCAGCACGGGGTCCGCCTGAGACGCCCGCTGCTGCTTGAACGAGCTCTGGTGCCAGGTTCTCAGGAGAAGCGGCACCCCGGCTGGTGTGTGTGTGTGTGCGGGTGACCTCCTTACAATTCACCACAGCTCTGCCGTGCATTCAGTAAGCAACCTGAGGAACAATTTGAATAACTCAGAGAGCAGAAGATACAACTGGTGGTGGTGACGGAGACAGAAACAGAGATAGAAAGTTGCACTTCAAGACGTGAGAACAAGGTTTGGACAGAGACAACATGTCCAGTGTGGAAGAAGGTTTGTGACACCACGGTGCACAATGTGGAACAAGTACGCAACCTACAAAACAATGAAGAGAATGGGATTTTTTTTTCCTATAAATTCTTATGTTTGTTACAATATAAAATGTCTACCAAGAATAAAAGGAGAGCTTTTCAAACTGTGCTGATTCCTTTCATACATCCCTCTCCTGCCCCAATTACCCCTCTCCACTGTCAGTTCTGCAGTCTTGAAGTGTTCATGGTCCTTTTTTAATATTTAACAAAATCAATATCTATTATATACACCACCATTCAAACTTTGGATGACCACAGTTAACAATGAGAATTATGTTGTGACTCGAAGAATCCAAAAGAAATGAAAAGGATAGAGAAAGTTTCTCTTCCATCAATTCAGTTAAAGCTCGGTAAGACAAAACAATGCATTTTTAACAATACTAAAGTAGTTCACATCTACAAACCATCACATTTATACATCAAATCATCCATTTTTAACAAATAGTTCAATTTTGTCTACAAACTTAATTTTGAAGATACTGTGCCTTCAAACATTACGATAATAAGGAACATTTTAGACGACTGTTTTAAAATGGTAGTGTTTATAGAGGGTATGCACGTGACATCACTTTCCCACAAGAACACGCCAAAATACGCACCCTTGAGTGGCAAAACACTCTGCAAAATGGCTGCTTACAATATCAGGAAAAGCGAGTGAGTGTCCAAGGACACCTGGTTCCTTTGTAAGTCATAAGGATCACCGTCGAGTCCGACTGCTTTTAATTTCAGAAAATAATTGTGTGTTTTAGTCCAGGTTTCGTTGTTTCTCCTATTGAAATCAGCTATTTTGCTGCACGTTTTATCACTCAAGGGGGCGTGTCCTGGCGTGTTCACATGGGAAAGTGCCAATAGTTTATTCTGTAGTCAACAGGAAAATGAACAGAAACTATATATTTTTCCATATTGCAAACAAATCACATTAAAACTTGTATCTCAAACTGTACTGGTAACTGCAATGTGAATAATGGACACACACCCGACTTATACTGTTGCGCTCAAAACTTTTCGCATTTATAAACCATAGATCTTCTTATAAGATCTTCCCTGCCTCAAAAATCACTTTTGCTTTTTCCTCAGATCACCTCTCTGGCCTCTTTAAATTCAGTCGTGCTCACAACAATAATCTGTCAAGGCATCGTGTTCTTGTCATGACTGGGGAGCTGCAAAAATAGACTGCTTTGGTCACGTCGACCTGTAACCTGCGTTTCCAGTAAGTTCTAGCCCTGTACATGAAAGGAAAAAAACTCTAAATTTCTCTCTATTCACCTGAAGAAAAGAAAAAGGTACCTCGGGATGCATGCTGGGTATCTCATCTCATGATCTGAGTTTAGCTCAGATGGGTTAATGTTCAGCAATTATCTAAACAGCACTCCACAAAACAACCCCCTTACCATCAAAGCAGAGAGAAAGCAATTGAGATCATCTCTCTATTAATGGTCATGGCAGGCGGGAGGCCGTGACCAACCAGCAGCGCAGGAAATGAGGTCGTTGACAGGTGGCGAGGCTAGGGGAACAAAGTTAGCAGCCTGGCTTCCTGTTATCACAGTCAGGATGGGCTGTCTGAATGAGTGTTAATTAGAGCTCATCTTTTTAACCTCGTCTCCACTGCCCTTGGCCAAAGCCTTAACCCCATGGCGTCCAAACGTAACGCTATATACAGACGTTTCATGAACACGTCTGGCCAGAAAAGACCACAGTAGTCGCCTGCCCTCAGATGATGATGTAATCAATGCACGTCTGACCTTTGACCCATTGATTTTTTACTGGTGGGGTGCGCACAGTGCAGATGTTTGCCTTGCATGAGAAGAACATAATCCTATTTCTTTAATAAAACATTTTTCTTAATATTACTTAATCATGCTATTCTCCTTTTGTCTTCTAACAAAAAAAAGTAAAATAAATATATTATATTATATATTTATATTGAAATATCAAAATGAGGTAAAATAATGATACAAAAATATAAATATCAAAATGTGCATAAACAACACATGCACACTTACAAGTATCATTTTCGGGTGAAGTGTTTCATTAAACATTGATCTAAGTGGTCTATCATTAACCTCTACTTGAATTAAACATTTCATTGCCTTTAGTATCTCAATATAGCATCTCAAACCGACCATCATGAGTCCATTTGACAGCGATCAAATGCTGTGGTTGTGTCTAAGCTTGAGTAGCTAGGCAACAGAGGGATACAGTGAAAATGAGAACACAGCTTGCAGCTGTTGCTAGGGAACCATTGGAGAGTTTTAGAGCTTGTAAATGGAGAGCTGGATGGATCACGCTCTAATAGACTGCGTTTGATGGAGCCGCATATACAAGGAGATGAGGGATCGAGAAGAAGCAACGTTCTTCATCCCACCAACACGCCGATGTGTCAGATTCAACCGGGCTGGAGGTTGGTGCCCGGTGTGTAAACACACATTACAGCCCAGAAAGAGAGAGAGAGAACATGTCAATATCCTATATAGCATTTGTATAAGTAGCGGTATCTAAATAATTGAGCAGTGAGGGACAGAACTAGGTGATTTGATGCCTGGAAGCTAAATCTGTTCGGAGGTATAAGAGAAACTTAACAACAGAGATCCAGCAGACCTTAGTGTTGAAGCATTCTGAGAAAAGAATAGTGCTCAAGGAAATGCAAGTCAAATGCCCGCAGACTACCAGACAGAGAGAAAGAAGTTACACTGAGCAAGAAAACAGTCATCATCTCAAGGGAAACACGGAGCACAGAAACGGTGAGTGCTTACAAAGCTGAAGGGCCGGGGCCTACAGCAAATATCTCGCACCATTTCCCAAATACACACTGAGAACACAAAACAACTACGGGCAAACACGTAGACACAACAGATTCACGACAGAAAACAAAATGTCAGTATAGAAAACAATGTCACAAATCACAGTGTCTTCTAAGGAGAAGGGCAAACAGCACACGGGCTGAATCGAGCGGAACTCGCTGAGGGTGTTTAGATTCTCTGCCGTTCATTAACAAGTCATCTGCTACGGAGAGATAATTCGGTACTAATAGAATCAGGTGTGCAGCATAAGCCAGTCAACGGCTCATGTCAAGGACACGCTTAGCACAACAGTACACAGACAGTATTGACGTATCCAGAAACACAGTATTAACATATCGTGTTTAGTGCTTTCAGAAGCGTGTTAATTTTGGTGTAGATTTTCGTCAGTGGAAGTGGCTTGAAACACATCACCTGGATTAAGGTTGAACGTAGGCAAAGCAAAAAATTGAAATGTGATTTGTGATTATTAGTCAGAAGAATCCTTAGAAATCCTTGGCTAGTTTTATGTGTGTGAGAAAGCTCTTAAATTGTGATGATGGACCAACATTTGAGCATTTTAGTGTGTTGTTACAACCTGACATTATCAACACCCAAAATATGTGTGAAACTCAAGTGCTCCATTCACACGATGCTGCCCATCTGCGCATAATGTTTCATCTTTTAAGGGGTTCGGAGGTCAAAATTGCGTTTCATCATTTTCACAGACAGCATTTTGGCATTCGAGGGTCAGTGTGCAACCGAACCGGTGAAGCAATTAAAGAAGAGATTGAACGGCGGTAATTTGTCTCCTGCAGCAGTGACATTTCCCAAGGTAAATTTTCGGTCGTCTTCAAAACACGTCCCTGAAAACACGCTCACTTATAGGTCCGGCCCAGCGTCAATCACGGCAACAGAATATATTGTATCGGTTCTGTTGAGGACGCGCAGTCAAATATTAATCATAATCACACTGGAGTCAAAGTGCACAAGGTCTTCCTGCCTCATTGTCTGTGTAAGTCTGAAAGCGTGGTGATATGAATATACATAACAATGGCCCTGCTTTGAATCATAACAAGTCTGTTAGCGCAGTACCCCAGGAACTCTTCCTAAGAGCTCAGATCAGGCCTTATTTGCATATTTTCATATTTAATTTTGCATAGGGGAGACGGGAGCTTGATGTGGCCTAATGCTGCTTCTGACACATTCACAACCCCGTAATTATGCTCCTGCCCCCTGCACCCCCACCTCCTCATCCAGATTCTCCCCAATTAATCGCTAACACAAATAGATCCTCCGGTGGCCAGGGGTCACTCAGACTGTCACGCATACGGAACAACTGTCACGTCCCGAAGTTTCATTCGACAGGAACTTTCAAATAAGAGATTTGGCCTTTATGACATCACAAAGGGACTGAACGGATATCTGAATACACAATATTAAGAGCTGAATAAACAAAACAGATATTTTTTTGCAGAAGTAAATGACTGGCGCTTGTCTAAATAAATACATAAATAAATGAAGCAAGTATATTGTGTGCGGTTGCCAGGGTGTCGCTATATGGTGACTTCTTAAATGGAAAGTTCAGCAAAAAATATAAATTCCTTCATCTATCGCTCACCCTCGTGTCATTGCAAACCCGTTTGACTTTCCTCTGTTCAGCAGAAAACAGAGATATTTTAAGGATTGTCGGTAACCAAACAACATCGGTCCCCATTGACTTCCACTAAAACATTACTCCAAATATATATTATTTTGTGTTGCAAAGAAGATTTGGAGTCACAATCATGTATGAGGTTAAATAATGTAAATTATGACTTTTTGGGGGGCTGACCCATACTATTCCAAACTGGTCCAATGCTTTCATTCAATGCACGTCAATGTGATTTACATTTGCATTCAATAATTTTGTGGAAATATTTATTTAAAGTAAATTAAAAAAGTATTATAATTTTTTATACTACAAACCAAATGAATTGATCATGCTTAGTCATCAACTAAACAAAAATCTATTAGCAAACAGATTCTCAATTAGCTGCATGATTATCGCTCATTTTTGCAGTACAAATAATGCGGGATAAGATCCTGTGCGTGCTAAAGTCTACCACTTATGGCTGAGGGTTTGTTCAAATCCGTACCACTAACACACGAGGATATATAGTGATACTTGTTTTACCAAACACCCATAATAATAGTAAAACACAGTGGATTAGCACTTAATCGGTAGGCTAACAATCTCTTTATCGGAGGAATGTTGGATGTTTGCATATAGTCTCTCAAAGGAGGATGTTTGTTGTTACGGAGAGAGTTTGAATATGGGATGCAAAATCCCTGCATGCCTAGCTGCCAGATGAGGGAAAGAAAAGAATACAATCCCATCTGTTCAAAATCAATACAGAGCTGACGCCACAACTCTAGCTCCAGGTCTCACGCTTGAGGTGGAGAGGTTCAATGACAGCTGAGGGAAGACGTGTGTATCCGCTAAATCCTTCAGTTAACCCTCACAAACCTGAGCGAGACGGTTTGTCACATGACATCTGAGTCACAATGCTGTTGTTCTCACCTGAGCGCCACAAAAGAGATGATGAAACAGGATCTAAAGAAGACTAAAATATCAGGAGCCATGCTGGGTGCTTGTTCAATAGGATAATGTTTGCACATATGTTACCCTGAATATTCACGCTGAATTTCTGACACATTCTGAAAGATATAATGCAGGGTTTGCTATACTGTTTCAACACTTAATATACGTTATTCCTTTATGTTGGTTTTAAATAGTAAAAAAACGATTGCTTTAACAACATATTATGTATTAACAACAAAAAATGAATTACATATTATAATATATTAAAAATTATTCTATACACAAAAAAACATTCTAGATGAATAATATTAAAATATTAAAATCATATTTTATATTTACAAAATGGAGGTTCATGGTTGGAAATGAAATAAAAGTCATGACTTTTAAAGAGCTGTAAATCCCTGACATTTTAAGCATGAACAACAAAACTATGGAATAAACAGTGGGAAAAAAAACTTTAAGTGTTAACAACTATGGGTCATTTTAACCAATCTCTAATTCAAAAGATAAATATGATCTCTATACTTTTTTCCAGGTTTTCCATGACCGTGCCAACCTGCAATCCCTTTTATGTCTCTCTACCTGCTCTGGGATTCATCTGTGTACAGTAGTAATGCTGATGGCCCGAACAGATGCTGCTAGCGACTGCATTTGTCTGAACCAGGGCTTCTATTTGCTGTCCTGTGAAGTATTAGCCACAGCAGATGGAGAGAAAGCAGGCGAGTTATCTTTTCTGGGCCCCTAAAGGCAGCAAACCTCTCTAATGGGGAAAATAAGGTTGTTTAATTGAAGTTTATTTTGCAGTGTGACTGGTTTTATTGAGTACCATTTTTCTTGTTAATGAGCCTGTAATGTGAATGCTGATATCGTAAAGAGTTTTAGACTTTAAACCTGGTCCCAGGATGCTTTGCTTTACTTCAATAGAATAGTTCACCCCAAAATGAAAATTCTCAAATTTTCTACTTATGCCATCTCAGTTGTAAATGACTTTCTTTCTTCAGCAAACAAAACCAAAACAAAAGTGTGAATAATATTGAAGTAGTTCAACGTTTTTCCAAAAAGCACATACATCCACCATAAAAGTAATACAAATGACTCCAGAGAGTTAATGCCTTCTGAATGGGTTTATGAAAGAAAAATATTCATATACTTTTAACCTCTGCACATGTGGGAAAACAATAGCACACATTTCAGACTCAAGCCATGGGCAATGATGTTGCCAAGACAATTCTGAAGACTAATGCTTTCCACCACTAGTCTGGACGTGCATTAAACCAAATGTCAAACCCTATTTTAATACACATTTCTCAGCTGATGCACACCACCAATTCTGAAATACTTCAAAACTGTTGCTTTCTTTTTCCCCTGTGCTTTACCAACCAGAGAACTGTACTGCATATTTGCCTAAAATTGGACTGATTCTGCTTAAATACGTCTATATTAGGAAGTACATTTTCTTTTGGCAAATACATTAATTGGTTTTGCCGGCTTGGACACACACAGTTTGTAAAGTCGCATTAAGAGGCATAGCGTTGGTGCAGAATTTCAAGGTGGAACGCAGCTGGTCCTTCATTTCACCTTTCAAAACCTTTTAAAAGACTTTCTCCAGAGAGTCTCAACCTTATAATGATTCCATTATGGGATTACAGTGCTATCAACTCTGAAAATGTGGCCTCCATCACAAAGACACTGTATCCCGTTTCATCTCCAACATCTCCAATAATCAGATTCTGAAACGAGCCTTGGGCTGCCAGTGTCCATCAGATCTAAAGCTCCTGAATTACAGTTATCAAACTGTCTTAATAACAATACTACACACACACGGAAGAATGCTATAAATGCCACTTTCATTTAATGGAGAATGGAAAAAGAAAAATCTGTGCAAATAATTTGTGTTCCGTTCAAGTCCGAATTAAGTTTACATTCAAAATCTAAAATTTAAAAAAAGTTTTTTATTATAAAAAATATAAGAACTACAAAAACAAAATATGTCTGGTCGTTCAGCATTTCTTCAAAACATAATGGGGATGATGTAAAACATAAAACTCTCAAATTAAAGTTTTGAACTTTTCAATCAAATTATGATGATGTAATTTGTAAATATATAAATGCAAAATAAAGAACATTTAAAAATGTACAGATCTTAATAACATATGTATTGTATTCATGCATTTACAATACGTAAATACAAACAATACATTAATATATAACAATAAAAATAATAACAATAACAATTATTATTATTATCTGCTTTTGTTGTTCATAATACTAAAATTATTGTTATTATTATTTGTATTTGTTGCTGTTATTATTGTTATTCATTTACACATGTGTACATGTATTAACTTAGTTCAATACTTCACCATTCAATGCAACAGCATTCTTCCTTTTTTTAATCCGGCTTAAATGTTCTGAATCCTTTTAGGTAGCAGTGCATTCATTTATTAAAGCATTAATTATAGAACAAGCAATTCCTTAACTTTTCCACTTACATCAAACTTAAGCCACGAACTTGGAAACAATCTGAGGCTGCTTTCAAAGCATTTCATACTGAGGTTTTTTTTATGTCTTTTTTGACTTGTGAGATAGCTGTAATAGCTGATAGTATCTCAGGCGAGCAGAGGAGGAACACGGCTGCCCTCATCAAAAACACAAGACCTCACAGCAGCAGTTCTCATGGCTGTTGATTGCTTTTGCATTTTATCTGACACACAGTATATGAGCCCCTATTTTTCTCTCTTACAGGACTTTGCTCCCCTTGTACATTCAGGGTGTCTGCTGTCTATTGAAATTAGAAGAAAGCCTCTAAACTGTAGGGTAGGGTCAAAATACGACGAGTATTTCTATACGGTATTTACAGTTCCTGGAGTCAGTGTAGTATAAAATGTGATTAGTAGAGCGTATATTTTGATACCAAGTGTTTCTTGGCAGTAGTTATTAGAATAAGCTGGGGTACTTCTAATGTTTCTCGCAATAAGCACACAACAAACCTCCGGAGATTAAAACCATGAAAAATATTTAATTCCTCCTTTCCGCAGCGATCTTTCCACGGCCCAGGAATAGCAGCAACACTTCCAGATGTGAGAAATTGCTCCTATCTCTCATTAATCTCTAACCTTGCTATTCACTTCTACACAATTCGCGGATGTAAGGGATGTAACAATAGGCCAAAGAAAAAGCCCCTCGAGCCTGGCAAGTCCCCGAGCGTGTAGCACAACGGAACATGTATAACAATTATCGAAGCAGACCACAGATTATATTTTTCAATTGAAGCACAAAATAGGCTAAACTAAAACGTATTACAATGGTTATTCCATGAAATGTGAACTGAATTCATTGTCCGGAGTTAGGGTGAAAATGATTAAGGTGAGGGAGGAGTATTTAGAGCATGAAGTAACGTTGAAAAATGTTGCCAGGATGATTGGTTCTTTCTTTCTGAATCTAGTTCTTGCCAAAACGTCTTGGACATATGGACCGATGATTCCCGACGATCAGTAGAGAGAGGAAGAAAGAGAAACTGCTCTTTCTGGATGGAGTCCACAGGTCCACGGCCTGTTAAAAGTGTTACATTCTGACAGGCATTTTAACAGAACGCTTCAAAGATCTAGTGAAGTAGAAACAGAGCCAAACCCACCAAGCACATCCTATCTGGAATACTGCACGCAAAAAGCATGTTGTGAGGGCGACCTCATTGTCCCTAACGGTTACCCTTCTCGGAGACTTTGGGATTCAGCGATGGGTCTTTATCATCCTTCAAGTCCAGCCCACACCTGTTTATTCCAGCTCTTCATTCCCCAGAGCATCATAAGAACCCTGGCTACCTCCTCCACCAGATGCAGCTGACCAGCAAAGATCCGTGTTTTTTCAATGTTTACCCTTCTCTGGACTTGAAACGCCCCGGCGAGTGAGGAACGGTGAACGAGCAACGAGAGTAAGCGTCTTTGGGGAGATGGGGAGAGCAACGGAGATGATTTATCTCTTCGCCAGTCGATGTGAACAGGGAGGGAGCCAAGAAGGTTTCAGCAGGGCCCGTAAAACGCCTGGAGGGGTAATTTATGGGCCCGGTTCCGGACGTGTTAACGCAGCGGGCTTGGTGGAGAGGATTCATCTCTATATATGGGACAGTCCCCTCTACGGCATATGCCAACAGAGCCTCCCACAACTCCCTCTCGGCATTTCCTCTAATCTGTCATCGGCGGTGGGACCCGTGACTCCACAGGTCGGCAGATTACTACAAAAAATCAACACCTACGTTTAAAGGGGCGAAACAGCCGTGGAAGTCCATAAATTAAACCCTGGGAGCAAATACGAGCAGAGAGTGGAATTAAATGCATTGAAACTGCTAGATTTGCTTGGGATGTGCAGATCAATCTTGGGAAATCTATGATGTTGAAGTGAGAAGATTGATTCTCTCATAAAAATATCGATTATGAGGGATTTTATTACTAATTTGTTTTATCACTTATTTAGCTTGAAAAGAATGCATATCATATGACATCATCAAATATTTGTGTAGGATAGAAGTTCATTGCTTGTTATGTTGTCACGGTGGACTAAAGCATCTGCTAAATGATTAAATGTATTAAACTCTTTCACCTTCTACTCAACTGAATACAAGCAGCAATGTTGTAAAGTACAAGCAATAACATCCAGCGAATCACTCACTGCTTTCATTTACAGAGAGAGAGAGAAAGAGAGAGCACGTGAGAGAAAGAGAGAGATGAGCTAATGACAGAGAAAAGATCATCTGTTATTTTGCACTAAATAATGACAAAGCTAAATGTGGCATTTATTATAGGCTAATAGGTTTTTGTGATGTTAAATATAACTGTAAAGTATGGAAAATGACTTATGTTCTACAGTTCTTGTTAATGACTGTATAACAAAAATGAGACTAATAATTTGCAGTTTAACCCTATTTAAATATTAATAATGGCTTTTTAATGTTAAATGAAAGTAATTACCTATTCCCTAGAAATCACAAAACCTTTTAATTTAAGTATGATTATTAATTGTACTGAATAATATATTATATCAAAACAAAATGAGGAATTACCCATTCCAATTTGCTGTGCAAATCATATTAAATTTTTAAAACAACTATTGAAATATTTGAAATAATAAATATTATATAAATATATGTCGTATTAGATTATTAAATTAGATTTCATGTACAAATACTCTATTTAAAATGAACATATTATTTAGAAACATTATTTAAATAATAGGGACTGACTGAGGTGCTGTTGCTATAGTCATTTTGGCCTTTGACATTTCATTGCCTTGAAATGTTAAGGTCCTATCTGACGTTTTTTTCCAAATTTAGTTATTCTCATATTCTTTTCTATTCTCAGAATGCAGATAGAACCTTATAATTCCAAGATGATGATTTGTGTAAGTTGAACACATTAAGTATATGGCATAATGGTTGGTTATATAGTAACCTGTAATGGCGCACATACATCGCTTGGCCTTATTAGCGGAGGTATAATTCATTTCAGGCTAAAAAGATTTAGGTTTCTATACACCACATATATCCCTAAAACTTACATTTCGAAATGGCTCTGAAAGACCCACAGTTTACTTCTCCTTTGCCAGGTATTTAAGACAGCAAGATTGAAAACCATCTGATGTGTGTTTAACAAGCAAATAATGTGGCTAAATGAAGCACAAACGAAAATGAGTTACCTTGTTAATGCAGTCAATACCTAATAGGCCTTTATTTCGTACTTCTAAGTTAACTAACACAGGAAAGGAACAAATACAAATCTAAGACGGCGCAACATATTACCATAAGTGATTCATCTTGTTGGCAAAAGCAATAGTAAGTGCAGTATAATAGCAATAATTCATCAAAGACGTAAAATTTCGGTTTGGGAAAATGGTCTAGAGGAAAAAAGCAAGCACACTGCTCATTTTGCATTGCAAAGTGTTGTGCCATTGGAGGTTGTTCCATATTTTCAAACATAGTACAAATCATTTCGGTGGCACAGAACACTTATAAACTAAGCAGCAATATTACAACATTCATCAAAGCTACAAACTTTAAAATCAGCAACAATAAGAAATGGTCTCATTGGTAGAATACGACAAATGACTAACACAAATAAAAACCTAGGCCAAGATGCCAAAATATCAAAGAGAGAGTTCTGGACAAGACGTCTGCGTTTGACAAGAGATGTTTTAATGTGTATATTTAAGAGGGGGATGATTGTGGCTAGCCTGAGAGTTTAATGCGTAGGAAAGTTTACTAGCTGTGGCTGTGTTCCAGCAGATTCTTGGCCATGTTTGTGGCACATGTCTAGTTAGCAGTAAAATGCTAACTTCAGAGGTTGCTACCCCATCATCATGGCTGTATTTTCAGTCTAATACCAGTCAAGGGCAGTCAGAATGGTGTGTACCATCCCTAATGATGACAGAGGATCACAGCATGTGTGCTGAGTCAAAGTTGAATGAATAATTATTTACATTTTTGACTACAGCAACAGCTGACAGTGACGGGTGGCATTCATTTTCAATGAGAGCTCTGCGAGATTTCTGGAGAGACAAGAATGTGGTCTCGATAAAGTTGACAAAGTTTAACTTTATGCAAATACTTTACAACGCAAATTAGGTGACAATTGAGTGAGGACGCATGAACTGGATGGACGGTTTCGTAAAATAAATGAAAAAAGTGCGATTGGACAATGCACGGCCCATTCTCAAAATAAATGAAGAGGGACATATGGACAAACGAGCCACCAAACAAACAATATGTAAATAAGCGAACAACATAAAAATCAGTTATATTTAGGTGCAGACATTCATCATTGTCACCCGGCAGCAAAACTACCTGGCGTGCCCCAACATGTCCCATTTCTCTCCCATCATCTACGTCCTGTTGGTTGAAGGCCACGCTTTCTTCGCGTTCATTTATAGCACAATCTGTCAGTATCGAGCTATTTACTTATGGAAATGTCCCCTGGATTAAGCTGCTCCCCAACACCTTCCCCATCTGACACGTTTCCTCTGAAAAAATAGGCCCAGGTCCGCCTCATCTGCTTTGGAATGGGGCGCTCCAGCTATTTGAATACCGGGACTGATTTGAAGGTGACCGGCTCTGAAACTCTACTGTGGCTGACACGTGTCCTGTTCTGCTTTTCAACACAATTCTACAGCTCGGTTCCACAACTGAGCAAACTGCCCAGATGTGTGCTGTGCACATAAGCAGCAGATGTCTTCTAAGGCCACATCTAAAGCGCTATGGGATCGCATAAGTGACTGATTTGGAACACTCTGCATAGGCTCAACTCGTATCACACATATAATTATAATACACATGGAGTGCTTTGCATGACAGACTCGACTATCAAAGACATTCTGATGTTAGTATGCAACCAAGGCGACGCCACACTGATCTAAAAACACATCTAATGACAAAATGTTTTTTGGGTGAACTATCCCTTTAAGTTTGGTCTATGATGTCCTAAAATGCTCCACACAGCTTGCTTGTTTTTTCCAAAATGTAAGCATGTATTACACTTTCTTTGGAGGTACATCAAAGCATTATAGGAAACAAGCATGTTACTTCTCTGCTTTCTCTATGGTTTACTTAAACTGAATTGTTTAAAATATGCAGGAAATAGTTTAAGCAGCTTCACATAATGTCAAGCTTCTGTTTGGAACCAACACTGTGTATAGAACGAGAAAACTAATTTGCAATCCCGCTCCTCTAATGTAATCTATTGGAAACATAGGGAAGCACTTATTTTAATGCTGTGTGTTTGGTATGGGAACCGGTATAATGTCTTTTCTGAACATTAAAGAAGAGAAAACGGGATGGCGCTTTGGAAAGCAGGTTTTATGTCTGCTTGGGCTGAGACCTCTGGCCGCCTGTATGTTTACAGAGAGAGTTTTTAAAAGCTATCCACCTTGTGTCTTATATAATTCTCTTCATACGTTCTTGCGCAAACACAGAATGCCAAACATACTTGCATGTACATGAACAAAAACACAGAAGAAAAAGATTATTAGACACTGACTTGCACGTTATAGAATTAATATTTGTATTATTTGTCTCTTAAATGTTTGGTTTTACAAATCTATTACTGTATGTCTAGCCAATGATGTGAGAAACCGTTTATGGGAGGAAAAAGACTAGAATGATGATTCTTTTAAGTCTTTAAATTAGCTCTCTGGTCATTCTCTGAATAAAAAAACGGACTGCTGGAACAGAACATGACATGAAAGCTAAAAGCCATAATGCAGTCATTTCATACTCGCACCTGAAATCCGCCTTCCCTGTTCCATTACTCAAATGAAGATGAATGAAAACAGTAAATTATTTGGATAATTTGTACATTGAGGCCTGCAGCTGGTAATTGTATCATCTCTCTCTCCTTCTGACATGATTAGCTAAACACGCTAGGGTCCTTTCCAAAGTTAATAAACCAAAGATAGTGAAAATATGTACTCATGGCAGATTGTTCTGGAATGTTTGAAGGAGGAAGGAGGAGACGAGACGGGAAAACAGGGGGAAAAAGACAGAGATGGAAAAATTGAAAAACAGAGTACTGGGCCCACAGGGTTTTATGAATGGCACCAAAATGTCTTTAGTAATATGATTGACATAGCAGGCAGCCGTTTCCTCAGGGGCCGGGGGCTCTCTTCTGTTGGTAATGAAATGTTTAGCGGTGGTCTCGGTTTAAATGGGCTACGCATCTGGATTAGCAAATCATACTGTCAATCAAAAAAAAGAGAATATATAAATAATACAGTATATTACATACAGTGAGGTTTCAAAAGTCTGAGCCCAAATGAAAAAGCTTTAAGTTTGCCATTATTTTCTACTGTATGTATATATTGTAGATAAACATGTTTTTTTTTGTATTTATGACATTATGCTCTGAACTGATTTGCAAATGGTACAAAGTGCATCTTGTGTGACTAAATAGAAGCAAGCAAATCTAACCAATGTTCGATGATAACAGAACTATGATAACCAATGGGCAATGTTCATAGTAATAATAATAATATCAATTTGAATTTATGATCTAAAAAAGGACAGAATCTTATTGTTTCTATTCATATAGCATAGTACCTTACAAATATAAAAATATTTAATATTAATAATTTATGATGGATGGATGGATGGATAGATAGATAGATAGATAGATAGATAGATAGATAGATAGATAGATAGATAGATAGATAGATAGATAGATAGATAGAATTCTATCGCAATTCTTAGAATTTATCATTGTCATTTTTAATAATAATAATCATCATTTGAATCTGTGGTTATAAGTTCTAATTTTTAAGCATATTAAATATAATACATATAATAGATATAATGAATGAATTTACTAATTCATTCATTACAATGCAACATTGAAAAAAGTGCTAAATAGATCAAATTGAATTCAATGAATGAATGAATGAATGAATCCAATACAATTATTTCTAGGTTTAAATTCGATTTTCTTAGTGCTCCCACACATCTGGGCCCACTCTGTTGATCTAAAAGCTTAGAGCGGTCACACTCGCTCCTAAACCATCTTCTGTCCCAACGTGCAAATAAACTGTTGTGGTGTACAGCAGACAGCCTAATGGAGTGTTTACACTGTCAATACGATTAGTCTGTAGTCTCATATTGCAGCATATGTAACTTGTTTGCCTTTTTGCCCTGCATCAGTCCATCCCCAGAAGCTCCTACTAAAACCAACATTAACATTTCCCTAAATATAATAAGCATAACTATAATGCCACAACTAGGGGCAGCAGAGACAGACAAAGAGGTATACTGTATCTTAAAAAATGAGAGAGAGCCCATGACACAGTTCATGAAACGCCGCACTGTGCGTCTGACAAAACAGACATAAAGAATGATCAGGACCGCTGAGAAGAGTTCAGTGAGCTCCGTGCTGGATTTACCAACAGCAGAAGGAGGCTGTCACATCACATTAGAGCTCGATGTCTCTCCTCTACGCAGGCCCTCGGAGGCTGCAAAGCAGACTGGCCGGGCCCACGCAGGCATCGATGCCGATGGAGAAGCAAAGAGGGCCGAACCCTGGGGCCAACTACCCACCATCCCGCCATCCAAGCTTAACTGTCAGCTTCATAAAGCATCAACTCTGGAGATGTAGGCTAACTAGATCAGGGGTGGGCTGGAACAGTAGGAGGACTGTTGTTGTGTACTAGAAATGACTGCATAATGAACTACAGCACTGACAATAGACGACAAAGAAGAGAAGAAAACAACACAAGCTGCCGACAGTTTTTAAAACGAAGCATTGATCCAGTTCTTGTTTTTATAAATATGAGATGGAATGTATGTTCAAACATGACATTAAACTAGTTATTTCAACTGGGCAAGTTTGTGTTTTTGTATCACCCCACAGTCCGGTTATCCATCAATATACACTACTGTTCAAATGCGTTGAGTCACTTCATTCATTCATTCTTTATTGTCATTTTCTATATTGTAGAATAACAAAAATTCATCAAAACAATAATGTGATTATGATTATTATTTTGTGAAAGTAGAAGACTGAAACAAAGCCAAATATTTTTGCGTCTTCAAAGTAGATACCATTTGCCTTGAATTTTGGAGAAATACAATTTTTTTAGGGTTTCTTCAGGTATCCCATGTTTTATTGGCTGTCTTTATCTCAGTATTTAGTAAGAAAATGAAATGATCTTAAGAAAAAAGGTTTTCTAATGAAAGTGGTTATTACATTTTCACAATTATATTTTAAAGATGCCGTTCTTCAGCTGTTTTCGAAGCTTTGATTATATTTTGTGAGTGTTTAACAATGGATATTCACGTTTTTACTTAAAAAAAGTAATTTATATTTCAAGACTATTGTTCACCGCTGTCCCTCTTCTCCATCCTCCTGAAAGACGCTGATTGGTAGAGCTGACCCAGTTAGTCGTGATTGGTTCCCCGCTTAGAGCGTGTGAGGCAGACAAAGTACATAACTTCCTTACTTGAGAAGTAGCCATACTACTGGTCAAATATTACTCCACTGCAAGTAAAAGTTGTAAAGACAGATTCTTGAGTATGCTAACTAGTACAGAAGTATGTGCTTTTAAAAGTACTCAAGTATTAAAAGTTAATTGTAGTTGTGCATTGTTTAATTGTTTAATTGTCGTGAACCTTATGCCCCTGAAGCAACCTGCTGAATACACAGAGTAGCTCACAGTATCAGTGGTATTAAGAGCGTTATATGTTTACCATATATATGTTTGGTTTAGATATAATCATGTATGATCATTTTGCCTAATTATCCTCATTAGCCCCCTAGGCCTATACAGTATGTATTTATGAGTGTTATTTGTTTTGTTTTGTATATTGTCTTTACTTGTTTTTGCACCAATTTACCAGTAAGTAGGATTTAGTAAAGTGTAGAAGCCTTGTGTTTGTTGGATTTATGACCATTTGGATTACCGTAGTTTAACAACAAACATAAACTATAGCTACTATAATGAAACCATGGTGAAATTGAAGTGAAAACAGCTTAATTGGAGTATGGTTACTATATAGATTTTTTTTTAAATTTGTGGATGATGTTGTTTTACTGCAAATATCATCCCTGCTGAAAAAAACAATTAATTTGTGAATTAGAATTAGATTTTTCTATTAAATTCCTCTTTGAAGTATGTTTTGAGTTTTATTCCAACTGGACACCAGCCCACCAACATAATCCATCACATACAAGTAGACAACAAGTAACCATTCTAAACAATTCCCATAAGAACCATTAAATCCATTACATTCTCTGTTGTATTTTGGGCAGGGTTCTATTGATTTTAAGCAGAAATACGTCAACTAAAGTCACAAAAGGAAAAACATAATTTATTTCCCAAATGGCTTTAAAATAAAATTTTCCAATAAAAACTTTACATTACAACAATACACACTAACTAAAGTTTGAAAATTGCCATCAAGGGGAAAGGCACCTTTAATGCTACTTTAAAGATCACAATATACATTTCAGTCAAGTGTTCCTAAACTTTTGAACAGTACCTATAAAATAAACATCAAATATCTTTTGATTATCAAACTAATGTCAGACGGACAGAAGCATTTGTGCAATTCTCTGTAAGTGATTCAAAATGTTACATTTCAGCTTTACCACCAACCGCTCAAAAAAGATTAACAACTCTGAAATAAAACCTTCATTCTGACCCAGTTCACCCTTTAAAATTCAGCGAGCGGTATAAAATAAATTCACTACAAATTAAAGGTAAACAGCCATAAGCCCTTCTTACCAAAAGTGAGTTTTGACAAGCTTTGAAAAAGGGAGAATGAATAAACAAGTGAATGAAAAGAAAGAATTAATTAAACGAATGCCTTTAAAAACGCTCCTTTAATCTTTCGGACACGCTTTAATTCAAGGTCAAGCTTGTAAATACCCTCTCTGCTGAGGCAATATGAAATCCACCTATTGTGTTTCTGCGTGTTAACTGAAGGACCTGGATCAGGTTTGAATCCCTTGCGCCGCTGGAGATTTTTCCTGTCTAAACATGTTTGGAGTGATGCAACTCCCTGACATAACTTGAGGAGAGCTGCAAGGTTGTTTCTTTGCATCCTAAAGCTTTACGGTGTAAGCAACTCTATGGAAGTTCTCCGTTACTTTTACAGTATGATGCTTCAGGAGGTTTTTTTTCTAGTCACTGAAAGGATCGGTGAGGATGACGTCAGCACGGCTGAAGGTCATCGTGAAAACATTCTGGTTATATCTGTCAAGTCTTTAGAGAAACCTCAAGAAAAACAGAGCCACACCCCATTCACCACTAAATACAGGAACGGTCAACCCAATGAGGTGCCTGGTAAACTGTTGCAGACAAACTGCAGATTTCTCAAGATTTATGAACAGATGTGTCTGTTATTACATTCAATATTTATTTTCTCTATTCCGACGTTTTGACAGTGTTTTCCAAACTTTATTGTAAGTACACGCACAGTCCATCAATAAATCTCAAATAATCCTTCAACACCATACCAGAAATGTGTTTCTGGTTTTATCTAGCATAACTCATGTTTATCCTATTCGATAACATTAGTTTCTTGTAGGTTTAATCATTTTCCATTCCATTCAATTTTCTACCGCTTATCCGTACTACCTCGGGTCACGGGGAGCCTGCGCCTATCTCAGGAGTCATCGGGCATCAAGGCAGGATACACGCTGGATGGAGTGCCAACCCATCGCAGGGCACACACACTCACTCATTCACTCACGCACTGGTTTAATCATTTTAAAACTTAGAATTACCTGTAGGAAGGGGCTCAAGTACACATATTCCATTGAGGGAATCATTGTTCTAAAATATTCCTAAAATAAAAGTTATCCCATTTACCGAATAAATATATTTACATGTGTTTAAACAGATACAAAAACAACCAGGAAGAAAATGAGGAAACCATATGATATCGTCAGTTATCACATTACTTTGCTAGCGTCCTCAGAAAAGTGCTCTCATGGATGAACATACTGTTCTGGGCCATCTGAGATTCTACTCTTGGATTTATGGCTTTTCACTGTATCTGCTTATAAACACTTCAGAGAAATTTCTTGCGGATAACCCGAGACTTAAGCCACTCCAAACCGTGTTCTGGCCCTGGACCAGTGGAGGGGATCGGAGAGGATTGTACTGTTTGTTCTTCAACATGGGCCCGTGTGAGCAGAATGTCCTAATCTGAAGGTCCTGGGCCAACACGCCTACATGATGAAAAGGAACAAGCTCAACATAACAAAATAAGAATAACAGAGAGATCACGGATGATCAAAATGAACTAGTCAATGGTATGTCTAAAAACTAGCCCATAAAAACAAAGCTCTGTATAGTTAGGCTGATATTGGGTTATGACAATTAAGTTTTCCGGAGATATATGAAGGCACAAACTAACAGGCTAATTGAGAGATATTTGACAAATGAATAACCACACTTACCTGTGCACAGCTTGAGACCCAGGTATCATGCATAATAATGGTAACACTGCCTACAACCATCTGACAGTAATTGTTTTGAAATGTATTGCTGAAGGCCATGGTTTTGATACCAATAAGTGCTTTGATGGATGTAGTTGCTTAAATGGGAATAATCTAGGGATGAAACTTGTTCATAATAAATAGAGTAGGAAACCCAATAAGATAACAATACAACATACCAAAGAATAAAATTAATTTTCTACTTTGCACAAATATGTAGCACTGGAAGCCAAGAAGAGTGTGTGTTACACATTTGAAAGCTCTCTTTTTGAAAAAAAAAAAATATTGTGTTTTGCATTAGTTTTCATCTTTTAAAGTGCAATCCGTAAATGTTTTAAGTTAAAAAAAAAAATCTCTTAAACCGGTAGATTAAAGGTCTCCATCGCAGTAAAGAATCCTTCAATTTTATGTTTCATGCATTTATGAAAAGACAAACATTGTATTAATACAAAAATATGTATATATTATAAAATATTTATAAAATAGAAAGATTTATGAACATTTATATATCATTAAACTTATTGGAAAATATAAAAAAATACATGTAATATTTTCCTAAATATATATATATATATATGAATGTATGTTTATATTTTTGTGTTTGTAAATACTAGGGATGCACCGATACCATTTTTAAAGACTGAGTAAGAGTACGGATATTTTTTTCTGGTACGTGCCCGTCTGCTACGCCACTGCCCATATAACCAAAATGGCATGATCCCCATTGCATATAATACCTCTGCGAAGATTCAACTGGGATGCTCCTCCTTTCAACTATTTGGGGTCACCCCTAAACAGTACACAGACATAAATTATGTAAAAAAAAAAATCTGGATATGATTAATCACCATAAATATGTTATTGTATATTAGTTTTACTAAATAAATTAAAACGAATACTATTTATTGAGTCTTTGCAGTTTGCCAGAAGTTAAGTTTAGGCCACATCACATTGTTGTTGCCGCTGAAACCGTCTGTATATAAATATAAGATTATAAAATATAATATAAAATAAATAAAAACCGAAAGTGCTTCAGCACCAGTTTTTACATCTTGCGAGTGGTCTATAGATGCAAAAGTAACAGACTGTAACTTTCAGGCATCTCATACAATTTTTAAAAAGCAATTAACACTGTAAATAAAAAATGTCTCTATTTAATGAAAATGGATTTGACAAAACACTTTGGATCAACCATTGTAATCCATTCTGCTGTGAGCTTTTTAAAAAACAACAGCAACAGAGGCATGCGGCTGCTTCTGTGAAACCGATAAAAAGCCAAGCGCAAATGAAATAAATGAAACAAATAAATAAATAAGTCTTAATCAGTGTGAAGCTTATGAGCAAAGAAAACCGAGACACGCTGCTCACAGTGTGCTTTCGCAGGGAGAAATTTACATGTATAAAGAGGATTCTCTAGGTATTCACGAGATATTTGCTTCCGTCTGATATTAAAAGGAAGAATAAGTCTATTTTCCAGCTTCCTTAACAAGACTCGCATCTAAAGCAGAATGAAAAAGAAATGATAACCTATTTCACAGACATATAAAGCAAAACTATAATCAGACTGAATGTGAGTCGTGTTATTATGAACGGTTACTTCATAAATCATAGGGGGGAAATAACTGAATATTTAGGGCACAAACCACCCTGCAAATGCGATTAAGCATAAGCATGATAATTATTGAAGGCAAACATACTGACGCATAAACAATAATAATTATCTGCAATATGATGTGTATAAAGTTGACCCTGATGTTTGTACAAACAACTCAATACATCACTACACTAAATGCTATCATGAAATAAGCATCCACAGAAACTTATCTACCATCTTAAAGATAAGTTCACACTAAAATGTAAATGATGTCAGATTTTACTCACCCTCGACTTTGTTGTGATGAACACAGAGAAAAACATTTGGAAAAATACTTATTACCAAACCGTTCTTAGCCACCATTGACTACAATAGTGGGAAAAATTACAATATCTTCTTTTGTGTTCAACAGATACTACTATGGTTGTCATTTAACTGTTGGTTACAAGACATACATTTGATACATTCTTCAAAATATCTCTTTCTGTGTTCATCAGAGGTAAATGTATACAGATTCGGAACAAATTGAGGGTGAGAGACAGAATTTTCATTTTTGGGTGAACTGTTCCTTTATAAAGTTATCAAGCATAATAATAAAATAAAACAATAGCAAGCAGGATTGCATTCGTCTCAGTTTCTGTAAGTATGCAAGCATAATGAGTTGCTGATGTCGCTTAAAAAGATACGGGCAAAATCAGTGACCAAATAATATTATTCCATATATTATTATGTTATATAATATGTTATTTTAGATCATCTAATTTGATTCCAAAACAAAACCCAACAAACAGCTCATTTGACTAGGGATCATTTTGGGGAGAAAAAAACGACATGGAGATATTAAAGCCATCACCTATAGCATGTGGCTTGCATTGGAATAACACACTGGGAACCAGATGAGAAGACAAACCCCACAGGGAAAAATATATCCCTGGGATTCCAAACTTCCCACAAAACATCCCTAATTAGTGACAAGCCTGCGTCCCGTGAGCCTGGAGGGATATTTGCGTTTGATTATTTTGGCATGATATGACAACAAATGGCGACGGAAGGGAGGATCGTGGGGTTGGGTGGGGGCTGAAAGCAGAGAGGAAGAAAACAGAGCGGCTTAAAGTTATAGTCGCTCTAAAGCCTCTCTCCGCCTCAGATTTACACCCTGCAGAGAAGCACGAGGCCAAACCAGTCGAACACCTATCTGTGCACCAGATAAACATGGCATGACTGATTTAGCAGCTTGACTGGATTCATCACACCTGTCTTTCTGTTCCCGTCCCTAATATTCCCCACAGTCGTGAGGAGAAAACCGGATGATATATTTGTCTCGTCTCCCCAGAGTCTCAGAGTGATTTAAGATCATTAAACTTTTTCCTACTGCTTTTCCAGGTCCTATTGGCCTTTAGCTAGTCGTGGTGAAGTGCTGGCGGATCCGAGAACCGCTGAGAACGAGCGTGTTGAGATGAAGAATATAGCAATCATATTTCCTGATTAAAGCTCTAATGGATTTTGTTCAGTTGAGACTGGGTGCTGAGTTTTTAATGCACTGCAGGTGTGATAAGGAAAACAGCTAAGCAAAGCTTTGTTGCCAGTACATTTAAATTCATGTCCTTACCGTCCTGAACCTTTTATCAGGATTTGGCTTCCCTGGGAACGAATCTGTGACCTTGGTGTTGCTAGTGCCACGCTCTACCAATTGAGCTACAGGTACACTTGAAATGTGGGTTGTCCAGGTACACAAGTGTCTTTATCTTGTTGGAGTGCTTGAATTGTACACTTTAAAAGTGAAATGGGCATACAAGTGCAGCTCTTATGTATTGAAATAAGGAAAGACCAAAATCTCAGACATCAACAAGTTCCAACAGGAATCAAATCAGCTACACAATCTGAAAACAGTTCTATCATATTGGATTTATTTTTATTTTTCCTCCCTCTGCTCAAATCACACTAAAGGCAATTTGTCAGTCTGGTCCAGCAAATGCATGTGTTACATCACACACGAACCAAAGCAAAAAAGTATTCTTTTTTACATTCATCAGTGTTACATTTATTTCATAATGATTTTTCTATGAATAGTTCTATGAATTCCCTTTCAGGGCTCCAGACTGCGACTAAATGTTCGCATTTTGAGACCAGTTTTCGAGACAGCTCGAGCATTAATTACAAGTACTCGCGCATGTGCCAAGAAGCAATAACTGTCTGTCTTGTGTCTTTAAAAAAACACTTGTTGTGCATTCTCTTCCTTGCTTGCTCCAGCTTTAATCCTCCTAGTAGCATGGCCTTGTACACTAACAATACTGTTTAGCGAGTTGACGAAATGTTTATATGCTCTCCTACTTGTAAGTCACTTTGGATAAAAGTGTGAGCCAAATGAATAAATGTAAATGTGCGATCTGCAAATTTGGAAATTTCTTCTAGTTGTTATTTCATGTGGAAAGACGAGTAGAACGCGACCCCCCACCATCGCAGGCTGTGCGTGATAGTCAACTGCGTGGGGTCACTCATGAGTCGCTGCTTCCCGCTGTCGTGGACGCATCCGGACACCATCTAGGTCGTCATTGACAAGTTCACATACACAACATGAGGAAATGTTTCTTAAATTCACAATAAAATCATTGTAAGAACGTAAGTCGCAATTTTTTTTACTTTAAGGGGTAACACTGTTAACAATTAAATATGGCCCATACTTTTTGACAAACACAATATGTGTTAGTTCAAATGAATTCAGATTACAGTATTTTAGCACCCATCAATAATAAAGCTTCTCTGTAGACTCTGCTTCTTTTCAAATAAGGAGGACCGAATGTGCGGTCATCGAGTAACTTGTTTGTCAGTATCAGTAATACAGTTATTTTGGGGGAAATAATAAAAAAAAAAATTGGGGGTCACACTCTATTTTAAGGTCCAATTCTCGTCTTAATAAACCATTAACTATGACTTTTGCCTCAATAAACTACTAATTTGTTGCTTATTAAAAGTTAATAAGGTAGTAATAAGGTTAATAAGGTTTGGGTATTAGGAAGGATTAGGGAAGTAGAATATGTTCATGTTGAATATGTGCTTTATAGGTACTAATAAACAGCCAATATGATAAAAATATGCATCAAATAAGCAACTAGTTAATAGTGAGAATTGGTCCCTATACTAAAGTGTTACTTTTTTTGTTTTACTGCAGTTTTCTTGTTCCCCAGCTGCCAGTTTTTACAGGAATTTTTACAGTGTAACTATCTGATTCAACACGCTTTGTCCAGTTTGTCAAAATGTATTACTTTACGTATAAAACCTTTTTAAGCTGATAAGAAGACATTCAGTGACATAAAACACTAGAATCCTAGTAAAAAAAATCTTCTTGAATTCAGTTATTGGTACTTAACATGTGGCCTTCTGGGTGTCAAACTTGTGACACAAAAGTCTACACATGGTAAACCACCAGGACATGACAGTCTATTGGAGATGCTTTCTCTTTTCCCAACGTTTGGCTGCCAGACAGTCAGTGTGTTCTGGCCCAGTGCCGCACATAGGAAAAGCACTAAAGCGCCACTTTTTGATCATCCCATCTGTTGGTTTTGGCTTTGGCACCACGAGCAGCCAAACAGATCTAAAGTCAGTCTCAGCAAACAAGACAGTAAACCTGCCAACCTACTGGGGTTCCTCACATCAGCGTTCTTACATCAGCCCCTGTTTCTAAACATGCAGAGAAAAGCTTCAGAGATGTGCAAAGGACAACGTTCTACTGGGCAATATGTGCTGTGGATTCATAAATGAGTTGCATGTTTCAATGTGGGTTAAAGGAACATTTTACCCAGAAATGATAATCCTTCATCATTTACGCACTCTTATGTAGTTCCAGACCAGTGTGACTATCTTTTCTTATTTGCAACACAAAAACAGATATATTACAATGTACGGATCACTCGTAACTATGAATGAAGAGCATTAAAAGCTATCAGACTTTAGAAAAACAAGCATGCAACTGCAAGAGTGTGACATTTGGTTCAAAGTTTCGTGTTCCAAAGAATAAAAAAGTTATGTGGGTTAAGCTTAACCATCAAATTCATTTTTCTTAGACTGGCATTTTCACCATCAGTTTTCAATAAATTTCTGTCAATTAAACGACAAATGATGTTTCATCTACAGTACGCGAGCAGATGTTGCTGTCACAAAAGCGTGCCGGCTGCGGACTCGCAAAGATCAGAGAACATAAAAAATCTCACTGATGCAGCTCTGAATATATTCATTATGGGGTTATGAAGAGCAGAGTGGATATTTGTCTTAATAATGAGAGCCACGCACAGTATCTCCAAATTTTTGTTGCTAATTAACTACAAAGACAAGCGCATAAAGCTGTACACATTCTCTATGCAAAATTACGCGCTGAACAAGTCATCAGCGCTCTCAATAGCTGGCATACAATTTGTACAAAGCTGCATTAATGAATCTAAAGGGGGAAAATTTTGCCGTATCCTGGATTCACTTATCATTTCTATTACAATACCATACTGCGACAATCCACACTGCTATTGTATCTTATTCAGAGACACGGGTGCCAAAAGAACCTCACAGATATTCATTAGATTCAGTGCCCTGAAACACAAAGATAGCTAATTATTCACTGACAACAGCAGACCCCCCCGGGCTCGCCGCTACAGTGCCGTATCGAAGCGAAGTCAAAGTCAAACGAACACAAACAATGAAATTAAAGCGCTGGTCATGAGACAAATGATTGTTTTTAGTCATCCGCATGCACAACAGTGGTGAACAATGAGAGCAAGGCGTACCCGGTTAATTTAATTAGCCAATGCCAGTGAGGCGGAATCGCTCGGAGGGAATAAGTACAAATTTGGGCTGCCAAGATGATTTAGCTGCTCAGTTTGAACTTGGCAAAACTTTTTATATTGATTTCAGGAAATCAACGGGGAGAAACAAGGAGACGTGACGAGACGCGTGGCATCGTGCCAGCTCTTAAATACACACAAGAATAAAATAAATTAAATAAATCGCCAGACATCTTTGCCGGTAGCCTACAGGAAACACCAACACGTCTCTGCAATCCGTCAAAGACCAGGCGTATTTTCACTACCACAAGGGGCCTCTTACAAAAACACAGATGAAGTTTAGTAGCACATGCCCCGGACCTCAGCAGGGAGCAAGAAGCCATTACACACACGGCGCTCTGATCGAATCGGATTAGATCAGACGCCCAGACAGCGGCAATATAGGTGTGACTTACCTACGAGATGATGTTCAACCGAGTGAGGTAGATCAGTCAGGCCCAGGCAGGCAGAACATGAGGGAGAAAGAAATGAGAAGAAAATACGGTTAGCATCACTGAAGAGAGAGATGAGAAGTTCGTTTTCATCTCACCGTTGGCGTGACATTTCTCTCCGTGTTGCTATTTTTCGACGGCGGGGAGAGCGAAGCTAACGGCGCAAATTGACAGATGAGATATTCGCCTTACTGTGGGAGATTTTTCTTCTTAAACATTTCGATGTTCATCATTGCAACTCAAGATGATCCATTTCAACAGTAGCACCAAGCGCCTTTGAAGTAATATCCTCACCAAGGTGAGCGGAAAAAAACACACACATTTGACCAAAGTGATATTTTGGCAACCAATTTCAATTACGCACGCCTCTGGTGATATTTTACCTGCCACAGCTGTGCTACAGCACGTCTTTTATGTTTACTCTGATTTATTGATGCGTGTTAGTGTTTTGACATTTTGACTAGCTTGGCTCAGAGATACTAGTTCAAACAGTTACAGACCATCAACAGCACCGGAGCGCTAGCTTAATCACACCGTACTCAGCCACTGACAGGCCTGAGAGTTGCCATAGCAGCTGGCTTCCACGTCGACCGTGCCGAGAACGGACTGAATGATGTCGAGGGGTGATTGCAGGGATGATAGAGAGAGAGAAATGAGTTAAAAACCCAAAGGATGAGCTCGCTGCCGCATTTTTCTACATCCCTGACAATTGACAACAGATGCCGCAAGCAGCGAAAACGCGATTCCAAAATTGGGAGACCATCTGACTGAGTGCGAGGTCTGGCCACGGCTACGCATTCCATAATCCGCCAGCCAGATAAGCATTTAACAGGACGCAGATGGAGGAATAATATGCAGTTTTGCTTTTAATTTCCAATAGTTTCCTGCTGCTTCTCTGGTCTGGCAGCCGAGCCACTTTTCCTTCCCCTCTTGAAAATTCATCTAAATGGAAAAAAGGACCAATTAACTTAAACAACCCACGTAATTTCTGTGAAGGGCGATGATGGTTCTCTGTGTTAAAGCAGTTTTTTACTGTAGTGGGCAAGGGCGCCTGAACGTTATGGGTGAAACGTATTAGCAATTTTTAGGTGATGATGACCCAAAGCTTTTATTTGATGACCGTCATTGGGGTGTTTCTAATCAGAGACGCGAATAAAGCATTTACATTTCTAACAGCAGACGAAATGGGACATTAAAGAACACAAAGCATACCTTCATTACAGAATGCTTTGAGAAAAGGGTCAGATGACGACATGCTTACTAAATTGAGCCAAATTAATAGTTTTGCAGAGATACAAGATGACCTTTTGTCATGATTTGTAAGAATTGTTTGTGGTTTTGAATATCCTTTCCTGTGGAAAAACATGGAAAAAAAAACACACAGTCTGTTTTACTCGACACAGCTTGGGTTAAGACCTCTGAATCCTGTACAGAAAAAAGAAAGTGATTCAGAGGACTGCTTTGCTTTGAGACAGGAAGTGACATAAGAGCCCAGTCTGACCTCTGTCTGAAACAGACAAAAAGCTAGACAGATGAAGTGCAGGCCTACCATACCAAATAGACGCAGGACTACATACAGTACCATATTTAAACACGTGGGGATCCTAAACTGCATAAAATGCACTTAGATTTTTTCACGTATCTACACAAAAGGACACTTTTGTTTTCCCTGCTGTAACCAAACCGTAAATTTTGTGTACCTCTGCCTTAAAGGATTGATATAATTGATGCTCAAAGATCAGTTTAGGACATCTTTGTTGTTCAGTCCATGTGTTTGGATGAGTAGTGGCTCACTTATCAGATGTGTGTTTCTGGCGGAGGTTCTGAAGTGGAGTGTGTGCAGATGTCCGTGTGCAGCGAGTTCATTATTACAGCATTTAATCTAACAGCTTCTGAACTGTTACCAATGCCTAGCCATTAATCCAGCCCTTCTCCCACCACCTGCTTGGAGAAACCAGCATAACACCAAATACGCCAACAAAATATGAAAATGACCGCATCTGACAGAGCTCATCCCACTGCGTGATTTTCACCAAATCATTCCAAAAGCATTACACTCAAACGTCTAATAATACGTTTTCAATCTTTGAGATGCCACAGACCACCAATTATGATCATCCTCATGTAAGGGATCCATATCCTAAAATTTAAAAGACATCTTTTAAAAACACTCAAATTTATATGTTCTTCAATATATTCCCTTTAATATAATGTGCTTCCTCGGACCCCAGTTTGAAAACTATCCAGAATCTATTGCTCAAGAAAAAAGACCATCATTCACAAGAACTCATGAAAGGCAACCGTTGCTTTTACAGCTAAATTATTTTAATTATTCAATTTTTTTTGTCCTAATGACCAGAAGTAACTCATTGGTTGTAACTACCCAGAGTCATTTGAAGAAGAGGCAGTGAAGGCCGTGTTGTAATTAGCACAGAGAGGCAGAGATAAGGTGAGAGAAAGAGAGAGAGAGAGAGAGAGAGAGAGAGAGAGAGAGAGAGAGAGAGAGAGAGAGAGAGACCCGGTGAGCCCGTTTGACACAACACGACAAAACTGCACCGCAGACTCGTCCCTCTTTTTAATTAGCAACATTAGCAAGTTAATCCTTTTTTCGTTCCCTCACAAGTAGCACTGTGGGTATTTGCCACATGCAGTGGGATAAATGTGCCAAAACACAGATCAATAGTGTACAAACAAATTCCCTCATCTGAAAATCTGCATTCAAACACGTTAATACTAGTCTAATTCACTTCACATCTGTACATCTGCGAGGCGAGTAATGTGGTGGCAATGTCAGAGTTGATATATACTCTATGTGCATGAAGTGAGCAAGTAGGCCAATATTGGGATATTGGGAGCCACAAAAGCATGCATGGATGCAAAATCTACTGAAGAATCTGGGCATCTTTGACACGATTTCTAAAGACAGATATCTGGGAATTTTCAGGATGCCAAGAACGAGTGCTTGCTCACACATTTCCAGACTCTCGTGTTTAAGATGTATTATTTGGGACCTTAATATGGAACATTACAGAGATGTGCGTCCTGGGAATTAGCAAAAGTGTGGATATGTCATCGGATCAGCATCACATGCGGAAATCTCAGGGCGTAGCCTTGACTTTCACACAGCTTAAATTCATGTGGCACCTCTGGCTCACACCACCTGCTTCATTAAGCACTGTGCTGATCTCTGGCTGCTGATTGGCTGGGCTGTGCAGGCGCAGGATATATTTCACCAACATAATGTCACATCCATCACTGACACTGCTAATGCTCTCCTCCACTTAATCTCATTGTAAATGCGACACTCTTGTATGCGTTTTTACGGCTGAATAATTTAAAAAGAACTTTCCTGGTGTTGGGCATCTAGACTGAGACCGAAGCCAAACATTGGCAGGTTAGGGGATGGAATAAGAATTTGACTTATTTGATTTATAGGGGCAGTTCTCGGACAGGGATTAGTTTAAGGCAGGACTTCGCCTTAGTTAAATTAGTCTTTTTTTAAAACATAATTTACAAAATACATCTTGAGACAAAACAATCACACTGATATACTTTAAGATATGTCGTTGCAAGTTGTTTTCAATCAAGAAATTTCTACTTAGTCTGCGACTTGGTTTATCCCTGTCTGGGAAACCACCTCATAATGTTTAGTTGAACATATTTTATCAATAGAAAAATATATAAATGTCATTTAGGGAGTGGGAAAGGCTGTATGCTATATAAAAAATATACATCATAAAGTATATACATTTAATATAATCAAAATATATTTTATTGACCTCACACATGCAGTTTTTTATACATTATAGTGTTCAGTTCTATTTTTAGGTCTATCCATTGCTAGTATTATTTGTAAAGTATAAATAAAGAGAGTTCACGCTGGACGCAGGTGAGCTCTTATGCTTCTTCTGTAATCAAGACCACGAGAACATAACAAAGAAGAACAAAAGCCGAGGGACTAAAACAAGGGAGTGAAATCAAACCGGAATCAGTCTTGAACCGTACGTCTGGAGCTTTTGATATGTACTTCAAAGCCACAGAGGCTGAGCACCGTTTGTGCTTTGTGGGTGGTTGGCTCGTACCACCTTTATTCTTGTACTTTAAAAATAATAAACAACACAGAAAAAGCAATTAAAAAATAAAAAATAAACGCATCCATCTGTCAGAAAAGGTTTACTAATTGGCCCAGTGCTATTTGAAAAAAAACCTGCCTATTAAAAATGATGTGTGCAGATTTTAAAATCACAATACGTGCCAGGAAGAACAAAAAGCCAGTTGTACAGATATTGAATGAACAAAGGAATTTATGCCAAACTGATGAATTATTCCATTGAGAATTGTTTCTGCGTAATCCTTTACAAGCCTTTATCTTTTAGTTTTTCCCAAAGTGAATTGTTTCATGTCAGCTCAAACTGAATAACTGCAGGTGAAATCCATACTGTAATAAACTCCCTACTGTTTTGACGAAATATTTTCAACAAAAATAAAAATTCAAAGTCATTATTTACTCACCACCACGATTCTGAAATCACTGTATTATGTGCACGTTTTGAACACAAAAGTAGATTTTTATACTTAAAGGGACCGTTCACCCCAAAATGAAAAGCCTGTCGTCATGTACTCGCCCTCGAGTTTTTCCAAATCTGCATAAATGACTTTGTTCTGATGAAGACAGATAAAGATACTTTCAAGAATGCTTTAACCAAACGGTTCCTGGCTACCACTGACTATCATGATAGGAAAAATTGCTTTATACATTTCTTTGCTGTGTTAAACACAACAAAATATATTTTGGAGAATGAAGGACAACAAACAGTTCTGGGGCACTTTTGACAACCATTGTAATTTTCCCCACTATAGTGGTCAATTGTGGCCAAGAGCTGTTTGGTTACAAACATCTTCCAAATATCTTTCTCTGTGTGCATCCAAACAAAGAAATGTATACAGATTGGGAAAAACTCCTGGGTGAGTAAATGATGAATTCTTCTGAAGTCACATCATAAATATTGTATTTTATTCACCCACATTTATATTGTCTTTTAAAAAATCATGTAAAGATACTTCAAAATAAACTTCGACAGAGTCATCAGGTGCACATGAAAGACATGATCACTATGAGCTATTCCCTATTATCCTTCCAAAATATCTACTTTGTGTCCCACAGACAGCATATGGGTTTAAAAATGCTTCAAGGTTATAGCGTAACAGAAATTATTCATTTCTGGGTGAACCATTGCTTTAATTTTACAAGTATGACAAATCAAATGAGGGTGGGAAGAATATAAAAGCGAGCCTGATGCTGAGCTCTGGAGGGCAGGTAGTCTATTCCATATGCATGTCATTTCACTTTGATCTGTGCTCCCATCCTTTGTGAGTTCCCTGACTGTTTTGTACAAAGGCTGAAAAATCTATGCAAAAAAAACATACAAATAATGTGCGAGCAAACACATACATTTGCAACAACAGCGCATACCGTCTCTGGGGGGTGGGATGACTGTTTTGTTTCATGTAAAGATGTCAGAGCACTGAAGAAACACCGCTTTTATTTACGAGTTGAATCTGCTCGTGTTTTTCCGCTTCTTATTAAAAATGGAGTCATGATGGGGTGAAGCACGGACATGAAAGAGAGGAAACGAGCGAGTGGGTTTAGAAGAGGTTGAGCTTTTACAAAAGAACAAATGATGCCGTCTGGAGTGACGGAGAGAAAGTACGAATAAATAAAGTTGATCTGAAAGTGGACGAGCAAAAATAAAAAGAAAGAGAGAGAGGTAGGTGATCACCTGTAGAGGGCTGTGGCTATTCTTCTTCAAAGAGGAACAAAGCCTTGTTTGAAGTTTAGGCAAAAATTACTTGATTCTGATTGTTCGACAACAGCACAAAACTGTGTGTGTATAGTAAAAAAACATCATATCAATATAGCTCTCTTTATTTTTTGTGTGCTGTAAAGAATAAATTTCTTTGTTCTGATGAACACAGAGAAAGATATTTGGAAGAACGCTTGTAACCAAACCGTTCTTGGTCTCAAGCATTCTTCCGAATGTCATTCTCTGTGTTCTTCAGAACAAAGAAATGTATACAGATTTGGAGCAACTTAAAGGAATACTGCACCCTAAGATAAAAATTCTGTCATCATTTACTTGCCTTCAAGTTGCTCCAAATCTGTATAAATGTTTTTGGATATTTGGAAGAATGCTTGTAACCAGACAGATTTTGCCCCCTTCCCATTGACTACAATTTAGGAAAATGTTGACCGCGTTACCTACATAGCCTAAATATCATTTTATTTACTTTATTTTATAAAACCTTGCAACGCATTTGGAATAACCGTTTTATAAAAGCAACAAGCCCCGGGAAGCAGTGGGTTACATGTGCATTTTAAAACAGCCAAGGGGTTTTCTCCGCTTCACGTCGTACCACAACTCCCGTAGCTGTTATAAAATGCACTGTAACCCACCGCTTCTTGGGGCTTATTGCTTTATTAAAAACAGGATCCAATCTGAACACTCCTCAAGCGCCAAACACAAGATAACATTGGCTTTGGCAAGGTAATAAATGGGCAGTTGGCCAGTAACTTTATGAAGAATAAAGTAAGTAATAGTAAGAACAACAGTCTAACACATGCTGAAGACGTCTACAGCAAATATCTGCCAAGACTCATGTACCTTGATAACTTACACTCAAATAATTAAAAAGGATTATTTTTTCACAAATATTCCTCACATTAACTAGTCAAAAAAAGTCACAGTGCACAGTGCATGTTCACAGTGCATGTTCAGTTCTTGTGACAGGTGCGGTTTTACTAAGATACAAAGACCTGCATCTCACATACAGTATGTTGTGTCTCATATGTGGTGTTACTCACATACCTGTGAAAAATAAAAAGCTTCCCATTCCACAAACAATTGTAAGAAATACTAAAAGCATTTGGAATTCCACTGGATGAGAAAATACCTTTAAATCACATCCAACAGCAAATAAACAAATAAAAGCCATTGTGGGGATAAATGTAATAAAGGCTCTTGTAGAGTCTCTGCAGCCAGTGGGTGAAATAATTGCTTTCTCTCGCTTTCTGAACTGTGTATACACACACACAATGTCTTGTTATGCACCCACCTGCCCTAAATAGCAGAGAACTAAAAACACCACGCTGTCACCGGCTAGCAAGTGACAAATAAAGCATGTGTACATAGCGCTGACTACATAGCGCTACCCTGTTTTTCATTATTCTCTGTGCCATAAGTGGCTTGCTGCTTTTCAATTTAGATTTGTTAAGCCAACCAGACCTAAGATTACAACTGCAGAGCATTCAGGCACATTTTCAAATGTAAGCCGGGAAAAAAGAAACCAAACCTAAGTAAGCCGATTTAATCCGAGAACTCGATGAGTTCCACAGGCATTGACACCTCAGCTAAACTCGCTCAACATTTCGATTGGATTCTTTCACAGAGATCTCCTGCAGAGCAGAAGAGTCTCATAGTCTCACGCCTACTCGATCTCTATGAGCAGTAATGAAAAAATTCTAGTGTTAAGAATAATTTGAACACATATGAATTAAACCGCCTCTTATATGAAATCAAATTTCATATAAAGTGAGACATCCTGAGGCTGTTTATAATTGGCTACGGCAATTTGTTGGCACTCATGATGATACTGTAACCATTAACATTCTTAAACTTCTTTCACCTTCTCATTTCTCAAAGAAACTATCTGAAGGTGGAACCTATACGTTTAGAAACTTGACCTCTCTTTTACATTCATCAATCATCATTGCCGGACTAACCAAGCAGGGCATTCTGACTTAATTGTAAGGTAATGTGTCAACCCAATGAAATGAGCTTGGAATAGGACAGGAAACTCAATTATGTCTCACTTTAATTGATTGTTGGTGGTGGAACACTAAGGTAGGCGAAAAATGAAATGCATTCGAAAGGCATTTCAAAGCTTAATGAAAGTCAATCCTTTACATCCCTCTAATGATTTTTTTCCATATATTTGACAAAAGTTGTACACTGGCACCCATTCACTTGCATTGGCTTTGTGTCCATATAGAAGTGAATGGGTGCCGGCTCTGTTCAGTTACAAACTTTCTTCAAAATCTCTTCTTTTGTGTTTTGGGGAAGAAAGAATGTCATACAGGTTATGAAAGATAAGAGGGTGAGTAAATGATGACATAGCTTTCATCTTTGGGTGAGACATCCATTGCATTGTTTTTCTCATAACTTTTCAATGTGTATGCATCTTATTCTCGCTGTCGGGCAAAAAAAATGCTACATTTTCAAAAGTATTATAAACATTGATGTCAAGCTCTTTTTAATAGCCTACTTTGGTTACATTGGTATATTATTGACAAAACTCAGAGACAAACATATAGTGTGTCCTATAATAATGATTGAACAAAAACGTTTATATTTTATAGCAGCACTTAAAGTAACAGCTGGTTGGATTAAACACTAGATGTTATTGGGTCGTGTTCAATATTTTATACTTGTTTTATGTCTGACAACAGAACAGATAATATGTGAAAACAGTATTCAGTTGTGTTGAAAATATAATGTGATGGATCATCTTTTTTTGTTCCATTGAAACAAAGTCATATGGGTTTAAAAAGACACAGTAGACACCATTGCGAATCTCAAAGGTCCCAGGTTGTCTCCGATAGATCTTGTGAACATGGTCTGCATAATTATGCATGAACAGAATATCACTAGAACTGCAGGACCATAAAAACTGCTTACGCACCCTATTTTTGAAGACACATTCATTAGAACCCAACGGGGAATATCTTGGAAAAATTGAGACCTTAATTACCTCTCGTAAGACATGAGATCTCATGATGATCCAGCATGACGGTGCTTTACCAACCTCATCATCTTTCCCATGGTGGGACTCTCAAGCACAAATCCCCCGGTTACAACCCTAAAAGGTATTAAACAGACATCCAAACACAAATAAAGAGCACTGTTTACCAACGCTCAAGGTCATAGTGAGAGTAAAGCTTCATCTGGAACCTGGCAGCTCCATTCCTCAGCCATATCCCCAGAACGCTCGTTCCAAAGGTCAGTCATTTACCACGCTTGCAAGAAAAGAGCTCTCAGCACTGTGCCTAAGCCTTTTTATTGACGACTGGAGAACCATTGCCATCTCTTCTCGGGGTTAAACATTAAAATGAACGCGGCGCTGACACTGTAAGAGCCTTTGTTACCCAAGAAACTTATGGGGTTTAACCGTGCCCAGGTAGCTTCACGGTGTCAAAAGCCGGAGTGTATAATTCATGACCTCTGGTGAAACCGAATCCAAACGCTAATTAGCCTCTTGTCGCCGTTTCAATGCTAGGACAATGGCAGCCATTTTAGCTACGCTCTGAGAAGTGCTTCTTGTATATTGAGTTTCGCTCAATGAGAGGCTTTAAACCGTTTAGTTGAGCGGACACAAATCAAGGATGCGTTTTTCTGTAAGGTAAAGAATACAGTAGGTGACAAACCTGAAACTAGATGTGGTGAAAAGATGTCGGAGTAAAGACTTGAACTACATTAATGTTTCCCTGTATCTGACTGAAACTGTGACTGGAAAAAAAGGACTTCTGGTCAGGTTGCCATTCCAGTCAAGGCATTGTCTGTGAAGAAGAAGCTGTGAAGAGAGATCTCTTTATTTGTTCAGTGAAGTTTTACATCTAACATGCCAACACACTGCTTTATACTCAGAAGAGGATGCATGAAATTACCACAATAAAAGCTCTCCTGCCGGGGCATCAGTGTCGACTTCAAAAAGGACAATTTTTGTAAAGACAACAAGAACATCTTGCCCTGTAGCGTGTCTGTTATTGCGCAACAAAGCAAAACTGCCATGCTCATGATGGCGACAAAATAGGAATTTGACAATATGAGGAATGTTACTCAAAAAATGTGCTGACATGACAATTCTCAACCGTATATCATCTGTACAGAATCAATTTAGCCACAGATCAAGACTGAAAAAGCTTTGTGAGAGGAGCTCAAGAGAAGAAGTAGTGGTGGGCCACGGAACATTCTGGCTGTCATCTGCTAGAAGATTAAGGACTTAAAAATGGTGGTTTTGTCAGTGATGAAGGCTATGAGCCAAATGCTTGCCTAATCCTGACAGTAAGATGCTGTCAGGCTGTCTAAGAGAATGCTGAATGTTTGACAGTGATTTAAGGCACATCTCTTGAATGACTGAGGATATCATTTCAAGTCCTAAATTAGTGAGCGCAATCTGTTGCTTTTTAATATATTAACAAACATGATGCATAATCCGGTAATATTTACATACTAGATATGGAAAGATGAAGACAAATCTGTTAACTAGGAAAAACAAAATGTTGATCGGCTAAATACATGACTGTATTCAAGACGATGTGAATATGTTCTATTTAAGCCATTTAAAAGCGTGTTTCTTTCAACAAAACAAATTTAACTTCCAGTACACATCCGCAAATAATAGAGTCGCTGTAGATTATTTGTGACCCTGGAACACAAAAAAACAGTCTTAAGTAGCACCCCAACATTTTAAGTAGAAGACAAAAATACATTTTTGGTCAAAATTATCGATTTTTTATGCCAAAAAATTATTAGGATATTAAGTAAAGATCATGTTCCATGAAGATATTATATAAATTTCCTACCTTAAATATATAAAAACTTGATTTTTGTGAGTGGATGACCTGCCACAGTACCCCTGATTAACAACTTGAAAGGCCATTTTCTCAATATTTAATAATTAATTAATTTTTAATAACTTAAAAACAAAATTGCGCTCTCAGATTCGAGAGTTTTAAACGGTTGTATCTCAGCCAGATATTGTCATATTCTAACAACTCATATATCTATAGAAAGCTTATTAATCAAAAATATCAAATAGTAAATGACATTAGCTAGCAGGTTAAAAGCATGTCTGTCGAGTATTATTTTAGGTTACCAGTACACAAAACGCTACTTGGCTAACTTAAATGTGACAACCCATTCAACAAATTGTTTATTTAATGAAATGCATATACAATAAAATTCAACAAATTGTTTATTTAATACAGTTATATGCAATAAAACAGTTATATAAATAAATTAATGTTAATATAGGCCTAAATTGCTATATTATTAGGCACTAGCCAGACGTTTAACAAACACAAAGCGGGCCAGGAGCATATGTCCATTAAATGTTTTTTTTTACCTTTCTCATTATTGACACTACAACAACAACGAAATATGTTGATCCAACATTTCCAGAAAATAATACTATTTTTTTGATGGCAAGTGAATCTTACACACACATTTTTCACATCAGTGAAACCCAAAACATGATAAACCACATTTAAACCATAATCAACCAATAAAAATACTCAAGTCCTATGTCACGCTGTTTACACCACATTAGTGGGCAGAAATCTGAAATTGAAAGCAGAAATGAACTACACATCCTTCTTGATATCAACCCAAAATACTGTAGGCCACTGCCAAACCAGAACAGATAACAGCTCCTAATTTAAATTCTCCAGATATTTGGGGGGAGAAGTGAATGGATAAGGCTTCAAAAATCAAGTCTACAAATTCTATGCATGTGCATCTTAAACATAAACAGATGTGGCATCCTCTCTCAGAAAATCAGTAGCAGCGCCATCACAGAAACACTCGCATCTGTTTACCATTCATCTTCATTTTATTCTGTAACTCAAGCTGAAAAAACTTTTTGGGGCACGTAGCAAACACCGCTCTCTTTTGCAGATAGTCTATTTGCCATTTCATCTTAATCATTAGCTTCTGTCATTATTGCTGTTGGGAGAAAGCAAGAAAACTTCATCGTTTTATGTTTGAGGGCACTAAGTGAGGTTCCCTCCAGACATCTGTTAAATCAAGAACTTCAAAAACACAAACTGGGACTGACAGGGATGCACAGATCATCCATATCAATTACAGCTTTCCAGTTACATCACCCTTAAGACCAAGGTGCTTTAATTTGTTGCCCCGAATGAGACACTGAAGATAAGCGTTCTACGACATTTCTCATTATCTAATTCAAGCATTCCAGCAACGAACTTTAGCAAAACATGTTTGTTTCATTCCTGCAAAATTACCAACATAAAGTTCTTAAAATGTTTAAACTACCGAAAAGTGCTTGTAAAATTTAAACAGCGCCTTTCAATTTCAGTAAGATTCAAACACGCCATCTTCATCTTGATATTAAAATCAGGCAAACAAGCAGCACCAAAAAATCTATTTTTTCCCTTACAACTTATAAAAAGTTATATATATATATTTTTAAAATGGCACAAAAAGACAAATACTAGGTTGTGCTCTATGGGAAGCAATTACCAAAACAAAGAATCGGAACACAGTGTGAACGTAAGGATCACTGTTGCTTAGAAACAAGCATTTGCAAAAACACATATCCGATAAAGAGGCAGATGGGTAAGTCCAGCTTAAAACGCTCTCGACGGCGTCCTCATTGCTCTTGTGTTGAATCAAGGTTTTAGAAGAAAGTTCCCACTCAGTGCAGATGTGGAAAGCCAAGCGTCCTTTCATTCTTCCCTAACTACCCAGCCTGAGGCCTTGTAATCCTTTCCTTCGTGCCTGATGCTCACTACACCTCTCCTTCCTCCTGTCGGCCTCGCTGCAGCCCGTTCCCATTGGAAATGCAATTACAGACTCCGGCTCAGTTGGGTGGGCCCTTTTCACCGCACGCCTAAAACATATGCTTGTTTCGTGAGAGCGGGAGAAAGAGACCGGCTCTTAACACGATGAGCCCCCGTGGTCCGATGAAGAGGCTGACCCGCAGGGTACTGAAGTTGAATATGTATCTACCCTTAATCAGAGCACAATGGAAAATAAGTCTCATTTGTATCACTTAAATAACTAGTAAGCTCAAGAAGGGGATGAAAATGCTGTATGATATTATATAACAGGAACGGGCTGCCAAAGAGGCTGCATATTACTGATGAAAGGTCATGTTTTCTAAAGTAGAAGCACAATGGCAAAATCCATCTCCCTACAAATGAGTCGTTAACATTTGGCTGGTTTTATGCTCCACTTCCCCTGTTGGACCGCAATGCGCTTGTGACCAAGAAATTGATCTTAATCAATCTCTGAATGGAGAATCTCCATCAGTATGGCGGATTACATTAGTTAAATTTATTCTAATATCAAGAGCGATCCAGACAAAAAGCCAAGTCTACTGACCGTACAATGAACTCTGAGGTGGGGACATTCATCACCGATGATTACAAAAGACCCCGAGATTAACCTTTCTCATACTACACAAAATCCAGGTAATGATCATTTTAAAAGGTTTTCTGGTCAGGGTGTTACAGTGTAAAACATTGTACGATCAATTATAATACACTACCTGCATAAGCAGCTAAATACCACACGGACCAGATTGCTTTTAGTTTAAAATAACCATAAAGACAATTCAACTTCCCGAATTTCAATGTTGAATGAACAGTGACATCATTGGGGAAATATTCCCTGTCTAAAGTATGAAAGAAAGAGTCTAATGGCAACGGACGTCTGCAAAGAAAAGCTTATGATTGTGAAGAGGCAGTGGATGCCTCCTGTTAACATTGGCAGCTGATGAATTTGACATTACCAATATGGTGGTGAGCGCAGCGGAGCATTTATCGATCAGGGGTTAGAGAAATACAGCAGAGCGATACATGCACTTTGCTAATAGGTCTTTATTTATTCATGTTGAAATGGAGGGAGGAGGCAGGAGATCTAACTGACAAACACAGCACAACAGAAGTAAACAAATGTATGATGAGGCTACTGTGGCCATTATTCAAGTCTACAGGACTCAGTCAGGGTAGACGTCATGTTTCATTTTTAAAAGGGACATAAACACAGGCAGTTTAAAAAGTTTTGCTGTGTTCTTCACAACATGTTTTTCAATGCTCTTCCAAAAATATCAGCAGGAGCATTGTTTTCAGTATGTATAATGTAACAACACAAGGATCAGATTATGTCTATCCTTCACATCGCATCACATCTTCTAAATAAGATTACAAAAAGTAAATATATTATTATTATTATTATCATTATATAAAGTTTCCAATATGAATATCAATATAACAAATACATATAAATATAATTAAACAAAGAATAAAGACACATTTTAATAAATAATAAAAATATTTATAATAGTACAAATATTTCTGTGTTACCGTAGTATTAAAATATTTATTACAGTAAATTAGGGCTGTCAAATGATTAATCATGATTAATCGCATCCAGAATAAAAGTTTGTGCTCACATAATATATTTTTGTGTACTATGCATGTAAATGATGTGAAATATAAATAAACATTTACATAGATTTCCAATTATTAGGAATTAAAATTAAATACATATAACTATTTCCTAAATATATATACATGTATGTGTATGATTCTGTTTATAAATACAAAAATTAATATGCAGAGGTCACAGACTTGACAGTTGCTTGACAGCCTTTCAATAAATAAATAAATAAATGTTTGTCATAGTTAAACTATGATTTTCCTAAGGGCCTGAACCTTCCTTAGTGCCTTGTCATGTGGCACAAGCAAACAAAAGATCCGTAACCCGACTCAGGATGTCTTGCTTTACACTTGACTAATAATACTATATTTGGATCATGTTTAAACAGTTTTAGGAAATTCCTGTGAGAAGTGAATCTTAAGGCTGAAATACAAGCCTACATGTTGAACGGGCAAACTAAGAAGATGGAATCCAAGCTACTCCCTGAAATCATTACAACAATCCCAGATGTATACAAAACAAATCTGAGAAAGACTGCAGGATTTAACTTTTGAGAACTCATTTAAACTAACCATAACATCCTCTGGCACTTTGGGCCCGACTCATTTTGTTCGAAGGAAGGATTTCTTCTAAAGACAACTCCATGCACGGACATGCTCTCATATCCAAATCGCAGAGGGTGCCACTTCTTTCAGTTTGAAACCCAAGCTGATAATACGAACCTCATGCAGTTTCATAGTTTTCACACTTTCTTCTGTAGCGTAAACATGGATTCATTAGCATATACCAAGCAAATCTTAGTCAGAAAAAGACAAAGACCATCTGGTTCTATTGACAGGTGAATACAATTCAACAATCACATCACGAGTAAAGGAATCTTTCAATATGTGTGTGAAAGTACCACAGATGTTGTGAGGATTGTCCATAAGACAATGGGGAAAATCCAATCCGTCCCAACATGGTGGCATATGTTAGGCTGGTCAAATGACTAAACAATTTGCCCATGAATAGAGTCATGCTGACTAGTACATCCTCAGCAGATCAAAAGCAGAGGCCGAACAACAGGAAACACCCCTCCCAACTCACGACATGGCAAAAAAAAGACCACCGCTGCAACTCTCTATTGTCTCAATGTGAAACAACTGATCGGCAGGGATCAACAATCAATAACACTTTCTTGACCTGCAATACCCGAAGCCACGCGTCACTTCAACCAAAAGGCTTCCATCTTGTATCTTAATGATGACCTCTTAGGAGACTATTGTTAATGTAAATTTACACCCATTGAGCTCACCGGGGTCCACTGGGATGCTCATTGATGCGCTGTAGATTTGTCCTCAGAGGACCGTTTGGTAGATGTTCTCCTTTGCTTCCTGCTGCTTTTACAGGCAGTGAGAGGGAGATGAGAAGAAGATAATGATCTGCGGTCACGGCTCACGTTATTAAAGCCATCTGTTTATTTCTGAAGAACGTGTGCTGTACTTTGACCTCTCTCGTCTGTGAACAGACAGGACATTGAGGTGAAGGATTAGACTATATACAGATGACACTATTATGACTTCGTACAGTAGTAGGGGCAAAAGGGGTATAAAATGTTTATAGATCTTCACTCCTCTATGGGTTAATAAAGCCCACGTTGAGAGATCAATTATGTCAGTGTAATGGCTTTAGACCAATCTTTTCCATGTGACTGAGCACAGGAAACTGCCTGGAGTTTCCCCCGCAGAGTGATTGATAGACCCGAGACTCGTGATTGAGTGACCCACGGGACGGAAAAGCTGGGAACCTGATCTGATATCCGCCCCGACAGATTTGGATCCTCCTTCAGAGTAAAGTGTTAAAACAACAGTGTATATTGAGCCAAATCCCTTGCTTCGATGAATTCATTTAGGCAGACTTCTGTAGATGCACATTTGTTTATTTCCCCTCTTCTCATACCGAGAATGTTTTATGTTCTTCTAAACTCATTTGAGAGCTACGAACAAATACAAGCCCCCATAGAGCCTCGCCCAGTTTTTCATATTTATTTAAAAGTCAAATACATAATTGAAAATCAAAAATGAGGTGCAATCAACGCGCGCCTTTCCCCTGTGATCCTCTTCTTTCACTTAAAAAAAAAATTTTGTTTATGGAAAGCTATAAAAAAACGCAATCTCTGCGTTATAATTCAAACTGATTATATGTTTTACATTCTCATAAGACTAGGAGGACATTTCATTTTATTTATTTCTTTAAAGTACCCTCAGGTCATTAAACGCACTTTGATATTATGGTTTAATTATATAACTTTGATTAGCAGCATCAAAACACAATTCTTATTACAATTACACTAGCTTTATTCTAAGCAGGTCCGAACAGAATCTGCACCTTTGCAGTTTTTAACGAAATTTAAATCACAGACTTTTACACAACCACCCCATGTATGTTTATTGAATATTAAGGCTAATTTGAGTACACTCTCAGCTAAAGTACCAATAAGCGTACTTTCCTCTCAGTTGCGTTTAACACTTTTACAAAACCCGACAGTGTTGATGCAACACCCGCAGAGTCTGTGCAAATAAAATAAGGGTCTTCTGAAACAGGTGCAAGCTAAATAAATAAAGCCATCAAAAACTCAAGACCAAACCCAAAGTTGGTGACATGCTGTCTTTTAATATTAGCTTGAAAAATGTAAAAGATATGAATCTTCTCTGATCTTATCTTTGATGGAGATTCACATTCAGATCTCTCCATCTGTCTCTCACACTGGGCATCTTAAGCAGCATGTGATCCCAACACATTTTAAGACGGCAAGCTTTTCATTACCCATACAGCAAAATCCCCAAATGAAAACAAGGCAATCAAACACACAATATATACAGTTTGAAGGGAATTTGGCGAGAATGAATTGCAAACATGGAAAAGCATTATTTATTTATATGCCCTGCCTTCAATGATTTAGTGCCTGATTTGGTAAAGGAATTATGCTAATGAGGATACAGTATGTGAATGTGCTTACAAAATTAGTGTTTAACACATTTTATATGACACATTTCCCCATTTTGCAGAACTGTTTTGAATGCTTGGTTGAGGAGGACGCAGTATACTTAATGATCTATCATACAGTTCTCCAGTGGGACTAAACAGCATTGCTCCACATTCAGCATCTACCTTTTAAATGATTTTAAATGACAAAAAATAGATCCATTTATGACCATTTCTATTTCTGGATCCCACCATAAACTGAGTCTGCTGTAAGAATGTGTTTTAATAAAAAGCAGAAGTGACAACGGTCGCCTGATCTTCATCTTGTAAAAGGGAGAAAAACTGTATCACCTGGTGTCCTTTTTTCATGTGGCTCTGAGACTTCTGTCCCTGTGAACTGTTGCCCTTTAAAAATGGACAAAGCAAAAGATCTCCAGGGCTGAGAAGTCAAAAGGAACTGAAACTAAGCCACCTTAAACTTCACCGGCTGAACTATTGATTGGTTTGCCTTGGCACGGATTCAAAAAGTAATTTTGAGGAAAAGAGAGCAAAGGGAAAAGAAATGATCAAAGTGCCCAATGGAACAACACTTCCAGGTATGAATTAAAGGGTAACAGGCTTTTATATCTGCCAGACCTAAGAAATGAATCACTTCCAACTAGACTGAAAGCGTATTGACAGTATGGCAGACCCTGATGTAATTGGGGATGTTTTAAGAGAGCAGATTTGGTACAAACTCTCCAGATGACTGACCCCATCCAAGCAGGTTTAAAATCTATACTCTCCACATTCATGCTTAGAAGTTATATCAAGAGATGGCTTGTTGCTTCACTGGGTTATTGATGTACGTATCCAAGACGTTTTACAATAGAAGTAAGGGTTAGAGATTTCATAAAATGTGCTACTTGTTATCAACTCTTTATCAACGTACTGTAGGTTAACACTGAGCTTGCTGCAGTGAATTATGGGATTGCCCTTTTCCCCTCAAAGGATACATGCAATGCTGCTTGGTGAAATTTGGTGAAAACCAAAATATTTTGAAATAATAAAGCCACCTATAGTCCTGTAACACCCTTCATACTGAGGGTCATGTCTATGATGCCCAAAAATACTGCCTACATAGAAAGCTCACTATAGGTTTTAGAAGAACGCGATGGAAACAAAGATTCATGACTGTGAGATAGTGAAGTCTGCTGATATTGATTCCTACCCTCTTATCGGAAAACATCTTAATGAAGATTCGCACAAAACACCAACTTGTTCCAGTCGGATGAGTGATTTCCAAGACTGACAGGTCAAAACAAAAAGAAAAGGAGGGAAGGAACCTGCTGATACTCAAGAGAAGTCTGAAGTCATCTAATCAATATATTGATCCGGTTATCAATAAGTGATGTGGGACTCATCTCTATGGATCAGAACCTCTAGTGGTGGTAATCTCAAGAGAGTGATAAGAGGATCAAACCGGCAACATACATCTTCATCTTCCTAAAAGGTCTCAGTTGTTTGTGTGCATTAAGAAAAGCTGCTGAACAAATGAAAAATTAACCATATTTAAAAGGACTAAAATACAAAATGAATAAAATTAATTCATTCATTTAGAGAAACCTAAAGTCGAATCAGTAGCTGACCAAAACCAACCAATTCAAATAAAGCCTCTAGATTGGGATCAAATGGCCAGCAATAATAAACAAATAAAATCGGCACCAACTAAATTATTTCCATCTGAATATTCTGTTACACTAGTAACGAAAAAGTAAAATGTGTTGCGCAAAACCGTTCAAATCTTCTGTATTACATTACGGACAAAAATGTCATTTTTATTTTCTAGCGCACGTTTTCCATTAATGAAACATTTCAACATTCCAGATTCCTCTTATTGTCCAAGAGAAAACTTGTGTTATCAGTCCAACGGCTGCTTTGTCTGAATTTGAGCACCAGATGGACGAAGTTTAACAAGAAAAGCTTTAACACACAACCACGTGCAGCAGAAAAGCCAAATCGCTTTGTTATATTTGTTTCCTTTCCTCTTCTAGAGCGAACATATCTGCCCACCTGCAGATTACAACAGTATGGACCAAGACGAAATCAAGAATATGTGAGGTATAAAAAGAAAGGACAAGTACTTTACAATCCAGAAATAGTTTCTTTTTTACAATGTTCATGCTCTAGCTATTAGATATTCAGCTTGTGTAACGTTACAGAAATAGTCCAATTAAGCAAACCAATCAGTTAGTGTATCCACAAAACATATTCGTTACATCATTTCAGATCAAGGCTTAAATTTCCATATTTCCATTGGAGACAAATTATGCCTGGATGATAAATGAGTGTCAACGCAACACAATGCCATGAGCACGCATCACCTTAACCATTCGACTAAATTCAGAATAATCTCTCGCTCTCATCCTCTGGTGACACGAAACATTGTCACAAAGATTTCTGAACAATCACATCAGAAAGTACTGAATAAAAGCAACTTATACAGTAAAATATTCAGTTCTTCTATCTTCAAATGAGATATCTTTAGTCACTTGTTGCTTTGTCATGATGAGTCAGGTTAGTATACAACATTGGAAGATACAGACATCTCTATTTTACAACAGTGCTGAGAAAAGGACGGTATACTCTGAATTCTGGAAAGAAATTCCCAGCACACAATCCATACCTTAGTAAATATGATGTGCCCTTTGCTTTTTCGACTCGAGAAAGGTCAGCGGATGAGAGCTCAGAACGCAAGGACAGATTCAGAATGAATCAATAATGTTCCTACTATGGGGTTTTTGCAAATGTTCATTCATCATTGGTCCTGGCACAATCATTACAAAATCACATTGTGAACATGTACATCGCTGGTTTCTTATCGGATTCACAATCCCAACTGTAATGCTTTATTGCAAATCGTCGCTGACCTTACGAAACCTCGCAGGTACGAATTTGCTGTTTTTAGAAAAAGGAAAAAAACACTGCACTTCTTAATGAAGAATTACTGTGTTGTCAAAGTTGAAAAGCACGTTTTATTGGCTAAATGTTCGCAAAACCCAGTGACAAATATAAAGTGTGACTAATAATAATGATTTATGATAAAAAAATAAAAATAAGGAAACAGATACGAGGTTTCAGAAGGCCAATTCTAGTCTCAAAAGAAATCTAAAGTTCAGGTCTGTCATTTTAAGAACAACACCACATACTTTGCCAAGTCACTATTGTTTTTGTTTTTTCTGAATTAAATTGTTTTGCTATTTCTCTACAGGTATGCATGACTTAGCACTTATAGATCGCCCATTTTACATTAATGCTGCTTCATCTGAGCATCAGATAATTGTACAATCACTCAATGTTTTATTATTCAGGAAGTGGTTTTAATTATTCTACATATACAGTCATTTACCAGCAGTTTGTCTTTTTCCAAGTCCAGACCCTGACCGCATTAGTGCTGTTTTGAGCGCAGACTAATCCGAGCTCCCGGAGGTGCGTGCTTGTGAAGGCATCTAAACCCACTTCAATTAAAAATCATTACTTTGCATAAAATTTACATAGGATGTGTCTACCTAGTTTAAATCTCCATTTAGGATGTGAAATGCGAAAAAAAGCCGCAAAATGTTGTCAACAGAATCCTCCAGCAGGCAGCAGAGAAGCTGAGGCTGTCTTTGTACTGTAAAACAGGGCTGGGAGGTGATATCGGCACGCTCAAGCCAGACATTAGCATCTCGCTGCTAAACCTTCTACATTTCTTGCTCGCTAGGGGCAGATCAAAGAACAATTCAGTCACGAACTCTTATCGACGCACAAAAGCGCCGCCGCGCCACTGAAGGAGGAATTTGGCCATAAAAGGGGATTGCCACTTTTCAAAGGAATACTGTTTTTCTAGGAGAGAAAAACAGCGAAATACAAGCATGTGGTAGCTGTAGATATCAGAGAGCAAGCGAGCGAAAGAGAGAGAAAGAGAGAGAGAGTGAGAAGGTGTGGGAGGGGTTCTCCTTTACATCCTCCTCTCTACACAGTTAAAAGCATATTTATGTTTTTTTTCTGCTGACAGCCTCTGACTAAACAATGATGTTTCCATAAACACAATCCCTATTAATGTAACTCAACTGTACTTTACAGAGAGGATCTAGAAGAGCTGCACATAATGTAATTATTCTCAAACATTTCAAGATGTTCACAGATTTATTATATTTACATAAGCCGCAAGCGCTAACCGCTGACTGTCAACGTCATTCAGGGTAAGAACATGTGGCGTTGGATTACGTTGTCTGTCAAGATGTTTCAACGTAACATGTAGGTACTCAAAAGTAACAGTGAAAATTCACAGGAGAGCAAATACAACACCAGACACAGCAGCTCTACCTTTAAAGCCAACTGTTTATCAAAATGAAATAATTTGCTCTTCCTATGAATGCCATTGCTCTCCTTTGATGCTAAAGACAAATCTGTTTACTCTAACAGTAAATGTGGATCAAATTCTGTTATGACACAAAATGTTTGATGAAATAAAAAGATTCACAGTGTCCCCAAAATTGGCCAATGGGTAGAAGCATAAACCAGAACAATATGTGCCTGCAATAATTAAACACAAGCTCACCTTGCATAATTGTTTCATTTCACACACGCACACCTGGCTGTTGTACTTTAATTTATTCATGTAGTCAATTTACACCATTATGAGTTTTTTGGACACCCTTCCAACAATTTCCGCACAAATGCCAGATGCATGGATAGTACCGTTACTTTTTGTTTTTAATACACTTTAAAAGGGATAGTTCACCCAAAAAGGAAGATACTGTAATAATTCATCAAACCTGTATAAATCACACTGTTATATTAAACCATGTTTGCAAGTTCTTGGGATCTATTGTTTGGCATTGTAGGAAAAACGGTAAAACAACAAAACAGGTTTGAAACAACTTGAGGGTAAGTACATGATGAACTATCCCTTTAACCTGGCCCTAGAGAAAATAAACAAAGTAGAACAGACAGACTATGTCATCAGTAACCTGTAATATCACAGAGAGAGAGAGAGAGAGAGAGAGAGAGAAAGCGTAAGCGAGTGAGCGAGCGTATGGCTTTCTGACACCAAAAGATTTTATATCACTGTTTGGCTTTTAATTGACTGTCACTCTGCTGACACAGTCAAGAGTGACTTCAGAAATTTTGTTTTTCCTTTTGCATTACCCAATATCCAAGGCAACAAATCGATAAGTGAGTGGCAGCGCTGTTGGACTGGGTTTCCAGTCATTAGCTGGCCTTTTCAGCTGGCTTTAAGTCAAAATAAACATTCTAAGACTTCACTCCCAAGACTCTAACTTACAACTAAACATATACTGTATGAATACATACTAGAAAGAAATATCAAAAACCCCTCACTACAAATCAGCAATACCAGTCAAATGTTTGACAACATTATGCTAAATATCAACTGTTTAAATCAATCCACATTTTGAATGTTAGCCCAGTAAAGTCAATAAAACTATGATATAACGCATGATAATTACTGTAGTGTCGAATCGTAGGGTCACATTCTTAGCATCTATCAATCATGAGCTATAGTTGTGATTATACCCTACTTTAAGCTGTATTTATGAGCTTTAGGATCAAAGGATTTTTGAGATCATGAGAAATCTATTCATGACCGGTTCTGTGACAAACTGTTTATGAGGTAATTGAAAGTTTTCATTGGCATGTTTTGGCTGCGGCTTGTGTCACAATCTTTCCAGTGTGGGTGAGATGAGTGGGCCACAGCAGATGTTTCATCACCAATTAATGCAAACAATCAACATAACGCTCAGCACACTCATTAATAGCAGACGGCATGAGTCACATGGTGCCAAACTCTATAAGAGGAGGCTACAGTTTAATGCAACACTACACTTAAACAAATGCTCGGATATTTTCAGCCCAGCATTGGTACAAACCCAACCATTGGGATACGTTAACTACCCAGCATTTTGGGTTAAAACAAAATAGTTTAGTTTATAATCCAAAAGTTGGATTTGTCCCTTTTTGACCGAACACTGGGTTAAAAATAACCAAGTGTTTTTTCAAGTGAAAACTGAACACTCGATCCTCACTCGTTCATTTAAAGCTTAGCTTTATTATTCTGATTTAAGAGGATTTGGTTTGAGGTGCAAGATGTTTGAAGAATCTTGAATAAAACTAAAATCCGAATAACTCATCTTAACAGCTTTTAGTTTGCTGAAGGCCACCACTTAAATTTTAATTCAAATTGAATCCGAATGCCACTTGAAAGAGAGAAAGAGAGAGAGAGAGAGAGAGAGAGTGTCTAAGGGTAAAGTGAAAGTCTGTTTTAAACTAGTATGGACAAATCGGACCGTATTTTTTGTATATGCGCATATTGCACAACCAACATCCGTTGGTAGTCATACATTAAATGAAGGGTGTAGACCATAGAATCATGAAAATGTGCACATAATGCATTTATTTGTCAAATGTAGTAAATGCATATTAGCCACTCCAAACTATATAAATGTATCTTTATTTAATCTTTTAATCATACTTTTAACTAGTTGACATATCCTGCAGTGTTACGTGCTATATTCAGTCTAAACCTGGAAAATTCATTTTGCAACTTCCTTTCAGGCCTCATTTTCTTTTAACATTAAATAAACCATTTTCAATAAACTAGAAAAACAGAAATGAAACATATCTTTGATTGCACAGCCTTCCATTTTAGTTCCAAGTTTTTATCGAGCATGAGCTTTAATGCTAACATGGATGACAAACTAACCGGCCTCAGTTATCAGACAGAACACTTAAACCAATGGCTTCTTTTTTCTACAGGAAACAATCGATGTCGACCTCTCTGAGGATCAAATAATCAGCCGTGCTCTATTTTTCGCACGTTTCCTAATGACAATGTTTGCGAATTAGCAGACATTTTTCTCCCCATGCAGAGCAGCTGTGCAGTTCCGAGAACGACTGTGGCTCTTTCCGTCAGCGCTGTCTCAGAAAGCCACAATAAAAGACTTTGTTTTGTCTTCATTATAGGCGTAGAAGGGCAGATCTATGGTTTGCGGCTTTGCATTAATAGTGTTATTTGGCATCTGTCTGAACGTGTATGAGAAATCAACAAGTGTAGAGTGACTATGAATTATGAATGAGTTGAGAGTGCACTGACAGCATGCGCTTCAGATCTAGTTCATGGCATACCTTTTTTTTTAAATAAGACTGAGCTGGGGGGCAGCGTGAACGTTCATTTCTCACCAACCGCTACAGGTAAAAGCATTAAGGAGGAACTTCTGTTGGTGGAAGATATCCCCCTGCTGCATTTAAATGATAGCCATATATCTCTGTCCCTTTAATTATTAACATGACAAAAATTAAATGTGATTACAAACTATGATCAACGATGGAGTTTTAATTACCACTAATAAGTGACCATCTGCCTGGCAGCCAAGGGGCAAGAAGGGGGTGGGAACCCAGGCCAATGAGAATGGAATAGGGTATTAGTGACAGTCTGGCTCGCGGCTGTCATTCACATGAGTGAAGGAAGTGTTTTGGCTGGGGCGTGCCGGGGGTCTGAGATGTTGACCCACCCGTCCTCCAGATATGCATACATTTACGTGTGCTTTTCACACACGGTGGACAGCTGATTATCCGTCTCATTTCCAGTTGCCATTTTCATTAGAATAACACACAATTTCACAGGAGCCTCCCATTGGTTCATACAAAAAATATTCAATTTCATATTTACATCACACAAATTCACAAGTAGTTAATTAGTTACTAGTTAACTTAGTCTCTCTCAACAGTGTTCAACACTCAACAGAGGTCAATAGAAGCCTGAGTGAAACTTTGTTAGAATAAAAGAGTGTGTTGATGATCGCTTTAATTAGTCTCAGTTTAATGTGTTCTCAAATCTTATAATGCAAGCAAATACATCAGCGTGTGTGTGCGTGTCAAAGGTGGCCCAGAATTAACAAGATGCAATTTCCTCTAAGCTTGTCTTTCATAAGCAAATAAAATGGACAGTGTTTAAACGTCACCGAACCTCTGCAGCGTGATGCTCTGTGAATGTGCTGCACTTTTATGACATGTGATGCTATTAATGATGTAAACACAGAGCGATCTCCATTCTCACTCTACTAACCCTAACCCTGTACACTGTAGGTAGTCTGGTCATTGTCATCCAGCATATACTGTAAATGATGTGACTGGAAAACTGTGTAAACTAAAGGGTACATATGGCACAAATATGTGTTTTTGTGTGTCTTTGGTGTGTTATTAGTTGCCCATGCATGTATTAGAAACGTACTATTTAAAAAATGTAAGTGTGGGAAGAAAAATGTAAATCTAAAAATGAATTTTCACCCAGACCTGCCTAAAACTACCCCACCCCACAAATCTACGACAGTTTGTGGTATGACTTGACTAATACCTGTCAGTAAAATTGCTTTGGAACATGATGTTCCATAATGGTAAGAGGCGTTTCATTTCTGTCACACGCTTGCATTATTTGACCAATCACTATGCACTGATAACTGGCCAATCATAGCACTCCTCGCTTTTCAGAGCGATGAGTTTTGTGTAAAATCTGCAGGTTTCAGAGAGGCGGAGCAAAGAGGAGATACAAACATGCACGGTATTGGAGTAATACAGCGGTTTTTAACCTTAAATCGTGTTTACACATTGCTTTACATCTAAAACAAAGCATGATATTTGTTTCAGCCGTGTCATATCACCCCTTTAAGCCATTCATGCTTTAGGACTTTTATAAATTGGCCGATCAAAAAGAAACAATATTAGTGGTGTTTCATAAGGTCAGATATTATTGGTTGTATTAGAGATGTGAACAAACCCATAACACTAAAGTCTGAAGTATTTTTAGTAAACAAAAGCAACACTGTTTGCAACATTCCCAAAAGAGTCAAGCCACAAAATGGCAACACTTCAGCATCCACCCACAGCGTCCCTGCATCATGATGGTGAGCTATCCACAGGCAAAGCACTGCTCTCATATCCTGGAGAAAATGTAAAAAATCAAGTTCGCAAAGTGATAGTTCACCTAGAAATAAACATTTTCAACATTAGCTAAAAAAACCCAACATGACTTTCTTTCTTCTGCAGAAAACAATAGAAAACAACATTGGCCCCCATTGACTTCCATTGTACAGGCGCAAAACCACGAAGACATTTTCTTTGATATTTTTTGTGTTCCAACAACGTGGGTGAATGAATGATGACAGATCTATTGGGGTGAACTGTCCTTTCAAAATACAGTTGAACTGTCCCTACCTAACAAACTCTTAGATCGATGTTACATAGGACTACATGCTTTGTTTGCACCAACACTTCTAGATTTCGAAAGAACACAATTACAGTGTTGAAAAATGCCATCTGTTCCAGCTGTGACAATAACGTCAGCTGCTGATAAAGCACACAAAACGTGCTGGCAGATTTTACCATCATAAACCACTCTAGGAACGATTGTATAATGGTAGCACTGGAATGTTTACAGTACTACAAAAGGGAAAATGATTAGACCGTCTTTACACATAGACACAAATACAGCAAATAAGAACAGGGAGGTTTAGAAAGTCAATTACAGAATTGCAACAAAATAAATAGAATCTTGGTAATCAATGTAATCGGTTTATAAAACACTCAAGTGTGACCCTATGAGCGTATTCAGTGAGCGGTACGAATAGAGATTGCCAATTTATTTTACAATGCAATAAATACAAGTTTGTGAAAACATCTATTGTATGTTCTTTTCTTCTCTAAGGATTTTCAATTTGGTTCCAACAAATCTTTAGAGGTCAATGTTAATATTTGTTGAAATGTCGGCTCTAAAGTCATCTTTACACTGCTAACGTAACAAAAATGTGTTAATACAGCCACTTTAATTCATCTGATAGACAGAACGACAATAGTTAAGTGTAAGGCGAATTTAAGTAGACTTTAACACAATAAATTTGATTTGTTAAAAAATTTTCTGATACCTTGACCAATTTTGTTACAGTGTAATATTTCCCAGGCACTAAAGCTGCATTGTTTAAAAAAATATATGTTGACAAGCGAGTCTGTTGGACAAATCGAGACCGCTCTCCGGAAAGCATATTGAGTTCTACACACAATCTGACAACACAAACATCCGCCCGAGTTTGCACGAGGGAGGTCCGTTTCCATTCCTCTCCGCCATAACTCTTTTCTGTCTGCCCAATCAGTGCTAATCATCTGGAGCTAGCGTCTCATGTGGATGGCGAGCGTAGGACACCTGTGCGGTGGGAGGCCCGCTTCATCATCAAACGAATGCAGATTTATTCCGCCGCCGAGCAGCCATCCATCTCCACGGCAACAATGCCACCACGAAAGAAGGGCCGAGCGAGCGAGAACGAGGGAGAGATGAATAACTACACCTGGAGATTTCATTACACGAACGAGAAGTACAGAAGCAGGGTCCAAACCGATATTTTTAGCCTGGTACGCCTTGGAACGGCTAAACACAGTGGAATTTCTGAGCGATTGCCTATCTAAATAATGCAAGACGGCTCTCTGCACTGGGCGCTCTAGCCGAGATGCAGGAAATGACTGAATGTGACAGAAAACAGCGGTAGGAGTAAGTCGCGCTCTCTCTCTCACTGCAAAAGTCCTTCCATGTTCGCTTCAAAACACTCTAGTGTAGTGGTTTCAAAGAGAGCTGTTGGCAGAGTGAACTTCCTTGAATGGAAGAAAAAATCATTTGCCTCCTGTATAATCTACAGCTTTTATAGTGTATTTCCAGAAACACAGTTGGCTTGTGGGCATTTGGATTATTATGCATGGACTTTTTTGACATATAGGAGTAAAGTAACATCCTTTAGGGCAACAGTTATTCAATGTGAAGGTCTTTTGACATTTTAAGGGTTGTACACCATTCTGAACTGAACTAAGAATGGCTTTCATTTCCAGTTTAACTTATTTTACTGCATAAAGACAGAAATAAAGGGATAGTTCACCAAAACATTCTGTCATGAATTACTTACTCTCTTGTTGTTCCAAACATGTACACATTTCTTTGTTTGGCATCACACAGAGAAAGATATTTGGAAGAATGTTTATAACCAAACAGTTCTGGGACACCATTGACCACCACAGTAGGAAAAATTACAATGAAGGTCAAAAGTGCCCCAGAACTGCTTACTTTTCTACATTCTACAAAATATCTTCTTTTGTGTTTAACAGAACAATTATATAATTCTTCACCAAACTAAACAAAAGCAACTAAATCCAGTTCTAACATTTCACCACATTAAACCCAGTTCATAACTATCATCTTACATAACCGCTGATGTACATGTTTCACTGTGCTTTTATCAAAAATACTTGGTCATTAAGTCCCTGCAATTCTGTGGGCGTCTTTCAACAACTCCTTGTGAAATAAAAAACGGATCAAGAAGAATGATGAAAACGAAATGGAAAGTTTCACAACACACGTCTTAACTAATTATGTCCCTGATGCATATACAGTTAGGGTTTGTCAAGTACGCTGCAGAATAAAGTTTAATATAAAAGCTGGTGTGTGTCATTTCTGTGCCAATAGCAGTACCAAACACAACTGACAAGAAATAAGCAGGTTTCTTAAATACTGTAATGCTGTAATTGTACGTATTAAAGGAACTCTTCACCCAAAATAAAAATTCTGTCATCTTGACATCACCCTTAAATCGTTCCAAAGCTGTATACATTTCTTTGTTATGATGAACACAGAGAAAGATATTTGGAAGAATGTTAGCAACTGACAATTGTGAGGCAAAATTATAAAGGTTAGTCAAAGGTGCCCTACAACTGTTTGCTTTTCTACATTCTTCAAATATATTTAATAGAACAAAACCCAAAAAACAATTCTACTCTGGTAGTCAGTGATGTCCCAGAACTGTAAGTTGCTAACATTCTTCCAAATATCCGAATTATGACAATTTTTTTTTTTTGGTGAACTGTACTTGTAAATTGTATAAGCTCTTCTCTGCATATCAAACTGAAAGCAGAATGTGTTTTTACATATGAAAAATAAATTAAAACTAGACTAACTTTTCTAACTAGCAACCCAAGTAAGAAATAGAGAAAGTAAGAGAGGAAGTCAATTATTTGTTTGAAATTGTTGGCGTCACATTTTTATTTTAAATGTAATAAAGGCATCAAATGAAAAGTCCAGATCATATAAAAACAGATAGATTTTGCTCAACTACACCAGCAAGAAGAGTCATTAAACAGAAACTGCCATTATGTGCAATTGATATCTGTGCTAGTATAGAGCAGCTTTGTCTGTTTATAAAGAACCAGCGAGTTTTTAAGAACAGAACCACAGTGAGTTAAAACTAAAAGAGACCCAACAAAGGAAAGAGAGACGTTTCCATCATTATCAGCGGTAAGCACAGAGGCTCTCACAAGGACACTGGATGACTTTGAAACGGAGGATCAAACAATTTCATCAAACGTTCAGAATAAACAGAATGAAGACTGGTTACCACTTTGCTGTCATGTGCACTCTCCCCATCAAAGCTCCTCTTTCATATGATGTTCCTGAGCCCGAAAAAACACACCGCAAGGACAAACACAGAAACAAAACCAAGTTCAACGAAGCCACTGAAATGATATTTCATGGTTAAATCAAAGATAAAAACACAAGGATGAAAATACACAGAGCAGCATATGTAGTCGGTGAAAAATGTCCATTTCAAATAATGAGATTTGAGGCAAAGGCTGATTCATGTCATTTTACAAATCGCTGCCGTTGAATTGCTTTTAAATTTGCACTCGAACGGCTGCATGCAGATGCGTGATAAGCAACGCCGGCGCTTCTTTCCCGAGCAGCAGTCAGTCATTACCAGCGGATGAACGCAATATCTTTTGATTTTCTAGTGACTGGCGAGTCAAAGGTCATTTCTCATTCATTCAACTTCCTGCAGTGCAATTCAAATCACAAATCTGACAAATAAACAGAAGCCAAGACAATTTTATATCATGTGAGTAAGGTGAGAACAATACCAAAGTTCTAGCAGTTGATACTAATACCAGTAAAGTTTTATGACTCACTGCAGACCACTTTGAATTACGTAAACAACGTTGCTTTAACGCTTGTGCAGAAGAACTTCCTGTTTCACTACACAAAAAAATTGCACAAAATAAATCCAACAGAATATTTTGGATCGATTTAAAATGTTGAAGAAATATATTTAAGATTTAATTATATACTGTAAGTAAGATTAAAAAAAATCAGACACTGGAAGCGCTTTTGCACCAGTGTGAATTGGTATACCAATTCTGCTCCTTTATTTGAGTAGTTTATATATATATTGTACATAAATGAATGTATTTATATTGCATTTATATTTATATATTCATTTTATTTATATTTGTGCAATATACATTTTTTTACTTCTCAGTTAAACATACATTGTTTCTATTTTTATTCACATAAACTGTCAGTAATTAAATAAAAATCATAATTTAAGAGTAATTAGAGATTTTTCTATTTTTTTGCTATAAAAAAGTCAGGTCTATTAGGATGCATGACCAAAAACACACATCTTGACCAGTTCAGATAACCATTACACTTCTTCGTTTCTTCTAATTTTGTATTTACAAATTTGACGTGTGAATTAAGTGTGAAATGTAGAAGAAGAGAGATTATGAATGTATGAAGAGAGAGAGTTCAAAACACAGTGGGTTGAGACTGGAAGTTTTGTCTTCCCAGCATGCTGTGCTGTACGTCAGGAGAAGAGGAATGGCATAATAAGTTTTAGCACTCCCGTGGGCTCCCAATGGTCTGTCTGTAATATTGCTCGCAGCTCGCACACAAGTTCTGCAGCACCAAAGGTGCCGTAACAGAGCCCAGGACAGCCCTAACCCAGTCCCAATGCCACTCTGCCAGAACAGCATTGCTGTAAATTTCCCAAGGTCCCAATGGACGCAGCAGCGATGCCAGAACCAGAGTCTGAATGAGGGAGTCATAATCAGGTTGGCCTGGAACATAGCCCTAATACAACTGGAACAACCATTAATCACGACTCAATGGAGAAGTTTAGCACAGAAGCTGAGGAAAGAGAGAGAGAGTGAGAGAGAGTTAACAATCACTTGAGCGGATCAGGTTTAAAGATGTGATCTGAATACTGTTACTACCATACATTTACCGCCGGGAAAGTTGATTTGCGATTTCAATACCGTCACAGGTCAAGTCTAAATAAACAGAGACAAACTCTCATCGAGGGAAAGGGACAATTGGCTTTTAGCAATCACAGCAGGAGCTTTAAGCACACACATCCTCCAGGAAGATGGAAATGAAAGACTTGGAGACCCAACGGCACACAAGAGGCTGATGGGTGTCTGTGATTTGACACAAAGCAGCTCTCAGGGCACTGCCACATATAATCAATATTACAGCGTCTCAAACAACAGAAGAAAACAACACTTTACCAGCAGCTACACTAGTTTTTTTTTCAGTGTCATCTTAATGCGAAATCTCTATAAATGCTAATGGTATGTGTGCATGGGATAGAACGATAAAATAAAATTAAATAGGTAAATAAAAATGATTCAGGTCGCCTTGCTACGCCCTATACGGTGAAATTTACTGCAGGAACCAGCTGCTCAAGCGCATGAATACAAGCCCGCTACACCAGGGCCACAATGTACTTTCATTAAAACTACATTAAACCTTCTTCAGTGTAAATCACACGCCATACGCGCAACATAACAACATTGCTGTAATGCCAAACCAGCTCAACTGAGTTAGACATTTTCAGTGTGGCATTTATCGCATTATGAAGGAGATATCTTACACAAGAAAAACACATGGCGCCTCCATGTTGTCCATCAAAAATGACAAAAAAGCTTAATTATAACGTATTAAGGGGCTTCTATTTAGCAGTCGCTAATGACAGTTTATCAACAGGATGCCAAATTGACATTAACAACCAGCTTCTAGTGATGATAAAAGGATAACACAGCGCCTCCCCCTAAATACATTTTTCACCGTCTGGTAGTCGGCGAGGCCGTGGTGATCGATGCGTGTTTTGAAACGCACAAATCAAGTGACCCTCGACAAGCACTTAATGACAACAAATGAGCATCTCGCCTCATTCTTCACCAATCCCTCCCTCTCTCGGATTCTCCCCAACATACTGTACTGTCATCAGCCCAAATATCAGCATCTTATTAAAACAAATGAGCATTCTGCTCGGTATCGCTGTGATGTAATTTGGTCATCTGACTGGGTTCGGCTCGGAGGAAACGAAGCGATGACTGGAATTCAATAGTCGTTTCTTTGTATTTATGAGCATGGCTGCTTAAATGATGCTAAATTGTGGATGAATCCCGCTGTTGTATGTGCAGATGGAATGGAATCTTTGTGTTAGTCGGCATAAAATATGACGGTAATATCATAGACTATTAATACTTTCAGGTCTTTTCCAATCATATCACATCAATTTTTCACGAATTGTTTAATAGAGATTTGACTCAAACCAACTCCTTGTAAGAAATGACAATTATTATTTTTCATCACTTTGTAAGTTCTTTTTACTTAATGATCTCGCTCGCATTGTTTTACTTGTGAAACTAAAGGAAAGCATTTGGGAAAACACCATTTTTGCTATTTATTTAAGGATGCCGGTAATGCAGAAATGACAGACTTCAGCTTAAAAACGAAACTCTACATTCACTCATACACTTACTCATACCTTCCGAACGGGGATTGAACCATTAAAGTCTGTGAGCAGGAAAGGTTAATACATGCATTACTTTGACTGAGACTCTTTCGCTGCAATTTAACATTAGTCTCCTAGCCACCTTCCCGGGAACCTCTCGATGAAGAACGCGGCGAGAATGAGACAGAAAGAGCGTGGGTGATAGACGGAGAAAAAGAGGAACATTAGACCAGACGCTGATACTCAGGCATGCTGATAAGTGATGGAGAGGGAAGGAGAATGTGAACGGAGCCTCCATTCGACATGTGGAGCCATCAAAGCTGTGCAGGTTGAGAGATGCAAAGAGGAGCTCATTAACATCATGCCAGTCTCTGACATGACACCACGACACCAAAATTACTGCCACGCTTGATAGTCCTTCAGCTCCACCCTCTTACTCTCCAGACCGGCAGAGAGAGAATGAGAAATATGGAAGAGTTAGAGAGATTATTCGCTTCTATTGTATAGACAAAACCAATGGAAGTCAATGGGTGCCCCCGTTGTTTGATTAGCAACATTCTTAAAACTATCTGTATCCATCGACACAACAGCCATATCCATTTCTCTTTCATTGTCCTCACATGACATCGCTTTCCACCTTTGAATGTAGGCCAGAAACCTGACCGCAGCATGCCTGAGGAACCTTGGAATACAGCTCTCAGCACACTCGACTACAATGCTGACATTTTCAATGGAGCGTCAATAGGCAGGAGTGTGCCGCCGCTGCATGCATGGCAAAGCAGACACAAAAGAGGGGCACAGCAATATAATTAACATTTAGAGGGGGAAATGAGATGTGAGACAGCCGCACCAACAAGCACAAAAAAATACAGCGGGCACAATAAAAGTCTGTGTTGACAACACAATCCATCCTTGAAGAAAATGAAAAATGACAGTTTTTTGACGTAAGGCACATTCAGCCGGTATTGCTCATACTATACTATAAACACACGTGTCAAAGCATATGTTGTGTACGCTGAAGCAAATACGGCGGAAAACATGGTCGCTTTAGAATAATAATAGCAAGTGCCATTGTTTGCAAAGTGACGGTAAGATCAATGCAAATTCCTCTCTATTGATCTACGGCCTGATAGCTGCATTAATTAGGACAGTTGGGAACAGTTATTCCATTAAATCAAAACACACCACAAACGCTCCCAAAGAGCAAAGCGAAAAGCCCCGGAGGCGGATCATTAATGTGATCAATTTAATTCACAGGATGGACCCTCAACTCTACTCACCTTGAACTTTGACCTCGCAGGCATAACTAGTTGGATTATTGTAACAAAGGAAATGATTGATGATCACGGTCAAAAAAGCCATTATGAGTAAATGGAGGATTATCCAATTAAATAAGGGAAAGCTACAGTGAACCTTCTGGTAATGAATGAAAAGTCCTAAAATACAAAAAAAAAGGATTGTTCAGGCTGGCTCAATATGTTTTCTCACATTCTAGAGTACTAAAACTGTATCAGAAAGGATGTTTCAATTGAAAGGCAAGATTCCTCAATCTGGAAAAAATGACAATTTCTAGCATTCATTTAACTACGAGAGGTTTATAAAAGTGGATACATAAGAAACCAAGAAATGACAACATTGTAAACCATCCTCATCTCAGACTAGAATAAAAAGATTATTTATACATGCGCCGTTCCTCAAGTAATTATTGAGCACCTATCAGACTCTGATGAGCAACGTCACCTTCTGCTCCTGAAAGGCACGGGTGTGTTAGTTTGGATGTGTGCAGTCACCTCACAGCATCTCTCTGTGAAATGAAGAGCTAGAGTTTGATTGACAGTCCAATTAATTTGCCTCTCTTTAGTCTAGCTGGAGTCACAGGGGTGTAATCAGTGCGGATGTGATGCTTACAAAACCCTAGCTTGAACTGGTCTGTAGCTTGTTGGCAATTTTTTTGGCATTCCATAATGTATAAGCTCCTTTAAAAGTAAATGTATTAAAACAAGTCGACTAGAATACAACTCTGACATTCATATTTTTTTGATTTTTTATTTTTTAACATTATCATAGTTTTTTATAAAGAAAATGAAAAGTATCTTTTTTAATAAAACATGCTTATCGATTTAAAATGTTGAAGAAATATATTTAAGATTTAATTATATACTGTAAGTAATATTAAAAAAATATCAGTAGAAAAATGCTGTCTATTTAACTTGTAATTGGGATAATGCAAGTATTTTACATCATTTTTATGGCTGTATGATTTAAAAAAAAATACTACTGTCCGTCCATAGACCAATAAGCAAAAACATGAACACCAAACAAGGGTTACATTCAACCTTTAAGGGATAGTTCATCCAAAAATGAACCCTTTGTTATTTCAAACCTGTCCGACTTTCTTCTGCAGAACACAAAATACGATATTTTGAAGAATACACAGAACTTTCTTCAAAATATCTGCTTCTTTGCTCTGCAGAAAAATGTCATTTAATTTTTTAGGGTGAAATATCCATTTAATGTTTTATTTTTTTTGTTTAGTTGGTAATATTCAAAATGTTGTTATTTAAGCAATTTACCAACTATAGTAGTTGATTCTCAAAATATGGTTGGACACATCTCAAGAAAAAGCTAAAGATTATTTACAAATGAACTACAATATATAGCACTAAAAGTGGTTCTTGGCTCATAAGCATAGGGGAACCACATCTTGGTGCTTCAGCTGTTCTTTGGTATGACTGGGGTGCTATATAGAACCAATTTGAGGCCAATTTCAGTATAAAGAACCTGTCACCTCAGGTTCAGGTAAAGAAACTGCACCTCAGTCATCCCAAAGAACCGCTGAAGAACCCCTGAAGCACCAAGATATGGTTCTATACACTATAGCACTTAAAGTGGTTCCCTTATGATTACGAGCCAAGAACCACGTTTAGTGATATATAGCACAGACAGTAGTCATTCTATCACTGATATGTTGGTCCTAAAAATTCAGAGCAAGATAAAGTGACCTTTAGAAATAACATGGAAGGTCCTGATATAACACTGAAACCAAATCCTGGTTTCTTATTAGCTCACACTGTAAATAAAAATCTAAATGCACGAGACAAATTCATCCTCCACCACAAATAAGAAGAATGCACCTGTTTTCCATTTTATCTCTCTCTTCTAAACTTGTAACTATTCAAAAAGTAACTTCATGTTCTTCTGGCTCGCTCATCTTTGAGTGGAGCCACGTTCTATGCCGTGTGAATTGTGAACAAATGAAAGGGCTCCCTCAGGCCCTGCTGCTCGGTCTTATTCTTGGCACTTCACAATCATGAATTCTCACAGAAGCCGAATTCCGAAGGCAGAAATGGAGAGAGAGCAAGAAGGGGGGAAGAAGAGGGCAGAGGGAATGTAATTGAACTGCCATGAAAAATTAGCATCACCTTGCTCCTAAACCGGCTCTATGAGGTACTTAGCGAAAAAAGGCCATTTGGACATCAAACCGTTGTATCAACTGCCAGATTTCATGCCACCTTTGTTTACCAGCCTGAAATTGATTTATGGAGAAGAAAAAAGAAAAGAAAGAAATGAAGGATTGGTGTAGTAATTGACCCTATGGCAGTTCTGGTCCGGATGCACGCGATTGGTCAATTGTGGAATCCTTATTATCTCATATAATCAAGATGGATGAGTAGATGACTCAATATCATTTCAGCCTAAGAGGCCGCATGGAACTGCACAATATGAAGGAGATGGGAGCGGCTTAGAGGTACCTGAAATCCCATTAACTCCAGAACAATACGGCCCTTCACTAAAAAGACATCTTGTGCATCTGTGGGCCTTTAGGATGAATTCGGCGTTTGGATGGTGCTTAATCTGAAGAACCTCTGGCTGATCTGCAATGCTGGAGAAGTATTTCATTATAAGTAATGGGCCGATCGTCCTGCTAAAGCTTCAGTGGGATGTTAGCATCCTCTTGACACAACCCTCAATCGTGTTTAGAAGTTCTCCTTTGCCTACCTGCAGCTGGATTCAAAGATTGGATCCTTGGAGCACTACAAATACCTATGTGTTGATTGAAGCAATACGCAGCTGTAGAGAACAAACAGTCCAAGCAGGCTCGTGTTATGCTGAGCTGAGGTTTTAAGCAGTCAACACGGCCTCTCCGCTGACAGCAGCTTTTTATTCACTCACCGACCTCATTTCAGAGAACAATAAGGATCATGGAAATTGTAGGGGCCGCTAATTGAGTGCCTTAGATGGCTGACGTTTTGTGCTAGTTCCGCTTGTCTCATATTTTCTATAGCCTGTACACACACACACAAACACCTTCATGTACACTCACGCCTACTTAGCTGTTACACTATGAGCCTCTGATGACAAAACCATTGCAAAGCTAAAAGTGACAGGACCTCAATTAATATCCTAACAGCCATAGTCTCAAAGATGAGAGAGTCATTGGGCATACAGTACAGGATGGACTACAGACGATGCTTCTGACAGGTTAAAGCAATTACACAAAGAAGATCAGATAATTGGAATTTTGGAGGTCAGGTTAGCATTGCAAAGCAAAGCAAGGAAGACCGCATAAAACATTGTGCATGCTGATGAATAGCAGACAGCCTGAACGTATTTACAGCAGGCGTGTCATTTTATGTTTAAATTGAATCAAATTGGCATCACTAGTCATTTGAACTCCATTTTGTAAGTTAAAGGGTCTGTATAAATGGATTTGATCTGAGGAAAACAGAAAGATATTTGAAAGAATGACTGTAACCAAACAGTTCTTGGCCACCGTTGACTACCATAGCATGAAAAATGACAATGGTAGTCAAAAGTGCCCCTGAACTATTTGCTTTCATGCATTCTTCAAAATATATATTTTGAGTTCAGCAGAACAAGGAAATTTAAAAAGCAATTTGTGCCTACTATGGTAGTCAATGGTTTCCAAGGACTGTTTGGTTACAAGCATTCATCCAAATCATCATATTAAATAATTGTATACAGATTTGGAATAACTTTAGGGTAAGTAAAAGAACGGTTCCTTTAATTGAAAAACAACTAGATTATTTAAGTCTGTTTAATATAATTTTAATTCAAATACCTTAAGACCATTTCTTGTACCAATTCAGCCACTAACTCATGCTATTGGTCTGGCCATGTTTCGATAGCTTCAAAAGCCAGAGCGTTAACTATTTTAGGGGGAAATTAACCCAAGCTTCTGCATGCTAAATTGGATCTTTAACAAATAAAATAAAAATAAAAAGTCACAAAACACTTCAGAGACACTATACAGCTCAGAAGCCTGGCCTCAGGTGACTCCATGTCTTTAATAATACAGTGACACCATGATCCATTTTGAAAGGTTTTCCCCTCAAGTGTTTTAGCCATAAATCCACCATTATTATTTTATTTTTGTCTGTCTCTCACCAATAACATGTCATTTATGTCATTCAGTTGGCTTCTGAAAAATATACAGTATGTTCAAACAATTCATCCTTAGAAATTCTAATCAATCAATCTTCCAAAAACACAGTTTCTACACTTTGACTACTGTATATTAAAACAGTGGTTAATATTAGCAATAGATGTATGTAACATCCCAGTGCAAAGTTCATAAATAGAAACACTTAATAAAACATATTTTGAAGGTATGTTCGTTTTAAAGTTACTGGTGCCACCGTTTGTCTTAATCTCTCTTGAAAGAAAAAAGCTTTTGACAGGTAAAGAGGAAAAGTTCTAAAATTCTGGAGCTTTTCAACACTCGCAATTCACAGAAGTTCAAAGTTACAGTCCTTTTTCATCTAACCCTTCATTATTTTTGTACCCTTGTGTCTGGGTATATGAAAGAGAGAGACAAATTTTTGCAAAGAATAGTAGAAAACAACAAAAGCAATTCTCATGACTTGTCCCCGTCTCTTTACCTCAAGACATTTCTGAAGGGTTTTTCTAGACTCATCCTCAAGTTTCTGACGATACACGAATTCCCAGTGGAGCCCGCTATCAATATTCAACAAGTATATTTTAACTGTCCTCCCACGATACCCACGAGACCCATCTGTCCATGTCTGTGAAGATCAGGATGTCTTTTCATGCAGCAATGAAGGGATGTAGCACTGACAAAAATAAAAGCGAGCGAGAGGTCAAAATACAGCGTGAGGATCTTCACAGTTTCATTATACTGTTCTGTCGTTTCATTTTTAATCTTATGTCTTTGTGTTGAGAAGTTTCTGCCGCAATCGGGGGTTGGAATCATTATTACCAAAAGAAAACTAGAGAGTTTATCTTTCCGATCTCTAATGAAGACAGTGAATTTAGGTAGTAAATACTGAGGTCCGGAAGGTCACGCTTGCACTTCTGCCATAGACAATTTAGCCGTCATTCAAAATTTCCCAATCATTCCAATTCATTCCAATTTCCTGTCACCTGCAAGCATTTGCTTAATCAAAAACCTGTTAACAAGACACAGATGACTGTATGTAACATAAACATTCTGCAAAAAAAAAATTGTATTTTGTTTCAGCTAAGCTCCTTTTGTGCTCCTCAAAAGAAAATAAAGACTTGTGTTGTATTTATGTTCTTATCCAGAGACACCCTCTGAAGACCAGATACTGCTTGCTAAACTGAATTTTTCAAAGGCTGCTTGAAGGTTGTGTGAATGAAATGTTCCGTCTCCTCAGCCTCATTCCCGTGCCTAACCTCTACATAGACCTCATTACTGAAGTTGGAATGCCGTGCCATTTGACCCCAGTCATCTGCACCAGCCTGTCTGGTATGTGCATGGCAACTTAAAATGAGGGTTACACATATATGACATACCCTTCCAGCCTGTGATTGACATTCGGGATATTTTACAATACAGTAAATTGGTTTTGGAATTTGGAGAATATGATCCTGCAATATATCATATTTTGTAATTGGTCAATAATCGTTTTTTTTGCCTTAAATACATTATTTCAACAGCTAATCACACAAATACTGTAAATAACTACACAGCTCCTACAAAACACATGAAAACAGTATGTGGAATGATATTATCTATTTAACTTTCTTATTAAAACAATGGTTTACACAAAATTTGGAGATCTTTATTTATAATATCTGATGTCGACAACAACAGCATGTATCAACAGCAACCTTTAACCTTTTATATCCTCAATGCTTAGATGCAACATCCTCAACAACAACAAACCTGTTTTAGGTGTCATAACAGGTCATTATTTATTCACTGTCATGTCATTCAAGTCCTTTCAAAACATGTTTATGACTCTTTTGCCTTTGGAACAGAAAACAAGATACTTGAAAAATGTCTTTGTGGTTTTATGTCCATACAATTGAAGTCAATATGGGCCAATACTGTTAGCAGCAAACTTCAAAATATCTTATTTTGTATTTTGCAGAAGAAATAAAGCCTTAGAGGTTTGGAATGACATTTTTGGGCGAACTGTCCCTTTAAGGCATTACAAATATCATAATTTAAAACAAGGCTGAAAGTGCACAGCCCACTAGGAAATGTCACCGCCAGTCCATAAAATCATTGATAAAATGGCTCACACATTTTCCTGGCCTTGATGTGTATGAGTCGTGTATGCAGAAGAACTCAAATGAAGCAGTGCTAGATACATTCAGCTTTTTTATGTTTTGGTCCAGAATGAGCACTGCTGACATATCGATTAATCTGGCCACTTGTTTACCACATTAAGAGGCTTTCGCGCAGGCATTTCTCTTGTAAGAGACGAATCATGCAGGGCGGAGAGAAAGAATGTGAAAGAGACAAAAGACATGCAGAGAAGTGCAGATTCATCTCATCGCGGCGGGTACGGGCAAGATTTACGATCCACGCGACGCTAGCCACATTTCCCTGTCCCTGCCAGACGACAACTGCTTCATTATCATTTTAAATTGGCCTTTTTGTTTCCGGCGACGTGGAAACAGCGGCAGGGTAATTGAAAAGTAAACTGCCGCTCTGCAACGACCTCTACACAGCATCCTAATCTCCCCACGGCAGAGGCGACAAGAGAGAGAGAGAGAGAGAGAGAGAGAGAGAGTGAGTGAGTGAGTGAGAGAGCGCGACAGAGAGAGAGAGAGCGCGACAGAGAGAGAGAGAGCGCGACAAAGAGAGAGAGAGAGTGAGAGAGAGAGCGCGACAAAGAGAGAGAAAGGAAGAGACAGAAAAGATAGAACATTGTTGAAAGCATTGTAAAACGACTAAATAAAATTTGCAGTTCTATAACACACCAAAACTAAATCTTATTGATGTGGGACAAGCCATTTGATTCTTCATAATTAAACGTCTTTAACTGGACTTGTCAAGAAAATTCACAAGCATTTCAGAAATAAACAAATAAATTATTTGACCTCCAACAGGCTAGTCGACTAGAAATGTAAACACTCATATCAGTGCTGTGACAAACCCTAAAATTTAATGATCCTACAATATTCTCAAGGATCTCCTTGTAAATTTCCTCAACATGCATATTTCCTGGCTTACAGCTGTCTATAAAAGTCTTCCCAGGAAGGGCAAAACTTCAGAATGTTCATCTTAGATCATCTTAGATTTCACCCTATAAACTTTGATCAGCTTACCCTAAAATCTTTTGGAGTTTATTTGTAATTTGAAAGATTTTTATTACCTTTCATGCTCACCATTTCTGTGCACTAAATTTTCAATTACAGAACGCTTTTTACAATTTTAATTTGCATGTATATTTGATTTTTATTCATATGAATTATTCATATATTAATATGTGGAAGCTTTTGTGTGCATGAGTTAGCTTATTGCATGAGTAAAGTTAGATGTAACTAGGGCTGTGTGTCGCCAACAACTTCATGATACAATACACATCCCGCTACAGCCACGATGGGATACGTATCCGGATACGGGTCAATTTTTATTACATTTCTCATATGACAAGTTTATAGCAAAATACACTTGTAGAAAATTGCCATTCATAACTATTTATCAGTTAATCTGACAAATCAATGCATAAAGTAGTTTTGAGAATCAGTATAAAGTTGCAGAAGATCAAGTCCTTGCACAGAGGGTTTCTTGGCTACATAAAATGTATGGATGTGTTTTACAAATAGACTATATGTATAACAAACAGATATGAATATACAGAATGGTGAGGAGCGATCCGTAAAGAACACAGATAAACTCTTATCAGATACTTTACACCACTAATAATTGTTATTTATATATAAAATATTCTGTGCATAATAATTGTCTAAACTCTTAAAAATAAAGGTGCTTAAAAGGTTCTTCACAACAATGCCATAGAAGAACAATTTTTTGGTTCCACAAAGAACCATTTAGGCCAAGGTCCTTTTCCGAGACAGGTTCTTCTTAAAGGTTCTTTATTTTTAAGAGTGTTATTTCAAAAGAATGACGATGTATCGGGATATCCATATTCTACAAACAGCCCTAGATAACTATACACTTTAAAATTAGGCTCACAATTATAACGCACGACAATGCACAACAATATCTCAAACAAAGTGTAAAAATTAAATTCCAAAATAATGAAGAAAAAATAATAAATGTTTTTGGAAATTGTTAAGGAACAACATTCAAGGTTTAATTGAATCTAAATTTCTGAATTTTGAGAGAAAGCTAAAATTAATGAAGAAATTGAAACCCTATTTTTTTTAATATTGAACTAAGATAATTAATTTTTAATTAATATCGAATTTTCAAATTGAACTTCATTTTATTTATATTTTATAAAAATATTTTTTTAATAATATTGAAGTACAAAAAGCACTTCAAAGGAAACGTTAAAACATTTGTTGGCAGGTCAACCAATAAAATTAAACAATCGTATCACAAATTACCCTATAAAATGCATATCTTAAAGAAAAATCTGTAATATGCAATACATTCAAAATCTTTACACCCAAAAAGACGTTTAACGCATGCATGCGCCTGGCCTGAATTTAACTTCTAGTTTGGTTACAATATAACAATTAGTTTTATATTTTATTTAGATTAATATATTATTGTATATTACTCAACATATTTGATTACTCAACAGAGGTCTACCGGGCCAAATAACATTTATTTATTTTTCTGCTGCTGAAACCATCTATTAGATGCTATGAAAGAAACAGAGAAACAATATGCAAATTAGCATGTACAGTTTGAACACAGAAGGAAAGTCAGTCAATGGGCATTAATGTAAATGAAAACTAAAGCAGTACAACAAAAAGCTTAAAGTAACCCAGCGAAAAAATCAAAAAAACACACAGGACTAAACAGGGACAGCAGGGGGATGCTGTGTGCCTAGAGGTGGCAGTGTGCATTAGTAAAAGCATCTAGACTGCAGACCAGGTGTATTCATGACCATTTTCCACAGCCCATTTCCTCCTTAGTCACTCCTCACAGCACAAAGCTGCAGAAGAAGCCCTGTGTTGTAACAGCAGACAATAGCAGACGCACATCCTCAGCGCCGGAGCTCAGATAACTGCAGAGTTTGTCTCTATCCCCCTGTAGCCTGACAGTCAGCTGAGGTGAACCGTACGAAGAGGTTCGAAATGAATAATTGAAAATCGGTTCTGGGATGGGGCAGGGCGTGGGAGTCCGGCTCGTATTAGCCACCGTTGCTCCTGACAGACGGGAGGCAGTTGTCGGTGGAAGGAGAGGAGAAGCACAGGAGGATCAGATGTCAGCTCATTACAAACTCACATCGCTCTTTTTGCACCCAACATCCATTTAACCTTTCACCCCCACACTCATGCCTCATGCATACAGACACCGATGGCGCTTTTATCGAGGGATGTATTCTTTTCTTTTGCATTCTCCCTGTAACAACTGCATGCTTACGTCAATAAAAAAATCACTATAGAGGTGCAGCTTCAAACACGCTGAGACACTCACAACCGCAACAAACAAACTCATCTTTGGAAAGACCGGAGGACATCTCATCGGGTTTCTTGGTGTGTAAATGAAAAACGAGGCGTCAAAGTCGGGAGAAACGTGTCTCTTTGGTGTTCAGAATGATTCGTGTCTAATGAACGTTGTTACACTGTTTGAGATTCTGTCAGTATTGACAGAGTCTGAATTCCTATGAGGCTGAAGCAGCTCTTTCTTCTCAGCCTGTGAAGAAATAGATCAAGGAGCGTTTATCTAACTAATAGAGCACTGAAAATATAAATACCTTATGTTTTCAAATGATGTTTACTGCTAGAGTAAACCATATGGAGTGCAAATTTTACACATATTGGCTTTTAAATGATTTTTGATTTATTTAGAGTTTCATTCACTCAAAAATGAAAATTTTGTCAATGTTTAATCAAATTCTTAAGTCATTCCAAGCCTGTCTGACTTTCTTAAGCAGAACACAAAACAAGATATTTTGAAGGATGTTGGTAACCGAACATCGGCAGTATCTTTTGACTTGGCATTGGTTTTGTCTCCATACAGTAAGTCAAAGGGTACCATTGTTGTTCGGTTACCATCACTTTAAATATATAAAAATATATTATGTGTACACAATTTCATTCAACAATGTAAAGAACTTTTGCTAACTCTGTCCTTGAAGCATGTACGTACAATGCATTATAAAGGGTTATTAAAGGGTAAAATGTATTATAATTCTTCATAATGTCTGTTGTAGTGCATTATATGTAGTTGTAAAGAATTATAACCAATTTGCAATTTCTGTCTATGTGTATTCTGCATTGTTTCTAATTTTGAGGATGGATTTTGTCCATTTTCTAAGCAACTATGAGTGTGACTTTTTTTCTCACTAGCATAAAATCAAGATATAATTCCATGTTTTTATATTTGTAGATATAGAAAGTGTTGACCACCGTACAAAGTTTCATGCCATTTGGAAAAGATAACTTTTTATTTTATTTTAGCAAACATCATTTTCGGGTCTTGATCATATAATCTATCATTTCTAGCAATAAACATACATTACCTATTTTATTCATGTTATGTTATGACTACTTTGATGCTCTGAATCTCATAATTAAGATTTTGAGACTTTAGTCTGGATTTCAAAGAGAGCGTCACATATAATGTCTTTACCTCTAGTGATTTGGCAAAATGTATCTCTAATTTTGCCAAATAATTATTTTTGCAAGACATTCCATAAAGAGATTGTTTCTCATAAACAAAGTGTGTAAGAAGAATAGTTCTGTTCTAAAGCCTATCAAGACATCACAAATGTATTGTTTTTATACTATTTATTACCATGTTTTTTGTGTGTGTGATTTATTTTTATTCATTTTAACGCCTAGCATCAAACTCCTCTGAAAAATAATTTGAGTCCCGTGCTGAACACTATGTAAGATACGCAGGGTTGCTGCCTACGAGAAGCGCTCCAAATCAGTCACTTACGAGCTTCTATTTTAGTCCTATTGAGTTTTTCGTTCCTTGCCACGGTTGCCCTCGGCTCGCTCACCGGGGGTTTAAAGACAAAAATATTAAGGCATTAAGGAAATTTCACAGAACTGTACACCAGAGACTCGAAGACAATTACGACGCTCCACTATGACTTCTGTAAAGCTGCTTTAACAACCTGCATCATGAACAGCCCTATACAAACAAAAATAACTCAAGAAGTCAGTAGCCTTACAAGGAAGCTTCTTATGCAAGCGATAGACAACAAGGCAGCTTTCCTGGTTTCGAAACACTGAGACTAAATCAGAGTGCTCTAAAAACCCATTTGGCAGTCTTCTACATCTCAGTCACTGCCAGAAATGTAAAACGGCAGCTTGACTATATTCTAAACAAACCACAAGATTGAAAACCAAAGACGGCCTATTGTTTAACTTGTCTGCGTTGGACATTTCCTAAAGGATGTCTGTAACATTTTCACAGTGATGGCAAAACTCATAGATGCTACTGACAGCAGTTTTGCCAATCCTTTTATAATGGCCGTAGCGAGTCTGTTTTTTAGGCTGAGAGGTAGAGCAGCACAGACAACATCGACTCCGTGTAATTGAGTTTAATGAATGCAAGAAGCTTTAAGTATTCACCTGACATTAATTGAAGGTCTGGAGTCGAGCTAAAGACAGTCAGCGTTCATTAGGACAGTAGGCCTCGTTTCAGCTAGAGGCTAACTCATTAATTTCTGAGGCCATGTGGCATCCACGTATAAAACAGCTTCTGGCAAGTAAACAATGGAAGGCATGTCTTGCATGACAATAAACACAACACCAGCTCTCTATCCAGTGCTAATGTATTGACTTCTGAGATCTGTGATTAGATGCTATCTTCCCCAAATTAAATCCTTTCCTCCTATCCTGTCCTTTAGCGAATAAAGGGGAAAGTTAGCAGTATTGTATTAAAGTTATACAATAAACAGCAATAACCTTTACTCCATGACAGCAACGTTAGATCATAAAGACTTTGATGGGGAAAATGGCACAATGCAATTCAATTATAATTTTTAACCAATTTTTGCTTTCAAAACTACTACAAATGACTTTTAAACTTCAACAAGGCTACACAGTCAAGCAAGACATACAAAACATGTGCATGATCAATATATAATTCAATTCACCTGGCACCAAACTCTACATTGGTCTCTTATAATTGCTGAGCCCTGTATGAAATAAAAATCCTCTGGAAAACATCTGGAAAAGATTATTAACTCTCAAACCACATAAAAAAAGCATCAAAAAGTATTCTACACTATAAAAAAAACTTAATTTGACATATTTTTCATGTTTAATGTAAAAATTGTAAACTAATTAAACTTTTTAATTAAAATACAGAAAAAGAGTAAATTTACAAGAAAAACTGGAAAAAGGTGTAATTTTACAGGAATAAAAATGAATATTTTTACTGTACATTTCTGGTGTCCCAGAATCTCTGTTTTTCATTGGATTTTTACAGGTGTTTTTTACAGTCTATTTTTGAAATGTCGTCAAAAAACATCAAATTACAGAAAAGACAGCAAATATACAAAACAAAACAGAGAAAACCATGTCATTTTACAGGACAAAACTGTTATTTTACAGAGACAGTCCATGACGCATATTAAAACCCACTTTATATCCTGATAGTTTCCTCATCTGTTTCTTTTCACTTATAACTTTACAGATGGCGAAAGTATGAATAGCAATCAATTCTATTTCAAGTCTATCAAACGCCAGCGTAGGAAACATGACAAACACATGTCAGTCTGAACTGTGTGAGCGAAAAACTGAATACCTGCGATGAACTGATAGCCTGGAGTGGGTTTGGAGGTACTTTATTTGTTGGATATGTTGCTGTTTGTTCTTCTTTAAAGACGGATCAAAACACTGTAGGCATTTTTATTTATATCTACACAGCAAACAGTATTGTGAAAGTAAAGAGAAAAATAAGACCTGGCAGAGCTCCTTAAAGAAGGCTTTTTGTATTTTCTCCTTAATAAACCCTATTCAAGGCAGAGGCGACAGATAACAGGCTGTTTGTATACACAATGAACAGACGTATTCTACATCCGCCTGGCTTTGATTCCTTATCGCTGATAACTTGCATAAAAGAGCCGAAAAATTCAGCTTTTACTGTCTCCTAATGAGGCCGGAACAGGACCCAATCTCACGGTGTGATGTGAATCATAGCAATAACCGTGTAGAAACACTACTTTTAAAGAGATGCAATAGCAAGCTTTACAAAAGGAAGTAGGAAGAAGTGAAGAAAACACACACGCACAGAGAACCCATCATCACTCACCCCAAACCACTGCTGAACTGTGACTGACCTCGGAAGGCCGACCACAGGGACAATATGCTCGCCGGCTTTCTCTCCATGCTTTTCCCTTCGTACTTCCGTGTCGTTTTTTTCTATCCACCTCATGCCGGGCAGAATGACGGACGTGGTACAGAAGGTTGGGGTGTCAAATCCATCATGGCTGACTAAAAAGGGGCTGATGGGGTGTGCGAGGCCGAGTTAGGTGGTCAGCAGTTTTGACCAGATCCATCATGAAGTCAGTGGCACGCAGTAAAAGCCATCAAGAATTAGACGGCATGAAAACCTGGTGAAGGTGCCAGAAGGATCTAATCATGCAGACTTAAATCAACGATTATTGACAAGCTGCAGCTCTCATCTGAAAAGTCTATTGTCTGGAGGCGAACTATAAAAACAAAACTCAGTGCATTGCTCAATACAAACTGCTTGAGCTCCTTAGGATGAAAAGATGAAGACTTTATTTGAGGCCAACTCCACGGGAAGCCAACCCCCTGCAGATGATCCAAATTACAATACTACACAATTAGAAATGAGGGGGGGTGTTTGCTGTATGCGTGTCTGTATGCAGAACTGTAGCGTCACTATTCTAAACAGCATGATTGAATCATATGTGCTTGATAGTTTTGGGTTTTTTCTGCGAGCTGACGTAAAACTGACGTAACTTGATTTTTGTGCATGGCGAACGGCTTTGACTTCACTGCCAAAACGGCATTAGGATACCCCGCACTCAACATTTCGTCCCGATTATCCGAGTTTACACAGCTAACACCGTGCTACACTTCCCACTTATAAAACACCTGCTTGAAAACCGAATGGATCTAAATGGAGCCGTGCCTTCTATTTATATGCCATTTAACTGAATATTTCACCAAAACATCGTTGTTTTACTGTATGCAACACACAGTAAGATCATTTGTCAAGTAAACTAGCTCAAACTGGGGCAAGGAGCCAAGTAGCCAGCACGGACATTGACCTATAACCCCAAAAGTCCGGAGGACGTTATAACACCAACAAGGTACAAGAAGGGCATCTGGGTTTACAAAGCAGCTCAGCGGTGACTGATTACATGATACATATATATTTGGTACTGCTGAACTGTGCTGTCTTCACAAGGGGTCTACTAGCTTATGATTGATGTTGATATACTTGTTTAAACCTCACAGATGCCACATGGTACAGAGAGGCATGTCGATAAAATAATCTTGTACTGCCTTTGATATTCAGAGGACTTTGCCTCACAAAGAAACAAGAAAACAAGTAAAATGGACAGGATGCTGCTATAATCTGAGGCTGGGCTGAAACAACAGGGCCATAATGTAGTAAGTGACAAAAACAAAGAAAGCAGATGATATTTGCTGGGTAAACACTGTCTGGAGGGTCGCCGGGTAAACGGATTGAGCACTTTTGTTTCTGCAGGTTTTGATCAGCGATACTGAGAAAGGGTTGAAAACAGCTGGCTGGTGGAAATCATGAACTCTTGATAGTCAGCATGGAGGAGAATTCGCTAAGACTATTTTATTTACAGCTTGCAATGTGACGCATTTTAGAGCGAAATAAATGATTCTAGAAACAAACATTTTTAGTAAATTTAAAGTGATATTCCACCCAAATTAAAAACCCTGTCCTGCTGTGCTAGTCAATGATGCCCCACAAATGTCAGGAGCTAACATTTTTCCAACTATCTTTTTTGTGTTCGACACAACAAAGACATATATACAGGTTTGGAAAAACTTTCATAAAATTTTCATTTTTGGGTGGAGTGTACCTTTAAAAATAAGGTTGTACTTGTTAGCAATAGTTACTGCATTAGCTTACATTAACTAACAATAAATAATAGATCTGCAACATTTATTAAAGGGATACTTCACCTCAAAAACAAAAATATAATAATAATCTTTGTAAAAATCCTAATCAATTCAAAATCTGTATAGGACTGTTTCTCAATGGGACAAAAACAAAGATATTTATAGAAATGTCTCAGTGGTTTTGTGTCCATACAAAGGAAGTCAATGGGGTCCAATGTTGTTTGGTTACCAATGTTCCCTAAAATATCTTCTTTCGTGTACTGCTAAAGAAAGAAAGTCATACAGGTTTGAAATGACATGAGAATGAGTTAATTAAGAAAGATTTGTGCCCCTTTTAATGTCATTCATGTTATTTTCATGATTAGTTGGTCATAGTACAAGTTGGAACTGTTAATATCGGTTAATATACAGTACAGCTAACAAATATAAACAATTGTATTCATATTAAAATAAACAAAGATGTCAGAAAATAAATGCTGAAAAACTATATTGCTCACTGTTAGTTCATGTTAGCTTATACATTTCAAAATGTTAACAAACACAACCCCTGTAAAGTGTATTTGTTACAACACTGTAAATTGTCATTTTTTTATTATTCAGACTGAAAAATGGGTCTCATGATGATTTTATGCAATCTAAATCAAATGAGACTAAACACACACACACACAAATATCATATACTTGAAAGCCGTGCTTCATTGTGTAATCATGTCGTTTTTTTCTCAATGTTGTGAAGCTTAATTCAAGCTAGTCTCATTAGTCTGTGCTCATACGCCATAAAAACTAACAGGTATGTGCTGCTGATCCTTTAACGTAGGAAAATGAGGAAGGAAAAGAGACACCGAAACAGAATAGAGAGAGAGAAATAAACAGAGAGATGTTTTTAATTGCACTTCAAAATGGCAGCAGCTGGACGATTGTTAAAAAAGAAAAGTAGCCTGTAGTCATAATGAATATCATAGCGAGACACAGAGATACACTGACAGGAAGCGCAAAAGAGTGAAAGGGAAGCCCACCCTAACCAGCACAGCGGGGATCTTGATCTATGTGTGCCCTCCTCTATATATAAAAGACTATTAGCAGCAATAAGCTTTCATGTGCTGGTGCCTTGGGTGTGTGTTTTGACAGGGGAGATGAGTCTCAGACACAAACACGCTGCCTGCTGTGAGTTCAGAGACTAGCACATTTCACAACTCAACCCTCCAGCTCAACGACTTCCATGGCAAAGGCCCTGGCAGGTGGCCAGACGCACGGCTACAAACCCTCGAACAGCCCCTCTTAACAAAAAAACACATCTTCAATATCAAACATAAAAGCGACTTATCCGAAATACGGAAAATAGACAGATAAAAACCGTGTAATTGCTTAGCAAACAGTCACTAATCTTATTTCATCCTGAATGCTTTCATTTGCCAGGCGGGTTTTATCCAGTAAAGCGTGCGAGCGCTGTCATTTATTGCGCGTTTGAGACACAAAAACCTCCCATGATCCTCTCTGTCATGACTCCAGACGGTTCAAATGCACGCGGATCAGAACTCTGTGCCATCCTGTATTTAACAAACCTTTAAAGCTCTTTATTTAAGGCAGGCCTCTGTTCAAATCCCATCTTAAAACTTACCCTTTTCCTTGGCCTTTGACATCTGATTTTGATATTTGTGTAAATACGTATGGGCTACGTGTGTTGTATCTGTTTTATTCTGGTTTAAGTATATATTTTTGAACTATGTGTTTAGCTTTAATTAGTTATGATGTTTTTATGAAGTTGAATGATGTTTTTCTTGTTCTTTATTGTACAGCACTTTGGTCTTCTCCTTGGGGGTTGTAAAGTGCTTTATAAATAAAGTTGAATGAAGGAATGAAAACGCTCACCCTCCTATCCACCAGAAATGTCTTTACAGAGACAAAACCGAATCCTCTGAAATGTCCCGTTGTGTAAGTGTAGCGAACATCAATTAAATGCAGTTTGAGCTGTAAAAGCAATATGCTGCTATAGCTGAGGCCTCTGGGAGCCATATGACTCTCAAAAATGTCTTTCCTATTTTAGGCAAGCAACACTCCACAAAACACAAAATGTGTCCTTCTACAGCACGCAGAGTTCACATTGTTCTCATTTGCCTTGTTTGGGAAATGAATAACATGCAGCTTAAAAGCCCCTGTCGGCTACAGCTGGGAAATAATATGAATGGCAATGCAACAATTGTGTGAGAGAGTAAACGTTCGTTCCACATCATTGTGTGATATTTCAGTCAAACATCTTATTCTAGAATCACATTTAACCAGGAGTCATTTTCAAAGAAATTGAGTAAGTTGTGCTTAATATTAACAAACCTCTATATTTTAAACCTCTATATTTCATAAAATCACATTGTTTTAAGGATGCTGCAATTGTAAGCTAAGAAAAGCAGGAAGTTAACAGAATCAAAGGGATAGTTCACCCTAAAATGGAAATTGTGTCATTATTTACTCACCCTCTTGTCATTTCAAACCTGTATGACTTTCTTTCTTCCGCAGAACACAATATAAGATATTTTGAAGAATGCTGGTAACCGAACAGCACCGGCACCCATTCACTTCTATTGTATGGACACTAATGCAAGTGCTGATTACAAACGTTCTCCTAAATATCTTCTTTTGGTGGAGTTAATGATGACAGAATGTTCATTTTTTGGTGAACTATCTCTTTACGAGCCATGTTCACTCATGTTCCTCTTTTTTTTCTAAGGGTGACCACCACAGGTCCGCTCACTGCAACCTTTTCCAATCTGAACCAAGGTGACCCGAGAAGAGGAATAAAACAATTTGACACGGAATAGGGATCGGGCCTCGGGCAGAATAGCCTGCCACACTACTTCAAGGAAACGATCAAGTGCAAAAACACACAAATCAAGTTTGACCGCAGCAGAGAATGGAAATGGAAAATATGATGCTTTATCCGCAGTAGGTCACAGAGTCAGTCAGTCTGTTAAACAGCAAAAGCGTATTCACGCACGCATGAACGGGTATGTAGTCACAAGACCTTAAGAGAGCGTGTGCATCAGACCTCGAATCACACCAAACTTATCGTGACGATATAATTAATGGCAACAGGACTTTTTAATAAACGTCTCACGTGACGGTGAATGGTCTGCCGGGAGCTTACGTCTCACATTTTAATTTCATTTCAACATATAATGATAGAACGGCTTATAAACTAACCCCTTTCACGACGTGACATTTCCAGCTCTAGGTCAGGTCACTTAATAGAGCTCCACTCTTGCGGAAAGACTTCCTACGTGCCGTTTTTACATTCGGTAATGCAATTTGTGTTCTTTGTGTAACAACAAGAAAACGTGTCATTTTGGGCCAATGTATTGCGTATTAAAAGCAGGATATCTCATAGCTAATGGCTGCCATTAGGAAGCGGTCGTGCGGTTTTGCATGAAAATGAATTGTGAAGCATCCGTCATTCGGACCTGCGAGTAAAAGCCATAATTCATTAATACAGGATCATGCAGGACTCATTATGTCTAAGAGCGGGGCAAAGCAGGGGATACTTGGGTGGTTGACTTGAAACACACACATTCTCTCCTAATGACTAAAACTTCACGACGCAAGCGCAGCGACGGCTTCATCAATGACTAAAGCTGAGCACCTGTCTCCCTAAAGCTTTTTTCTTCCCTTTTAAGCTCTTCGACTGTGAAGAATATCATGCAAATGAGAGTAAAGGTTATATTCATAGTGAGTGACAAAGGCCCATTTCAGGTCTTTAGCTCATCTTTCTGTAAATGGTAATCAGATCAGTCATTTATAAGCGTGATTCTACTGGCGCTCGGGTCTACGACAAGCTTCGGTCGTTCATAGGTGTATAATGAGAGCTGTCTTGAAAAACACATCACACAGACATCTCGTGTAGAGCAACACACACGCACACAATCCCCTCTGACTGCTGCTAATGAAAGCTGCTCGTGAGCAATGCAATCAAAACCTCATCAATTCAGATGGAGTGATAAGCATTGACTCTTCACCCTTTTCCCAGAGGTCTTTGCAGGCACTGAAGTGGGCCACGTTCTGTCTGCTATCTGTGCTTGGGGCTTGATGACTTAATGTTGATTTTTTATACTGAAGAATGAACTGAGGACTGTTTCTTGGTTAACATTGATTATTCAGCATAGTTGTTCCTGTGTGTCTCCAAATGTTGTATATGTTCTTTTGAGTTTTCAGTTATGTTGTATATGAAAATAGCACATGACATATAAAAAGTTGGTTACCGAACATAGGCACCACCCATTGACATTGGTTTTGTGTCCATTCAATAGAAGTGAATGGGTACTGCCATTGTCATGTGTGTTTAGCAGAAGAAAGAAAGTCATACAGGTATCAAATGACAAGAGAGTGAGCAAATGGTGCAAGAATTTTCAATTTTGGGTGAACTATCCTAAAAACTTGTTGTTGACATAAAAGTACAAAAGAAATCAGTGTTCAATACTGTCTTCTTATCTTACAACAATTTGCAATGGTAAGCCAAAAATAATGTTTTATATTTTGAGCCGTCGGCTACTATTTCACAGGAAATGTCAGTTTGAAGCTATTTGACTAACTCAGATGAAGATAAGTATGTGAAGTAACCTTCAATTTTATATTTCAAGCGAAAAAAACGGTCAACTGATGTCTTATTTTTTAAATACGTTATCGTTGAAAACAATTGAAATAACACACCGGATGCAGGTGTAAAAGCCTTGGTGGACACAGCCCCTAAAAGTCCAGGGGATGAATTTTAGGGGCATCTAGTGGTGAGGTTGCGAATTGCAACCAACGGCTCACTCCCCCACTCACCCCTTCCTTTCGAAGCACAACGGCGGCGCAGTTTGTCTGTTTAGGGCAACTGTAGAATCATCATGGCGAATTCCATGCAAGGGGACCCCAAGGGCGTTATACAGTTAGAAATAGCTCATTCTAATGTAATAAAAACATAAAGCTTCATTATGTAAGACATAGTTATGAATATTATTTTGCATTTCTGTCATTAAATCCATCAAAAATGACTGTTTTGGCACTTTAAACAACTATTAAAAGTTTTAGTAAAACAATAAGCAGGAACCATAAAAACTGTTGAGTTCCTTTAATAAATAATTAAGAGCTTAGAGTTGGTTTCACTGAAGTGCATTGTGGGACAGAGATTCCAGCACCGGCCACTCCTTCTCAGTGTTTATTATTACTACAGTGATAAAAAAGTTATTTCAACCTCCTCTGATACGTCCGGACAGCATGCTCTTGCATCATATCCAAAAAAGATATCCAAGTAACCCACACCCTGAGAAAAACTATATCTTGCACGGTATGTCACTTCGGAGGAAATGCAAAAAGTAAACGTAATACAGCGAATGAGGGAAGGTTAGAATTTACTGTTCAAAGATAATTAAAGGTAAATTAATAGGTGCGGCATGACTCTTTGCCAATCGAAACCAAACAAAATATTGCAATTGTTTGTATGAGCAGCCCAAATGGATACACATGACAATGACTCAACCAAGAGTTTAATCGCACCAAAGGCAGTATAAAGAAGTGTTTGAAATTTGTTTTGAAACAATCAATACGCTTGCGACTTGTGGCACAGAACTGACATCCATTAACATGAGGTGAATGAAATTATTTTAGGTGTGACTTAAACTCCTCTGAATGACTGACCTGAAACTCACATAGATGTTTCAAAGAGAAATTGTATTATTTTAACACCAATTCTATTGCATTCGTGCTTTGATGTCATGGAAAATAGTTAAGCAGCCTTGGAATGTGTGTAAATGAATTGTTTAGATAAAAAGTACAGAGGTTCATATCAAAACTAACTCCCATGAAGCACAGCAGTATGTGTCTCTCTTCATCACAAGAGCTTTGGTAAATAAGCAAATCCCTTTGTGTTTACACAGGAGTGAGATGCTTTGGCTTCTCTCTGAGCAGCTTCGCTCTCATATGGATGATTAATGATTGAACACACGCAGCACTAGATTACCCATAATGCTCTGTGTTCGTGTCCTTTCTCTTTCTCTCTAGCCCGTGCAGAATTTATAACATGGAAACTCCCTACTAGTCACGCCCGTACACCACTACTAGAGAAACGACTTTCTTCAAAGTGTCTGTTTTTGAGGGCATTACAAGAGAGCAAAGAAAACGGTTGCCTGTTCCCACCCAGGAGCTTCCTCTGATACAGCGCACCTCCTCAGCAGGCTGGCAGTGTGTTACAAGCTTAAAGAGACGATTTGATTTGTCAGGTATTTGAAGAAAAGCCTCAGACAAAAAAAATCGAAGAGAGAGAACACAAAACAGAGAGCGAAAGTTCCTGTGAAGTCACCTTCAAAGAGATGCCCCCTTGCCACCACATTACCGTGCTGAAATGGCTTCTCGGGGAGGAGGCAGCGATTCTATTATTCTTTTAAATGCAGTCCAATGGGTTTTGGGCTCGTGTGGAAAAGCCATTTCAGCATGAGGTCAGGGGTTGTGCCTTTAGCGTATTGTCTTCCCTGCTTCTGCATTTCCAGCATGACGTTGCTATGTAATGGTGAGACCTGAACTTTGCCCTAACAGGCCAGCCGCAACATCCGCATTCAAAAACCATCACGATTTTTTAAGAGAAACGAAGACAACTTATGTTTCATACAAGAGTTGATAGTGCTAGTGATGATAAAGGATATTAGATAACACTCAATTTTTGTGCGCTGCCCATATAAGCATTGCATTATAAAGCAAGTTACTTATTTGATAAAAAGAGTCATGGCTTACAGTATCCAGAGGAATCAAAACCTTTAAGTATGAAGTTTCAATTGAGTTTTAGTGCCTTTTTATACATTAGACTGAAAAAATTGAATCTTACTCCAATTCACAAGAGTTAAAATAAAAGCTTAAAAATAATTATAAGTTGAGCTGTTAAGGTAAGATTTTGCAGGAAATATCGAAATACATATAAATGTAAGTCTCTTAAAAAAAGTTAACAAGTTTATGTTTCAAAATGTTATGTTTCAAACAAGGATGATGAAATAGAGGCAAAAGTTCCAGATTTTAATAAACCATTTTTTATAGTAAAAGTTAAGAAACCAGCAGGGTTGTCAAACATCAAGAATAAAAGTTTGTGTTTACATAATATAAGTACTATGCATATATCTTTTTTTATAAACACACACACACACACACACAAAAACATGTAAAATTGAGTTACATTCTTTTTTTTTATTGAAATAATTTTCCCACATATTTACAAGATAATGTTCATATCCTACAGAGCTTTAACAATTTAGAATAGAATAGGAAATGTACCGCTCTTATCGCACTACATCCAATTCACAAATAGTGGGCAGATGAAGTTGATTTATGTCTAAGTTATTTTAAAGTGTTATTCAACATTGCTTACAACAAGTCGAGTAAATACCATATGATCATTGACTTGGCATAGCAGCGGCGAGCGTGGCACTTGCCAGCAACACTGCTCAGCTCACAGTCATCTGCCCACGATCAATGAGATGCTACGACTCGGTTGGGTGCTGCTAAAAGGGCCACAGAGTTCAGCGTAGTAGCACATTCATTAAAACGCTACACAAACAGAGTTGAAAACTGAGTGACTGCCACACCTGTCGACTCCCTTTATAAAACCCCTGTTGTCTAGACGAGAGGGTCTGAGACACTTATAGTGCTCGAGTCTTAGACAGCAGCAGTGATTTAGAGCAAAGACCTCACAAGTCTTTCATGCACTAAAACCTGAACCGTTCCAGGTCTGTTTTCTCTTTGCACGTGGGTCATCACATGCTCATAAAGCTGTATAACGTGAGTGTCATGAAGAAACCATAACTTATGTTACGGACATCTTTATCAAGTTGCAACAGTTTTAATGGAACAAATTCTTACCTTACATATACAGCCAAGTGCAACTAAAAGAAGTGACAACTGTGACTACATTAAACACATCTCTGTAATATCTAATATCAGAAAATCTCATTTGCTTAAAAGAATCAGCACACAACTCATTTCTATTGTTTAAATAAGTGTAAAAAATAAGTTCTTGTACTCTTAAAAATGTGGTTTCCTAACACTGTAGCATACAGTACATGGCATCTCTTTAAAAGCCAGGAGCATTTCCAGTTAGGTCGTCTGGAAACCAATTAAGCCAATTCCAAGACCTAAAAGGATTTCCAGTGTAGATCAATGCTACTGTAATGGAGACCGTATTAAACTAAACCTGTCTTCTATGACCTTGCACTCTCATCCGCACACTGTAAAAAGCAACTGAAGAACATTATCAGACAGTAACAGAGTCGTCTTATTTTGTAGCACAACCTGGGCACCGATCACAAGGTTTACATCTTCATTTATATATTTTTTTGTGTTGGCTGAAGTGGGTCTAAAGTACGTCTTGTATGTAGTCGAAGTGCTCAAAGCTTCAACATGCATCTTGAGAGAATTTTATTAAGACAAATGGGGTTGCCGTGCAAGAACGCTCCACAGTGACATTTTCCCTGAAATACTAAATGTCTTCAACATCAGCGCTGCTTTCATTTGGACAATCAAATCTTCCGAACTCCTCAAAAACTGAATAAAATGTTTCAATTTTACCAGCATAGTTATTTAATATACGCTCAAGTTAAAGCAACAATTCAACTTTGAAGATGTATATTTTGTTAGCATTTGTTAACATAACTCTGATACAAAGAAGGTCAAGAGGAAATTCTCCCTTTCATGAAGTTATTTATACTTAGAAACCAAATGGCCATTTATTTGTTCTGTAAAGGTGAAAGTACTTTCTTACAATTTATTACTTTTGAGGCTCTAATGTAAAGCCCTTATGCACTGGCTAAAGAAATTAAAAAGACGAAAGACTATCGATAAAATAACCTTCAAGCTAATTAATAATTTCCATATTTTCACTTAAAGGTGAGCGTCTAATCGTTGGTTTGTTTAAAGTTCAATGAAAACACTACGGCTGAAGGAGCATTCACTATTACCAGTGGCCTGGCTTAGCAAACGTTTCTCAAAGCAAGACCTTCTCGGGCGGAAACAACAATGATCTCACTTCTTACTGAGAGACTGAATAAAATAATCTTCTGAACAATTTGATTGGACTGATGTGGTTCAGCCTGATAAACCAACACTTTGTGGTGGAAGAAGAAAGAGTGAAAACAATCCAGGCATGTTGAATGAGACGCATCGATCCTTTAAATCAGTTTCAAAGTGGAGTTAAAGCAGGCCGTACTTCAGAAGTGGCCGGGTCTTGCATCAGACAATACTCCCATAATCAATCATCAGTTCAAATGCCGATCGAGCTGCCCTCCATCTATCCAGTGACATGGAGCGAGCGCTTTAATTTGAAAGGTGAGCTCAGGACACAGCATTCGATTATTAGCCTTTATAGTGGCGGCGGAGGAGAAGGGCGTCTGCGCAGACGAACAGAACTGCGTGGAGTCATAACGGGAAAGTCTGCGATATTCATGACTCGTTAACTTTGAAAAATGATGATCAAAAACCGCAGCGTATTTGTGGAGGTTGTGGCGGCGCTAGGCTTTCCTTCTTGTTGAAACTAGGACGTTCATATAGATTTAAAAGATGGAAAACGATGAGTCAAAACATCCAAGAGTTGAAACACAGTGCGGAGGGTCAGAGCAATTTACAACACGCCTAAACCAGAGAATTTTGCACCCTATTCAACTCCTCCCTTCCTAAACAAAAGAGCGGCCACTTTCGTTCACTTCACCATTTGCATAGCGGCAACACGCTCGTTCCTTCTTGATCCAGACCCCTGAGATGGCCCACAAGAGCCGGTTTAAAACTCACACACTTCTCCTGCTTTAAAACGCTTGACTTCTCCAGACCCGAGAAGTGCTATCACTTGTGTGCACTCTCAGGATGCACAGAGGAGAGCATGTAGGGTGTGTTGCTGCCCACACACTATGCGGTTCTCACTGCATCTAAAAGTTTGCAGTAAACACTCGACGGGCACTCTCACAAAGAACATACGTCACCGAGAGACGTGGGTGGCCGGAGCCACGACAGCATGAAATCAAAGTTAACCCTGCCGCAGCTAAGATTAATTTCACACCTCGGGGTCACAGATTCATATTCGCACACACACAGAGGCGCACACATGGACACACATCTGACAGATTGACTCTTTTTGAGCTTTGTGAGGTTTCAAACTACGAACCAAAAGAAATTTGAGACGGAACTTAATGATTTGGTTCAAATGGTTTTAAAAATCTAAGCTGGTTAAAAAAATCTGGCATTCAAACTTTAATTAAAATTTACAAAAATATCTATTAGTATTTAAGAAAATATATATATATTTTTTTAAATATAAACCATACATTTATTCTGCACTATTATTAAAGGCTGGAATACACTTTTTAAAAACTACACATCACACACTTGCAGACTTTTTGCAAGTTTGCAGAGAAAAACTGGACATCACACACTGTACAAGTACAATAATTTGTCTGAAGAACAGATGAGCAATTCCGTGAAAATGTCAACCTTACCACAAAAAAAAAGTTTTTATCAGCGGTTTTTACTATGGTAACAGCACAGATTTTAACATTTGGTGGTTCAAATACCCATGTGAGATCTCTCTTCTAATTTGTAAAGCATTTGTTGTAATTTTAGTTCATGATTTTTCATATCCAGGTAAGTGCCATTTTCAGGATTGTCACATCCATAACGCTACATACTCCTCATAAATGGACACATGAAAATTAAGATACAGTAACTATTTTATGTTCTATAAAGAGGCATCCCTTTACCATCCATTGGGTATTATTGCTTCAGGATTGTGCATTTTATTTTACAGAAATCCTACAAAGCTTATCGTTTCCCAAAAACCGTGTCCATGTTTATTTCGCTTTAAAAAAAAAAAAAATTCATAGACTGACATTTTTTTATGTTTAGACTCTATCAACAAGTGTTAAGTTAAATATAAACAGATGGTTCATACAATCATAACAAATTAATTCTCTGAGCATTTTTATGTCACGTCCACAACGCAAAATGTCACGTCCATAACGCTGGAATTGCCCAGATGCTCAATGGATACAAACTGAATGCCAAAATATTGTAGACATTACTAAAGTTATACACAATTTTCAGTTATTAAGATGATAACATAATTTGTTATTAAAAACAATATTATATGTAAAGTATGTAAAATATTATATAAAAAAATTCAAAAATAAGTTTTTACAAGTGGACTTTTGAATCTCGCTAGGCTATATTTGGGGAGTGGAAAATATACAACAAATGTGTCTGAAGGTTTCACCTAAAAAAATACTAACAAAGAAGATAAATCTCTCTTATGCCATTTTACATTATAAATAAAATATGAATAATATTAAATAATAGTTTGTTTTCTAAATGTTTGCTATGTCACACCATAGGAACATATTCATCAACTATTGATTTATCAACTATAATACAACAAACAACAAACACCAAAACAAAACATTGCTCATCATCCGGTAATGGAACAGACATTAATGCCGATTGTATAGCTTTTTCCTATTCGCTGTTGGTATACGAGTAACTGGCTTATATATAAGCTCATATAAATTTCAGTGAATCTGACAGTGTGAAGAGGATGCACAAAAGGCCACAACCTATCAAGTAAGTCAGATATGTAAACAGGCATATCTGTTTTAGCATTGTTAGCAGCATCCGCTGGGAATATTGATGGTTTTTCAGAGCAATGGCAAAGCTTTATTCATATGCTTCAGTACCGGGTAAATAATGCATACAATCATTTATTCATCTCAGACTGATGAAAACTCAGTGACATTCAAAGCAAAGACGAAGAAGGCAAGGCAACAAACAATAGCCCTGTGTGTATTTGTCAACACTTTGGTAATTCTGATTTCAAAAAGGCATCAACACATTCCAGCCTTGAGTGGAACAAGATCAGAGAAATGAACCTGATTTGCTTGAAAAACAAGACAATTCCCTAAACGAGTGCAGAATCCTTGACTGCGTTGAGTTATAACGTGCCAGCGTGTTTAATAGCGGAATAGAAATAATAAAACAGTTTCAAACGTTCCCATTTTTCATGTCGAACGTTGCTCAGCTCCACAAATCTTGCGTCTAGAGACGTTACAGAAGACCCTCTGGGCCTTTTTTCCTGCACCATCACACAAAATGCAGGATCCAATTTGAAACGGATCATTTTGGGAGGAGGCAGAGAATGCCATGGCCTCTGGCTTTGGGTGTAATTGTATGTCGTGTAGAATTCATCCCAACACAAATCAAACAGCGGATATAAACAAAGTTAGTGAGAGAAAGAGAGGAAGAAAAACAAACAAACTGCATGAGAAACAGGCCAAAGAACTGTGTCGTCCTGATCACGGTGATTCGGAAAGTCCTTACATGGACTAGCGAGCGAAACGTTCTTCAACATCCTGTCTATTTCCCTCAGTAGCAAACCTCCAGAGAAAAATGGAGGTCTGACCCTCTAAGAGCGACTGCTGGAGGCTCTTAAAGAACATCTGACAAATCAATTAAAATGGAAATGCATATTTTTGGATGTCAAGGGAACCCAGAGAATACATAAAGATAACAACACACCCCCTAAAAAGCACTTAAAACATATTTAATTTAATGTAAATCACTCTGAGAAATATTTAAATCAAGACGCCATACTGTTGGTTACGAGCCGACTCCTGCAACAGGATGTTATCTTTACAGTCGCAATCACACACGGTGATGTTCTGTTATGCCAATAAATCAGCGAGAAGCGAAACAGACAGGCACTGGCAGGACATCAGTTTAGCAGTCAATAACCATAGAGCAAGAAGTGATGGGAGAGTCATGCAATACTGATAGCTGAGAGCACAAGCCTGATGAAGAAGATGATGAAATCGGCCTATTGTGAAACTCCGTTCTTTACAAAGATGCACCATGATCGATGTGCTGTTGACATAACAACATCCTCTGAAAGATGAAACTCCCAAAATGGAGCCAATCATTGTCATTCCGCATGGTGTCAGCAAGGACAGAAAAAAGGCGTGTGGAAATGACATCGCTTCAAGGGATACTTCCCCCAAAAATTATCATTTACTCACTTCGAGTTGTTCCAGATCTGTATAAATGTCTTTGAATGATCTGATTTTTTTTGACTACCAAAGTAGGAAAAAATACAATGGTAGTCAAAAATGCCCCAGAACTGTTTGTTTCAAAATGTTTTCATTTTTTGTTCTGTTGAACACAAAAGAAGTAATTTTTCCTACTATGGGAGTCAATGGTGGCAAGATCTGTTTGGTTATACGCGTTCTTCCAAATATCTTTCTCTGTACTCACCAGAACAAAGAAATCTATACTTTGATTTGGAACAACTCGAAGGTGAGTAAATGATGACAGAATTTTCATTTTTGGGTGAAGTATGCCTATAAATATTTGATTATTTCCTGTACCTGCAATTTAAATACACAATTGAAAATATTTAATCTAAATATACACGTATAACTAGAGACTGAGTTCGTTCACGCTGATGTCATGATGACATGCTCCTCTGAGAGAGATCAAAGGACATTCTGAATGGAGTTTGATTAGATTTCTGATTTGACTTGAAGTGCAAAATGCTAAATATACATCAAGTTCCGGAAGATAAATTCGTAACCACTTCTTCCACAGAAAAATTGATTTCCACAATTTATTTTAAATATGTCTTCATAGTGGCCAATGGGATTTTAGTTTAGCTCCTCATTGAAATGGTCATGTAATTGATATTACATCAGAGATGACTGGTTTAGTTTACATCTAATATTTTTTTTTAATATTTTTAATCCCAATGTGAAACAAATCAAAAGGAAAATTACTGAACCAACACAATTTATAAAGTGTTTAGGATTTCATTGTTGCATTCTAATGATAAAGCCATGTATGATCACCATTGGTCTTCTTGTTCATCATGTCTATATAGGAATTGATTCTACACTCAAAAATTCTGTCATGAATTACTCACAGTCTTGTTGTTCCAAACCTGTATAAATGTCTTTGTTCTGATGAACACAAAAGATATTTGGGAGAATGTTAGCAATTGACAGTTCTTGGACATCATTGACTGCCATAGTAGAAAAAAAATTCTAATGATGGTCAAAGGTGCTCCATAATTGTTACCTTGCCTAAATCTCTCAAAATATCTTATTTTGTATTCAACAAAACAAAAAAATATACAATATTTTTTCTACTATTGTAGTCTTTGTTTTAGGACTGACAGTTGCTAAACCTCTTCCAACAATTTTTCTTTGTGTTAAACCGAAGAAAGAAATGCATACAAAATTGAAACAACTTGAGGGTGAGTAAATAAAGATCAAATTTTCATTTTTGGGAGGAGTATCCCTTTAAGTTTCTGTGTGCAACTTTTGTTCTTCATTTATGTTTGCCATTTATCTGTATATGTCACATTAAGTTAAATGAGTTCATTTACAATTGTAATATTTCCAAGTCTGAGAAATGAATGATTTCTGCGTGTAACATAACATGGTTGACGGCTAATGGGAAAAGTAAGCCATCCAGAGCCAAACAAATGAATTGAAATTGGAAGCATTTTATTTTAGAAAAAATGAATATGTGAATTTCATCTATTAGGGTATATAAGACTTTTTCTATGTCAGTACAACAAACATGATTTGTGATCCTCTTGTCGAGGGATACACCCAACAGAATAAACCCTCGCATTAATATCTACGGTCTTAAGGCACTTTCCACGATCAGAGAAGAAAACTGAAACTCATCAAAACAAAACAAAACTCTTTAAAAACAAGCACTTGTACGCTAAAGTTTACCATATTTGTAGAAAGTGCCTTAAAGTGTTCAGCATCGAAGAGCAGCGAAAAAAGAACGCCTGAAATGATCATTCATTTTATGGAAAAGGCTTCAAAGAGCTTGCACCACAACAAAACAAGAACAACGACTTTAAAAAGGACAGTTAAAGAACGAACGTGAGAGATGCAGGAAGTGGACTGACTCTTAAAAAAAAAAAATCGAGACAGCCGAACCAGACATGCTCAGGGAGAAAAAGAGTCATTACGATGAGAAAACAGGAGGATGAAGAAAAAAGGTGAGAGGATGTAGCAGAGAGAGAGATACTAGCTACGGTAAAGGTGTCTCCAGGCCTGCAGATGGTCGCCGTTTTGTTGAGAAGCCCTATTACCCATTCCGGGTCCATCTTTAACTAAGCTTGCTTGGCTTGGGGCCACGACGAGGTGACGAATCGCGGGGGAAATTCAGAAAAATAATTGGAAGGTCAGGTTTGATAATGGCCACTCCACTGAAAAACAAGCTCTTAATTGGAGCAAGGGCCATTTGGTCAGTTTTCAAGGTAAAGTGTGAAAGCATTCATTATCTCCCTGGCTTTCACATGGAATAGGGGGTGCATTTAGCTTGCAATCTATGAGGGATGACACCTCCACCTGCACGCTGTTCAATTGTAACTGCGTTACTCCGCTCTCGGTCCTAATGAGCCATTACGGAACATTGCTAATGCCACGCAGGCTTTTGGTACAGATGAGCTCTGTAGGTGCGATAACGTACAAACGTCTAATGTAGTCTAACAAGATGTCGTTCCGCAGACCATCTTAAAGCGTTCCAACATTTTCTTAAATGCCGGTACGATACGTTGACACTGCATAGCCTAATGTGTCCAGCACTTTTTCACAGTAAAAATGCTGGATGATTAAGCGATACGGTGTTGACATTCAGAACAGAGGTACCACAAAACAAGTTAAAGGGATAGACCACCCAAAAATGAAAATACTTTCGTGATTTTCTCATCACCATGGTATTCGAAACATGTATGACTTTCTTCTGAAGGACACAGTTTGAAGAACGCTCGTAACCAAACAACACTGACATTGACACAAAAGAAGATATTTTGAGAATTCCATACAGTACACGTTTTTAATGACATAACAGTAAATAAATGGTTACTGAATTATTTTTTATTAATGTGGAAACGGCATTGGTGCAAATCAAAATATGGTGTTATACCGTAGTAGGAAATATAATGGCAGTCAATAGTGCCCCAGAACTGTTTGCTTTCCAACGTTCTTCAAAATATCTTCTTTTGTGTTCAACATTGTTTTATCCTACTATGGTAAGATACGTCTGCATTGGTGGCCAAGAACTGTTTGGTTACAAGGATTTTTCCAAATGTCTTTCTCTATGTTCATCAGAACATGTATAAAACTTGTCATAATTGTTTACTGTGTAAATATGTGTACAAGGTCGGAACTGCACCCAAGTTTTTCCCCTACTGTTGCACCTGTGTATATGGTTGAGTGACAATACATTTTTTTTTTATTGAACAAGGAAATTGGATAAAATAAAGAAACTTAAGAGTGAGTAAAGGATGACGGAATTGAATAACAAAACGCGATTGAAGTCTTAAAGAAAATCGCCTCTAAACACTAAAGCACACACAACAGAGTTGTGCTATTTCATGTGAAGTTAACAAGATGATCAAACAGTATTAATTCAAGAGTGTCAAATCTAAAGCGATGAAGAGGGGAAAATAACACGGCGACATGGTTCATTTAAAAGTCAGTGCCTTATTATTCAGCAAATGATGCAAATAGATGACAAAAATCAAAGCTAAGACAGAACATGTATTATGCATAACACTAGGAAATTTAAATGACATTAGTATGTCTAACTTAGCATGGTTAAATGTCCCTCATTTCCATTTGAAATATATATAAAAAAGGTGAACTTCACCTTTATTCTTATAATCTGACAGTGGATGCTTTTGGTTTGGATAATTCAGAGCACTTTTTTTATTTCATCTATTAGCAGTTATTTTGTATCATTTTTTTATTTCACATACCTATATAATAAAGTCTTTAATATCCTAAGGAGTCCAGAATGAACTCTTAAAGAGTTTTGTTTTAACATTTGTACACTGTTAAAAAAGTGCTCCTGGGCCAGCGTTGTTTACATCTTAAAAAATGCTCTATACAACAACCAGGTCACGGCTCGAACAAACTGTAGAGTTTGACATTACAGCAAAACTACTCTTCAGCTTCAATCAAAACAACTGATTGGATCTGACGGTGTGATTGATTTCTCCTGCAGATTTGAAATAAGGCTACAGAACATGAAAGGCTAACAATCCATGTCATATCAAAGTAAGCCAAGTTCACGACTCAGGGCTAAAATTACTTCTTCACACCAGGCCTTCCTACACTACAGACACAGCAGATGGCATCAGAGCTTTCCGAACACCTTTAAACATCTTTGCATGCAATATTACAGAAGAAAGACCCACACGCACTCGCACAACCTGATCCCTCTAATTCCCATGATGCCATCTGGGCAAACAGGTGATGCTAATGAGGGATCGCCTCAAATCCCCCACAGCTTTGAAAGACACACTACCGCTTTGTTTAGAGGGGTCAGTTTGACACCGCAGACACACACAGCGCTCCATCAATGTCTTGGTGGTCTTGGCCTTTCGCTCACTTGCATTAGCCCTGAAAGTTTAATGGAGTGCGCAAAAAGAGACTTGATAGAAGCGGTAAGAGAGGGGGAGGGGATATCATATTGATCGGCGTCATTAGGAAAACACACATATGGGCCACACAGCTACTGAGACAGAGAAAACACACCGACGATGATCCTCAACAACTGTGAACTGTACTAGAACTATACTAATATTGTACAAACAGGTAACATTGTACAATATGTTTGTATTTCTTAACATTTTACATTTTATTTTAAAAATGTATTAGTTAATGTTTAAAGTTAAATGAATTAAGATAAAAAATTGATATAAATGAAAAATATATATTTAATTGTTAAACAATTTGGCCTAAAAAAGAAAGTAAGGAATAGGAAAGTAGGGCTGCTCGATTATGACAAAATTTATAATCACAATTATTTTACTGATTACAATCAATTATTCGTTGACATTGGAAAAAAAGACGATAAATAGAAAAATTATTATTGATAAATAAGGACATGTCAAATTAACAATGGATTCAATTTAATAACAAATAAATCAAAAATAAAGTCAATAATAATATAAATAATAAATCGTTGAAAAATTGCGATTGTAAAAAAATGGCAAAAAAAAAATTATCATTGTTTTCCCTCGTCATATAAGAAAAAAAATGTGGCTTACCTGTAACCTGGTATTTCAATATAATGGAAAAAAATCATGTGAGTCTCAAACTGTATCGTTTTAAGATCGTTATACCATGAAACTACAAATACATTTTAAAATAATTTTGTATTTTTTCTTTTAAATAATACAAAGTCTAAGAAAAAATAAAAATAAAATATTTTAATTAAAACATGCACTCTTTCTCTTCATAAACTACAGTATATCCGTGCAAAGAACCAAACTGGCAGGCTCGTGAGACAAAAATAGGGTTTGATATGCTGGGCTCTTTAAAGATATGTGGGCCAGTAAAGGTTAATGAACATGCTCCTTAATATCTTACCCTTGACAATCTCACCCTGACTTTCCCCTTCATGTGGCTATTCTACACCAAGCCAATGTCTTCTGACAATACAGCACAGTGACTGTGTTAAAAGGCTGAGGATTCATCACCAAAATACTGTATGAGCATAAAAAGCAGCACATCAATAGGCCAAGTTCAGACGCTTTTAAATGAATTTCCCTTTGCATTCCACAAAGATGTGGATGAGTGAATCCCCTCATAGACCTAATGAGCTCTCTCCTTATCTTCTCCAGGCTATTAACACACTGATGGAGAGAGTGATGGTCATTACAGCAGCACAGAGAGACGGCATAAAACAATCTTTTCTGTCCATCCATCTATCCACTCTGGCCAATTATCTGACCAAATACACATGTTTGTGTTATATACCACATACAGTTAGACCTGATTGGACTATGCTGTATCATCTTTTTCTTCCAATTTCTTCTTTCTTTTGAATTAATCAATAGCATTTTTAAAGAGACAGGGTACCCCCAATAGTGGCAGCAACAAACAGAATGCAAAATAAAGTGTCTTCCAGCAGGTTTCCACAACATTACCCCATCTATTATTGATTGGACAGACAGACAGTCTCCTCCCAAACTCATCCCATTGGTTGTACAATCAAAATACAATTTATGTCATCATTTATTAACAATCATGTTAATGATGAAAGAATTGAGTGAACTACCCCTTTAATCTGAAAGTCTTAAGCTCTAAAAAAACAAAGCAACATTGTAAAAGTGCAAAGAACCATAATTTTTAATTTATTTGAAAAAAATCTAGAACTGTAAAAAAGTAACAACACTTAAAAAAATGCTGAAAATTGCACAATAGAATAATACACAAAAATGTCTCATGTCTTTTCCATTGCGTGTCATCAACAGGGAAAAGACCATTTTTGAGCCTTATTCACAACAATCTTAAGCCCAGATGCTTAAGATTCAATGTGAATAATTCTTTATTTTCCTATATACTTTTTACCAAATGACTGGCACAATGTTTAAAAAGAAAAGTGTTAGAGAATGTACTTTACAGTCTTTGAAGAATTAACCACTTACTCTCCTGAATTAAAGTGACTAAATACACATAAATCCGTAGGAAATCAAACCAATTAGGCAGCACAAAGGCAATATCTGTTAAATGTCACTAGAATGCCAAATGGAGTTCATTTTAATATGACACGCAAACTCTGCACTCTTTTAAAAGCCTTAAACCTCAGGGTTCCCCGCCCCCTCTTAACTGTCTGTATACTTGAGAAGTGTACAGAAAATGTCTGTTATTTGAAACAATCTTTAATAGTCAACATGATATTAAACCTGACTCCATTTACTTTCTTAATACATGTTTCTGGTTTTACCGTTCACCTAAGCCTGTTCAAATCAATAGCCGAAAAGCTATTTGGCACTCTTATAAGCTACTGCTGTGAGTAATGAAGCTTTCCAAAGATTCTGCCAAAAGTTAACAGTCATTTCATGCTGCATTAATGTAACGCTGTGTGGCAGTGCATTGACAATACTTTGGCATTCACATCATGTTCCGAATTTTGTTGGCTATTAAGAATCAGAACTAGCCGATTTGGAAATGTACTTTTACTCTTTTGAGTCGGTTCTTTTCATTAAACTGTACAAACAGAATACCAAAGCGACCCTAATAGTTTAGATAATATGGACAGCCAACTCGTACTTTCAATCGATTGCAGCAATTCTTTGCTCAGTGAATGTTTTCCTGAAATGATTTGTAGCCCATAGTTGGATTATTGCTACACAAACACACAGGATAATGTTAAAATAGTTATTTTACGGTCAACTTGCTCTAATGTAATGCTTTGTTGATGTTTTACATGAAGGGGGAAAGGGACACGTAATCCAGTATTGATAAAAAAGCTTAAAAAGCGTGGTGAATTTTCCATGCTACCCCTGAGTCTAGTTTACCGTCTTAAACATTTCTGTTGCTATCTGTTTTCTGAGTGGGTTTCAGTCAGATCTTGATCAAGAGACCGAAAAAGATAGAGACATACTGTAAACGCACCGCGTGGTGTTGGTATGATCTCCGCTATCGGCTGGGTTAACAGCCTTCTTGTACGTCATAAAAGCTGGAGAGATTTTGGTTGGCGAAAGATAAATGTTCTGGAAAACATAAAAAACGGATTGAAGCTCAATTCTGTGCACGAAACACAAAAAAATGGAGACATCTATTATACTCTGACAGGTAGGTAGGATCAGGAGTATGTGTATGTGTAGGTCGTCCACACTGGTCTGTCCTTTTACCATCATTAGGGTCTATCAACCCTTTCTAAAATGAGGCCGAGCACACACGTACACCTCTGTCCTTTGATCATAGCCACGGCTCTCTCTCATTCGCTCTCTGCCGCTCCACAGTAAACAACGAGCCTGCGGCGCTGGTGCTCGCTAATGAAGCATTTTACAGATGTAGCGTTCGGTTCCGCTCCGAGAAGCTTCACTACAAGAGCATTACAGCCGGTCACAGAAACCTCTCCTGACTTTCATCTTCGAATATCCTAACGAACAATCTTTTTTCAAACACAACCTTATGCATTTCTCTCTCTGGTTAAACCAGCCAGTCAGTGTCGCCCGCAGGAGGTGGAGTCGACCCGCGGGTGGCGCTGTCCCTCCCGGGGGGACCTGGAGCAGATCTGGGCTCAGGAGGCTGGAGCTCATTGTTAATTTAACACTATTGATTTGGAGGTCTGGGGTGACAATTGGACCAGAGATCTGATAACTGTAAACATAAACCGCGGTGACATGCGAAGGGACACTCTGTGTGCCGCAGGGTTTTGCGGTTGCTGAGTGGCGGTAAGTGTCTCGTGGCGTCTTGCTGTCTACGTATTTTCTCAAAACAAAATGGGAGATACTTGAAATGGAGAGGCGACAGAAATACCACATAAGGACACTAGTGAATAAATGTAGCTTTGGTATGACTGCACACAATGCGAATACCTGCGAGCATTTTACACCACGTCCAAACCTGCAGGCAAAACGTGTTTAATGTCTGTCAATGACAAAGTTGAATCTACTACATTTGTCTAAAATCTCATTGTAACATTAAATAAATATTGTATATATAACTTTTGTAAGAAACAAAGACGTTTCAATTGCCTACATTTCAGTTGAATACCTTGACCAAAAGACATTTACGTTTAGTCATTTAGAAGACGCTTTTATCCAAATCGACTTAGAGAGAGTTCAGGGAGCAATAAGCGATATTTCATACTGGAGACAAAATTTGTCCAATATATAGTAGATTGTGCAGAGTGCAGAGAGAGAAACATAATGTCCTGTCTCTTATCACCCACACGCATGGTTGGGATAAATTTGCATAAAAGTGACAGGATTTATCACTCATCGCATTGTGTCCCAGTGTCACAACTTTTGTGCTGTTACGTCATAGACAAAGAGAGTCTCTAAAAGACGTTTTTGTACTTTCTTACAGGACGACACAGAAAAGCAGGCATCTGACAGGCACTGCACAAATCCGTCTCCTCATCTTCTTGTTCAGACTCCACTGTGAGCTGAATTTAATCCCACCATCCTCACCTCCCTGTATTGACATTCTCCTCATTTTCCCCAGTGCCGAGCGGAGTCCAGGGTGTTGTGCATGAATTATGCAGCCTGGGACACCACAGAGCACTGGAACACCAGTGCCATCATAATTGAGACAATTGAAAAGACAATACTAGCTGGGTCAATAATTAGACTGCAGGTGGGAGAAACCGATCCGCTCTCCCTCTTCTCTCTCCTTCCTGTGCACGGGACGTGCCCCCCACAGCAGCAACTTTCTTATTAGCTATGCACGCTTGTAAGCATCTTGGGTAACCAACTTGTTGTTGTTTTTTATAAGTGTGGGGTTTAAAAGTCTAGTATCACATAAAAAATCTGAAAATCAATATGTAATTTAAACCTGGAAATAAACATGGAATTTGAGGATTTTGAAGAAAAAACACAGTAAGACTGTCAAAAGATTAACCGCGACAAATCGCAACCAGAATAAAAGTTTGTGTTTATAAACTATATGTGTTTACACTGTGCATATTATTTTGTATTTATAAACACATACACATACATGTATACATATTTAGGAAATATTTAGGGCTGTCAAACGATTAATCGCGATTAATTGCATCCAGAGAAAAGTGTGTGTTTACAGAATATATGTCAGTGTACTGTGCATATATATTTTGTATTTATAAACACAAAAACATACACAAACATGTATATACATTTAGGAAATATTTAGATGTATTTACTTATAATTGAAATTATATAAACATTTATTAATTTTGCTATTTTATATATTTTTTAAATATATACACGAACGTGTATGTGATAAATACAAAGGAATATGCACAGAACACAGACATATTATGCAAACACAAACTTTTATTCTGGATCAGATCAATTGTTTGAGAGCCCTTATATACAGTCTATTAAGAAATGTACAGTAAGAATCTACACTACTAATGTAGTAACAGGTCATCAAAGTTGAGCAAATTTGTGACTTCCTATTGAAATTTTATGCAAAATGACATCAGTTTTTGACAAACTAGTCGAGTCTATTAATGTAATTATTTTAGATTATAATTCATTTACATTTCGAAATATTATGCTGATTATAGCATCTAAATAAATTATAAATACATTTAACAAATTAAAAAGATACAAAAATAATTTGAACCGTATCAGACTTTTATTCTTTTTTTTTCTTTTTTCAGTACAACTAATTGCAAGAACGTCAGTTTTAAATAAAAAAATAATACAAGTCAAATGTAATCACCAATTAGTCCCTTAATTTGCTTGTAGAAAATAGTTTGTTTTAGCAGTAGTCCCTGAAAATAAGCTAAACCACCTAAAAAAACAGAAAGCATATTCACAATCTAGTCCAAACAGATAAAAGTCATGGAGGTATGAGGAGGGCAGCTCCTCTCATTGATTTGTGCTCTGATGGCAGAGGGCAACAGGAAAAAGAACCCCATGACAGGAAATAACTCCAAGCAGCCTAATACTTAATGTCCCCTCCTCAGACCTTTGCCGGCCAGACTCTGTATTTTTCGAATGCCCCGTCAATTTGTGTAAACTACGCGCCATTATTCACGATAGGGTCTGCAGAATAGGAGGGCTATTGATTTCTAGCCCGGGTCCAGCTCTAATTCATAAATTCACTCAGCCACTTGAGAATCCCAGAGGATCTATTACCCACACTGGTCTCCATCCCAAAACAACAGCTCAAGGTGATCACCATAAAAGCGCCGGCGCTCGCTTGACGTCTTACATCAATGCCAGAGCGAATTCGCAAGCATCAGGTTTTCCAGGAACTGTACAGTAACCCTTCCCCTAAAACTGCTGGCATCTCAATCTTCTATGACGAGAAGCCTTCAAAGTCAAGGCTAATTGGCTTGTGAGATCATTTACCGTGTAACACCTCATATCAGCTTAAAGTTTTCACGATCAATGGAGGATTCGTAGACTGAATTTCGCAGCCAGACTGGCTGGTGGTTAATGGTATAAATGCACAAATGATCTCTCTCCCAGCTTTTAATGTACTGCTGTACTGCGGGGGGTTTCTAATGTTGTGTTTCAGGTAAGCCCTTTTCACAGTCAGCATGACACCATTTGCATTTTGCAAACGATATTTGCATTATTTGCATTTTGCAGCCTTTTCTGCACGCCGCTTGTAGAAACGACAAAGAAAAATATGGAAACATTAACCTACATTTCCATGCAAGTCTAAAAGAGTTACAATAGCTTGCTTGAAAATAAAAATGCTGTCATTAGTTACTCGCCCTTATTTTGGTCTGACCCTGCATGGGTTTATCTACCTGCAAGTACATATTATGAGCAGTTATAGTGACCAAAAAACATCTTAATGTAAATCCATATGATGTAGATTATCAATTAATCTAATTGATATGGCCCCAAGAGATTTAGAAAAAAAACATATTGATTCGTGCTATATTTATGAAGGATTGTGGTATTTTTTGTCTTTTTTGTAAAAACTGTGACATGGTCACATTTATACAGTGGCATAACAAATATAAAAAAGATATACTTTGTGTTTCATAAAAAAATGACAGCATAAGGATTTAAGGGTGAGTGAACGACTCATTTTCCTTTTTAGGTGAACGGTTTCCTTTAATGCAACACCTTCACATTCTCTTAAAGGCACCAAAATCTTTAAAACATCTGAATCGAATATAAATGCTGCTATATTTCAGAAGGTAAGGCGGACCATTTCATCGATATCAGTGCATTATAGGTTTCGACAGTGTATTTTATGAGCACTTTACTGTTTTATTAAGTCTCATTTCCGCGTTTTTGTCAGGGTTTTTCCCTCCTGAACACACGCACACACACAATGGCTTCAGTGTACGCCCTGACTCGCCCATTAGACTTTATGGACAGCTGTATGCACTTTTATTAGCGGGTTAATGGCATTTAAAGGAGCAAGTGCTGAGCTAAATCCACAACATTAAAAAACTGAAATTGGCACTGTGGGATTCCGTCGAGGTCAAACCAAACCGGCTGTTCGTGGCGGCATTGACAACCCCTGACATCTCTCTCGAGCCAGCGCATTAAAAACTACCCCGCGCTAACGCCACCATCACGTCAAGCGGAGCTTTTTACGAGTGAGAGGAAAAATTCCAATGCACACACATGAGTGCTTACACCCTAAAACATAATGAGCGGAAGTAACGCAACAACTGCAATTTAGTGAAAGAAACATCAAGGACTGAGAAAAAACGATTTAGCGGCTAGTGTAATGAGCAGAAAACTGGCGCGACAGGACTTTCCCGCTCGCTACTTGTTTTAATTAGATGTGCAGCTTAATCTTCACTGAGAGGTAAACAAACACAGTATACTCTTGTTTAGGTGTTTATTCTCAGTCTTTTATAGTTAAACTAAGATGCGACGGGTACAGTAACGGTGAAAACGCTGCTTCTGTGGTTTTCAATTCTTTGCTGGTTCCAATTTGCCCATCTGTCTCCTAATTATTGACTGCAATGGCTGCACTGCTTTTGGCTCTGGAAAACTGCAGGACGGCGTTCACACTCACTCGTCCGTGTCTGTTTTTATTAAACACGGGGGCTTGCGGTATTTGCAACGGCTGCTTATTTTAACGGTGACAGGCTGCTTAATGAAGGCTGTAAACTCGGCTTGACAAATGCGAGATATTCCTTTGCAAAGTCACTTCCGCTGCGAGCTCACAAAAATCTGGAAAGACAAGATATGTGTTTACTATCTCCAGGGGAACTTTTTGGAGGGGGAAAGGTCTCCTCAAACCACATGCTTTTCTGGTGTGTCTACGACTGAAATTATGAGCCATTTGGACCACTCCTACAGCTCAGCTGTGAGATTCAAACAAGCGAGTGCCGTGCGGAGCCCAAACACCTCCGTCGGAAAGAGACGGATAAGAGAGTGAAAGATGAAGTGATGATGGTGCCGAGGCCAAAGGAGGATGGGTAAATGCACAGATCTAGGCCTTTGAGCATGTGGGTGGAACAGACAGGCGCACATTAGCCCTCTCCGCATTCCTCCTTTAAAAACCTGACCTTCCCAGAATCCCTTTCACCATTGATGCATCAGTGTCATTAAAAAGCACCAGTGCCTCTTTGCTTCCCGAATCTGGACCCACAGGCACTCTATTATGCCCCCCGCTGCATTTGTCCACCTCTTCCACTCCAATCTACAAGAGCGTTTTTTTCCTGGTGGCACGTTTGTGGTGATGGATGAGCGTCGAGCATCTTTCTGACAGGCCTGCAGCTGATGCCACATAATCACTGTATCACCGTTTAGGCAAAATTACCAAATTATACCAACCCCCAGGAGGCACGGGTGCGACTGACAGGTCCGGCTGACAAAAGAAACACAAATACTCCAGATTGGAGGGGGGGGGGAGTCTATCCAAACTTACACTGAAAACTACAGCCGCCAATTAACAAAGCTCTCTCGCTCTATCTCTCTCTCTGACAATTTTGGTGACTGCTTAGTAATTATGTTCAATAAGGCAACAGAGTGCTTTTGATGAGAATGTGGGACCGAAGTAATTCTTTCCTCCTGACAGAGCAGATGGTTCAAGCGCTTTAATGTATTTGTTTGAAGGTGAATCTCGACCCAGTGGAACTCGGAGATGCAGGCTCACATAAATCACTGATGCTTTTGTGTTTTTAACAATCAACAAAACAATCTAAACACACGTCGTCGGCTGCATGCATATATGTAGGTGACTTTTAGTAAACAGGGAATCTCACTTACAATGCCGAGCTGTGCTAATAACTCTGTTCCTCTGGAGCTCTCCAGCAAGGGTCTTTGTGTGACATTTACGATGTGTCCCCTTCCTTTTTCCAGAGCCACAGACCAACATGTTCCCTTCTGTCTGCCCTGAAAATACCTGGAATGGTGGGAGGCCCCGTATTATCGTTTCATAAAGCCGTCTGAAAAGCAGCAGCACTTCCCGTGTGAACCTCAACAAGATGGGTGTAATATCTCACAAAAAGTTTTGTAAACTAGGACATGAAAAGAAAAATGACTGCCTTAAGTTGTGTAACTTTTTAAAAAAAAAGCTTGTTTCTGGTAACTTTTCCAGAAATAGAATCCTGGTTAACATGCATGCCTGTTCTTTGTGAGAAAAAAGTCATAAAACTATTTTACTAACTGTGTTTCCGAATAATCTGTTTAGAACTAGCCGTGAAATATTCTGCTACATTAGGCAACAAAAAAGAATTTTCCACAGTCACATAATGAAAATATATCATATTAGAGCACCTATTCAGCGCTAAGATATCAAATAATTCTAAACTCTGAGCAGCAGAGAAGAAGACCTGAGGCTAAACTCTGACTAAAGCGTGAAGCGAGAAATTTTGATTCAGTAAGATCATACATAGCACCGTGGGCCGCTTCAACAAATGGAGAAATAGCTCTCTGAATTCTTACATCCAACAAGAAGGGATTTCCTTTAAAGTTTCTTTTTATGGTATTATTTATTTTTTACACAGCTCATATGAAAAATGTATAAAGAATACACTAAAGCCATATTCTGTTGGGTCTGCTTTTCCCAGAGGAACATACATTTCTGTTTCACACAAATCTGAACAGAACAAGTCTTGTATTCGCAATCCTTCATCCTGTATTCAAACAAACACAAATGTGTCTTTACAAATAAGGCAAATTACAATTTTTCAAAACTGAAATCTCATTTGAATATGAATGTCTGTATATTTATACAGCAAAACACTTCACTTTATTATGACCTTTGTAGAACCATATCTAAAAGCTCAATTTCTCACTAAGCTGATTCATTACAAAATCTGACAAAATTCATTACATATTTAGACCTTTTTATCAAATTTCTGAGAAATGATACTGGTGATAACAAATTCTTCTAGTGTCCCATCTGAGTTAAGAAAATAATTCAATTAAATCATGAATACTGCTCAGTGGTGAGTGAAGAACAGCAGAATATAATACGATCATCACCTTAACATTTATTTCTTCAAATAATTCTATACATAAGCATGCATCCAGAGCACATGACTATGTGTAAAACACATTTAGACATAAAACACTCAACAACACATGTCCTAAACAAACCTTTTATACTTCAATACCATTTCAATCATTTATAAACCTGAATAGCTTTTCCTGAATCATGCACTTTTCTTAAAGCGGGGGTCAACACTGAAATTTTGGGTCTGATTAAATAAATTGTCAATTTGCCAAGAGGATAGAGAGCGGAGTAACAAATTTACAGGGGACAGAGCCGTAGGCAGACCACCAATAACCAAATTAAACTGGACAGGCATCGTCCAATCATGCTGCAGGACGAAGCTCGGGGTGACAAACGCAACCCTTTGAAACGATAATAATGTTTCGGTGGATAATTTAATCTAAATGAACTATGTGTCACTTAGCAATAGTGGCTACTCTGGGGTAATTGATTTCTATTTGCAGGGAAAGGCTAACAGACGGCCCCTGGATGAAACAGGGCATCCGGGTTATTTTTCATCCCTAGCGCAGCCTTACCCGAATTTATCACCGCCGCTAAGACATGCGCTAATGATAAGTATTATTGCTCTAAGTGTGTTTACTGTAAATATGGAATATCGGCATCTGGCTGTGGTTGAGAGACTGATGCTGATGGAGATAATGACGAGACGACCTTCAAAAAAGCACCTGTTCGCCTATAATGCAGTTTTAACTTTCTGTTGTAACTATTGAATTTTGTGTGCAGACAGTCAGTATAATGTTAATTGTTATTGAGTGCAGAAGATATAGTCATTCTGCAAATAGAATAAACTTTAAACTAATGTTTTTAACAGCGAGGTCTGATAAAGGTAACAAAAAGTCTAGACGGTCTAGAATGGGAAAAAAGTAGTAAAAAATAAATAGCATGAATTATGCATAGCAGAGGGGCTACATGTGGGGAAAAAAGAGGACGAAAGAGAGAAATTCATGAGTCACTGTGAGTAGCTCACCGTGGAGGAAGAACAAGCAGCTCAGTCATGAGCACTCATGTTTAGAATAATCACCCATTACCTTGTTGGACTGAGAGCACAAACATAAAATTACTTGCACAGCGGTCAGTTGCTCCTGATCAAGAACTTTCTCCATCCTAAACTAAATAAACACCAATCAGTACGGAAGGCAGATTCATTGAATATTCGTGATATGTTTGAAATGATTCGCTGGCAATACAACATTAAGCAGCATTGTGAAAGATTCAATATGAGCATTATGAGTGTTTGTTATACGAATGAAATTAAAGGGAAAGCTCACCCAAAAATGAAAATCCTGTCATCATTTCTTTCTTTCTTGTGCAGAACACAAAAAAATATGTTTTGATGAACCTTGGTAACCGAACAACGAATGCAATTCAGTGGGTACCGCCTTTGTCCAGATATCTTCTTTTGTGCTTTTTGAGTAAATGATGTCAAATTTTTACAATTTCAGAATTGCTAAACAGCTAATTTGCATTAATTCTTGATTATTTTCTACTAGAGTGTTCCTTTAGAATCTGAAATAAACTACAAGAACATAATTGCTAAGAACATTTTATCAAACATTCTATCAATATGCTGAAAATATTGAGATTCAAATATTTAGGTTACTGTATATAACTCAGTCCTACTGAAACGTTCTTCACAGCGATGCCATTGACCATTTTTGGTACCACAAAGAGCCATTCAGTCAAACTCTTCCTTACTTTTTTATAATCTGAAGAACCCGTTTTCGGCACAAGGTTCCTTTTATGAAACAGAAAGAATCTTCAGGTGTCAAAGGTTCTTTATGTAACCAAAAGGTTCTTCAATGGCATCGAAGAACCTTGTGAAGCACCATTTTTAAGGGTGTACAGTGAACGTTCTCAAAACAATTTGTTTGTTTATTTTAGATAAGACTATGAAAGCAATAAAACTTTCACGACGTATATTTCAACATGACAATAAACCATTCTCTCTATTACCCATCAGTCTAAGAGCGCATGATCTGCTCATCGCACCTGTGACCTCTGTGTGTTTGTGGTCACAGCTGCGGCAGACCAAACAGGCTGTTTTCCTCACTCAAACTTGGGCTTGTTTTGCCCTGGTCGCCACTCACTTAAATCGTTTCTGTCCATCCATCACAGTGTGCCTCTGACACGCACTAACAGCAGAGTGTTTGAAACACAACATCTGCAAGCACGTCTTGTGAAACCCCAGATGCGTTAAACAGGGCCCCCCGCAATCCCGCAAATTGCTTGAAGTTTGGAGGATATTTATTATGAATGAGAAAAGATTTGTTTTGAAAAGTTTGCTCTATCACAGGCTGGTTGAGTCCAGGTGTGATGTAAGCACACCTGGCATGGTGAAGCAAAATTTTTGTTAACGTGTTGTCTCCAGAAAATAAAAATAAAAAAATCTCAGGGATATCTTTATTCGTGTTTACAGCATATCAACGCATAACATGAAGTCGTGACCATGAACCAGAACATGATTATCAAACAATTCACAATCTTAAGACAGCAGGAATCAAACACCACCCCGTGTGTAGTTTGTGCAGTTCAACACAAGCTCATGATGTATAATTTAAATCGCACGCCGTGATATTCCTCTAAAAAAAGGTGAATAAAAACAGAACAATAAATGACACATAAAAGATTTCGAACCGTCAATCTTCCTCAGCCTCAGGGAGAAAAACAACAGGCAAAAAACAGAATGTGATTTCAGACGAGATTGGTGGGTGAAAATGAGAGCGAGTGCCCCTTTCCTCCGATCTTCTCCGTCCCTTCTTATCCTCATCCGTCATAAACGTTCCTGGGGGACATTGACTTTTCCAAGGGAGTCCTCTTGGCTTAACAATTAATGTGCAGGGGCTCCACGGTGACAGCTGATGCTAAATACTGCACAGTTTTGTTTATGTAGAAGCACATTAATAAAGATGAGACACTGCTGGGTTTCAGGAGGAGAGATGAAGAAGAAAGAGAAGAGTTGGAGGAAATATAATCATGTTACCCCTTCAAACCTTTCAAGTAGCCCACAACATGTACTGCCGGTGGTAAATGGAGTGTGTTCATGCGTGCATGCTTTTGGGCATTTGGACTGTCAGATCACTTTAAAAACAGCTAGTAAAATAGGTAAATGTTAAAAAAACACTACAGTATACTGAATGGTCTGTTGCAGTGTTTAGTGCTAGTGGCCTCTACACGTTTGGATTATTTGATTAATATAAACAAATGTTAAACAATTTAATATTTCCATTGTTTCCATTGAAAATGCACATGAAATAGCATTTATGTTACACTACAAGAAGGATAACACCACAGCCATTGAGAGAGAGAGTCGCGTCAACACGCGTTGACTCCAATGGAACAGTTTTTTTCACAGCAATGGCGCTTCATAGAGGCTCTCAAAAGTTCCCGGAAGTTACTAGTTACGCATGGAGCTTCGACTAAACAGACCAACTGAGCTAAACTTCTAACCCATTTAAAGATGAAAGACATTTAATGAATAAAAACATGAAAGAAGCAAAGCATTTAAAGAGAAAACATAACTTCCTGGAACTACCTGAAGAATCCATGAATCACGTGGCACTCCAGCGCTTTGGAGTTTAGTTGTTAGAACTCTCTCTCTCAATGGCTCTGACCAACACCAAACATGCAACCCAGAACTCTCTCTCAATGGCTCTGGCCAACACTAAACATGCAACCTGTATAATGTCAATAATAAGCAAAGTCACATTAAAAGTCCAGTGTAAGAAATTTTGCGACATCTACAGGTGAGGTTGCAAATTGCAACCATTGGCTCACTCGACCGCTCCTCCCTCCCTTTCGAACCAATGCGGTGCCTGACACAGAGCTAAGATGTCGTCACGTTTTCGTTTCTTTGCCGAATGAGATGACATATTTACGAAAATGAAACGTTTACTTGTTCAGGGCTACTGTAGAAACAACCTGGTGAATTCCATGCAAGGGGACCTGGAGTGTATGTTGATAGAAATAGCTCATTCTAAGGTATAAACATAACGCTTCAATATGTAAGGTCTTTATACACCAATGAAGACATAGTTATGTACATTATATTGCATTTCTGCATTTCACTAGATCCGCCAAAAAAATACACACTGCACCCTTAAAGTTTCATAAAAACTCACAGATCAAGGTTTCAAGTTGACATTAATTCGGTGTGACCACAGGAGTCGATTTCCCACTGGGTGAGAATTTATTCACTGAATGATTTGATTCAATTCTATGACCACAATTCTATGTTCACTTCCCCACTAGAAAGCAACCGCACTTAAGACTTCACCTTGAGAGAAACCCACAGATGTAAAAGAGCAAACGTTTTTCAATGTGTGAAGCTGATACATCCCATTCAGATCTCCGTCCTTGGCCAATCTCTGCCCACTCGCTACGGCAACACAAACAAACCAAGCCCTGTTTGTTTTTTCTGACAAGAAAAATAACACTGTTTCATCCGCCAACAGCAAAAAACAGATACAATGTTGTGTGATGGTTCAATAATTCATAACAACGTTTTATATAATGTTTCTGTTTCTCTGATTAGCCGGCGTATTTATGACCGCAGAGCGAAAGTGTTTTGAGGTGAAATTCAAGCACCTTCAACAGTCGCATTAATATTTGATGTTTACGCAAATGACGTTCCTCCCGTTTCTTAATGCGTTTAGAGAGGAAGGCTTTTTTGTAAGCATGTGTTGTATGGAGTTCTAAAAGTCCAGGAGGATTTTGTTTAAAAGGTAAATTTATGCAGAAACTGTGTTATTTGAAATCTAAGGAGGTATTGTATTATGTACGGTTTTATTCAGCGGACACGAACAATGAGCTTTTCAACTTTTAAGAAAAACAGAATTAATCCTGAACAAGTTCTACACTGCTTATCATATACCAAACAGTTGTATTATTAAACTCCCAATACAAAACAATACAATAAAATTTTTCAAAAGCATCTCCCTACTGGAAAGCATTAATTTCCTTTTATAAAAACACACCGACCCTCATTTAAAGCAAAAAGGCTTTTGTACTAAATAAATCACTGGTTTCATTGTCACATTGAAGAAGCACACACAGTTTTATATAGAGCCTCTTTCTGTTATAGTGGGAGGATAATTACTGTCATTTATTAATAATCTTGGAACCTTTCTTCAGTAATGTGTGCCACATGTGATAGGACTGATCTTGCCACACGGTTCCATTTGCCATCAGGATTCACAAGTAAGAAAGAGTCCTGCTGATCACTAATAGCACACAATTTTCTTGTCTTGGGTGAAAGTAAATCAAATGAAAAGAACAGGGATCTGAAAAGGCCCTTTTAAGACATCATGTACCATCGGGATCAAATGAATTAAGCGTCTTGAGAAAGAATCAGCCTCTCTAGTTTAAGCTCATACTTTCAGGCACTTCCCCAAAGGCATCAATGGGACCTTCCTGAGGGCATAGGTAGTCTCTGTCCAAACACGAGGAAGCATTTTATCCCTTAGGCTTTGTTTTTCCTTCTTTTCCTTTGTTTTTAATTTCAACATTAGCTAAGGCAATACAATTTGCCATCCGGTGACCTTGACAGATTGTGACGGGGATTCAAGCCAGTGCCGACTGCGTTTGAAGTAGTTTAGCTGGCGAGTAGATAGCTGGCTGGCTAGGGATATTTTTAACTTGGCTCTTTAAAGTTCTTAACCGAACAAATCTATCCGATCATTTGTCCATTTTTACTTTTAATCAACAAGGCCTTGCGGTACAAACAGGTGCAAAACATGTGGAGAAACAGAGATGTAATTAAATCTGCTATCTTTTCGCCGTCCGGGACAGTGACAATGGCCTTGTATTCATCAGCCCAAATTGAATTTATTCATGAATTGGGATAAAGAGACAAAGTAACATCAGATCTTCTCTGCTCATTGAGTTTTACATTAAAGGTCTCTTAAGGATGAGCCTCTCGGGCTCAATAAGCTTTTCAACTGAAGTTCCCAAAGTAAAATTTTAATGTGAACCGAATAGAAACAACAACGACAAAAAATGTATTTGGTGCGGGTGAAGTTTGGATTTTCGACATGCCAATTTAAAAATACAAATAAATAATAATAATCTATTGCATCCAAACATTAAGAATGTGATGTAGGCTGCACATAAACGCAGATCATTTTTTGTAATTGTTTTTCAATGTTTTTCTAACAAATCCTTGTCGGAGCCCTTTTTGAGCCTACACATGAAAAGGCATGTTGGAACTAAAATGGCAGTAACTCATGAATTCTCGTTGAAAAAGAAAGGTAGCTGATTATTGCTAAAAAAAAAAAAATCACACACACACAAAAAAGTACGGTATGTTGTTAGGTTTATTGTAAAAATTAAAAAAAGTTTATGTTTTTCTTTGATTAAAAAATAGATAAAAAATATGCTTGGCAAAAGGATAACAAAAATTCTAAGCACACTCTTTATAAAAAAATCTTTTTTTTCAAGAAATCTGAATTCTAGAGTCTTAGACCTTTCCAATGATATATATGCAACAAGGTTCAATAAAAGGAAGGAAGGAGACGGGAACCGGAAGACATTTAAGTAAAGTTTTAATATAAATAATAACAGCCGGCGGCCCCTCACGGCCGACCGCCGGCGAACAAAACGAATCACAAAACAAAAACACGGAAGTAAAACATCCATACAACCATAAAACATGTTCGGGCCCGGTCCTCTATCTTCGACGGTCCGGTCGCTCATTCTGTTATATGCTCCCGATCTCCTACGTGATTCGAGATTGTTAATGAGCGCCAGCTGTGCGCACACCGGTCTCGAATCACGTAGGAGATCGGGAGCATATAACAGAACGAGCGACCAGACCGTCGAAGAGAGAGGACCGGGCCTGAACCACAGAGCTCGCCCCGCCTACTCCACTACAATATAGTTTGTCATGATTTGATTAGAAATAACATGCACAATATTGACGCAAACTTCCATGTCCCGTATATTGAACGGGTGACAGTTAACAGGCTACAGTGTTTAGACACAAATATTTGCATTTCTTTGAGTTTTGGTAAGTAATCATCTCATATCTTTGTTCTATCGTTTTGTCTTAAAAAAGTATTATTCCTGAAAATCGCTTACAATTCATATAAATGTTATAAAAAATACCATTCACTGAAGCATTTTGTATCAGATATTCATATTTCAGCCAAAAAAATATATTGTTAATTTTGTATTATATTGTTAAATTTTTTATTGAATTTAGTTATTGATATTATTGGTCGTACCACATGATAATTGACCCATTTCTCGTCCATTATTTATTTCAGATTACAGTTCTGCATACATCTTTCTTCCCTCAATTTCATCCCATATACTTTCTACTGACAGACCTCTGAATTCCAACAAAGCATTTATGACCATAAAACGCCTTTTTCAGCTTGTTCAGTTTAGTTTAGTAGTTTTCAACAACCCAGCCAATTAGAGTTTTACACCACACCATAAAACTAAATGGGACAAAGCCATGGTAATGAGGAACCATTCATTGTATAACTAGGCTAGTGTTTATAATCTTACTACAAATACCAGTTAAACAATGTTTACTATGCAAGAACCACTAGGCGGAAAACAGTCAATTTCTACATCTCCAAATTATATCTGTAAAATACCAATATTGCAATGCTTTCTCTCCATCAATTCATGAGTATTAACTTCGCTTGGTATTAATTATGGCTCAATGCAAAGCCAAGGTGCTAGGAAAACTAGGAGAAATTTGTGTCTGTGTTAGGTCAACTGAAACTATAGGAACACAGAAAAGAAGCAAAGAAAAAGAAATGACAGATAAAGTGGCTGTGCACACTGTAAAATCTCTGTTCTCTTCAATTCCAGTGAGAGCAGAGATGCCTCAGGTAAATCTCCAGAAAAGGTTGAAGTACTTGAGCACTCTCTTTTTCTGCAGGTAGAGAGGGACACATATTTCCTGAGAGCAGATTGGAGGGAAAAAGCGCTCGTGTTCTGGCAAATTATGGAAGCATAAAAAGCCCATGCTGGAAACATTTGACGACGCCAAGATATAAAAGGTAAAAGGACCATCTGTGCCATTTGCATCTCTCTCCCTGGCCGTCACTCTATAGCGGGGCAGAGAAAAAAAGCTCGCAGCAGATGCCAGTGGAACGCACACATACAAGTTAGTGATGCTGAGAGAGCTTATGCATTTTAATAAACATGCATTTTAATATGCTGTAGGTTGCATCCATAACCATGGCAACAATCCCAGACTGTTTCCCTTCTCCATCATGATAACGATGTCGTCATAATGATGCTGCAAAACCGATAGCAACTTGTCCGCAGTCCCTTATCTGGGATTGTTATTTTGTATGTTTTTGGCTCTGATTTGACCAATTTGGAGTCACTGCATCAACCAAGAGGCTTATTATATTTTGTGAAGTAACTATAATCCTGGATGTGTTCTCTAGAATTAATTATGGTAATGTGGCAGCAACTTCGCTTGGCGACAGCGTGACTTATTTGCACAGCACAATTTCTGTAAATCGCGTACAAAGGATTGAAAAGCGCTTTCTGCAGATATTGACTTAAGGCTTTCCACAACATATTCAGAGAGGAAGAAAGAAAATAAACTAAAAACACAGACAGTCTCAGAATGGGTATGTGGGTGGAAATTAGTCACAGAAGAGTAACCGCATAACACAAGAAAATTGAACGATGGGTGGAATGACAGAGAGAGCGAGAGAGAAAGCTCTTATGACTTCCAGTAGATGTCGGCTTTGACAAAGATAAGCAGCGCGACAGGATGCAAAAAAATACTAAAAGTAGCATTTTCTTAATTTTTTTCCAGGACTGATGAATCCCCTGAGGGCTATAGAGGATGTGTACAGTACGTTCCTCTCGCTGAGAATCCACTAATGAATCACATCATCTAGCAACAGAGGATTCGATAAGCCCCTAAAAAGCTTTAGCTCAGGCATCGCTGTCTGAGAGATTGCTTCAAGGTTGCTGGATTCTGTTACATCCAATTCAATTGTTTTTCGCTCAGAAGTGACATAACATTAGATCAAGGACAGTAGTGGAAGCCAAATGAGATTCTCATTTAGTCAGTATCAGCTGCTTGTTAGAAACGACAGACGGAAGAACACAAAACATCTAACAAGGTTCCAAAGACATTTGAGCTGCCCTGCATTTGAATGACAGATAGGAGACACAGAAAAGCAAAAAATAAAGATTTTATTGTGAAAGCGCTCTAAAAGAAAACGGATTGATGGAAAGACGGGGTATAATTGGATTGACATACATACATTTTCAGGCATCGGTGGTTAGCTATTTAAATTTTGATTTTGACAACAATGGTCTCATAAGTTGTGTTTCTGTATACGGTTTCAGCAACAGCACCATATTTTAAGTTTAATTTATTACGATTAATATACAATAAAATATCAATAGAAATAAATATCAATTTAGTATTAAATATAATGTTTTAAACGTGATGTACGTTCCCCAAAAAATATTCTGGTTGGTCCATTGCGGGTAAACCAAGAAGTAACTGGGTCTTTTGTCTGTAAGGTCACAGCCGCCATATTAGCGGTGTGATTTTTGGCAGTCGTATACAAGTACGCTAAAAATCACAAGTTAACGCCCACACACCAATTCTCATTTATAATTTATAGACATTTTTAAATATTAGTCAATTTATCAAAATAGTGGAATAGCACAAAAGTGAAATCAATAGATGATGTGACATATTCAAAAGAAATCTAAACTTATATCTAAAGAAGTAAAAATGCACTTCATGAAGCAGCTTTTTCATTGATTAAACTAAATTTGTTGGTAGAATTATAAGTTTGTCTGCAAACATAGAAGCAATATCTGAAATATTTTTAATTGAAAATTTCAAGTAAAATGTCAACTCATGCTTAGTCTAACTTAAAAAAATGCAAACTAAAACCAACAAAACACATTTGGCTAGTTTAGGCCTCGTCAATTACTTTCTATAACAACAAGATATTCTTGACATAACTTGGCACAGACATAACTACAGTACGAACAGAAAGGGAATGTAACGATCAACGTGACCGAAATATCTGTCTTGCACCATTCAAAAAGGTCTGTGGTCTTGACATTACACAAAAAGCTGACATATGCATTGCAAAACATGACCACCTAGTAGCATGATTTCTCTAAACAAACTTTGGCCACATCTAACCGTGTTTATGACAGCAGGGACCCTGTTTATTTACATCATGTAAACACATCTTTACTGTTTAAGCACATCTTCACAACAGCAGGCTGACGACACACGACGCCACGTCGCGTTGTCGTCCTCCAACCGTTACCAGCGTGACGCTCATCATCATTCACATGATTCGAAGAATGCCATAAGCTAATGGAATAAATCAAGGATGAAATATCAATCAAATTACAAACTAATAGTTCCCTTAATGTCTTTGTTGCAGTACAGATGGCCCCTTCAGCCAGCCAAGCACACCACAGCAAGTCATCATGATAATCAGCACACTAATAATACCACTCCATTAATCACACCAGCGTGTACTGCAGCAAACAACGGCGCTCTGCCGAGGGAATACTGCAAACTCCAGACTGGGTATCGCTCACTCATTAGACTCTTAATTAAGTCTTTGGGTCAGTAAGTCACGCTTAGTGTTTAAAGAAGCTACAAGGTGAAGGAGACCGGTCCGTCGGCTTCGCAATATGGTGCAATTTGGTTTCCTGACGAAAAAAAACACAGCAGGGTAACACTTACATTTGGCTGGGAGGTCGTAGCCGCAGGTGATCTTGGCCTGTCCCGTGTCGCATCCGTTTAAAGAGTGGCACTCCTCGAACAGCAGATGACCCGCGGCTCTGTGTATGCAGCCGTCCACTGTAAGAGAGACGGATAAAACAAACAATATGATGTAAGAACTCAATCACGTGTTTAAATTACAGGACAGAATTCGCACACTTTGACAAATAAGAAAACAAACCCTGTTAATACAGAATGGGAAATGGAAGAGCATTGCATGCATTTACATCACATTCATACATTTGGCCAACACTTTATTTAAAAAGACAGGACACCATATATCTTGCAAAACTTGAAATGGCCCTTATGCAGTATTCTGCTTCTATGAAAAATTCTATTACAAGTGTTTGGCACTAGGGGTTGCACGAACTGATGTCGACTAGCAGTCGGGTCATGTGATTTTTTGACACTTTAACCTTTAAAGCCTGTGGCATACTTTGTTTTTCTTTTACATGTTTGTGAACGTTTGCGTACAGCCGATCGCACAGCCTAGCAAAGTATACTGCTTTTGACGCATTACGACATATTGCAATACCTCTCTGGGCCTACTGGGGTCAGGTTTTCTTCAACTACCTTAAATTGATGCTTCCAGGACACAGTTGCCAGCTGGTGGTTAATGCAAGAAATGGAATGCGCATAAGCGACCTGCGCATACTTTGTACGTGGGGTAACAAAATTTGGAGTCCCACCATTCTCCCGCAGCACGCACACATGAGTGTCTAACTGCCCAAATCTTGTCTCAAAACATCCCATAGCCCTTATTTTATTTATTAAGGACGTCATTGACTAGGTGACATCGACGCGGCTTTTATCACATAATATTCGACTTCAAAAAATATGAGGACGTTCCCCTAGTTGGTGCCATTGAATTATTGTATGAAATTCTAAATAGTGTCTTCTGAAACCTACTTTCTTCATAACATCCCTCGTCCCCAGTATAATCCAAGCACTATATACCATCCCAGACGTTCTCTACCCCTAAACCCTCCTGATTCATATAAAAGCAACATCTCTTTTGTTCTGAAGAACCTTTTATCCGTGTTGTTTTGCGCACTCTTGCTCAGTCTCCACCTCCTGATGTTTTAATTTCACATGGTTAAGCCCAGGATGCCTCTGACGGATGGCACGGCTTACATGAGAAGACAGAAAGATAGAAACCCAAATTATCTCCCTCCCTCCAAAAGCCCCTGACACACCCACACCAGCCCATTATCAATCACAGAAACATCATAAAGGTCTCCGCCTTGGAAACATGAAAAGAAATAAATCTGTGAAACGGCATCAGAAGCTCGTATCAAGAGAGAAGAAAGAGTAACAAACAGACGCACATCTCCTGTATTCTCGTCTCAAGGGGATCATTAAAAAAGAACATGAAATTAAAACTGACCCAGTTTTTTTACGAATGTCCCCTACCGTGTGTGATTCATAAGTGCATTTTCTTTACTTCTTTTGCCACCTCTTAAAAAAATTCTCAGGTTTAATTTCGATTGCCATTCCGCTATATGTGAAGACAGAAGAAATCTCGTCTCATAGGACCCCAGTTCTACATACATAAACATACACAAAACAACTTAAGCATAGGCAAGTATAATATATCACATAAATGCACTGAATTTATGCATATAGTTTAGATTTACACATGTAACAACACATACAAAGTTGCAATGGTTGAGAAAAACAGTGAAAAACAAACATAAAGGGCGAACGGCGCAGATGTAAACAGAATTGTAACCAAATCCTATCACGAAAATATACCTGAACCTCCAAAAACCTTCTTGAAACTGCATAGTAATGTCTTAACAACCACTCTTAAATTATAATGTTTTACAAGCATTATTCATCTTTTGAAAAATTCAAATGCCAAATTCATTGCAAACAGTTTGCAAACAAATACACTTTTGATTCTGACCGACTCAACATCAACCAACTAAATGTTAACTGTAAGATCTAAACATTCCTCACATCACAATAAATGTGACCTCCATGTATGTTTAGCTGCCATCACAGATCTTCTGTGAACTGAACATCACGCCATGATCAACATTAATCTATATACGCCAATAAAACACCAAGATCAGGGCCAAAAAAGATTTCTGACAGCTCGCCGAGACAGAAGCCAACTGAGCTCATGATTCATCCGATTCACACATAGATTCGCAGTGCAATGACGCTGTAAATGAGTGCCAACGGCATTTCTTAAAAAGCAAACTACTTCAACTCGTAACTCCCTTTTACTATGCATGTCTTCCCTGTCAGACGATCTAAAGTGACGAGAACTGAATAAGGGTGACATTTTTTCAATTTTCTAAGGAAGACACCAGCTGGAGGGAGGATTTTTCTATCCGTGATCAATCATCTTTAGTGGTCTGAGCGACAGCAAGTCAACAGATACAGATTCCGATGGCTTTGAGAAAGCGCAGCGTTCGAAAAGATGAAGACAGTGACAGAGCGTGCAATGAAGGAATCGGTTCTTCAGACAGTCTGACAATTACCCCATCAAATGCTGGTGGAAGGAACTGGACAAGTTGACAGAGCTGTGTAGGAGTAATATACTTTACCTCTGAACGTCATGCTGCCATGTGGAGATTATGGGCTTCTTTAACTCAGAAGTGTTATTAAATAGTCTTTTTGATAGGAGATACAGGCCAGGACGTTCAAAATGTTAACGCAAGCTATTCTTTACCCCTGCAGTCAAATTGTGTAAGGTGGGTGAACAGGTGTCTCACGATGGACACATTCCTGCAGCACAATACAATCTAATAAAAATATAAAAAAGACCAGACCAGACCAGAATGGAATAGAAACAACGGCTCTAATGTTGCAACCAAACAACATCAGGAATGCAAATTATTCATTAAATAATTCAGAATATGGAACGCCTCTGTAGCACCGTCTGTACTGTACAACAGGTGCCTGTGCACAAAGTTTATTACACAGAAAGCCTCTCGCATCACTGCACACACATTAGCATATTTAAGCATTATGAGCAGCTCTGTGAACGGCATCATCGTAAAAGCAGCACATTTTGCTGCATGTAAAACACATTATTACATCTCTTATGCGTTTGGATTAAAACTCAGCTGGCTGTGAATCACATCTCTCATGAAAACGCCCGGTCAAGCACTCTACAGTCTCTGAGAGATGAGAGTAACAGCAAGTGAAGCGTGTTATTGCAGATTGTAAGCACAGTTAAAAGGCTATAAATTCAGGTAGTATGTTGAATAGGTAATACTGTTAGGAACGCATGTGAATGTGGATTTCAGCTGGAAGAAAGCATTTCGATATTTGGTTATACTAATAGTTGAAATGGTTATGAATGTCGTGTTATGAACACAGGGGTCAAATTGTAATTATTTACGCAAATGAAGGAGTTAAATGCAAAAGTCATTATGTTACAGATCATCCCATGTGCAGAGTTTATACAGTAGGACAGCCAAATCACATTCTTCCAGTAGGCTATTCGAACACGCCATCATAATGTACAAGATAAATCATGTACAGTCACATGAGATGAACACTCCATATCAGTAGACGAATAGAATGTGGGCTGCTTATAGGGGCTGACATGTTCATGTCATGTGATCGACTTAAATGCAGGTTTCTCCAATAGCAATACTAAGAAAATGTTTGTTTTTGCAAGATTGTTGCATCGACGCAGCCAAGTCCAAAGCCATATCGACCAGCACAAACAAAAATGTACTGTGTGTGCCTATAAACCTGTAAGATGCTCTTCCCTGATAAGATTTCAACATTCTCCAGCCTGGAGAGAATAAAAACACCCTTCCAAACATTAACTCTCACCCGCATGTCATTTATCAAACGTTTGCAACCGAGCAACATGCACTTCCAGCATCTCAACATACACATCGGCTGTCCGAGCTCACCCAGAGGTGACTCCTAGCACCATTTCTCCCTCTAATTATGCTGGAGTTCACATCCTGAACGTCTTCGGCTCCTGCTTGTTTAAAGCAGTCGAGCAATATCTGTAGCTGGAGGCCAGGGAGGCGATGGAGATCGGGTGATATAAGTCAATCAGCACAAGATCAAAATCTCGGTTTTCTCACCTCCAGATTTTGGCTTCCGGTCTGTCAAGGCCCATTATTATCTGACCTGATGCTGCTGGTGAGCACAGCAGATGTGTTTGGGAATATGTGGAGGCTTCTCTACGGTGTCTTATTATTCAATGCTTATGCAGCTCTCGCTGCTCTGTCCTGTTCATGTCTCAGGCCTATCAGAGAAACATCACATGCTGATTATTCCCTTATCCATTTCATCCCATACCATACAAGTCTCAAACTAGAGCACTTTTATATGTACCTATGACAACAGTTGTCTCATTTCTTTTATTTACCTTTTTTGATTTGTTTTTATTGACAAGGCCATTGAGCGGCTTTGAGAAGTGTTTACATTTGGTGAAAAAACGCAGAAGTCTCTAAGAATCAAATCAAAGGACTTAACAGACACAACAAAACTCAACAATGCAGAATACATACTACAGTACAGAATAAGCAGCTCTACAGGGAGCACTGCAAAACTGACTCAGACAAGGCAGAGCTTACTGATGAAAAGTGTGCATATGCTGAGATCAACTGGGACAAATGTTTAGGACCGTCAAAACCCACATTTTATAATTCCCACAGCATTGACTATTTGTATGCTTTTACAGTACATGGAAAATACAATTTTATAACAAAAATGCATCACTTTCAAATCATACAAAACAACTAATTTACAAGAAGAGAGTTTTTCATCATGAAAACCTAAATAAGTAATTATATGACTCCACTTGAATGTTATTTGACCACTCATTTTATTTGACTATTTACCATATTTTACCATATATTTGGGCACCTATTTGTTTACCTTATCCTGTACATCATAACAACTCCCCATCATGGATGTCAATAGAGGATAGAGCAGATGAGGACACTGATATGGACAGTGATGTGGCATAGAGGAAAGCATGGGAAGCTGCTTTGGAAAGGTTATCGGCTAAGTCACGAATAATTTTTTGATGACATGGGAGGGTGGGACAGTCCCATAAAACCGCCATGAATGTGCTTTAGCGCACAAGCATTAGCAGAGCGCACATTGGAGAGGGGCTGGGCCCAGCGCTCCTCCACCGGATGTGTTCTCTGCATACACCTGGATCCGAAGCATAAACGTGCTGGTCTGACAGGACCAAAAATGCTTCTTTTAAACCTTTATATATTTACACTCTATATAGAAGTTTGTATTTAACGTTACATATTTTAGTTTGACAGCCGGCCCACTGAGAAAAGTCCGAGTACTCATCTAATCTATCCCTGTATGTAGAAAGGGTGGTGGGCTGCAGATCGAGTTTGTTACGGAGCTCCAGCTCACCTTCAGCAGGTGCTGGGTGAACTTATCTCATGAGAGAAGAGAGCGAGAGCGGGTGAGAAATGTCTCCAGGTGCCCCGGAGCATTCACCAGCTGATGCAGAATCCACCTCATCAACATCATCCTCCACTCTTGGGCTCTGGTCCCTAGACTCACGTCTCTTGTCCGCCTGCATGGGATTATATATCACCCACAGGCACACCGACACTAACATTAGGGCTGTTATAAGACTCTCATCCATATTCTAGAAGAAAGGCTGTTGGAATGCAGAGTCTAAAGCAAGTTCTCATTTACAAATACAAGTTGATCTAAAAAATTTCTCTGGAGCACAAAAACTACACCTTCGCACCTAAAGAGTGCATATTAGTACCTTAGAGGTCCAATATATGACATTAAGCGGCATCTAGAGATAAGTTGACGCAGTACTGCGGTGGCTTTCACAGGCTAAAAAAACACATCTCTTCCGTCAGCACCTGACCGATCAGTTCAAACTTCTATCTCTTTTCTACTCTTTCTTATTTTTTTTTACAATAAATAAAAGTCTTTGCTCTGTATACTGTGGTAGGCTTTGTGAGACCAGATTTATTGTACTTATTATTTTTGTTGTCCTTATGATGTTGTCAATTGCTTTCATTGTTTACCCTATTTGTAAGTCACTTTGGATAAAAAGCGTCTGCTAAATGACTAAATGTAAATGTAACCAAGATCTTTGCAGAGGGAGAGCAGTTTGTCCATTTCAGGCTACTGTAGAAAAAACATGGTGAATTCCATGCAAAGGGGACCCGCTGTGTATGTAGATAGAAATAGCTCATTCTATGGTAATAAAAACAATGCTTTATACGTAAGGTCTTCATACACCTCTGAAGACAAGGTTCTGTATATTGTATTGCATTTCTGTCAATAGACCCTCCAAAAAATGACACATTGGACCTTTAAAGGTACATATTGCTACTAAATGCATAGATATCTATGTATACACATCTTGAAATCATTTTGGTACCAAATGTCTCTACAGCACTAACACTGCAGGAATTCTATGAGGATATTTAGCTGCTTGCACTGCTGTAGAACCAAAGCAATAAATTGCTGGAATAATCTGGGAGGATAGTTTACAGTGCCAGTAAATCCTGTTAGATATGTCGAGAAGCTTTGGCTGATTTCTGCGGCCTTGCATCATAGCTCCGGTTTAATTTCGCACCATTTGTTTGAAGCCAAGTTCAAGGAAACGGGTCGTCTCACCGAGCACCAGATGCCACATCAGGTGATGGCAACATCAGTGTGAGTGACAGCCCGCTTCACATTTTACTGGTATCAAAATGCACAGCCATTCATACATCTCTAAAGACAGGCAATCTGAAAACGCTTTGGGCACGAAAACTGGAATCGTCTGCCGGCTCAAACCCGTAATCTCTCTAACCCTCCACCTCCTTCTCCTCCCTCCGTGCTGCAGGTATATTCAGAGATGAATTCCGATTAAAAAAAACGGCTTTCGAGATGAGAAAGCAGAGCCGAGAGCCTATTCTCCCATCAAGCCCAGGTAATGAGCCCAGGGGCCCGGGTCTTGACTGGGGCGCAGTCAGCCGATTCCAACGCTTCAACACAACAACGTTCAGCACAAAACAATGTAATTCTTTGTGGGAATCAATAACGCTGACTTTCCAACCAGGGGAATTTGTGTAGGGGTCTGAATACAGGACTTACTGTTCCCAATCGCTCCCTAGCGACGCCGATGATTTCTGTACATGACAAATGAATTAACAACAGCAAAAGCAGGTCTCAGCCGAGCCGCAGCAGAAGCGTGACCTAGATGCGAGGCGGGGTGTCAATTTATTTTCTAATCTAGGGAGGATTTAAGGAGAATTCCCTGCTGGTTGCGGCGCTAGCGAACTTACAAGGGCAGCCTCTGATCGTCATTAGCTAAGTGTGCTGCCTTTATCAATTGAGACGCAGTCCAAAGACGTCTCAACCTCATGTCGCATCGACAGAACCTCATCATCTGCCATGTGACTCATTATGCAAATCAAAGTCAGTGCACTATGACATCAGTACCAGGTTTACCGCATAAAACCCATCAAGAGCAGATCCATGCAGTGCCCTAAACTTAATGTTTCAGTATAAACATTGATGGCCTGGCCATTAAAGAAATTTGCAGGCACTGGCTCATGCTTTCAAGACACATGCCAAGGCTCTAAAAACGGCACTTTCAGCCTGCTGTAATCCCGCATCTATGCTGCCCCGTGTAATATTTCACTCCTCTTCAAAAGCCCAGATGCCCCCGCCGGACCTCTCAACAGCGGATCTGTCATTTATGCCGTCCCCTTCCACGCAACCGAGCATCTGCTGCCGTCCACCACTGCCATTCCTCTGCTCCTTCGCCTTGGTAAACTATTACAGCTAATGTCTCGTCTATCTACCCACGCCCTGCGTTTGACTGCCTGTGCTAGTTAGGCTATTCATTTTAAGGAGATGTCTTTAATGAAGACCACAGGTAGAGGGGAAACCAGATCAGACGTGACACCCGAGGAGATAGAAGGCGCAATGGATGTATTGCACGTGTAGGAGCAGACCCACCTCGATGTCCTTTCCCGTTTCAGGCTAAGTGCAGTGTCTTGTGCGGTATCCTGGTGCTGCCGGGCACATGCACACGTTTTTACCTTTTCCCTTAAGTGCTGCAGCAAAACAGTAATGCTTTGTTAACCCCGCCCTCCAAAAGTCTGTCTAACTCCTTTCCTTTCAAAAATTTCCCTCCGACACAAAGATCCTTGCTCTGCTTTCATTACAATAGCCTGCTTTTCAGAAATGGTGTCAGGCGCAATTTTCCCTCCCTAATTATTTTCCGGCCCCGTGAGGTTTGGAGTTCAGGCCTGGGGGAGCGGCTGCCATTAAGTGCACGTTGGGGTGGTTTAGGGTGGGCTGGGTGAGAACGGGAACTCGGGAGGAAAAAACTGTCAATTGCCCAAAATGAACTAAACAGAAAGGGAAGCCATTGCGCCAACAGACTTGGCGAAGATTTGCTGGTCATTACGGGCCACAACTTCATGATAAGCTAATGCACCGTCGCTCCAGCGTCGATTTCGATTCTATGCCTGATTTCCCGGCTCCGCCCCGCCTCTCCTGTTCCCAGCCCCTGTGATTTAACACACAATTTTCTACCCAGCTAATTCTACTGGAGGAGATAATGGCATGAATTAGGCTTTAATCAAGTGCCAATCAGAGATCCTTAGAACTCTAAATGTCACATATTAGACGTCTCGTCACCCATTGCTAGTTTCAGAACGACATCGGATTGTTATATCAGCTAATCACGCTCGCTGTTTAGGCAAGAGAGAATAAAGAGAATGACATTACTCAAGATCTTTTCAAAGCATTGAAGGCAATTATAAATATCTCACCTGTTGTCCCAGGGTTAATATCAGATTTGATTGAAAGCACGAGATGGATTTTGCAGCTAGAGTTAAAAAAGTGTCATGTTGGCCGTGAGGAATTGGTCTGGGGTGGGCTGAACTCAATATTTGGACATATTTCATTATGGAGGAGTGAAAAGCAGGAAACAAATGGACTTGAGGTTGAAGTTCAGAGTAGATCAGCCTCGTAGAGTGCAACAGTGACCACCCAGCTTTCAGTGGTTTTATTTCCTCTGAAGGGATTACATAAAACATCAAAATTAAGAGATCTGTTACATAAAGCGAACCTTAACCACATCTGAGAGTGTGACATCACAAACTATGATTAAAGCAATAGTATTATCAGATAATAATAATACAGAAGGTTTAAGATTATCTAATGAATGTCTTTTGTAGAGAACTAACCTATACACCTCATAAGGCACTGCAAATGAAAAAAAATGACTTAGTTATTAATAAAAAAGACATTTAATTAATAATGTGCTTATTTTCAAAGTTTATTGCGAAATATAAAATTGTAAAAGTTGCTTAAGAATTTAGGAAAACGAATAAAGATGAAATCATGCAGAATTCTATACAAATATTTAATATTGATTCATGCTTTTGGTAAAGTTTGCATTACGAGATTTAATATAAATACAAAATCAGCACTGTTATAACAAAAATAAAAATAAATTGCCACATTACATTTACAGCTGACAATAAGGAAGACCCATAAATGTTGTGACCGCCTTTGAAGGCAACATCTGATCTGTGTCTTTGTTGTGACTGAATTCTTCTAGTGAGGCAGAGAGCTTCAGGAAGGACTCTTAAACATTCCTGTTTATTTAGTCCTCGATCTCTCGCTGTGATCAAACCACTTTCCTGAGCTCTCCCGTATCATTAAAGCACAGTGAACACACAACCAGAAAACCTTAGAAAACAAAAGAAGGAACCCAGCTCCTAGCTTTCTTTTTGGATTAGACCATCCGCAGACAAATCAAACTGCATTTTCTTCAAAACATGTTTTGTCCGCAGCTCAAAAACAAAAAAGTGGGGGGAAGGAGAAAATAAAAGTCATTGAGGTAATACTGAAATAACACTGTCTAGCACCCAGGGGGTCGGGTCAAACATTTCAAAGAAAACATAGGATTGTTCCCAGGCTCATAAAGCGTCCTGGGCCAGGTTGGGTTACCAAAGCTCATCTGGTGCTAGCGTTTTGCTGCGTAGGCCTCTTGACAGCTGTGGACGGCCCGGTGCCAGTACCCGGCGGAGCTGGATTCCTCGGGACACCGTAGCCCTAACACTTGCTGGCCGTTCTGATTGTTTTGTGCTGTTTTGTCAGACTTGTGTTTCTGCGTGGGAGTGATGGGGGGACTTTCAAGAGGAAGCACAGTCTGTCCAAAAAGGGCAAGAGAGCGTCTACATTGTCAACGCAATGCAGTGCTTTACGCACACACAAAGTCACACCTTCCTTTCCCTCCGACAATATAACACTCATTTTTCACCTTTGACTTCTCATACGGTGTCTTATTACAAACAACCTCTCTGCTGATGTGACCATTATCACCTGCACTCCCAGGTCAGATTGCCTTTGGCACCTCTTCGTACAATCACAAATACTATTCTCCAGGAAGAAACAAAACAAACAAACACATAAATACACTATCCGTTGGTCATTCGTACTACTATAAAACATTACGTGGGAAGAAGACTAAGCATCCTTTCATGCCATGTATCTTTCCTCAATTATGCATTTATTATTTGTATTGGTGCAATGTCCATGACATTCTAAATGCATAGTGGACCTTAATTAAATAGTACATTTTGTTTCCTTTTCCTAAAACAAGTATAGACAAAAAGTGAAGAAAACGATAGAAATAATACTGCCAAAATGCTAAACTGTGATAGACCAATACTGAATATCGGCCAATAGCTAATGCATCAATATTTGACCATTTGAACAGTGTGGTCAGCACATGAACTTTGTTTTGTATTTAAAATACTTTTAGTGCATCTCCCTTATATAAAATATTTTTTATTTTAAATTGTAAATATTTATATATGTGACCCTGGGATATTAAAGTTTTGTTTTAAGTTGTATTAATATTTTAAATGAGCTTTTTTTATGTTCATTTCGGTTAACGTTTTATCAATTTTGCTATATGCTGTAGTTGTATATTTTTTATATTGCGATATAAGATTAATGTATTTTATTTTTTGTTTATTAGAATTATTACGTTGTTTATACTTATTCCAGTTTATTTATTTAAAATGTTCATTTATTCAAGCTTTTTCCAATCATTTTTAAGCCAATATTTTATTTGATTTCAATGAACAGAAACGTTTTACAAGTTTTAATTTTAGTAAACTAAAATAACCTACCCTGCTTGTGAAAAGCTTTTTTGTGATTATTGTTTTCAACATAACACCATCCTACTGTATATAATGAATCGAACATTATGTAAAAAATATAACCTTTCTATCTTCAAAATGAAGTATTGCATGTCAAAGATGTCAACTAAAATTATTTTAACCTCAAAATTAGTTTGAGACTTTAGAATTGATTTTATAGGCAGCACTACGCATTTTGAAAGTTTTATGCACTTTCATTTATTTTTAGTGTTCGCACATCTGTGTACCCTGATTCGTAATCGAAAGATTTAACAATGAATTATTACTTGACCAGTGGGGTACAATTTCACTGAAAATATAATTTGACTTCAACTCACATAACGCAAAATACATGAAGTAACCTATAATTTTGTTTCAAATAGAGATGGTGGTATAGAGGCAAAGGTAAAAAGATTTTAGCTGTAAAAAATCCCAACTTGCCCATCACTGAAGGAACTCGTAAACTAAATTCCTAGACGACATAAAATATGTTTGATCGGAAAAAGCCTTTATATGTCCTTCTATCCGAGACAGTAAAGCAGCTGTGAACCAGCACAAGGACACCGGTGAAGCAAATTCCATCCGGAGTTCAGGCCGGTGCCGTGAAGGTAAATAAACGGCCAGTCAGAGGTGAGTCCAGGGACAGAAGGCCTCTGTTCACTTGTTATTTCTGCCAAAATGACAACACCGCTGGCCGCCCAACCCAAGTAATTATAGGCAAAACTGAAACAGAGTCTGTCCATCAGAAACAAAGAGTCAAAAGGAGGAAGAGAAAACGCAACCTTGTCCCCTGATACATGGCGCTCACACGCAGTTCTTCACAGAAGCGGTAATTACGGAAATGGAGCCAGACAAACAAAAGCCACAATTTCAGATTAAAATGCATGAACATCTGCTTCTGTTGTGGGGCCATTTTACCTGATTGTACAGCCAAACGCATATGAGTTTGCCACTGTGCATGACAGAGCATGACTGTCCTGTGCCAAAACTAAATGAAGTCAACAAAAAACAAAAACTAGGAGGATGAAACCATATGTAGTGCAGCTAAACTCTCCAGGTTAAAAATCAAAGGCCTAAAGTGAGGGACCGGATTTTAAAGAGAAAGAGGGACCTGTAGAGCAATAGTTTGAAGGTCTGAGAAAATGCATGTTGCCAAGGCAGACAAGAGTTGAAAATAAAAATCAATACATGGCAGAAACCAGGAAAAGACACTATAACTTTATGAGAAAGGCACAACTTGTTATCTGCTCAATCATGGACTGAGTGTCTACTTGAAAGAAATTAATTCCCAAAGTGAAAAGTATTTTTCAGAATCCAGCTACACAACTAATGTGAAACAAGGAGTGGCACTTAAAAACACTCAGTGAAATAACTTGTTGATCCTATCAACTTTCGAATTTAACTCAAAATGGAAAAAGAACATTTAACAAATTGAAGAATAAAAAAAATATAAAAAAACCTTTGAATTATTGTTTAATTGAATTAACAATCACTGTATGTCTTTTGACAATTTAAAAGGTATTTATTTTCTTTCCAATGGGTAAAAAAGCTGCTTCCTTCACATAACTTCACATATTTCAGCATTTTTTTAAATGCAATAAATAAAAAAGTGAACTGTATCTCCATATTGAGGAATGCCTGTCACACAGAGCGGTTAGAACGCTCACATTTGAGATACTGAAATTCCAGCTGCACAAAAGCACTATAAAACTAAAAGGCTTGAAATTGATAAGAGTTAAGCTAAAGCTTTCTGCGGCGACTACATAAGCAGAAAAAAGGATAAAGTAGCACATTGCATAGTGTGATCTGGCAGAGAATATTTGTGCGGAAACTGGACAGCTTTCGACTGTCAATGAGATCGGTCTAGACAGTGCTTTACATTAGGAGCCAAATGTGACAGCGCGACAATACAGGTACATGCCCGCCTTGGTTGGAACGCCCTTTACGCTGAAGTTTAATTGATTTTATTCTAATCTAATTATGGGCACAGTGGCTGTAGAGAGCAGAAACATCAATAAGGTCTATATGAAAAAAATAAACAGTCCCTGAATCAATACGTACAGAATATTATTTTCCATGAAAAATAATTCAGCAAGAGTTTGTTTTCCACTTTTCATTAAGTAGAAACGGTACAACTATAAAAGGTGGGGTATCACAGGCAGTTTCTGCAAATCTCATATTAATCTTGAGTACCTCTACAGAAGTATTGCATACTTCACATCTTCGATGAGTATTTAGTTTGATCAAATTTTAAAAGAGAGATACAGCTGAACGATTATTTCCAGGAGAGACGAGCTGCTGGGGGCAGGCAGGGGAGACGGAACTACAGCACGAGCACACAATATATCATCAACCTTTGTGTTGCTTACATTATGCACAGATGTGCCGATTGCCAACAAAACATAGACATATGACTCAGTTTGACTTACCGCGTGAAGCGGCATTGATGGGCGTGTTTCTCTTTTTCACGCTGGCTGGTTGATGTGTTGACACGCGTGGGCATGGGCTTTCGCTCTGTGAATGACATGTGGGCCTGCTTTTCCAGGAGAATAGCCAATAAGAGGCAAACAGTTACGAAACAGGGATCCAGACTTATAAAAAAAACTTTCAGAAGTTGGAGTGCTGGGGGAGTGTATTGACCACAGTAATATTATGTCATACGTCCAACTCGTTTTTTAACAAGTTGACCATGTAAAGCATGAGATGCCAGCACGTTTAAAAGTGTAAAGAAGTCCGAATGAATGACATGTTTAAAATAAACATGCTGATGAAAATGCTTTTTTCTTATGCTATTCTGTCAATCTATACAGACCCTGTGAAAATGCAACTGGAGTTTTGTTGCTATTATGCAGGGACTATAAGTAGATGCTATTCAAAAGTGTACTCCTAAAAGTTGACAGAATTAAAAAAAAAGCAAATTTAGGCATTTAAAATCTTGCTCTTCTAGGAAAATGCATCAAAACAATTTGATGACTCACCATGTACGCACAAGCATATATTTTTCCAGAATATAATGCTCAAAGACAAAAGCCCCCGAATGCCACCCACAGCTGACTAAAAATAGCATGTAGCAAATCACTGCAAGAGAAGTTAACTCTAGATGATTGCATAGTGTAATATTTTTGAGGTCTTTACAGACTGTACCGTACCCATCACAGAGACTGACACCTGTCTGTCGCAGGAGCACTCACACTGCACGGCTTCAACCAAACTTCTACTAGAACTTCAGGTATTAATAACAAAAGCAAACAATAGTTATTCCAGAAATAATGTGTGTACTGTCCCTTAACCAGATGTGGGAAACCTTTCAGTGGTGACTAAAGCAGATTAATGTACATTCCCAAGTTTTAGCCACTATTAGTGTAATCCCCTATTATTCTTTACTATCTTCTGAATCCCCTAAACTGCTTTCGAATATAATAAGTCTTGCTTGAGTATATTATACTACACAATCCAGCCTATAGCTATTCAAGTATAGGTCACTATGAGGGTCAACATGGGAACATTTTTGTGAAACACAACAGGAAGTCATACATCTCTTAATGTTAAAAAATAACTAGAGAAGAATAAAAAAAATGTAGATGTGCCCTCACATGCCCCTCTTATAAATAATGGTACAATGGACATGTCCAGTGACATTTCTACTTTGACAAAGAAATTCACGATATAACAAACTGAAAGTCCTTAGTTCTTTTGCTTACACAAACCATGAATTTCTCACAGAGTTGAAATTCAAGGGACCGACTCAACAAACAAAACCACACTCTTTTCACCAGTCTTTATTTTTCTTTCCTTCTATTCAGCCCCCGCCCCTTTCTTATGGCCAGCCACATAAACACACAAAGACGGAGGCGGCTGAGGCCAGGCTCAGTAAACGACAGAGAGGATTCCTGTCCGGTGATTTATCTGACGGGTCCTGACAAGTTTCCAGCAGACTTCCAGAGAACACTATCAATTAATTCAGCCGGTGTCAGCACGGGAGATTAAGCATTAGCAGCTGCCCACTAAAACACCCGAGCTCTCCCCTGCACACCTCCTCCGGCCCTCCGCAGGGTCAGCTGTACCGCACAAATCACTGAGCTTGCATTGACCGGCGCCGGCACGGAGCACGTGGCACCTTTTGGGTACAGTAAAAACGCCAGTGACTAAGTCATGCAGACACGTAGAAGATCAGATTTTTGGAACTGAATCTTCAGAAGGGCTTCTTACTGATTTTTCTTTACTCTACACACATCGGAGAGTGGAATGCATATTTATTGGTCATGGTTATTACATTAATGGAATATATATATACATACCGCATGACAAGACACATTAAAACTGTTATAAAAATCGAGGTTGTGACATAAAAAATATGTTTTACTTTTAGGCAATACAACAGGAATATTTGTACATGTATTTAGGAAAAGTGAATAGGAACTGGTTTTCTATGCAATATTTGAGAGTCTGAAAAATAAAGATCATCTGTTTTGTCATTTTTACCTGTTCCTCCAGTTTACATTTTTTGGAAATAAATGCAAATAGAAACAATATTTTTATTTGAAATTTAGAGAAATACAGTAGTGTAAGACGTTTACAGAATGAAACAAAAATAGTAATTTCACATTCTGAAAAACTGAAAATAATATTTTCCTCCGGATATAAATTACGTATATATGTGTGTGTGTACATATATATAGTTGCCTCGGTAGTTTGACAACATTTGACCTTAACCCACAAAGACAAGCACATAAAGTAACCTGCAACTTTAAGTTTGAAACAGAGATGGCGATATTGAGGAAAAAGTTTTAAACATTCTTTAATGCTCAGCTGCTGACCGAACATTTCTGATTTCTATATCTTTTCTACTCTATCTATATATATAAATTTAAAAAATGTAGCTCTGTACACTGTTGTAGACTTTGTGAGACATGCTTTTATTGCACTTATGCTTTTTGTTGTCCTAATGTTGACCCAACTGCTTCCATTGTTTACCCAACTAGTAAGTCGCTTTGGATAAAAGCGTCTGCTAATTGACTAAATGTAAATACGTGAACCTGGGCGACAAATTTTTCCAAACTGAGATTTTTACATCATCTGAAAGCTGAAGAAATAAGCTTTCGATTGATATATGGTAGGATAGGACACTATCTGGCGGAACAACAACTATTTACAAAGCTGGAATCTGAGGGTGCAAAAAAATCTAAATATTGAGAAAATTGCTTTTGAAGTTGATAATCTGAGGCACTGCAGCAGTCCATCCCCTCCCCAAAATAAAGTTTTATACATTTACACTAGGAAATGTTTAAAATATCTTCATGGAACATGGTCATTCCTAATGATTTTTGGCAAAAGGAAGACCTTTAATTTTTATCGATTACTAAAAATCTTCCTGTGTTACTAAAGACTGTATTAGTTGTCCAGGGTCAAATATAATCTTTAAAAAAGGTTTTGGCCTTCTGTGCCCACAGCTGAAGAGCAACGCATTAGCATGAGCAGGCCTCCAATAATTATAACATCTTGATCCCAGTCTGTTCCTGCTGGTCTTCATAATTAACACCATCATTTTTCTCTGGAGGAGGGAAAATGCGACGAACTCTTACTATTCCACTTGCAAGACTAATTCACACCAAATATTTGAAACACTATATAGACCTTAGACCATAAAATAACATGATTTGGAACAAAACGGAGGTCTTGCCTTTTTGACATCAAATACAAACTAGGAAATGTGGTAAATTTACTTTTAAGTGCTCAGCGTCAACTGGGAATTAAATGAATGTTGCTCATCCAGAGAAAGATCTTTTGGGATATTGGGATCATTGTAGAAAGGTTGAGGGTCTTCTCCCTAAAGATCTGTTAAAGCGTTTGTGTGAATTGTCAGGCTGGCTTATGATTGACAGGAAGGAAACACATAATGGCCCGCACGCCTGGTCGCCTTCTCATTCACTCGTGTTCTTCCACGCCTGACTCATCACTTTTCCTTCACCCTTTCTCTCTCAGCATAAGCAGTCAAGCAAGACTTCCTGTTATAAAACCGCCTTTAGTGTACAAACGGCGCTGAGGAGCGACTGAAGAGAAACAGCATCCATTATCCGTAAAACCCTGTGGCAGTCGCTCTCTGAATTCCAATTAACACGGCCGATATCTTAAAACAATATATCACAATTCGACAAATTAATTGCTCACAGCACCGAAAGCTTCCGCTGATACGCAACCGCATTACGATGAAAAACTTACAAAAAAAACGTACATCGGTGCAGTAAATATACTTTGTGCCCCAAAACAAGAATGGGATGGAAACTGCAGAAGTTTATAATTAGAACACTTTTTAAACGCTTCAAAAAATTCTGGTAAATTCTAGAATTCAATTTGGATTCTTTCAGCCAGCAGCCTTGCGGCGAATCAAAAAAACAGTGCGAATTTAAAAGCCTTGAACCGAATATGAGCTCTCGGGCTGAGAAGGTACGACTTTTAAATGCCCTTTAAGCACAGAGAAAGCTTTACTTTGTGGCAGTATTTCAATGAGAGGAATAATCAGCTGTGTTAAAGGTTACGACATTTAAATGAGGTAATGAGGTGAAATCAGATGAGGCATTCATAATCTAGCTGGATCATCTCGCACATATTCATACCGACACTCTCTGAAATAAGAGCTACTATCAATGAAATCTAATAGTATCATTATCCTGATTTCATAAAATGAGTTTTATTTTAGTTAATATGCAGAGCAGACTATTAATTTAATACCTTTCATGATATCAGTGTGAAATTAAAATATTTAACAAACTAAAATATAAAACTTTGCTAGGGCTGTCAAACGATAAATCGCCATTAATCCCATCCAGAATAAAAGTTTGTGTTTACATATATGTCTGTGTACTGTGCATATTCATTTTGTATTCATAAAGACATTCACATACATGTATATATTTAAGAAAAATATAAAAAATAATAAATCCTTATAGACAAATATTATGTATACACAAACTTGCATTTTGTATGTGATGAATCGCGATGAATCGTTTGACAGTGCTAAGCTTCAGTATTTAAACTTGAATAAAAAATTCACCTGCTAATATATTTAGTTGGCTTCTCTTTGTAACATGCACACAGAGTAAATGGCAATATTCCTAATCATGTTTAGCAGGGATTGACTAAATTGGCAGACAAAGACAGCTGGTTTGGCTGAGGTGAAGCGATGTCTCTTTACCGGTGCCAGATTTACCCACCAGCACCCAGGGCAGCTCTAGAGCTTCTGTCAGACCGAGAGCGAGGAATATTCAGCAGCAAATTCCCTGAGGTTCATTTAGGAGAAAGAACATGTCCAGCATGTCGGTTGGAAATGACAAGTGGTGGATTCTGACACCCTTTCAATGAATGTGTGTGCAATATCGTGCGCTGAGTGAAACCTTCAGGACTCGCACCATAGTCGCATTTCCTCCTCTGAAAAGACCTCATGGAACAAACCGGCCGCGTGAAATACTGCTTCCGACCAGAAGCAGTATCATGAAGGTCACTTCAGGGTAGTATTTTGTTTAAAACTTAACATGCCATCTTAGACATCTCGACCTTTAAGGGCCAGCTTTATTTTTGGTAGCCTTGATGTCATGGACTGTGACTAGCCTGCTGCGCTTGAATCCACAACACAATGAATGCCGAGACCACCAACCAAATCAAAATCTTTACACTAGAAACTTGCATAATATTCAAACTTTAACATCGACACATGCTTTCTGATCATCTCATCAATTCATCTGTCAGACTTCAATGCATCCAAGGACCTTAGTGAATGGCTTTCGCCTTGTCAGGAAAGCGTGTACTGGGCACCAGAGTGCCTGTCGCATACGTGCACACTCACACAGCTTCATAGCGTTTCCTGCTGTCACTCACAGGTCCAGCACCAGTAGCTCAGTCTCACCTCATTGTCTGGGTTATCTGCAATTCTAATCAAGGAGGCACAACCTGGCAGTCCGGAAGGGCTCGTTTTCAGACGACTCCGAGATTATCTCACCTCTCGCTGTCTACCTCCCCCTGTCTACCCTATCGTTTTCTCTCTCTCTCAAGCCATTTGTCTCTGTCAGAACATATAAACCTCCCTGTCTTGTGCTAAGAGCTCTTGGACGGACCCGCGCAGACGAGAGACAGCCAATCAGCAGTCTTGTTGGACAAGGGTGGCCCAGAGCCATTAGCCAAATGGACTCGAGACCAGATGAGTTATGGCGAACGCGGTGATGAGGAAACCCTGCCGAGAAATTGATTTATTTAGCACGGCGGTAGCCACACCTGAGGTCTAATGGCTTTGTATCTTTCATTGAATAGATCTGGACGGTCCGTTTACAACGGGAAATAAGACAATAAGAGGGAAATACAAAAAGGATTATTTTGGTCAGTACGCATTGAAATTTGCACATGCCAAGTGACGTTCTGTCGGCCTGTACGTACTCGGTCCCTCAAAGGTGGTTTTTCACAGTTCTCCACAAAACAAAAGCAACAGAAAATCGACTAGGGTACAGCGGGGTCCGGCGTGTCATTTGGTAAATACACACTTGTGGGTCTATACTGTTGCCATGGCAGCACAGAAAGTCTCTGTTTGCAGACGGCAATTGATCAATGGGTTTAAACTTTCATCAGATAAAGTGGAGAAGGTGGATTAGTTTATCGAATCGTTGCACTCGGGTCAAATTTGATAAGAACTATGGAAAATGCTACTTGGGAGAACTCCAGTTCAGGATTAATTATTTGAATATAAAGACCGAGCCTCACGGGCACTTTTATTCCAAGCTTAAATATCAACGTCCACCCTAATGATGCGACAGAAAACAACCCGAATCTCAAGGGTTGGGACGCTGAATATTACTCAACAACACTTAAGTTGTTTAATAACCTATTTAATTGATAAATATAATGTTTGAGTATATTTCGAACACGTCTGGAGGGCAGACATAATGAATGGGTTTTTCTGAAGTCATTTGGAACGGGTTGGAAACTAGTTTAGTTTAATTAGATCCTCCAGAGATGGGGGAGGAGGTGTCCCAGTTCTATTAGAAACTATCCTTTCATAACATGTTTGCTAAACGCCAGGCCATTTCATTAAAAGAATGATAATCGTGTCTAAGAAAGAGCACAGGCTCTGGGGGCATGCTAGTGTCGCATGATTTATTTTTGCACGATGAACCTTGAAATATACTACCTTTATACCACAAAAAATGATCATAAAAACGTCTTTTTAATGTAAATCTAAGGATAGTGAGGCTGGTGGAAGGATCTGAAGTGGGACGAGCTGCACACTGAGGTTTAATACTTTGGGTTTGTTTATCCTGCGATCTGACTGACTTCAAATAACAGGATGTCATTGTGAACAACAGAATGGTACTTCACCAGGACAGAGAGTGCTTGTTCATCGTAGTATGAACTATAGTAGGGAAATTGACAATGGCAGTCAAAATTGCACCAGAACTGACCAGAGTCTTTTTTTTGTGTTTAACAGAACAGACATTTATAAAGTAATTTTTCCTCCTATGGTAGTCAATGGGCTCCAAGAACTGTTCGGTTACAAGCATTCTTCTGTGTTCATCAGAAGAAAGGAATGTGTACAGATTTGTAACAACTCAAAGGTGAGAAAATGATTTTTGGGTGAACTGTCCCTTTAAAACAAAAGACACAAGCATTCGCAACCTCCCTGTGGCCCTGGGTTTTACACTTAGAAGTGCAATAAAACACATTTCCTCATTCACTGGTCAAAAACCTCAAAACGTACATGCGTTATGCAGTTCTCACCCCAACAGTGACAGTCATGCCGCCTTTACGATCTATAAAATAAGACTGCCAATGTCTAGACGGGAGTTCACACACACCCGCAAGATGCCAACAATTACCAGTGCTGAAATCATCATGATTACACGGAAACGTGTGAGCGACGGTATCTTGCCAATAGTGATGGCAAGCTGACGGTAATGATGTTCAAGATGACAGAAGGCGCATACAGCATTCCAAACAAACATGCATGCTTGGCTTCCTTCAACGTGTTTAAAATAACCCTGGATCTCAGAATTTAAACTTTAGTAATCCCTTTGGAAATTATTCAGGGATGAACTTTTATGTTCATCATCCAAATGATCACAACCAGATTTGAATATAAATTGTGGCACTGCAAGTGCCCCGGGCCTGAGGTTCCACATGACCTTGGAGTCAAGGGTTAACAAATACTGACCCGATTAACCCCCTGACAAATGACCCGCTCAGGACATTAAACAAGATTAATACCGCCTGGTCAAGCATGACTATTAGGTAAGATGCTTAAGGGTGGTCATGTCCCTTTTTTAAAAAAAAGGTTTAAAAAATAACAAGAGAATCACCAGTGATCAATCAAGCGAAAGTGTCCTCAACTGACAAACATAAGCAGTTTCCTCCATTCCTTTAAGTTTAGTCTTCCGGCTATCTTGGCAGAAATGTTGAATGTACAGGTATAGGTGTAAAATTACTTCAAAGACTCTCATCCTGGCATGGGAATACACAGGGTTTGACGCGTAGCCAACTTTAGCATTACCAACCCGTGCAACAAGACAGAAGCAACAGGGGTCAACTGCTGCGGGGCTTCTGACCTCTTTTCACCTCACTACTGGGACGATGAACATTGTTGGTGAGTGAGCAGCTCTCCAAACACTGGCTTGAGAGGTATTCAGTAACATAGGCTCAATTCGCCCCTTCAACAATGCTTTTCGGAAAGACTGTAAGCTTTTTTTAGTTTGTAGTAGATTATCCAGGTAATCTGAGAATAAAGACAATCTGCACACTGTGCACATTCCATTCCGGTTAAATCAGTGATTGCTTATTTTTTCCTCAAATCATTGCGAGTTGAAGGTGATCGCATAACAAGAAAAACAGGGGTTAAGTAGAACAGAGTAAAAACGGTGAAAGTAATCATGGGTACAGAGTTCTGGTCAAAATAGTGCAAAAAGGCTCACAAAGAGGGCTTCTCAAGGGTCAGGTTTTGGGATTTGCATTGAGCCATGTCTAATGTCATTATCGTTCATGGTGCTTAGCCAGAGATGTGCCAGAGGTATTGTTTCTGTCACACCGTCACGGGCCGGGCCATTTTGAACATCAGTCAGCCAGCACTTTGATGCTGCCCTTCTGTTTCTTTTTCCTTTTTTAAACAAACTCATTTTATCAAGAGGTTCTCTATGAAGAGGCTGATGAAGAGGCAACATCTGCTTTCAAAGGGTTTGTTCATTATTCACTAAAGCGAGGGAGAGGAAAAGGAGAAGAGGGAGAGAGAGGGAGAAAGAGAGAGAGAGATAGAGAGAGAAGAGGCACCTGAGCAAACAGAGAGCCACTGCTTTCATCAGATAAATAACACGCTCCATCATTTCACAAAATCGGTGCCATTTCAATTCAATTTTAGCTTCCTATTAGACAAGAAACTCTTAAATGTTAAAAATACATAAATATAATAAAAACAATATATAACATGTAATATGTTCCGAAATGTAGCTCTGGGTTAAAGAAGCAAACAGCAATATCCAGTTTCACATTAGTTGAAAAAAGTTCTTTAAAAAGTCCTAATGAAGAAAGATAAATAAAAAATAAATAAATAAAAAAAGAGGACAAATGCCTTAAACATTTTAAAGAAGATATTCATTGTATACAAAATACAGAACACGAACACAGTTTTCATGCAACGACCCCAAGACTAAAGTTCCAGAATCTAGCAGAAATCCCAGCATGCTCTTGAAGTTCAACGCCTGAGAGCAATGATCCTGACAAAACAACTATGCAAATACACAGTAAACAATAAACAACCCAAAGGGAAAAACAGCGCATAAGAGCATTTTATTGTGTGTAGGATTACAGCACAGTGTGACTCGCAAGAAAAGTTTTATTTTCTGTCGGCCAAATTGAGCTCTGCCTTCATTTCTGCGCACCAGCGTCCTTCCCAGGGTAATGGTATTTTGTATAATGCTATTAGTAAGCTGAAAGCATGAAATCGCAGCGCTGAGACCCACTTTTGTGCAAGCTGATAAAGGAGAGGGGGGGATAATGCCCTTGTAGGAGTGTTTTATTTATTTGTATTATTTTGAGTCTGCACTCTAAACTCTGCCGAAAGGAGCTTTCAGTCTTGATGGAAACGGGTTTGACCGTAAGGAAGAATCAAGAAAGGTCTATAAAACGTCTATGTGGTTAAGACATGCTTTCCACAGGAAACAGAATGCTATCAAGCGATTTTCTGTAAAACTTCTGTTTTATAAAACAAATGTGATGCAGAGAATGGAAACGTTCAAGAGACCTAAAATAAACTCAAGTTAGATACTCCAATGCATTCTGGATTCTCCTATATGCTCACCAGGGAGCCAAGCTACATCCCCCGACCTCTCCCCTTTACCTCGACGGACACACAGGCTACACTGATCTTCTCGGGTTGAATTTCAAGGACTGAAAAACAATCTTTGCATTGGCAAACAGATAGTGGGTCGGCCCGCCTTGAGGTCATGGGATCAGTCTACGACTCCAGGGACACAAGGAAAAGGGCAAGAATGCAGATGCGAACAAGGAAGACGGAGAGAGCTGATGTGTCCAACAGCTCCAAGACGGCCCCACAGCGTCTCCACCACCAGGTGGAAAGGTCATTATGAGATGTGACCACCGTTGAACAAACACAGACTTTACTTCTAACCGTCTATGTGCGTGTCAGGTAACGGTCAAATCTGAAACAACGTCTACATTAATATACATCAAGCACATTGCAAGTTAAGAACATTTCTCTGAAAAGCAATTCAGATTCTGTCTGTCTAACACATTACAAAGAAGCTATTCCATTCCAAGACATAATACTGGATATCCACTAAGACCCATAAACACGATAAAGCGACTCAAAACAACCACCACAGAAAGATTCAGCTACATTGCTTTTCTTTCTTGTCGCATTTCCTTAGTCACCTTCCACTACGGCCCATTAGCTAGCGCACACTAGCATACGCTTTTAAAAGGCTGTAGAATAATGAAGGTGCGGTGCAGTCCACCACTGGACCTTTCATATTATGCATGCACCATTATCAGTAATCAGACAGCTCATGCTTATGAAGAGAGACAAATTACAAATCAAGGACAGGCCAGGGCCATTTAGTACTGATCTCTGATCCTTCTGGAGGAGTTTTCTGGCAAATACACTTACAATTAAAACAGTGGCCTAAATTGAGTTTCTGCGTTTTTTCTTTAAAACTGTTACATAAAATAAATGCATTTATACATTAATTTGATAATTCAGTAGTTAGGCCATGAATATGTAATTTTACGATGTTATAGGTAAACGCTTCACTCAGTAGCTATCACAATGATTTCCACTATAAGATTATATGGGATGTGATATTCAATACATGTATTTCTAAAAGGATGTACAGAATGGACAAAACACAAAAATTATCAGATTTATTTGGCTAAAAAGCTAACTAGTTCTTTTCGAATATGCAAAATATACATGATAAACAAAAAGCTCACCATAAATAGAGCATACAATTTTGATCCTTTTTTAATATTGTTGATATTCTCTTGTAGCAATATTTTGCATCTATTCTCCGGGGCTATGGCTAATACGATTGTTGTTGCATGCAATTTGTTTGTCAAGCCTCCTTAAATTCTGCTTCGAGCTAAGCTTCAGAAAAACATTTCAAACACAGCTATGCAACACACGTAAAAAACAAGAATATAATATATATAATGATATAACATAATATACATTAATCCACTAGTCTGAACCAATATCTTTTTTAAACTTGCTTTGTGCACAGGGGCTTTTTCGTGTTGTCCAAATAGTGTATATATTACAAAATTACAAGCAGACAATTCTCTAGACCAGTGGTTCTCAAACTGTGGTACGAGTACCACTAGTGGTACTTGAAGAGACCCCGGTGGTACAGTACGTGACATGACAAACTCTATATATTAATTTACATTTCCTGTTTTAAATACAATTTCAAATGTTTACGGAATACGTAATAAAACTCAGCCTATGTGATGTAACTTAGGCGCGTGAAGGGCAGCTCAAACACAGAGCGGGACCAGACAGGAGCATCTGTGGGTCTCTCTCTCTCTTCCGACCACATGCGTGCAAATTAATTTTTGTATGCATTTCTGCATTTGAACCGCTCTTTAAACCTGTTGTTATTGCTGTAAAGTGCTAATTCAACACGCGTCTTCATCTACTTGAGGTTAAATCAATGAAGCACGTTGACGCGTTTTAACAAAAGCAGCTGCAGTAAAGTACGTCTCTGTTATATATACAGCTGTTTAAGTATATGTATATTTATGTTAAATATCCTTTCCACACTGTTCGACTTTAATGTAAGTTTGTAGTCTTTCAGCAAAAAAAGTTACACACAAAGTTAATAAATCAAATACAGAGGCCCTTTTACAGTGCACTACAGAAAAGTGTTTTGTGTCCACTATTACTGCTGACTAACTTGAAAAACATGAAAAAAAACATGTTATTTAGTTGAAAACTAAGATAAAAAAATTGTATTATAAATAATAAATTAGAATTGGAGGACGAGGTATAAAGATTCACAGCTCTACTACTAATTGGAGTGTTTATTCTTGTGATTTTCAATGTTGGTCATAAGGTGGTAAATGATATCATAAGTTTGATTATCATTATATGCAGGAGGATTAAAGGGGTAGTTCAACCAAAAATGAAATTTCTGTCTTCATTTACTCACCCTCAAGTTACTTCAAACCTAAATTTCTTTGTTCTGATGAACACAAAAGAAGATATTAAGATTCACTACTATTGTAGGATAGTGGTATAAGGGTAGTCAAAGGTGCCCCAAAACTGTTTGCTTTGCTAAATTCCCCCAAATATCTTCTTTTGTGTTCAACAGAACAAAATAATTTAAACAGGTTTGGAACAACTCGAGGGTGAGTAAATGGTGACAGAATTTTCATTTTTGGGTAAACGGTTTCTTTTACATTTGTACATTGTACATGGGAAAAGTAGTCAAAACTGTTCACTGGAAGGGGGCGTCCCAATACGTTTGTCTGAACAGTGTATATTTGGATAGATAACTACCATTGCAACCAATCTCTAACAGAATAAGAGGAAGCAGATTACCAATTAACAATCAACACGCTGGTACAACTGTGGCACTCCAGAACAATACTTCCCAGAGATGTTTTGATTCAAATCCCGTCCACGGTGTTGTGGAAACTGAAGGCAGCTTGTTGATCATTAATTCATGGGTCTCATAAATCAAAACTTCTATTCATGTCCAATAGAAGACAAGAATAAAGATACTTCTTCCACAAACACTTCCCAACAAACGGAATGAAGCGATAGAGAGCGAGATACATTCGCATCTGGCAGCCAAGAAAGCCGCAGTTAAGAAGATTCAATTTTAGATCCTTTCCCCATCACTGGATGAACAGCAAGCAACAAGAGAAATTTCAAAGCTGAGGACTATCTCCGCACTGTTGTGACACTTCAGGAATAACAGAATTTCTTAAAAAAAAATCACCTCATTGACTGTCTCTGAAAAAACTCTTCATGGATTGAATATAAAGCACAAGGGTATTGTGTAACTGTGGGGGGAGTGTCAGATCCGTGACAGTGTCTCCTCTCCTGATACGTCTGGAAGCTGATCTCATCCTCCTCTGCTGTCGATAAGGCCTATCTGCATAGACCAGACAAACCTTCTTTCAATCTCACAATGTAACAATGTCTTGTGTAACACACACCCCTCCACCGTAACATAAATCCATAATTCCCAATTTCTTACGAAAAAGAAAAATAATAAAATATACCAGTCTGTTGCTAAGGTGTTGCCAAGGTGTTCTATGTGGCTACGCAGTGTCTCATAGCCTCCTTACTTCAATAAAGTCAATGGGCTTCTATGATCCCTGTTTTATGGCACCAAGGAAAGTAAAAGCACAACAAACCACAAGATCTGAGAGAGTTATAATGTATCATTTATAAGATTTATGTTTGTAGACTAAACAGAGGGGAAAACAGCATGAGAAGTAGCATTAATCATAATTGCCTGGATTAGTAGCACAAATGAATCTAATAACCACTACTTTTAAACTAAATAAACTATTAGGTACCTGCTGATTATAAATGTTTACTTCCCCACAGAAAAGTCAATACCCCCTTAAGAGAACGTTTAAGACCTCTCAACATCTCTCTAATTGCTGTGGTTTTTACAGCGGTGTACAGGATACCGTACCAGCGGCTCAGATTTCTGCATTTTGATTTGGGAAAGTTGCTGGTGAATGTCGGCTACGTGCACGGCATCTATGTTTGTTTACGGCTCTCACCTCCGGCTTTAACGGCTTGTGACAGAGCACCTTTATTAAAGTGGGCTTTGAGCATGCGCTGGGAGCCAGTAAAACTTCCTTACGGCTGGTCAGGGATCAATTCAATGCGCCGCACAGCAGATTAACAAACTCAATAGCTGAGCGAGAACGCCCGGCAATGCCGCACGAGAGGGTTAAATGGAAGCGATTAAGACTTTAATCAAGTTTAATAGTTTGCGCTTTATTCAAATTTTATCTTTGGTTGAATGAACAAAGACTGCTTCTGCCTGACGTATTCTAATACGCATAATGTCAACAGAAGAGTGTTCGGATGGATTAAGTGTTCTCCCGTCCCGTGTCATGGATCTGCTGATATGCAACAACTCCTCTTGTTTTATGTGTCTATTTTTTCCTTCTCATTTCCCACTTAACTGATGTCTGATGAGGTTTACTGGGAGGTCCTCTATTGATCTCGCCATCAAATATGCTCACATCTTCTAAGTGGACCAACAAACTATGTCTTTGTAGTTGTGTACCTCTTGTGTCTTGATTCTGTGTACCTGGCATCATTTTGTGTGCATGCTGGACGCATTTAACCACTTGATTTTTAGTCTAATGTAATTTGATACAGGTCAGGTCTTTCACCTGCACTGTAAAAACCAATATTGTTCAGCAAACAGATACTAATAAACATGAATGACTTTATATCTACATAAAACACATTGTTAGACCTACATTTCTCACCAAATGTTGCCCTGACAGAACAAATCATTTCAGACTGAACAGTATTTCCGATTTGCAAGCTCCCAGCAAGCATTGCAGCATGAATAAATGATGCGCGCTGAGTTGAACGCTTATTGTTTTGCTGTTTGCTGACTTTATTTATACTGCTGTTGTTGTTATTGTTGTCACTGTTGGTTATCGTTGAGTGGTAGTGCACAACTTCTAAACTTCAATGCACATTCTAATGAGTCTTACCTATTTTGTCTCATTTAATTTGATTCAAGCGCAATATTATTAAGCATAGAATGCCAACATTTGTGTGGCTGATCCTAATTCTGCTCAGAGTAAAATTGAGCCTTCTTCCTTTTATCGCTGTAATGAGAATTCTAGCTTCTTTGTTTCTATCGGAGGAGCATCCTTACAATTAGAATTTAATAACCTACTCCCCGGGGTGTCATTTAAACTTGTGTTCGTCTAAGCATGTCTTATTTATGGTATTTTTGAAAAGGTTGCTTAGCTGCACTGTGTTCATTTTGGATTTGTTTATTGTTTAGTTTGAAAATTCAACAATAATTGATTGGAATCCTGTGCTTGTCTAAGACTCTCTAATATAATTAGGGTTCGAGCCCGAAGGGCTAGAAACCTATTGTATTTGTTAGTTTTATTAGGGTTCGAGCCCGAAGGGCTAGAAACCTATTGTATTTGTTGGTTTTATTATTCTTCTTCTTATTATTATTCTGCCATAAAACTGATACTGCAGCCCAAACCGTAAGGCCGACAGAGCTGAGACTTGGTCAGATGGTAGTAGTCCTTGTCGCTACTCAGATACACGGAGCCAGCCATATCGACCCATAGGTGGCGCTATAGCAATACCAAACGCGTTTGCACTTGTTTCTCCGAAACCGTTTGTCGCACACCCAAGTGTCTTATATCAGTGTAATCACTGGCTCAAAACTTAAAAAACGTATATCTCCGATTTCATTTCCGCCATTATAGATTTTTCGCTAATTAGCATTTTATGAAAAAAAAAAAAAATGAACTAGTCCCTGGATTTTTGCCCTATTGGAACCAAACCAACGCTGATGCGTTCTGTGGAGTGTGAATATGAATAATTATTAAAAAAAAGTTCAATTTTCAATTCACGGTCGCTAGGTGGCGCTAAAACATCCAAAACGGAAGTAACATATTTAGCTAAAATGGCCATAACTCCTGAACTGTTTGAGATATCTTCATGGGGCTTGGAACACATGTGTAGACCCTCAGTCCGGGGTCACAATAAAAAAACAGTGGCGTTTGGCCACTAGATGGCGCTATAATTTGAATGAGCTAGAAAATGGCTATAACTACGCAACAGTTTGCCCGATTGACTTATTATTTGGTATGGTGTGTCTTTGTCTCATTCTACATAAATATCTAAATGGACATTGGCGTATATCAAAAAAACATGGCCGCCATTCGTCGATGAAGTTTAAGCACTCATTACGCCGGGTTAACGGAGGCCGATCAAAACGCCACTCACTGGGCTTATTTGTCTCATGGTCCTGACCGTAAGAAACATGAACTTATTCGGCCACCGGGGGGCGTAATAGCGCTTTTGGAGTGCATGCACAACTGTGTATCACGTGATATTTGACATTTACCCAAACTATGGTTATAATATGATAGTACTCTTCATTCTGAGCAACTTTGCCTCTGGAACAACTTCTATCGATCAAACGGTTCGTGAGTTATCGCTGATGATGTCAAAAACCTACTTTCGCGAACTAGTTCCTGGTTTTTCAACCGATCGGAACCAAACCAATGCAGATGACTTCTGTGGAGTGTGAATGTAAATAATCATTGAAAAAAAGTTGAAATTTTTCTTTCACCGCTGCTTAGGGACGCCAAAACTTAAAATGGTCTGAGCCTATCACATTAAAATGGCCATAAATCCAGAACGGCTTAACATATCATCATGGGGCTCAGATGATATGTGTAGACCATCACTCCAAGGTCACATACAAAGGAAGGTGGCGTTTGGATACTAGGTGGCGCTAAAACATTAAAAAAGTCAAAATGTACATGTATTTTGGAGGCCTGGACAACTTTGTGTCATGTGACATTTGACTAATACACAAACTATTGATATCAAACGATAGATCTCCTCATTCATAACAACTTTGCCTCTTGAACCATTGATGTCTATCAAATGGTTTGTGAGTTATTGGTGATGATGTATAAAACCTACTTTTGCAAACTTGTTCAAGGATTTTCAAGCAATTACAAAATTTCCACCACAGTACATTTCTCTGGACTCTCTAGGTCAATAATCATCAAAAACATGTTGAGTTTTTTTTTTTGTGACCATAACAGGGTCCTTTATTATATTAGCGTGAAACGAGTGTGGTGAAGGTCACCACTCCTTAATAATTAATCCACCTAGTGGCGTTTGGCCACTAGGTGGCGCTATAATTTGAATGAGCTAGAAAATGGCTATAACTACGCAACCCTTTGCCCGAATGACTTGATAATTGGTATGGTGGGTCTTTGTCTCATGCTTCATGAATATCTAAAAGGACATTGACGTATGTCAAAAAACATGGCCGCCATTGGCCAATGAATTTTGAGCACTCATTACACCGGGTAAACGGAGGCCGATCAAAACGACACTCGCTGGGCTTATTCATCTCAAGGTCCTTAAGGTCTGTAAGAAATGTGAACTCATTTGGCCACCGGGGGGCGAAGTAACGCTTTAGTAGTGCTTAAACATTTGTGTATCATGTGACACTTGACATATAACCAAACTATTTGTATTATATGATAGATCTCCTTATTCTAAACAACTTTGCCTCTAGAACAACTTCTGTCGATCAAATGGTTTGTGAGTTATCGCAGATATTGATAGAAACCTTTCTTCGCAAACTTGTCCCTGAGTTTTTGACCGATCAGACCCAAACCAATGTAGATGACTTGTGTGGAGTGTGAAGGTAAATAATTATCAAAAAAAGTTGAAATTTCCTTTCACGATCGCTTAGGGGCCCCAAAATAAAAAAATGGGCGGAGCCTATCACATTTAAATGGCCTCAAATCAACAACGGTTTAACATTTCAGCAAGGGGCTCAGGAAATATCTGGAGACCATCACTAGGATGTCACATAAAAAAGAACGTGGCGTTTGGACACTAGGTGGCGCTATAATAATAAAAATGGCAAAATGCACATGTCTTTTGGTGGCCTAGACAACTGTTCGTCACGTGACATTTGAGTAATACACAAACTATTGATATCAAACGATAGATCTCCTTATTCATAACAACTTTGCCTCTTGAACCATTGATGTCTATCAAATGGTTTGTGAGTTATTGGTGATGATTTAAAAAACTACTTTTTCAAACTTGTTCAAGGATTTTCAAGCAATTTCAAAATTTCCACCTCAGTTCATTTCTTTGGACTCTCTAGGTCAATAATCATCAAAATCATGTTGAGTTTTTTTTTGTTTTGTGACCATAACAGGGTCCTTTATTATATTAGCGTGAAACGAGTATGTTATATGTCGATACTCCTTAATAAATAATCCAACTGACTTGCCATGTAGTACTATTATACATATTATAACACTTAACAAGCATGCAAAATGTGATGCTCATAGGAAGAGACATTCATTTCGATGGCTTTCTTATAGAGTCACCAGATCACAATGCATGTAGCTTTGCTAAAGGAACGATAAATATGTGCAGGATAAAGGTGTGTAGTGTGCGTGTGTGTTTATGGATATCATTTCCCTCTGTATCATATGAGTTTGAATGCACTGTATAGTTCTGTGTGTCTTGTGTGATCGAGAGTGTGCATGTGTGTGTAATGAAATGTGTCTCACAGGAAGACAGTGTTAGAAATATAATGTATTACACATTAAACGTTGCTCCATATTTACACATCTATAAATATAGCACATGTCTGCTTGCTTTTAAGATGAGTGTTGATATATATATATAACACAGCTTTATTAGATAAAACCAGTTTAATTGCATGTAAACCCAAATTGCTACTCAGCCAGTCACATGGCAGCAGCTCAATAAATTTAGGCATTTAGACATGGTAAACATGACTTCCTGAAGTTCAAAGCAAACATCAAAATGGGGTATATTGTATTATGTGAGGTGTTTGTATAAAATTAAGCATAATTTAAATGCCATGGCATTCTAGAATATTATGAATGTGAATCAATGTATCTATTTAAGATGCTCCTGGCCTTAAGCCTTAAAAAAAATGTATACACGTCTATCATAATGTATGGCAGGTGCCATGCCACATCCATAGCAACTAAACAGGTTAACTTAGCAACCATTAAGCTAGACCTATATCTCTGGAACAGAACATCGTAGAGACATGAGAATTGGTTAATTTCACTCGTCCCTTATCTGTTTAAACCTGCATATGAGTGTAAGCATGCGTGGTCTGTATTAACCGTTGCTGACCATTTCTTTCATTTTTCTGGATATGGGTAAGTGTCATCCGTTGCGGATGTGTTATGGTGCGATTCCTGACCGTAGTCAGCGAAGGCAGTCGACCTTAGTCCCCTTAGACTGCTCGAACCCGATGATTACTGCTTGCAGTTATATTTATACTTGGAATTAGGAAATTGAAGTATTACTTTAGATTTCACTTTACAACACCTTGACAGAAAACAAGGCTGTTTTTTACTGTAGATTATGGTTACAATTGCTTGCCATAATACTGATAATAAGACAACAAAGAGTGAGTCATGCTGAAATATTTTATTACTTTAGATGCTGTCGTCATTTACTCACCTATGAGACGTTCCAAATCTGCATAACTATCTTTGTTCTGATGAACACAGAGAAAGATATTTGAACGAATGCTTATAACCAGACAGATTATGCCCCTATTGACAACCATAGAAGGCAAAATATAATGGTAGTCAAAAGTGCCCAAGAACTGTTTGCTGTCCTACATTCTTCAAAATGTCTTCGTTTGTGTATAACAGAACAAATGAAATGATAAAGTAATTTTTCCCACTATGGGAGTCAATGGGGGGCAAGATCTGTTTGGTTATAAGCACTCTTCCAAATATCTTTCTCTGCGTTCATCAGAACAATCATGACAGAATTATTGGGTTAAGTATCCCTTTAACTACACCCTGAAAGAGAACATGGCTATATTATTTTACCTTAGATTATAGTTACAATAACTTGCCATAATACCATTAATATGAAACAAAGAGGGAGTCATGAATAGCCTACATCCAAAATCACTAGCAACGGCAGTCTTAAAATTGTATAATCCATAGAAAATTACAAACAAAAGAAGTACTGCGTATTAATGAAACTGAATGATTTTTGCTTCAAAAGCAAAGCCGACATGAATCTCTACGGTTCTGCTGACTTGCCTCCGAATGAACAGATGGGCAAACAAATGGTCAACAACAGCAAATCCACCAGCAAACAGATGCATGTGGATGTAGCATAAGAATTCTTTACGCAGTTAATGAGCATGCAGGTAATACTTAATATCTCTTATTAATGTAGCAAACCCGATATGATGTAAATCTTAGCTAAATGAACCTCACCTCCCCCACAGTGACATGATGGAGCTCCTCACCCCCCCCTAATTGAGTTTGCTGGGTGTAAGTCAGGTGTGAAGGGCACCAGCGAGAGCTGATTAATACTCATTAGACTAACTAGACCTAACGGCGCCTGCTAGTGAAGTAAACCGCTTTAACAGCGCTGTACCACAGAGACACACTTTACGGGCCACTCCGCAGGACACTTTTGTATAGACTGACCCTAAAAGAATGGACTGCAAATTGCTCTGTCAGGAACTTTGGCCTCCTTTGGGCCATAATACACTACCCTCTGACATTTGTTAAAGGAACAGTCACCCAAAAACGAATTTTACTTAGTTGTTCCAAATCTGAATATATTTCTTTGTTCTGAAGAACACAAAGAGAGATATTTGGAAGAATGCCTCGAAACCAACAGTTTTTTGCCACAATTGAATATCATAGGTTTATAGGTGCTTTATAAAAATATCTGTTCTCTTAAACACAAAATAAGATATTTTAAAGAATGTCAAACAGTTCTGGGGCACTTTTGACTACCACTGTCATTTTCCCTACTATAGTAAAAAGATTAAAATGAGAGAGGTGCGTCCTTAACAACAAGCGCCCTGATGTCGCCGAGCGTTCGTGTGAGTGTGCGCAAGAAAGACACTGAAGATGAGTGAATTCATTCAACGCTTGCTGGATGATGGATTCCAATCCATAACATTTATCAACAACAGATGCTTCTGGGCAGGAAAGCAGGAACTACAATAGACCATTGACTCATGATATATTAGATTTTATTCCGCTGTGAAGTCACAAAAGGAGAAGAAAAGCACAAACTCCACAGGGCATTCTGACAGATAATACTCGCGGAGATGGCTTGCGGAAAGCTGGAGGATCCGCGGGTACGATCTCACCACCGGGCCCGCATCCAAAAGAACCCTATTCATTTCACGTAATAAACCTCCATATTTCCTAGTCAACACACGGTTAACTAAACCGCAGATGTGGTCACAAAGAAAAGGTCGGTAATAGCTTATTTTCTATTTTCACGAGAGCCATCGTGGAATAACAGGATAAACTACACGTATTCATCCAGCGCATTAAAACTTATCAGAGAAAGCAGGCCGGCTGATCGTAAGCAGGCGCTGATCGTAAAGTAGGTCAGGTTTGCTCTTTGTAATGTTCATTGGTGGAGATGTTATGTGAACATGTCCAACTCAAAATACAATTCTTTTTACCTTTCAAGTAATCCAAGTACATGAGGAATGTTTTTGGATCGAGTTATGTTTTCCATCTTCTCCTGCTCCCAGGTGGTCAGTTAGCATTTAGCCAAGCATGTTTTCCACCCTTTACTCAATGCTCTGCGTGACTAATCAAGCTCTGTGTAATTAGACCTGCACGCCTGTGTTGATTGACATGAAGATTAACAAGTATTTGCAGCACGCATGAACGGAGGTGTGACATTTGCCGCTTGATGTCTGAAGCAGACCTGCGGAAACGGCGCATTGTAATCCGCCGAGAGAGCGTTGCCAGTGTGCCTACAGTAACTCCACACAGCTGTAAACGTCTGTCTTTTTTTTCGTGTAATGCACTTAAACACACTGGCCGTGACCTCCTGCACAAAGTAACCAAACAAAGACTCGTATTATTCCCAAATAAACCAGACGATACCGCAGGGACACGCTTTCCACTACTGCGGCTTGGATCTAACACAGATTATAGGGAATGTTATACATTTCACCCTAGTTCAAAGGTTTTAACAATCAGGCTCAATCACATTCACACACAGTGTATAGCTGGGCTTTGTTTAGTCAGGCTCGCTCATTCTCAAGATTCGAAACAGGCGAAGAGAGACTGAGCATATAGAGAGTTATAGAAAAGACGAGTGAGTCTTCTTTTTGTTGTTGCATTTTGCAAGGTTCTAATCAGCATGCCTGGCATTCTAAACGACGGCGATAAAAAATCTTGTAAATCTTCAAGCCACGTTCAAGAAAAAAATGGCTGTAAAAAATTAAACGGCAAATTTAATGGCCATCTGCTCTCCGCGGGTGCAGACTTGGGCGTAATGTGCTTTTTGTGTGATCAAAGGGACCATCACATCATTGGTGTTTTACCTTGGGAGATTTCAGCAGCCACCGACCGAGAGTTCTAGCTTTCATTGCCCTACGTGTTGAAAAACACACTTTTATGACAGACGTAACAAGTTAAGGCCAACGACTCTTTGAAACGACACAAACAAGGAAACTAAAGTTACACTCCCTGCAAAGGAATTTGTTTTTGCAATGAAACTGTGGTTAAAGGCATTATGGATACTGCTTTATACTTTTTTGTATATCAATTTTGCAATTAAATACACATCTACAAGTCACAAATCTGCCATATAGGTGTCCTATGGTGTGACAGCACAAATTTAGAAAACAAACTGTAATTAATGTATTATTTTAATATTATTATTATTATTATTATTATTATTATTATTATTATTAACATAGAGAAAGATTCATCTTTATTGTTAGTTCTTAATTTTAACTCCAACGGCATAGCACACAGTTGTCAACAACCCGTGTTTTCTATATTCACACATATAATAGACGCCCATATTACTATAACCAGTATTCTATTATAGAATAAAGGGAAATAAGGTGAGCACCGACAGACCAGAAAAGAGTGGGAAATATTGTTTTCAGTCATTGCTCTAATCTCATCAGGCCTCAGTTAATAAAATATTGACAAGTATGCAGCAGCTTGGAATCATCCAGCATCTTCCAGGTCCCCTGCTACACAGAACTACATCAGACCTGAATGAGAACAAAACTCACGGACACATTTAAGTGTGAAAGACTGTGTTAATATTATTTGTTTTGCACTATTGTCATTGTTCACAGCGAAGCTGCAAACACATTGGCAGTACAAATGTACAGTTTTGTCATGCCAATATAGCACTAAGTGCTAAAATGAATATTTTCTGAAACTGAGCATTCTTGCTGTGTGAAATGACTAAATTAGAAGATTAATAGTTTAAACTTGACATTCTGGTTGGATGAGCTGCATTTAAGGCCATTGTAAAATGCAGACAAGTGCAAACCTGTTACCGCAGTCACTGAACACAGCATGACTGCGAAATTAATATTAATACATTTCTAAACTAGTATATTAATAATTATTGATTGATATTACTTATTTTCTTAATAAAACTACAATATTCATATCTCATCATAAACATAAAAATATATATATTAGCGCGAAAAAACATTATTTTAAAAAATATTTGTAGTTTTTCTTATTTCATTCTGTGAACTACTTACACTTTTTTTACCAAATTTCAAATAAAAATATTGTTTCTATTTGATTCATTTGCAGATTATGAATACTGGAGAAACGGATCAAAATAACAGAAAAGATGCTCTGTATTTTTTCAGAACTCAAATAATAAAAGAAAACAAGTTCATAATCACTTTTATGAAATACAACAGTAATATTTGTAGAGGTATTTAGGATTTTGCTTGTTTGTGATTAACTCAATTTTTATCACAATTTTCACGTGTCTCGTACTGCTGTCAGTCTTTCACATTGCTGTTAGATGATTTAATGTCACTCCTGAGGTTTGATTTTGTTAAAATTCAACAGACACTGGACTGGAATGACCACAATACATCTAGAAATGCAGATTTAATGAAAATTCGGATTGCCTCCTAATGTTTTCCAAGACAAAATTATTAATTACATAAAATTAATAAACTATGCAATTAACTATTTACAGAATGGTACTGGTTCTCTTTTGCAACATGCTTTTTTCACTGGTCATGTCCTTCTCATGGCCCTTCAGGATCACCTGAGAGCAAACAATGGCTCACACAGCCTCTCGCTGACTTCAAACTCTGCGCAGTGTAAACAACCTCTCTGCAGTCTATCCGGGGGCGCAGCCAAAGGCCCTTTGAAGAGTGTTTCAGGGCAAAAAAAAAAAACCTCCAGGGCACTTCAAACAAAACCGAGGGGACGGCAAGAGTTGATCCCGTGCTTTCAAGGTTGCAGAGCTGTGTAAACGTGTACAAGTCCACACTACAAATACAGAGAGACACTTCTGTCATAGGACTAAGACTGCCACGGCCATACCGCCCACCTCATAAACTCTGATCCCTTCCTAAGCCCGTCTCCAGCTGGGGTCTCCGGTCCACAGGGGCCTGCCAAGGACCCAGGTGCGAGAGCAACTTTCACACAGGCATGGTGGCCCACCTCTGGAGTTCATTTAGCCACACAGTAGGGATGAAAGCTAGTTGCAGGCCCGAGCCAGAGACGGCCCGCCTCGTATTTACACAGCAGTGTATGGAATTGCAGCTGTGTAATGCAAAACAGTTAAAAAAAACTAATGACGTTTCACACATTAAAACAATTAGCAATTGCACAAACAATTAAAAACGATGCAGGGTCAACCAAAAATCTGTTTGAACGCATTAAATCAGAAACGTGTAAAATAAACATTTATGCAGTAATAGAAACAACATTATTCTACAAATTAACAACTTATTCTGCAAACACAAAGGGAGAAAAACAGAACTCTGTCTTCATTCCTTCATATTAAATACATTTTTCCTCTGGTTTTCATTTCAGCTTTGTTCTCTTGAGAATCAGACAAATGGTCAAAATGATTTTTTTTTCTCTGCGCTTAGGAACATGAGTAATTGGCTTTGTGTTTTGCTTGGCTATTCGATCCCAGACACCATTCAAGGGCCTTCACAGTTTGAATGATAAGGTTTGCTGGTGACTGACAAATTAAAACAGTCACTTTAGAAACTCTATTAAACATAAATCTCATTAATGGTGTATATTTTGCTCTGCGCTCTTTCTTTGTCTATCTCTATTTTACAGTTCACAGAGCGGACTGTTTACAGACACTGAGAGATAAGAGTCAATTAGTACCACGAGGTACATATAGTATAGTCAAAGGAAATTTCTGTGACACTCACATCTCTTCTTCGGCTCATAAATCCCTTCACCTCCCTAAAACTGCCATCGGAAAGGATATAGATTACCCCTCACTAATTCATTCTTATCCACCGTACCCAAGATAACATCCACAACTGTGGGTTTCACCCACTAGTGAAAAGTGACCTATATGTCAGTTATGGTGACCCATAACCGAAATGTGACCTCTGCATTTACCCATTCAGTGAGTAGTGAACACACCATAATTTTTCGTTTTGAAACTATGGTTATCCTGATACTAATCAAATTTTTCTAACCCTGCTCATACAGCATGAGAAGCCACCTCATAGGATAAGATCCCCTATATGCCCATGCACAGAGTCACCCATCACAGCTCAGCTAAATCCCTCAGAGACACACACAACCAGTCACGGTGTGTGTGCATGTGTGTGTACCTGTGTGTAACGTGTCGTTCCCAGACAGGAGGGCTGGAGGTACCGTGGGGTTAACGGCATGACTGAATGCATTCTGCCCCGGGGAGCAGTCTGTGCATTGCTTGAGTGACATTCTCCAGACAGATGCACCACTCTCTAGGATAGCCTTCACTGGCTGAATATCCAGAAAGAAAGATGCCCTCGCTTGCTTCAGTAACAAAGGAGAGAGAAAAAAAAGCAGATGACAGCTTCTCTCTGGAGCTTCTCTCCCTCCCCCCCACAATCTCTGGGAAGAAACACAGCATTTGTTGGCGCGAGCACAACCTGACAGATAGCGCTAACTAGTATAGCCTCCTGAGAGACACCCAAAGGCTGACAGTCGGTTTTGGTTTGCCTAAAGGGCACGACTCCCGCTCTGTATCTGCTCGTTGGAAGCGTGAAGGAGATGTCACGTAGCACGACGCTGTCCCACAACCCCACTGCCCCTTTTTTTACCCACCAATGCCTAAAAAAGCCCTAATCACACGTTGTAAGCCTCTGTATTTTCTGTTTCCTGCTAAGATCATGACATAAACACAGGGGTAACAGATGCTGTAGAGTTTTTCTATTTAGAGAAAAGATGCGCTTTTACTAGCGTGAGTCAGCGCATGTAAATAATGCCTCGATTTGGGTTTTGATCTGGAAAGTTATTGCTTTTTTCAGGTAATTTTGACATCTGAAAGTACGAAGCCTGCACTTACAAATATAATGCATTGCATTTTGATACTGTTTGATGTCGTGCGTCCAGCTAAACACACCCGCACAAATACCTCCCTGTGTGAATAAAACAGACGTTGGCAATTTAAAGGTTTTTTTTAAATTACTCCCCTTCACGTCATTCCAAACTGGTTTGACTTTCTTTCTTCTGCAGAACACATGAGAAGATATTTTGAAGTAAGTTGGCAACCTGACAACATTGGCCCCTTTTGACTTCCAATGTATGGACGCAAAGCCACTGAGACATTTCACAAAATATCTTAATTTGTGTTCCACAGAAAAAAAAAAGAGTCAAAATTCAGGTTTTCAATGACACAAGAGTAAAAGATAATGACAAAAGTTTTATTATTATCATATTGTTATTAAAGACATCAAAATACACCTTTGCACTGATCTCACTGATAACTTCATCTTCACACTTCACTTGAGAATTGTCTTTAATAAATTTCATTTTAAATTAAATGAACACATTACAATTACTAAAACAATTTGAATCTGATCACGTCAGACAAAAGTACAGAGCTTCCCCCATTCAAACTCCATGGCTCTGTGGCTAACTCTAGCCTATTAAAAGCTAATAGCACTGAACCTAATCGTTTTATGCCCCAAATCTATTTAATCCCATGCTTGAGTTAATGCTGTGCACACCAGACAGGCAAATGTTCATCTCTGCGATAAAGATCGCACGAATGCTCCGAGTATATCAGATCCAGCTTATCTATTTAGCCATCTATTATCCACCAGCAGCCATTTTATCTTTTCACTCTAGTGTCAAATTCATTCCAGGTGAACATTTAAATAATAACATAAAACCAATGAAAATCTCTGTGATGGTCTAAAGGTTAGAACTGAACACCTGAAGAATTTAAAAGCTTGCAAACCACTTACAATATTGCTTTCCGGAAAGTAATATGATTCGTTCTGAAATGGCTTTTTTCTCAGAACAGGTCCTTTTTCGGAAAATGTTAAGAGCGGCCATCGCTTTGACAGATCAAAGCAGCGTTAAAAGATTGTGGGTGACTAGCATGCTAGGCCTAAGAAGTGATGTGTTGGTGAGACTATGGTGCTCAAGTAGGGACCATAATTCGCTGCACCTAAAAGTGTCAGGATGAATTTTTTCGCTACCCAAGGCTAAAAGATGCAAAAACTGACCAATGACTAAACCGACAGGACAACTCATGCGCCTAAAACAAGAATGATTCCCACTGGGCAAGACTAGCGAGGCTCACGAATTGCAGTGCCAAACACAGGGGGTTTCCAGAGGCAAATTTAAAGTGACATTTAGAAAAGGAATGTTCAGCTTTGTCTGAAATCTCAGCGATTGACCCAGAAAGATGAAAAGGGAGGTGGGGTGTGCCTGATGCTTCTAGGAGAGCAGAGATGTGTCATTGAGAGAAGATAAACCACTGCTCTTTATGCTATTACTCAAAGCTATTTGTGATGACACTGTAAAACTTCTGCGTCACATACCTGCCTTGGAATTTGCTACCTGGAGTAGTGTGGATCTCCTCCTTAAATGATATGTTGTCACGGGTCAAACAGAAGGAACACATTCCCCGGAGGTTCTCTCCTCCCAACAGTGATGCAATGATAGCCACTTTTTTCGATATAACTCTAAAGATTCACATTGCAGACACACATTTGAAACATACAAACCTCAGCATTAAGAGCGCTTGTGTGTGCAAATATAACACAATGAAAACACGACATGAGAAACAAACGCTGTACAAGCAAAGAAAAGAATACAGCGTATACTGTTGGTGCACATCAAACAAATGACTCAGGCCTTCCACAAACATCATTACAAGGATCATGATTTCCCGAGATCACGGTTGTTTACTGTTCGAATGTGCGAAGGGAAACCCGTTAAAAAGTCCCAACAGGGTAATTCCCATGGGAATGCAAAAGCGTCGGTGGAGGAGTTTGTTCAGGTGTTTAGTGGAAGATATAAACTGCGTTGGAATGTCATGGAGAGTTTTTTTATTCTTGTGGCTGGCTGAAACCTAAATACTGTACATCATCCACAGAAAATGCAACTGTTATGAAATAACTGTGCAATCTAATAACGTTTCGTCTGTAAGCAGACAGTAGTGGGTGTAATAATTCACCCATGTTTTCCTAAATGATACGGCTCAGGAGTAATGCAATTGTGTGACTGGGGAGTCTGGGGACAAAAATAGTCCTTTAGAAGTAAGAAAAATCTAACAAGAACTCCTTTGGGGACATTCAAGTACCCACATTTGGAAGGATAAGGGAAAAAAAAAAATATATATATATATATATATATATAAAAAACTACATCTTCCATTGTGTAAATGTAGAAAACAACAGATGTGTTCTCATGTAGATAGCTAGATAAACATGTGTGGACCGCCAGTTGATGGTAAAAGTTCAAACACTTGTGCTAGTGGTGTGTACACAGTCTGTGCCCAAATGATGCCATTGACTAACTAATGATATGGTTGCCGATGGCGACAGGCAGCGGGGAGATTTATGTGTGTAGACACAGATGAATGATTCATCAGTTCTAGTGATGTGAACACCGAGCGCAGCATCAGTGGCAGAATTCACAAACTTTAACCGACATGTGACCGTAGAACTGTTACCTTGTCTAATACCTGTGTAAATGTGTCATTCACATGACTCCTTGAAGAAAAAAAAAATACCACTCATGTATTTGTTTATTTGTCTGTTTTTAGATGCATACTACTAGTGAAACATTTGGACAAATTGGATTGTTTATCATGATTTAAAAATGTCTTGATGTTGTTCATTTTTTAGAGCATTGCATTTGCAGCACAAAAGGTTATGGGTTCAATATCCATGGAGAGCAGAAAATGTATATCTGGAAAGTCGCTGGTTAAAAGTGTCTGCCAAATGCACCAAATGTAATGTTAATGCATGATGTAAAGGCTTTTAAAGAAAATAATCTATGCAAAGCACGGCTAGTCAAGCTCTGATTTGTTTACCATTTGTATCATTTTTGTCATACTTCCATGTAAAATCTATTATTATTATTCTAATAACGAAAGTATAAAGAATAAGCAGATGTGTCTTTGTGTTAGACATATTCTTTATCGGTCTTAGAAAGCATGACTAAACATAATCTATATTAGAGAAATTTACGGGTGACCTCTCTCATGTTTCGTCATTACACGGCAAATTAAAATATATCTTAAAGCATGGGCACTTAATGTCTACATAATACCAAAAAAGGGGACATCTCAAGCTCTTTAGGGTCCTCACCAGGACTACCTTAATCAAAAAATCTCAAAGAGGGTCCTGACAAAAATAGTCTGCTAACAACCTGCCTCGTCCATGACACCATAACACACCGTCATCTAAATATAACACAGATGATCTGAAGTAACCCAAAAACTAAGGGTGTGATCATTTCCCATCAATTAGTCCATCCATCACTGCCGATAGGACCGGAATGTGATAGCAGAGCCAATTTCAGGCTCACATCTACAAAAAACCAGTGAACAACCACATAGTAAGGGATAACGTGAGAAACCTCTCCCCTCTAAAAGAATATGCATTCGTATGCTTCTCTATCGAGTATCTCCATCAAACAGTAAAATGGCCTTGTTGAGATCCATTAGATGTATCCACACGCTGCCTTTCGCCTTTTGACGACTGCATGTAGAGGATGTTTTTGGTAAGAGTTGTGACAAAAGGGTTTTTGCATCATTTCGGGCTTTAATTGGGGACGGATGTGGTCGCCGGTTAAGTGGCAGGTGTGATGCTTTTGTTGCGATGCTTGCGAGCACAACGCGAACGAGAGCTGCCGAGCGGCAGGTGCGCCTGTGAAATCGTTTGTAAGCATTGATGATTTATAAGCTACTGAACAATGTATTAGTCGGCACGATGAAAGGACAATCAAGGCATGGGTGGTGAAACACGGATAGAAAAACCAGGATAAAACCTGTTTTTGTGCATGTGTGGATCTGATATGCAGGAAACAGCTGGTGAGATTAAAGGAACGGTTCACCTAAAAATTCTGTCATCATTTATTCACCCTCGAATTCTAAATCTGTATACATTTCTTTGTTCTGATGAACATCGAGAAAGATATTTGAAAGAATGCTTGTATCCGAACAGTTCTTGGCCACAGTGGACTACAAAAGTGGGAAACGTTGCTTTATAAATATCTTGGTTCTGTTGAACACAAAAGAAGATATTTAGAAGAATGTAGGCAAGCGAACCGTATTCCTATTGACTAAACACAGTCATCCATGAACAACCTACACATGAAGATGTACAAAAAAGAATGTGCAAACTCTAATATGACTTATTGCAAGTGTTAGATATAGCCAGCTTTAAAGTGTGAAAAAGCAGTTTAAAGATCTAATGCTCGTGTTCTTTCGATGGCGTCACATTCACCCAAATAAATGCCTCCGATTAATGCCTGCGGGCTAACGGATGATGCTGGCAAAACATGCACTCTTAATTGCTTTTTGCAAGGTCAGGCGACCTCCTGTTCCACAACTCAGAAGACGAAGACATAATTCAAGTCCACAACATGACATGACCTTATTCCAGCGAGGAGATTCTGGAACGCCACATGACGTTCATGCATCTTAAAAAAAGAAATACGTACAGAATTTCATTTTCTTACAGTCAAAGTCTACCTGGGTTTAACCTCTGACCTGTCCTCATGCATTTAAGTTATCTGAAGCAAGTGCTTGTGTCTGACTGAAAGTCTTGCAACGTCTATCATCAGAATATCCCACACAACCTTCCCACAGGAATGAAAACCGCATCCAAAAAACTGTGATTAGTCTGGGTGGTCTATTTAAACCCCAGTGCTAAACAGGTGGAATCATTATAGTCAGTATGTTAATGAGCCAATTTCCCTTCTGGAGAAAAACATCAAAGTTTTCTATGCTACTGAAGCTCCTTAATAAACATAAAATGTTCTACACCAAGAACCAGCCTATAGAGCAGGAAGTCTGAGAAAAGTCAGGAAACGCAATTTACACCAATTGAACTCTATCAACCCCCAGTCAGCTAAACAACCCTTAACACAGTTTATATAATCAGATCTCAATGCCACCTCATTCACTATAAAGCAAACAAAGTTATATTAATCAGATGTGTATGGAGGCTTGAAGTTAACCTGACAACAACATATTGTACCCCGAACAAGCATAACCCACTGTTAATCGTGTTCAATATCTAAGCCTGCATGTTTTGTAGACATCCCAATTATCATTTAATTACATTTATAATTAAAAGTAGAAAGATGCTCTGCTTGTTTATGGACACTTTGGATTAAATTTAGATAAAGGAGGTGCAAGACTCAAGTGTCCATTTAAAATGAAATTGATAGTTCACCCAAAAAAAAAAAATTCTGTCATAATTAACTCAACCTCTTGTCCTTTCAAACCTGTATGACTTTCTTTCTTCCGCAGAACACAAAAGAAGATATTGTGAAGAAAGTTGGTAGCCGAACAGCAGTGGCACCCATTCACTTCTATTGTAATGACACAAATCCAATGCAAGTAAATGGGTGCCACTTATGTCCGGTTACCAACTTTGTACAGTAACGGAATTGAAGGACGTGCGACTTTGCTAACCATTTTATGCTTTTGATTGAGTCTGTTGTGTGAACACAGGAAACCACCGATCGCAGTTCCCTGTGAGAGTTAAAATTGGGTGGAATGCCTGAACCGTCAAAACACTTTATAATAACAATTAAACGTCTGTGAACTTGCACTCCACCCAAAGTTCAAAGCCGTACAGTAGAAACTTTCTCTTCTGTTTACATTACAGTCCGCTTTTCGGCCAGACCAAGATCATTAGAAAACAGGAGTCTTCCAGAGATAAGAGAAAGCCTTGTCTTTTTTAAGACCTGCCACAGATGGGGGTCTTCACCTCGATAAACGATAGCAAGGCAGGAGAAAAGAAAACACGTTTGTGTAGCTGTCGCCCTGTAGGTGATATTGTTGGGTCAAGAGAGATAAAGCCACCCAGGACACACAAGATATTTTTTGAAACTAGAGAGACACAGATAAAGACGAGAGAGAGCGTTGTCTTGAGGGGGATCAAAAAAGAGTGATGGAGGGAAATGCTGCCTTTGACTGAAGTTTCCTGACTAAAATTAATGAAGTTTTGCTATCCAAGATCAGTTTTTCCTCATGCTAGCCATAAAATGAGTAGTGCTTATTTGGTTGTACAATTATTGTCAAAGGATTACAGTCCATGATTTTAAACAACAGTGTCCAAAATACCTTCCACCATCCTGGCAATTTTATTTCTGGCTTGGCAACTTTATTTCTGTATTTTGCGTCCTCCAGACTTTAACATTTTTCCTTTTTTAAGACACTCAATTCAAATCCCTCAGGTCCCTTTAGTGAGAACATTCCGCAATGAGCTTTAATATAAAACTTACATCAAAAATGATAGTTTCCAACTTTTCTTTTCACTGCCCTTGCAAAAGCCAATTTCTACTGGAATTTGGTGTTTGGTAAGTGTTAACTTTGGACTCTCCCCCTATGTGTTCTGCGGCTGCTCACTGCTATTTTGAAAGTTCAACTTGTGTGTTTTCTTGTGACGCCAACCTTCCCTTCATTTTTTTTTTGGAACTTAACCAAATGTCTTATAAGTAACGGGTTAATTGGTTTTCTAGCGCTGGCATCAGGGGGATGGCAATTAGGCAAGACAATGCTCTTGATATGGGCTTTGATTCAACTCCCCCTGGAGCCGCACACAACAATGAGCTCCTTTTTATCAAGGATGCGAGCTCTGTTTGTGGGCTGACGCACTTGAAAGAATAACAATCCCAGATGCGATACTGCAGACAGGCATTTCCACAGATGTTTTACAGGTAAAAAGAGCGTCGACCGCATTAAAGCTGCAGCATGCACATCTTCCGCACCACACAAAATGATGCGGCGATGTTGTTCTCTATGTATAAATCTCAAGTATATCACAGCACATATCGCATAGCACGCTGTTTTTTTCAATTAATGCGAGTCAAGTTGACCTACATGAATATATGCATAGGGATCCATGGGCGCCCATGAAGGCTTATAAACCAGGGGTGGCCAATCCTGCTCCCGGAGAGCTCATTTCTTTCATAGTTTAACTCCAACCCTATTCAAACACACCTGAACCAGCTAATCGATGTTATCTGAATTACACGTGGGTGTGATGGAGCCGGGATGGATCTAAACTCAGCAGGAAAGCAGCTCTCCAGCTTCACCATTGATCTACACATAGTATATTAGGTCCCATCTCGTATCTAGCCAATCGACGTTTGTAAAAACAATGTAAATGTTTCATTGGTCACTTACCTTTGTTAATCAATTCGACTGTCTAATTGCAGCTCGTAAAGAAGCTCCAAGACTTCGTTCACCAGACACACATGCTAATATCAAAAACCAATTACGCTAAACTAATGAAGAAACCAAATTGCCCTCAAGATGTTTCGCGTCGTGACGAATCAATAAAGAGGCATGATTACGTACAACAGGGGGCCACATAAAGCGCGGGACCACAGCAGTGACTCCCGTTGCTGGGGTCAGACACTGATTCACTGACAAGTGCTCTAGTAAGTAGTTTTGTCACAGATGTGCGACCTCTGCCCTTAATCAGGACACTTTTTTTCTTCTTTGCCACTTCTCCAATCAGGGAGATCAGTCACAGTGGATGATAAGGGTCTATTCTGAGCGGGCGACACCGGGGGGGGGGTGGGTCGGGGGCTTTTAACACACATCAGATAACATAAGAGCCATACTAGGGAGAGTGTGATGCGAGACGGATAGTGTATCACGAGTGCTAATCGCTTCCTCACGAGGGACCCAATCAAGTGCGGTTGGCTCCTGAGATGTGGCAGGCGAGCGGGACCTTCCCTGACACCATGGCACAGATGGATAAACAATGTATCGTGCGAAAGGGTGCAAACCACTGACCTACATTCATTATCTGGGGACTAACTGGATTCCTTAGTAAAGTGAGGTGTTTTTTAAAGAAGAATTTCAGCTTTAATTGGGATGATTCACCACCCCCCCCCCATTCCCGAACATTTTCCTGTTCTTCTCTCATGTCTCGTGCTTTCTGGGTAATTACTTCCATCATGTCAAAGTGTTTGTAAAGATTTTCAAATGAGGAGCTGCGAAGTGTTGTTCTATCAGACTCAACAACCGCCCACATGGGAAACACCGGACATGGTGGACACATCTGATTCTTTCTGCTGCGGATGCAAACATGCTTTGGATGTGATGCTGTCAAAAAAAAAGTATTAACTACGTAGTTAACAGAAGATTCTGTCATCATTTTTACTCTGCACAAAAATATTGTGATGATACTTAAGCTTTTTCTTTCATTACATTTACAAATATTTCGAAAATATTCTTTAAAAATTCTCTTTTTGCTTCACACAAAACCAACAGAGTTAAATAAATGATGACCGAATTTTCATTTCCTTTAATTCAAACACAAACCTGGGAAAGGGAAGTCTTCACATTAAACAAACAAAGCCTAAAGAATCCACCAAACATCTCACACATACTCAAAAATAACGCCACAATGAACATATTGTAAAAGACGAGACACTTACCACCTCCTCCCCCGAGCAGAGACGAGTTCGCTGTTGAGAAAACAAAAAAGAAAAGCAACATGAGTATGCGAATTAAAGAATACTTTAGAAGAAGCACTCCAAAGCACAGAACGCTACATCACACTATCAATCAGATGAGAGCTGAGACATAGAACCTGAAGGTCAAGAACACTCCAAAACCAGGAAGTCGTATTGAATAGATATTTGAGCTGGAAACCGTGCTGCGAAAACGCTATCATTATATTTCTAAATGAACGCCTGGGCTGTGTGTTTTCTTTGAGAGCCGTGGGGTCTGCGTGTAGGTCCGGCACGGTGAGTTTAAGCAGATGCCACTGGAAGCAGGCAAGCGTTTGATGCCCTATATCAGAAGGGTGATAATGCGACAGGTGGCTCAGGGTCCTGCTGCAGAAATCCCTCCTCGTGACTAGATAAGAGCGCTCCCCTTTTCTCAAGAGTGACCATCAGACATACAAATGAAGGTACCTAACCCTGCAGGACAGGTTTCGCATTGGAATACTGTTACAATATCTTTGGTTTATACAGGAAAGGTGGGGGGGCAACAAAAGTTTCATGAGTAGGTATCAAAACACATTTAAGAATGACCAGACTTTCATCATCTGGTACTTATACTGCAAGTCTATGAAAGATCAATGGGGAGATTAAAGGAGAATAAAAAAACTGCATTTGGCTAAAAAAGGCAAAAGTTCATTGGAAGGATAGAGGAAGCGTTTGTTTTTCATCTCGCCTGCCCAATTCAGTCCCTAATGGATCTGGGTTTTATGAATCAAAAGCAAATTTAAAGCAAACAGACAGTAATTTAAAACTGAGAATACTGTAAAATTGCTTCTGACCTGGAAAAGAGATTATTTAAGTATTAAAACTGAAAGACATAACCAGTTATTTCAATTTTTTCTCACACATCTTTATCCCAAATTCTGCACTATTCCAAAAAAAATCCAAAAGCATTTATATATTTAATGAGCTTTCTAAGAGTAGTTAACATTTGTATGTCAAGCACAAAGAATGATGTCATAGTGTGCGTCTCTCTCTCTATCAGACGTATTTTCCGCACTGTCATAGGTTTCACGTAGGTGTGTTTTTGGATGATACTCACTCTTCACATAGTCCTCAAAACAATCAGAAATCTTAAAAGCATCATACGAGAAAACTGTGAGTGTGTGCTGACAGAATTCACATTCCATTTTTTGTTGTTTAGACAATAAGAATGGAGATAACAGCGTGATGATGGATGAGTGTATAACTGCCAGACTGCTGTTGACAACTACACTTCTTCAAAGTCTAGGTCATTTTCCAAAAAAATATTTTTTCTGACAAACAAAAATAAGTCAAACATCACTGTGCAGACAATATTGATTTTTGATTGGGGAATGTGAAAGATGTACATGTATATATATATATATATATATATATATATATATCATCAAACCTAACCCCACAGATATAAAAAAAACACTACTTTTAACACTGTTATATTATTAACCCAACCCTGGTGACATGCGCCTTTAAGGCCATAATCTAGATATTCCTACTAGGTGTAAACAGGGCTTCAGAACTATCATGGCTGATATCCATTGAAAATTTCAGACATAATCCAAAGACATATATAAGAGTTTCAACACAGCACAGACACTCTAATGGTGTGCCAGAGAGCTTTCCCTACAACGACAGCACGGCTTCCCAGTGGGAACGCCAAGAACGTTGAGAATAATGACCCAAGAGGGCCCTTTTATTTTTTACTTTCTGTAATATTTCTTTCCCTTTGTGCTTCAGTCTCTACTGGTTATTTCTGATCTTTCTTTGGTCTTTATTCAGAGAGAACAAGCGTCTAGGAAAAACTGTTACCTCCACTGAGATCAACAACAAGACTAACCCCAAACCAACTGATATCAAGGGAGACATTAAAATTCTCAAAATCGATGGGGACTTTCCTTTACAGAGAGAAAGGAAAGCGGGTGAGCTTTGAAGAACATCTCGGTGCTGGCGTGATGTTGCACTGGCTACTGGCAGCATGATCCGAAGTGACAGGAACTTCAATTTAAACAGGTCATAGTTAAAATCTAAACAGAAATCCACACCAGAGGTATAATCAGGTCTGATCACATTAATACAGTTGTGGCTAAAATGGGTAGAGCTGTTGCAGTTGTGCGTAAATGTGCACAGTTTCTAAATTCACAGCTATTTAGTCGTGTTGTGTGTACGTTGGTTTTGTGTCATTTAGATTACTGTTCTGATGTATGGTCTGCTGCATCAAGTAGTCATTTAAGAAAATTACAAGTGGCTCAAAACAAGGCTGCAAGACTGGTTCTTGGTTGTTCTTCGAGAACCAATGTTGCGGAGATGCATGAACGTCTTGCTTGGATGTTGGTCAAGCATAGACTATCTGCTAATATGTTAGTATACCTTCATAGAATTATTACCATTCGGACTCCTACATTTTTTTATGATAATATAATTTACTAATCAGATATGCATTTACATTACACAAGAGGGGCGAATAGTCGACAGATCTCTTTACCCCTACCTAAATCTGACTCTATGAAGAGGACAGTGTTTTATAGGGCAATTGTGTTTTGGAACAATCTTCCAGTTGGGGTTCGTGAAATTAAGGGAAAAACTGGTTTTAAAAAAAGACTAAGACTGTATTTGTTGTTAACATCATTAGATTGTATTATGTGACACTTATTTTATTTAATTTTATATTTAATTTTATTTTTTTTGTTCTCTCATGTGTATTTACATATGATATATTTGGGAGTAATTGTGATTGTAATTATTGGGTTTTTGTATGTATTGTTTGGACCCCAGGAAGACTAGCTGTCGTTTCGGCGTCAGCTAATGGGGATCCTTTTGAAATAAACAAATAAACAAATAAACAAATGTCATATTGCTCATTTGATTGAGACATTTATCATCGTACACCAGTTACCTCACTCTTCATCTCATTTTCAGGTATACGAGTATGGTTAAATATGTATTGTGTATGTATTAAATCACAACTGAAATGCCTAACCAATCATCATCTATTTTATAACAATAACACAGAAACCTAAACAGCATTATAAATTATTAGTATTTTGATTATCTATGTAAACTCACAAGCTTCCTTCTTTAGACACAAAACAAACGTGGACCCATTGACTTTCATTGGCCCAAGTCTTGCAATTGTTCAACTGAATACAAACAAATAAGACAAAAAAAGAGAAAACAAACATCTCCCAACAATGTCATTCTACAGCAGGAAAGCAGACATGAAAACAACCATGAGCTCCTCCTGTGTCATCCTGGATCTCTGACCTGCTGGGTGTTCACCCTTGATAAGAGCACAAAGTCTGTATCTAGTAAAGTTTTCCTGTGCTCTCCAGGTCATAAATCCCAGTTAAAGCTTCCCCTCATTCTGACGCGGGCTGGTGGGACTCACAGAGGTGGGCGTCCCGCTAAGCTCGTAAATCTAACAATACAGCAACGCCGAGATTGTGCTGGTCATTAGTTAGTGTCAGAAAACAACACGGACGCGCCGGCCTCCACCATGACGACATCCTCACACGTTCCTATACTTCCACACACACAATTGCATCTTCCTGCATTTTCTTTAACACTCATTGTTGATGCCAAGCAGTTAAAAGCTCCTAGTACTTTCCTGTTGGCCCAACAGGTAAGCTCAGGTTGCTCTGTATTGAAATATCACAGACAGTAACACAACACAAAGGTGTCAAAAAGTGTAGAACCGCGAACGATAAAGACACTTCAGAAAAATTGACAGGAATGGCAAGCTTACATTGGTGTACAATTTTCACTTTATGGTCATTTGTTATGTAGAAGAAGCTTATTCATAGTGAATTATGGTATGCTGACGGTACAGTCCTAGAGCTGCATGGGGATATAATTTGATATCCTGATATTTTTTGAGATTTCACACACTGTATATCTTATCATTTTTGTTAGGGGCGTTAACAGACAGATCTTAAAACTAGTCCCAGACTAAATGTTAGAGGTGTCTTGATGACTACTTGCACTGATATATGTTAAAATATAATAATGTTTTGTCTCATGATGCACACAGTAATTTTTTTTATAGTATGTTTTAAAAACGACCAAAATATCCTGATTTAACAAAATCCTAGTCCTAGTTAAAGAGCTAATCCCTGTCGAGGAAACCATCTCAAAATGTTGAGTGAAAAAACATCCTAAAAATATATATTTTTTAAAGTAACGATATTTAATATTCATGATTTTCTGTAATTTTATGTTTTCAGCACAATTATCTCATGAATACCTAATATTGAATATATATATCACCCTGCTATACTGTACATTTATATATCTGCCAGGACCTTTATGGGTGGTTTCCCAGACAGAGATTATTTTAAACCAGGACTAGGTCATAGTTTAATTAGGGAATTTAAGTGAGTTTAACAAATTTGAATGATTTTAACATGCCTTACTAAAAACATTACTTGTGTGCATCTTGAGAGAACAAGAAGGCAATGATGTATTTAAAGATATGTCTGTGCAAGTTGTTTTCCGTTTGGATAGCTCGTACATTTATTTTAGTCTAATCCCTATCTGGGAAGCTGCCCCTAAATTAACCAAGCAAACACACTTTTATACTCTCTTTTTTGCTAGTTTTTTTTTAAGCTCTAAGCTCTTATGATGTCAAGTTCAAAAAATAAGATCAGTTTATATAAAAATAAGATTTTTCCACAAAATTCAAGCAAGTACAATATACACATGTCAAAAGGAAGAAAACGCTATATTTAGCATCCTGAGATACTTCACATGACAGTATCTAGTTCGAAAATATATGCCTTTCGTGATGCAGAAAGTTCATATGTTTGCCTCATGTCAAAGCCAAAAGCATTATTCCAAAGTTCAACAGTTCAGCCATGTGAAAACCCAGCCAGCGAAATCCTCAAAATGGGAATGATAGGTGAACCACCCCCAGCTCACACATACACGTCTGCCTTCCACTTCATGAGACGGCTTAACTAGGTCTGCCAGTCAGCCCGAAATTTTGGGTTAAGTCATTACTACAGTAAGCAATGGCTTGTACACTACCACACACACACAAAGACAGACACATGCACACACAGACACACTCCCAGAGCATTCTGCAAAATCACTCAAGGTTGAAAATATCAGTGAGAACCCATCTCATGTCAGAAAAGCTCAGCGTTAAATTGAACCAAGTCTTGTGGGTAATGATAAGACTCTTTATTAACCTCTGAAACAGAGAGAAATACGGACGGGCGAGAGAGAGGGAGAGAAAGAGACAGGCTGTATTTCTCTTTTAGAAGCACATTAAAAATACATGCGGTTTTGCCTGACCCAGGCGCAGCGTAGTGCGATAATTCTGCTCGGCTCTTTTGTTCTTTATTGCATCGAGTTCTCCCAGAGGAACCCGTCTGAAACCGCCGAGCACCGGAGCAGGACAAGCTGAATCAGAGAGTACGGTACCAGAACAGATCTCTCATCTCTCTCTCTCTCTCTCTCTGTATATACACTTATATAGCAGTCAAGAGTGGAAAAGCCTAAAAGCACTCAGTGGCAAACTGGTTCTGATCAAAGCTCCTCACTCTGCACATCAGTGAGGTCCGTTCACATGACACATCAATACAGCCCTGCATCCCAGGCAACTGTACGAGGAGGGATTCTAATCCCCAACATGCCCTGGAATAAGATGATCAAGAGATCTTCAATCATAGCTTCCAAGGCCAGCTTGAGTAAATTATGAAAGGTCCAGAGGCAGGTGAAGGATGAATGAGGTGGAAGAAGCAGTTTTATAGACAGGTATGCATCTGGAATGGACACAAACATCTAAACATGACCCTGGGGTATAGGAGAGTGGGGTAAACTGTTCCACATATTATGCTTTAGGGAAGGATGAAATACTTACAATTGTTAAAAATGTTAAGTTTTTAAATAGATATTGGCCCATCTGCTATGAAGTGATTGATAGAAATCCTAGAAAAGTAATCCATAAACTAGGAAACCGTGACTACTCGTATAATGAGATGTTTACTCTCATTTACTTTATTTTATTTATTTTTTTTCAACATTTGTAATATAATTTTCTGCATATGACACACTTTACCCCACAGCTACCTGGATCAATTTGATTTGACCATACGTATTTTTTATGATTTTTGATACAGCTTGCCCACTGACACAACTGAAATAAACACACAAAATCAACCTGCGACAACAGAAGGCTGGGCATCAGTTAATTTGTCTTGCTATCCCAGCGAGCCTTCTCTACACAATATCAATCACAGCAGTTGCCGATACCAGGCCAAACAACTGCAGCTCAATACTAACCTGACCTTCAAACTTCTAACGATCAACCGGCCCTGAAAAAAATATCTAGATTTTCTAACTTTGAAACACATCTCCTAACCTACAATAATAAATATATGCCCTGCGCATCTGTTTGTCTCAACAGAAATCTCTTTACTTGGAGATCTTCTCTGCTTTTTGTGCATCAACCGGTTCATTTGTGTGAGGACAAATATCAGATACAAAGCCGTTGCAGCAAAACACTGAAGTGCATCATCATGAATGCATGACGGTGCCGTGGGACCTGTTGAGAACGGGAGCAAGACGGAGCTAGAATTGTTACACGGAATGGTCCTTGATTCATTTTCATCATAAATTCTAAAAAACGTGTCAGATGCATTCTGGATGGCCCAGACTTGCCTACTTAAAGAAATTCTCATCAAAAGCGCAGAAAGAGAAAACTAGGCTACATAATTCATCAGCCCTTCACAAATTTCATGCCACTCTCAACTTCGAGTTTTCCTTTGAAGGACACGGGAGAGAGCTTTTTTGACAGAGCAGCTTTTACTCTTCTCAAAAGGCCAGCGCTTGATGAAGTTCCTTTTTAAAACAAAGAAATTCAAACACCGCATGCACAACATATAACAGTCGTATTGTGCCTTCTTGTAATGTTTCCAAATGTTTCTAGGAGGCATGATGTCATCAAAACTTTGAGTTTTGCATAACTACAAAATGCAGTGTCTATTAAAGGGACAGATCACCCAATAATAAACATTTTGACATTATTTTTCCTACTATGGTAGCCGATGGTGGCCAAGAACTGTTTGCTTACAAGCATTCTTCCTATCCTATCCCATTATTAATATTCATGTTTTTGAGTCATCTTTAGTACCTCCACAAACGTATCAATACAATGACTTTGTTCACTTGTTACATTTCCTATCTAACAATCTCGCTTCTATCCTTCTAATGTCCTTCCCCCTTAGATGTGATGAGCATAAAAAGAGCAACAACAAACAATAATGACAAGAAATAATGACGCTTGCACAGATGAATGTTGAGATGGCCTGATACATTGTGCGAGGTGTTATGATTCATCACTTGAAAGTAAAAAAAATAAAGAAACAGGATATAAAACCAGACAGTCTCATTCTGTTGGTCTGGCCCGGATGACTTCAATCACTAAAACAACATTATAGTTGATTCTAAAAGATCCGATGTGGAAGTCTTATATAAGAGGCAAAAAATGGGTCAGGACTGTGAGAGAACAGACTCATCAAAAAATAATTTGTTCAGCACCACGCACGCCTGTTTACCAGGAAAAAACTAGCACTAATGTATTACAAAGACAGATTCTTTTAACATTAGGTATAGACTATATGTCTGATTAACATGACCTTTGAGATGTGTGGGACGAGCAGAAAGAGTACAATCAAAGAAAACGGAGGTTTATGTAAGGCAGAACATACAATCATGACCACAGGTCTGCAAGCACTGTTAATGTCAGATTTGCTGATGTGAAGTGATGTGACGGCCAAATAAGGTAAGTCATACTCAGAATTTGTCCCATTCTGCATTGACACAATTTTGAAAAATTGCAAAACTTTTAAACACCTTTTTTGTCAGGTTATTAAAGGTCCAGTGTGTAATTTTTTGGAGGATCTATTGACAGAAATGCAATATGATATGAACAACTATGTCTTCAGAGTTGTATTAAGACCTTACATAATGAAGTGTTCTGTTTTCATCTCCTTATAGAGCGTTCCACCCGAACGCGACTTGCGCGAATGAATCGCGCTATTCGTGCGTAGTTGGATGCTTGAACATTATGAGTTTACTCGCTTCATTTGCACGAGAAATTCGCTTCATTCGCGCGTGAAATTCGCATCACTACAGACGGGAATTCGCGTCATGGGAGCGGCTTCTGTCAGGTGGCTCCAGTCTCGTACATATTCATATAGTTTAAATTGAGTAAAGAGCATTTTTTTACTCACTCACTTTCTTCCAAGCAAGTTCCGTTTTATTCCGGTTTCGATAAAAGTAAGATGTATCGTACAGCTCCGGGTATCCACATACAGCAACAATGATTTTGTCCTCAATTGTTGTTTTGGATTTCTGCCTATCACGTCACTACTAGAACAAGCTCCTGATTGGTTCACACGGTTTGAATTTTTGCCAAAGTTCTGATTTTTTAACTTGCTTGGTTCGCACGATTCACTTGTTATGTGCGTCAAACGCCCGAAAGGTCAATTCGCGCCGCAGGATGTCCTATCGCGTCTTCATATTGTGTCAAAATATCAGATTCAACACAGACAACAGCATATTCGAGGTTAAAGGCGAAACAGAAGAACAAATAAGCTTGGTTTGCTGGAGATTTCTTTGTTCTGCTAAACACATACGTCAGTAACCAAACCGATCTCATCCCCCATTGACTCCCATAGTATTTATTTTCCCTACAAAGGCAGTAAACGGGGGATGAGATCTGTTTGGTTACTGACATTCTTCCAAATATCTTCTTTTGTTTTCAACAGAACAAAGAAATTTATACAGGGGCGAGTAAATGATGACAGAATTTTTCTTTATGGGTGAACTATCCCTTTAACAACAAAAAACAAAGGTCTCAATGAAGTATGTAAAGCTACGGCATTCAGTTCAAAGCATCGGAAATGTATTCCAGCTACTTGAACATAAAACTATGGTCGGTTTTTGCACCTCACAAGGAAAAGCGTCACGCCTGGATTAAAATCTCACGCCAACTGCGCCCACTGTTACTCGGTGAGCCATAAAGAGGAGATAAACAAGGTTATTACCCAAACCTGCATGGTATCATTAGTGCCCAGGGCCACACACAAATAGAGGCGATATCAGAGCATCATGGCTACTGAACGTTTATAGCCGTATTTACCTGAACATAAAACCATCATAGGAAAAAATTGTGCCTATTTTTGCATCTTTTAATGGTGCGCTATTCAGATACCTCCCAGAACTTACATACCCAATGTGCAGCTCTTCAGATGCTCACATCTTTAATGAGCACAAAATAACACTACATGCGGCTTTTAGAACAGAAACTAGCAAGGGGTAATTGTAACCATATTAGGCAGATTATGACCAGGGTCCAGGAAAAAATTTGGTTTGAAAACAAACGTGCAGATGTCTCTGATTACAGTTAAAAACAAATACGGTAATGGACTACAATGAAGAATTAATCAGAAGCAGCTCTTGCACCTGGAACAAAAGATTTCATGACTGCTTTAAATCTCCAGAGATGTTTTGATTGGGCCAAATGACGTTTCATCAAAAGAAGTTCACATTAAACCCAAGTGCAAAATGACTCTGATAACGCGTACTTTGGATGGATCTGTTTTTAGTTCAGAGGACCATTTTCCAGTAAGCACTTAAAAACAAGCTGCAGGTTTGGAGCAGACTGTAGTTAAGAAGGTATTTGAGGGATGCATGTTATGTCTTCGATAAGTGGCAAAGGGAAAGTTGAAGGCCAAGTAAAAGGCAATCAACCTGAATATTAACAACAGAGATTTGCATAAGCTTCAATTTGAATTTCAATGGCATCAAAATGGGAGCCCAAGGATTTGAGGTAGACGCCTGAAAGTGCTCACCAATCACTCATACATACAAAACATGTACAACTTTTATAAAAAAACTGTCACCCTTTAATCTTAAAGTGATAGTTAACCCAAAAATGAAAATTCTGTCATCATTTACTCACCCTCCTGTCACTTCAAAGCTATGTGACTAGCTTTCATCCGCAGAACGCAAAAGAAGATATTTTGAAGAATGTTGGTAACCGAACAGAGCCTGCACCCATTCATTTCTATTGTATGGACACAGAACCAATGCAAGAAAATTGGTGCCGGTTTACAACATTCTTTTCAGCATTTTCTTTTCAAATCTGCAGAAGAAAGCTTGAGTAAATGATGTTAGTATTTTCTTATACAGCTTTATTCATCTAGCTGCTATATTATAGAGATAATATTCTGAAAAATATACATTATTTCATATCAGGCGTTTCAAATACATACAAGACAGTAATACAAATCACACATCATGGTAGATTTACATCTGCCCCACATCTTATATACAAACTCAGACTCTTTGCTTCAGTACATCTGAACATGCTGTTTATCACTGCTTGACAGCCTAGATCTAGTGTCTGATGCAATCTTTTAAGACCCCCTTCTCCGATAAAAGAAGCTAAATATTAGCTCAGAGAGGGTTTGAGCGTATATAAGAGCGCATGTGTCTAAGTGCGTTACATAAACGCTGGTATGCGTTCGGCAGTGGAATTCCCACAGTGTGGATAATTGTCTTTCGTCTCATGAGCGTTTATACCTCTCAGTACTCCACATCTCCATTGGAGGCAAAATAACATCTATTGCTTTGCATCACGCTGCAGTGGCATCTGGCGAAATTCATTTTTCAGAAGCAACTACCAGGACACTGTAAATTGTTATTAGAGAATCAGGGCAAATGAGCTTGAATGTGCGTGAGATTTTGCAAGATGCAAGATGCCAGATTCACAAATCTTTCACGCTCTCCAGGAAGAACGAATCCTGATGCTGCTCGCTCTATACGGGAGAGAGCTAAATGCGAGAGCTAAACATCTCAGTGAATGTTGATATTAATAATCAAGAATACTTATATTGTTGTGTTAATACTACACATGTGATAACAGAACATTTTTCAGTGTCTCTAGCACAGAAGGTGGCAGCTTTGCGGCCTTTTACATTCTGTCTTTAGGTCCACAGTGGTAACAAACTCTCTCTAAGCCACCTTGCACTCTTGAGATTGATTCATCGGCCAAATACGAAAAAAATAAACAATATAAAAAAGGACTTTGACTAATTAATAAAAAAAGATCTTACAGTAGTATCGTTAACAAGAATGAAAAAATGAAAAAATCAATATTACGTCAAATCTACTGCATTCCCAGCTGACATTGTCCCTTATAGATTTTTAATACAAATCATAGTTATAAGAATGGTAAATCAGAGTTTATGTAAAAAAAACTGTTCGCTGTCAGCACTGCCATGATATTTTCCCATAATGCACCATTACAACAGTTACACTCACCTGAAACAGGTATACACACGAAGGAATACTCTTAAATCATGAACAGCCTTTCTAGAATTTGTATGAAAAACACAAATTTGACCTTTCCAGGAACCTGACCGAATTTGAGTGCCCTAACATTGATTAGTTGCTGAGTTTCTGTAAATAAACCTCAATACCTAGATCATAGCTCAGTTAAAATTCTAATAGAGACGTCGAGCAAACAGAAAAAAAATATCTTATGAAAAGCACATGAAAGCGGATGACCTTCACCGGCTAGAGAAATGAGGAGTAACACATTTCTAGAAGCCCCTGATGGATGTGAATGGCAAGACCCGTCTTTTTTTACTTATGTAAAAAACAGAAAAGTAAAGTTAACTAATAGTTGGTGTGAAATTCTCTAGTAAGTAAATAATGAGTATGATGGAAAGAAAACCACTCAGTGAACACTTCATCGCTAATAAAACAGTCAAATTTGGTAAAATCATGTATTTTTTAACAGATATTCACGTCTTTTTGAAATACGTGGCAAAACTGTTCAATTACAGCAAATTTACAAGAAAAACATACTTTTACAGGGAACTTTTTTTATGGTATATTTCTGGCAGCCTAGCTAGAATTTTTTTCCAGTCTAATTTAAAAATATGGTCAAAAAACATCAATTTACATGAAAAATTACAAAAACAGAGAAGACTGCTATTTTTATTTTTGAGGGGGATTCACAGTGTATATTTCTCAGTAAAACTGTGTAATTAGGCCACCTGACAAGAATCATCTCATTCTGCTGGTAAGCAAGAAACCTCCACGTCCTTGCATCTCAAGGACATTCCATTTGAAATGCATTGAATGTCACGTCATTCTTTTCAACGCCTGCTTAACTCGACTTGGCTCTTCTGTCAGTGACCAATCAGTTTGGACGTGCCGAGACAAGCCCCCTGTTTTCAAACCCCTGGCTGCTTGCTTGCTGTCTTGTTTGATCTACCTTTCCTTAACCAGACGCAGGTAAACAAAACACATTTTGAAAGATTCCATTCTGGAAAAAAAAACCCATGATCCCATGAGCCAGGGTGATTAATTAGGGGGTTTTTGAAACGGGGGGCGTAAACACTCCCTGCCAGGAGGTAAATTCAGAGACGTCAGAACCCGACAGTGCACCTGTCAACTGCTAGATGACTCCTCACCTTTGTTTGTGTCCACACTCTTGGTTTATACAAAGTCGCATGAATTTAGTCAAGACGGAGGGCAAATTAAAGTGAAGCAACAGATGGGCTTAATGCATGATGTGATTAAAGCTCAACTCATCAAGAACACAACCAGCGTCCTATAAGATTTGACCATTTTGTTTTGTTATCTACGGATTAAAATACCACAGAAATGGAATTGAACTTTAGGATGCAACAAGACTGAATAAGAGTACAGTGCAATTTATTGACTTAAAACCTGGCTTGTCTTAAAGGGGCAGTTCACCGAAACATAATTCTTTCATCATTCCGTGTCATTTTAAACCTGTATGGCCTTAATTCTTCTGCAGAAAACAAAAGAAGATATTTTCAAGAATGTTGCTAACAAAACAACACTGGCCCCATTGACTTCTACTGTATGGAAACAAAACCACAAAGACATTAAAAGCATATCTTCCGTTATGTTTCTCAGAAGAGAGACATTGGCCTACAGGTTTTGAATAAAAGGATAGTGATTTTTCTTTCATAAAGAATACAGAATGATGTACAATCACAGTAAACAGCTTGACAGGTCAGTCAAATAATGAACTCCTATTTAAAATAAATGACTTGGTTGCAAACTGTTGTCAGTATAAATGTCTGCTCTTAAAGCAGAACTGCTAGAAATCTTTAAATTCGACTAAACTCCATCACAAATTAAAGGACAGCACCAAAACCGCTGTAAAAACAGATGCAAGTGAAGCAGTGGCCTAGTGTTCCAGGCACAATAAGGTATGGTGCTCGCACAAAACTCACAGGTTTGAATCAAGTCCTCCTCCTGTTTCCATAATATTGTGCCATCTCTACAGCACAGACTGAATCAATATGCTGAGTGAAGGTCTATTTAATAAAATATCTACATTCTTTTGGCACACTTAATACACTACAAGTAAGAACTTATCCACTAAAAGTGTCATCTAACCATATAAGTGCTTAAACAAACCGCCTGTGTATAATGCTTTCATACAAGCGTTTATCTTTTTCTCCCAAACTCTGTAGCAAAGTCCTATCCGACTGTAAGCTGCTACCTCAAGCTGCTTAAAATCTGAGGTTCCGTCCCACCAATCTCAATATTCAATTGAAAAGTCCCAGCGAGAGCCTGCAGTTTGATATAATAGAAGCAGCGCTGCTAAATTGGGATTTGGCATCAGATTAAGCTCTCTATGATATTTCTCCCTGAGCAGACTAAAAGAATGTGACACTGGTAAGATTAGAGGAGGACTTCAAAGAAGTGGGATTTTGTGATCATTAATGGACGTCCTAATTACTGAGGATGCAGTGGCGCTCTCTCTCTTCACGTCCATAACGAGGCACGGCTGCCGTTAAAGTCACAAAAGTGTCTCATTGGCATCTCGGATGAATTCTGCCACACTGATGCACTTGGATAAAATGAAGACTCTTCAACGCTGTCATTTTCTTTAAAGCACACCTGGGTGCTTTGCTCAGTCGTGGAGAAGATGACAGGCCATATGAAATGAGCAAGAGCTGCCACAGGTAATCATAAATTATACTGTGAAGATATTTAGCACAACCAGCAGTTTCTAATAAAATAAATGCTAATAAAATTTGTCATAATTTACTCAAGTTGTTCCAGATCTGTATGAATTTCTTGGTTCTGACGAACACAGAAATATATTTGGAAAATGCTTATAACCAAACAGTCATTGGCCACCACTGACTACCATTGACTTTATAAATGACTTTGTTCTGGTGTACACAAAATAAGATATGACTACAATTGGAATGTTGACTATGGTAGTCTGAAAATTGAGAAATGTCTCCGTGTTTGTGTACATACAATGGAAGTCAATGGGGGCCAATGTAGTTCAGTCACCATGTCTTCAAAATCTATTTTCTGTATCTATTCTTTCCATGTTCTGCAAAAAACTGGTTTGGAATGACAAGAATAAATAAATACAGAAAAGCCTTTCTGGGTGCACTATCCCTTTTATCTGAAGGTAAACATTTCACCCTCTTCCACAGATAAGATCTTAAAGCAGGGTTTCCATAAACCCACCCGCACGCAAACAAAAACAGACAAAACCAGTTTAGTTCAACTTAGACACTGTAAACGCAGAAAATGTAGCCTTCTTATCTCCTCAACTTTCATCTGGATTTCTGTCTTCCTGTAATGTGGGCATACCACACGCGGCAAGGAATTCAACACGGAACGGTTTACGGATATCTAAAGCTCTGGAGAAGACAGCACACCCGTTTGTACTCGAGGTGGATCCATCAGACTCTGTATAAAGATCCAGCAGATGTCTTGAACTCCCTGACAGCCTCTCTTCCTCAAATCTCCTAACACACTTTCATGTGAAGTCCTATCAGCCAGCGCCAGGCCTGAGGAAGAAAACTGTCTGGGCTCTCCGAAGGTTCTTGTCAGGATGACAGGCAAAACCCTGAGGTAATGTTCAATGCGCTTGTCCAATCATCAACCTCCCCTGGCAATGGACGCTGTGGTCGGCAGTTCACAGGTGGCTGCCTGTTGCTGATTGGCTGTTGGAATCACATGATTAGATAAAGGGTCAAAAAGCAGGCAGAGGTAAGCGGGACGGGATGTGGTTTATAGTGCACTTCCATCATTAATTAGAGCAGACAAAAGAAAGAGGAATAATGTAAGTAATGTTAGACCGCTGACTAAAGCACTTGGCTTTCCGTTTAGCTTGATGTTTCTGTAAAACGCAACCCATCAAAACACCCCCTCCATTAGATCTGTGGTGACATCGGTTACAGTTTTGCTAAAACTAAAATAGAAATATCAGATGCAGATATGTACCTACAATAAGCCTGCGGCAAGCAAAACTCCCGAAACCCGACTCTTGGATTAACCTCCACAAGCTCTTCGCGCTTAAGTGAAACAGATCGGCCCTCGAAATACAGGGAGTCAGGGACCCCCCTGCGGTCACCTGTGCTCCCGCAGTCATGCGAGCCCTTTGGGCGAACAGGGGCAGGCGCAGATGTGACAGCCGATGTGAAAGGAGAGCAGTTTAAGTCGAGCCCTGAGTGACAGGATCAAATGTCAGCACACTATTTTATCCACGCAGGACTAAAGGCACAGTCTTTTACTCAACTGGACAAATGTTCCCGCAGGAGTACGAATGCCTCTCCCTACAGCCGAGCTCCCTCTGCTTCTAGGGCCTGTTTAAAGGAAACCCAACGTCACCGTGCTCCCTGAGAATTTCAGTCCTCCCTCCATCCCTTTACTGAGTGGGACCCATTCATTCTTCAATTGGGCTTAATCATGTTTGAATCGAGTAACAGGCCTCTGTCAATCTTGGCAAGTACTCAGGTTGCAGATATGCAATCTCCGATCAGGTCCCTGAGGCATTTTTAACTCATATATAAATAAGGGGATTGTCTCCTGCAAAAATATATGATATGTCACCGCTGGCCAGACAGAAGGGATATGTTACCATCAAACGGTCTAGACAGCCAGCATGGAAATCTGCAGGAAAATCAAGGAGGGGAAGACTGGATATCTTTCAATCTTTGCTTTCTCTGCATCTCATTCTGAAAAATAGGTTAGACAAAATGAAAGTGAAAAAAACTGCTTCGGAGCCTAACAATATTTCCTACTCCGGATTCCGGTCGCTGGGGGTGCAGATTACGCCTTGCAAAACTCGCACCAACCTTAACCGAACACGGTTATTTTTTCAGATGATTCTTAACCTGGATAGGAGAACAGAGCGATTTATGTCCGATGGAGCGAGATGGCCGTTTCCACGCTCCATGCCAAGGGAGTTTACTGCTGCCACCGTGCTAATGCAATCTATGATCTCCGCTGCCCCAATTAAAGAGAGAAATATCCTCTAAACAGCTGGAGAAGAAAGGCCTCTTAGGAAAGGGCAAACTGCTTTTAATGTCAGAAGTCTCATTTATGCAGAGCATCTGCTTTTCAGGGAGTTTTATAGGCGGTGTGTCGGCACACAGCCGTGGCTGGCGAGCACATAGACCTGACCATCTGGAGCGACTGTAAAACTGCGTCTGTGCTGCGTTTGGCGAGCGAAGATGCGGAGACGTAGGACAGCGGAGCAGAAGCCCACTCACGGTTGAGTCAGCGATGACCTCGTTCTGGCTTCGTCTCCATTATACACAATCAGGTTACTCTTTCCTGTCTGCTACAGTATAAATTACACGCCATCCGTCTTTAGACCCATTAAAGTCTGCTTTGCTGGGGATCTTTGCAATAAGATGAAATATAATTTGTGTTCTTGTATGATAGATAAATTCACAGTTTCTCCTTCTGCTAGTCTTCAATTTGCCCTTCAGTTATAGGCGCCGTTATGTTATGTACAATGTTAACAAAAGACCACAATTTAATTTTCAAAACAATAGATCTTCTGTCTAATTTAAACATCATGAAACCATGATTTCCTTAAAGACTCTGGCACTACTAAAACCTCCGACAGTAAGCTGGCAGTCCGTCATAGCTAATGGAAAAAACGTTGCTACATCAGCGAAATACGCAGCCTGCATTTAACTCTGTGAAAGCTCAGTTTTTATCTCTGTTTAATATCCTTAAATAAAACTTTACAAGCTTAAATGGTTTAAATAACTCCGCTATTAGTGAACGTACACTGCTAACATTTGCAATGACTGCGACGTTAAAACACAGAAATGATAAATGAACCCAAGCACTATTCTTCATTATTCAGTCGATTAATACTTACTGATTAAGTTAACCGCTAGATTTGATGTTCAATGACGGCACCAGTAATAAGTGAAACTTTTCAGAGAATTCAATATGTGCTGGAACAGACGACTCTGTAGCAAAATACACCCCTTCATATTGTCCTCTGTAAAATGACAAAAATAAAAAAACTATTAAAAAGTTTAAGTTTATTAAACGTATTAAGTTTATTTACTCTAAGCATAAACGAACAACCGGAGCGAAGTAGTAATGCTTAGTTTTGTGTAAATCAGAATACTTTGAATACAATTTATGTATAAAATAAAGGATTTAGTTGCTTGACTGCATAGATTGTGATCTAAAAACAACTGAAAATAGCTCCTATAGCGAATAAAGGACTGAAAAATATCTATGTTGGGTAACAGGACACAATATAGTAGAAGAAACAAAATCTTTTACACTTAAAGCAATCTAAAAAAAACACTTGATGTGAGTTAGAACATTAAAACTGATACTGTACACAGTACAGTTATTTTTGTATTCAGAAACAAAGTTATTATGTATTAGTATAAGTATTTATGTAACATAACACATCTGTCTCACATAAACATAAAGACAATAACTTTCACATTTACTTAACTATCAGCAAAGCATATTTTAATTATTTGCAATAACACCATGTATTCGACATATTTCTTAAAGGGACAGTTCACAACAAAATAAAAATTCTGTCATCATCTACTCACCCTGGAGTTGTTTCAAATCTGTATAAATTTCTATGTTCTGATGAAGAATGGAAGAATGCTTACTACCACTTTTTGATAATAAGCATTCTTCCAAATATCTTTTTCTACTTGGTTACCATTGACTACCATAGTAGGAAGAATTACAAGTGCCACAGAACTGTTTGCTTTGCTACATTCTTCAAAATATTTTCTTTTATGTTTATCAGAACAAAAACATTTATAAAGCAATTTTCCTACTATAGTGGTCAGTCAATTTTGACCAAGAACTGTATGGTTACAAGAATTCCTCCAAATCATCAGAACAAAAAATTGTTTTTGGATTTGGAAGAACTTGAAGGTGAGTAAATGAAGACTTTTAATTTTTGCGTGAACTGTTCCTTTAACTTTCTATATTTCCTAATGTCTCTACAGTCTCTCTTTACTGTAAAGTTGCTATGCAGCAATGTAAACAGTGAAAGGCGATATAACAATAAAATAAAATTATAATTTGCAATTGCCACAATGCTTACCAAAAATAACAATGTTAAGCTACTGGCTAAAAATAACATCATTTATAATGAATGCATAAAACAACAAACATTCTAACACAGAAAAGTTACAGTCTTTGGGTGACAAATAAAGGCAAGCTTCTGTTTAATTAACAAGACGAGGATTTGTCTGCAACCGCAGTGATTGTGTCTCGCTGCAACATTAGCTCTGTCAAGCTGTCTTCTCTTCCAGCCATTTTACCAGTGCTAAAGAACTTGAAAAAACAATGAAGCCGGCAAAACTGAAGTGAAAACCAAAGTCTACTCTCCATTAACAGCAAAACACAATAGAATGCAGGTTTATAGATCAGTAAAAGAATACTAAGCAAACACATGACACAAGGCTCTCTCTTATTTGCATTGTATCACTGATTTGCATGCATTATTTGTAGGTCACATGACCCCTCTTCATTTCTCTTCCCTTCATCGGCTTATTTAAATACTCCGAATAAAAGCTGCATTTGTATGCAGTTCCAAAACAATCTTTCCCTAAATAAAACACAAGAAAAATGGGCAAACCGATCCAAAATTAGCATTGAATGCGAACCTGCTCGAGCGCGACTGTAAAGCGCTAACAGCAAATTTAATTTCCCATCCAGGAGCAACCAAGCAGGTGTTAGGATTCTGCAATGACTCTATTCTTCATCAGTCTATTTTTATATTTGTGAACTGTCCAGACATCACACAGAAAACGCTAAAGCATGACCAAACTAGAGTGAGAAATGGCTGTAAAAATATGTAAGACACTATCGAGACATTTTATGTCATTCTCATGTTTCGGTGATGCGAGCTGATATGACATGACAAAATATAAATGGTTAATACGAAAAGCATTTTTGTCTGATTCAGAAGGGTACACTGCAGCACCACCTACATGCGTTGCTTTCTTATCTCCCGAATGGCTATGTTACATAAACAGCCTCTTTTCACTCGCACCAGGCAGTGTGCCATTCCTTTCAGAAACAAAAAGTGCTCTCAGCTTGATATTGCCAAAACAGAAAGGCTAGGTTGCCGACGTGAATGTAACAATCTGTGTGATGAATGCTTATGAGGAAAGTTTAAGTCGATATCAGCGTTCATACTCCTAAATCAACCCAGACCTTTAAAAAGGCCCATGCCTTGTCGTAATTACTTTCATAATGTGTGTCAACATGTAGGAAATAATCAAAGAGAAGCTTAAACGGACCTGGCTTTCAAATAGAGTGAATGGGCATTTCAAGATATTCCATAACTCAATTCTACACTGAGGTGTAGTGCTTGACTGCAATGAGCTTTGGATATGAAGACTTACAACCCCATCTTGCCTGGCAAAAGCATTAGATAATGAAGCAAGCCTATTGTAAAGTAATGAGAGCGGCTTGTAAGCTCTTTACAGTAAGAGCAAAATGGCTGTCCACAGGAAGAGTGAGTGGTTTAAACTGACGCTAAATGGTCAAGAAGGACATATTCTTTGGCTTTTGCCCTAATAGAATAGATAAAACATCTATACATTCCTCTGAAATCTAATTTCCGTCAGCATGGCTCGTCTTTATTTAACAGAGACTCGGTCATAAGTGTTTAGTGAAGCAACATGCATCTTTGACATTTTATTGTTGAAAATTACAATCCAATTGGAAAACTACATTTTCAATAAACTAGCTCAATACAATGCTTAATGCAGTTATGTTTCAGATTACAATTAAAGGTCAAGTGTTTGAAATTTAGCGACTTCTAGCGGTGAGGTTGCAAATTGAACTAAACTTTTCGAAGCACTACGGCCTCTCTCACAGGACAAAGATGTCGCGTTTTCCCTTCTTTGCTGAAGGAGATAAAGTATTTACGAAACGCTCTCTGTATAGCAGTTTGTCCGTGTAGGGCTACTGTTGAAACAAAATGGTGAATTCCATGCAAATGGACCCGCGGTGTGTGTAGATATAAATAATTCATTCTATGCTAATAAAAACATAACGCTTCAATATGTAATGTCTTTATACAACCGTGAAGACATAGTTATGTAAAGTATATTATATTGTAATTCTGTCAATAGATCCTCCTAAAAACTACTCACTGGAAACTTAAATGATTGCATGATATATCTCTGGAGGAACTTTAAAGAGATCTCGGATGTTTTTATTTCTACAAGGTAATGAGGCAGATATCCCAGATAAAATAAATCTCAACTAACTTTGTGCCCAACTTGCCTGGTGCAATTTTTGCAACAGTTTGACCAAAAAGGTGGGTTCAACAAAGGCCTAGTTTCGCAATGCACCTAATCTTCTCCGACTGAATGTTAAGAGTATAACTCTACAGACACAAGGTGCGGAGCTCCATCAGCATGTTATCCACACTTCTTGCCTGAGGGTTTTAAGACAAAAGAACATCTATCGGAATTGAAAGAACACATCAGGAAAAGAGAACTCTAGGAAGCTTAAATGCAGCATCTAAACCAAATCAACAAAAACAATGACCAACTTGAATTGTAAAAGCAAGTAAGCAAATAAATCCCATTTGAATGCACTTTGACTAATAACCTTGCTTAGTCACCCTGTTTGACTTCACGTTGTGCAGTTTGCGAGTTGAATTCACCCCAGAGAAACCCAAAAGTTGGATAGTCCAGCAGAGTTTGGTTATGTAAATCTGATGTGTACTTGAGTCAATTTGTCAACCGAACACTGTAGACATCCTCTCGGACACCAGATAAAACATATTAAGATCCATTTCAAGTGAGCAGCAAATCTCGAGCATAAACATTACATTTCGGAAAGTTCTTCCTCCCGGGCACACTGGGGTGTGCATCCCCATCTGCAAATCCAACCTCTGCTTCTTTTCAGATGAGGATTAGAGCTTTTCCTAAAATGGAGGTATTAGGACGTGGCCCAACGGCTGCAGAGGCTAACGCATGTGGAAACGGTGCTCGCCCCGGAAAAGAGCAGCCCGGGCCTGACTAACTTCATGGTAGAGGGAGGAGGGATGAGAAAAGCTAATGATGACCAAGCTTTTTTTCTTTGTGGAGAAACCGTCGGAGCCTTGCTGCTTTCCTGCGAGCCTGCTAGCCCTGGAGAAGAGGGATTAAACCCCGGATCAGGAGAGCTGAATTTACTGGCGCTGAGTAAAAGAGCTCAAACAGTCACCAGTGTTGCTTTCTAATCCTGCTCTTTGTCAATTGAGACAATAGGTTTTTAACTCTCAAAATCCCCCTCTTTCCTTGCATGGTCACTAACGCATGATCACAGCTCTAGAACATGCTATTAAGTAATTGCAAGATAGGCATCAAGGTTTAGACAAAAGATCTTTCAGGAAAAGACCCTGCAGATGTTGTGGGAACGGCAGTCGAATCTAACATACTCCTGGCGCGCACAGGCTTTAGGTTGAACGCTAAGAACACCAAACAGGAACATGCTTGATGAGGTATTCTACAGCCTCAAGAACAAATTACAGCGTACGGTAAGAAGGGAAGCAAACTGACGGTGACCTTTCAGGGGAGGGGGTTTAAAAGCGAATTCTCACTGTGACTTCAAAATGGAAAGCATTTATTTAAAAACCTGCGCACATAGCATGTCCAAAATTCTTGTCTGATCTGCTGACTGCAGGGCACTGTGCGGAGGATCGAACCCACCCTGGATGCCAATTAGAGATGCTCTCATCATCTTATTTGACTCATCGTTCAGTCATCCTAGCTGAGGGGACTGAGCGTTTCGTGGTGAGGAACGAACTGCAGCTTTGCACACCGATACTAAGGCCTAACAAGTAGGTCTGCAACAAAAAGTAGGAATCCACTAAGTACTGAGCTTTTGAAAAAGTCTTGAATTATTAGGTGAATGTTATATTCTCAACTGTTCCTCACATAACTTTTTTTATACCAATGTTTTCATAACATTTCTCAAAGGTTGATAAAACGCTCTTTTAAAGCTATGGCACACTTTTTTGGGATGAATTCAAAAGAAACTTGAGAACTTTGAGGGAACATTGCTCAAAGTTCTGAGACCATAATCTTTTACCTGGGTACCTTTGACTGCAGTTGAAGAAATGTGCTTTATAAATTATTTGGGTTAATATTAGCAAACCCATAGTGTGTCATTGGATAAAGTCAGCAAGATAGTAGGTTCTAGCTGCTACTGCTAACATGAACTAAACAACTAAATATAAACAAAAACAAAGCAAATAACATGCTGACGGATAATACTGAGAGGAAAGATCCTTCAAAAGAGAGATACAAGTATGGGGAACTTACTAGAAGTGTGACTGGAATGTTAAAGGGCTTGAAAGTGAGATTGCTTGCCAACACCTTGTCAGTAACATCCTCCTGCATGCTTCTGATCCTCAGAGGAAACAGTAAAAGAGGTGAGTGTGTGTGCTAATGAGCTAGCATTGTTTCACACAACAGTGAAGGTTATCTGAGGGTGAACACTACTGTATTAAGATCCGCTGGCTGAGGACTACAGGATTAGTAGAACACCCAGATGTTTCCTGGGCAAGACAAACCATCTCCTTCAGCATAGTGAAGCGAAAATGCGACTACATCTTTGTACCGTGTCAGCCACCATAGTGCTTCGAAAGGGAGGGGTGGAGTGAGCCATTAGTTGCAATTCGCTTCCTCATCACTAGATGCCGCAAATTTTTATACACTACACTTTTAAGAAAGGACATACTAAGTTATTCTTTTACAATACCCTGATTCACAAAAATAAGCTAACAATATTAAATTAAAATGTGAGCTTACAGGTACAATTTTACAGAAAATGTTGGTTTGACATCATTTACCTAACAGATGAGTTTGTCAAGTTACCTGCAATTTTGTTTCAAACAGAGACAGCGATAGAGAGGCGAAGGTAAAGGATTTCAGCTTATACTTCAACCAAAAAGGAAAACTTTGTCATCATTTGCTCACCCTCAGGTTGTTCCAAATCTTTATATATTTCTTTGCTCTGATTAACAAAAAGGAAGATATTTGGAAGAATTTCTATAACCAACAAGATCTGTTTCTTTGTACAGATCTTTGTGCTTAGCAAAATAAAGAAATGTGTACAGATTTGGAACAACCTGAGGGTGAGTAAATAATGACATTTGCGAATAACGCAGATCGGGCTGAAGTTGAAATATTTCATCTCGAGCAAAAAAATTGTGCAAAGAGCTCATTGAGTGTGTTTACGATTGTGCTTAATAAGCTGATAACAAGTAGGTCATGTAAATGCGTAAAACGGTTTTCTTTTACCTGGGAAAGCTCATAAACGGCTGAAGCAAGACCCACTTGGCATAGGTAGTAGCCTTTAGCGGTATTCAGTTTTGTTTATGTGGGCATTCCCGTCCCAAACGGAAGTAATAGTAAAATAACGCATAAAAGTCCACTCTCGCATCATGCAGTTGATGTAGAAACGTCAAAATGAAGAACAATTGTTCCATATAGTACTGCGGACATGAGAAGAGATAAAAGTACAGCTTCTGACCGTTTTCCTGCTGCATTTTTAATTTAACAGACTGTTGATGGTGAAGTCACTGCACGTGTGAAACCCGGCAAGTCTCAAACTTTCATGTAAACGAGGTTTTATGCGTAGGCGGTTTATTACTATGCATGTAAACACGAGAAAAAAACATTTTCGATAGAGATTCACTTAGATTTTCAATAGATATCCGTTTCTTTCGTGCATGTAAATGCACTCAATGACTACTACTGTATGACGTGTCCAGATGTTTTTGCGTCACTCACGTGAAAATGACCAACTTTCCTGGGAGTTATAAAGAGCGTGAAGAGAGTGTGAACCCAGCACAACTATTGATCATACTTGAAACAATTATATTGGAACATCAGGTTTGCCAAAAAAATTATAAAACACGATGACACAGCGTTCTCTCAAAAATCCTGTTTCAAGTGAAATAAACGGAACACAGTTTTAGACATAAACATTAAACGGCATAAAAAGCCTGCTCTTCACACTCCGCAGTGGAGGTTTTCATATATTTGACCACGTAACGTGTGTCATGTTTAAAGACGCGGCACAAATTCAGGCTCTGAAGTGTTGGAGTCCGTGCCAGCACTGAAAAGCTTTATCGCTCCTGACCGCTTCTGCATAAACATGAGATAGCCGCCTGAAAGAGGTGTAAAATTTGGCCGACGCTTTGCATTCTAATAAAGGAAGCAGAGGGTGTGATAAAAATCACCCATCTTCCACATATAATCCAGAACACCCTGTGAAACATGCAAGCACAAACGTAAAGACCAATAAAGGATCTCACACCCGCCAATATACGCGGGCTGCACGCGGACGCCGGCAATCTCAAAGGGTTACTGTCAACAGCTCCACTAATGCAAATCTAAACACATTCCAGGAGAAGCCTGGAAATCCGGCTGATACGAATAATGATGTCTGTCAGTCAGAGTGCAGAATTGCTTGGCGAGGTAAAGCTGCGACCGCGCATTAAAAAACATGATTACTGCTTTGCATTTACAGAGCGACTTCTTAAATCTAAAATACGGCGGCAGGAAAAATCGACACGTGTATAAGCAATAACGTCAAGCTCTCGAGAGAAAAAGCGGCGGCTCGCCAATCAGCTGAGTGCACAGAGAGAGGGTGTTGTTACCAGCCACATTGAAATTCAATCGTCTGAGCTGATTCGATGGCTTTGAAAGGAATTACCTGTGCTGAAGGCAGCTGGAGAGAGAGCCGTCCTCTCTCTCTCCCCCACCTCAATCAACTGACGTTTTCTCCTCTGCCGTCGCTGTTTGTTTTCGCCGCACTTTCCCTAAATTAGTAATTACAGTCACACGAGCCAATCTTGCCATGGCGGCTTGCGAACCCAGAGACACACCTGCTGGAGCTACATAAACAAATAGCTTGTTAAGCACTGCATAACACCCCTAAAAGCTAATGAGGAACACGGCGTACGACCAGAGTTTAAGAGCAGAAAAATGAAAAGCCCGAAAGGCAGTTCACAAATTGTGTGGTTTCCAGCCATTTGCACAAACATTCAAGTTGTTTACCAGCCAATTTGAGATACAGGGTAGAAAAGATGGATGACAAAGGATCACAATTAAAAGAGTAGATCTTCCCTATTTGATTTTTAAATGTATGGCTGAGGAAAGTGAAAGTTCAATGTGTCAACAAATAGAGATTTTGGCGTATCATTTAAACAAGTGGTTCTTTTCATGGTCGCGCCCTCATGTAAACCCTTTTAAAGAACTGGCTTCTTAGAGTTATGCATTTTGTGTATATGTTTATAAATACAAAATTAATATGCACAGTGACCGTACACAGACATATACGTATTACGTATAACGTAAACACAAACTTTATTTCTGGATGCAATTAATCACGATTAATCGTTTAACATCCCTAGAAATTTCTTTATCTATAGGAACAAAAAGCTTCTTTAAATGTTAATTTAATTTAGTTTCTTCGTTCAGACAAAAATGGTTCTTCGATGGCTTTGTGAAGCTAAGAGCACATTTGTCAGACAGTTTGTTACATTACATAAGTGACTTCACAATGGCTTTAAATGTGACTCGTCAGAATAAAATGTCAGAGATACTACTAATCCGATAATGATATAAAATTACACGTATTGTGACATAACGCTTTGCAAATACTTCCCATTCCCAGCACTGACTCTGCAAATCACACATTTTCACAAATATTTCCGATCAGAATTGTGACCCTACCGGCAGCTCGCCTCTTGGCAAATACACTGAAACCCATTTGAGATCAACCCTAATCTTAAACAAATCTGCCTCAACAATTCAAAAGGTGATCTCTTATCTCACCGATAAATGAAAGGAGGAAGCTGCTCTAAAATCCCCCCAAAAAGCCACAGCAGGATCACTAGACCAGCGTCTTTTGTCTTTTTTGTTTGTTTGCTTTTGTTTTGTTTTTACAGGCCTTTACAGCAAGGGACCAAGAAAGAGCACCATGAAGCTTTGGCTAATGCAAGGCGAGCCTACTGCTGTGTCTGGCTACAGTCTTATACAACAAGCAGATGGAATTCCACACACAAAGAGTGAAAAATCCTAGTTATGTTATCCGCACAGTGAAACTGGCTCAAGGGTAAAACTCTAAAACGTTAGCATTGTAGCACTGAAAAAGCCAAACTTTTCCAAAAACTATCTTAGTGAAACTTTGTGAACAAGATTCTTTAATAATTTTTCAGTATCAAACTGCAACACCCAAAGAATACACAGAGATAAATACACAAAACTCTAGCTATTTTTAACATCTGCAAAACTTCTTGAGGAAAACACTGCAAGGGACAGATGGAGTCAAATACTCAACTCGCTGACAGGAAGTGTGGCGGGAGAGAGTGGCAATGGTGCTGGCAGGGTACAATGAGAACAGGAAGTGACATATTATATGACTGGGATGTCTACACCGTAGACACATAACAGAAGATTTCAATGGAAAGAAAGTATGTTCAAACTTAGTGTGTTCAGGTCATAAACTTTAGCTCTAACTTTGGTCAAAATTAAAGGGATAGTTCGCCCGAAATCGAAAATTCTGTCATCATTTACTCAACTTCATGTGATTCCAAACCTTTATGACCTTTCTTTCTTCTGCAGAACAGAAAGGAAGATATTTTAAACAACAATGGAAACCAAACAACAATGTGAAAAAAATGGATCACAACCCCTCCCTTTCGAAGCACTACGGCAGCTGACACAGGACAAACATGCTGTCATGTTTTCGCTTCTTTGTCGAAGGTGATAACGAATGTTTATGAAACGCGCTCTCTAGAGCAGTTTGTCTATTTAGGGCTACTGTAGAAACAGCATGGCGCTCTTGCGCAGAAACTCAGAATATGAGAAACAGAAGAAAAACAATTATTTCCAGGAAATGCCAGTGGTCATATTCTATCGCTGTTCTTCAAATGTTCTCAGGTATTTTTATGATAATAAAGTTTATATATAGTGATGATGTTTGAGGAGTGTGGATTTTTCAAATGCTTATTATAAACGACTCAATCTAGTAGTGGTTTTAGATCGAGCAGTACTTCCTACTGATCAAAGAGTCGTAGCTCACAGAAGAGCTGTGCATAAAACATTGAGTCAATTTCAGAGTCGATTTACACATGTATTTTTAGCGTGAATCGCGATACATATCACCCAGCCCTACGTAATGTCTTTATAAACCTCTGAGGACATAGTTATGTATATTATTTTTGAATTTCCAGGTCTTGACATTAACCATTGTCATGCGGTTAATAGACGATGTTTGACAGAGCAAGACTAAGCATTAAAGAACAGTTGAGATTATTCAAGAAATCATTTTTCAGTTTATTTAACATCACTTCGTCTCCTGCCTGCGGTTCTTCCCTTCAGCTATGTATCTCCCTGGTGGTTGGGTTAAAGTATCGACTCGCAATGGAGTTTATATTTACAGGTTTAATAATTTCCTTAAGGAGAGAGATCTAGTGAAACTGGACACAAATTTTATATCAATAAGATCTGCAAGCCATAGTTGCGCTTTAAGTAAATGTTAGAAAATTTTCCTTATAAAGTGTCAATATAATTGTTTTTGTTTCGGATCCTCATTGTTAATGTTTTGCTGATTAGTAAAGTGTTTTACCTAGTGTCCTCTAAAGCCACCTAAATTTGTTAATACTCTCCATGAGGGCTGTACATAGCACTGGTGCTACAGAGGCCAAACAGTTGTAGCATAAAACGTCTGTTGTCATCATGAAAAAAATGAACCTGACACATGACGCTACATACTGATGGATAAATAATGGCCATTTATTTTTTGTTTACCTACATTTGTTTTATTTTTTTCTAAGTTCTGTGTATTTCTTTACTATACAATAGAGGTATATTTGTTCACATAAATTACTGTAGAATACCAGTAGCGAACCGTGAACATTGAGCAATGGCTCTCTTCGCACGTGCAAACATTCACATGTCACAGACAAGCGTTAATGTCAAGCCCTGATTTCTTTCAATAGATCTTCCAAAAAAATGACACACACCACCTTTAAGTAAACGTTCTCCCAAATACAGAAAGATGTCACTCGTGTAACTGGTAAATCCCTTTCCCCACAAGAGTTAAGTTATTTCCAGTAGTTAAAGCCACATTTACATTACATCCACATAGTGTAAACAGAGCGGAACTGAACCAACTCATCTGGTCTTTTTCCATAGTTGCTTCCGACAGCCCAGCAGCCTATGAGTAACCCGGGCATGACAGTCCTGAGAGAGCAAACTGTTTTTAAGCAGCAACCTAATGAGCACAAACAAAACATTACGTCTCTGTTGACAGTGGTTTAATAACAATTGCCGGATGTTAATACATCCCCAACAGCTAATATTTCTTTTGTCAAAAATAGCCCAAAGACCAAACACTGGCTAAACGAACGTGGCCATACACCCACACGCAACATGTTCTGACAGGGCACTTCAGGGTCAGGTAAAAGACACTGGGTAAGAAGGGATTAGATGGACCACCCTGCACATGCAGATCTGTGCACTTCACTATAAGCCCAAGTGTTGAAACGGCTCCTGTACCAACCCCAGCTCTCTCTGCATAACATTACCAACATCCCACTAAATGCAAAATCCCCACGCCGTACCCTAAACAAAGAGTGAAGTCAAGACAAATTATCCCGAGACTTTCATGTGGTCTGTCACAGAGTTAAACTCAAGAATTGGTCTCCCACAATTCCCCCTGGCCCCATCACCATCGCAAGTCCACAAAGCTTCCCTTAAACAAACAATTTCTCTTCTGCCTTTTATTATGACGGTTTACAGCCGCTTGCAGAAAGCGCATTTAAATCAACGATAATGAACGTTCGCACGTTCAGATTGCGAATCTAACAACTAATCATTCGATATAGCTCAGGAAAATTGATGGCATCACGCGATAATGTGGTCAATGAGGATCGAGTGGGCGTCTGAGGAGGTACTCTCTTGGGGAGGCGGTGTACTGGGACTGTACCAATTCCCAAATGAGTCTCTCCTCTCCCACCCACATAGGGAGAGAATATTCATTAGCGAGGATAGCACACTCCAATTAAGAGAGGTGGAGGGCATACGCACACACAGAACAATGCAGGTGTAGCATGCACCTGGTCTGCTGGTAAAAAAAACACACGCAGACAAAAATCACTTCCCAGCTACAATGGCATTTTAGGCGATTACGTTCTCACCCACCATGACGCGTCACTTTTGTTTCCACGTCTACTTCTCCTCCGCCAAGAGTGACACTAGAGGCGTGAAATTTCACAACGTGGCGTCTGTGGGCAGACATCCACATTGTTAGAAAAGAGAGAAATAGCGTAAAAGACCGACGTTCTCTTCTGGCCTGCTTGACTGGGGTCTGATTAATGGTTTGGAGGCTTGTGATTGGGGATGTAATGATGAGATATATATGAACAAATGCCCCGGCGCAGCTGTTCGGGTTGCCCCCCTCCTTCGGCGCTGGAAATCCATAAACCCCGTTTCTCCTGTCACATCAGTGCCACAACACCTGAAATACACATTAGCTACAAAACAACGAGTCACATCCATCCAGCAGCCACAACAGCAGGCAGAGACAGCGCGGAGACTCTGGAAAGTGCGTTGGAACGTACCGCGAAGACTAAACATTGTTATAGAGTACAGCATGTGCACGCTCTAAATGTGAGTGACAGCGTTATGAGCCGAGGGGCTGGGAGAGCGCATATGCGCAGTCTCTTCCAACTGTCTAACTGGCTTAATAGGGCCTCACCTGTTGGCGTCCTGCGCTATTGTGTGTGTGTTTTAGCAGTTGTTGGCATGTGTTTGAAGAGAGAACTGACGAAAGCCAAGCTAAACATGGGGGGAATGTCAACGACCGTCTTGAGTCAACACAGCGGAGACGCAACAAGACCGCAGTCATCCTTCAGACACATACGCTGTGATTCCGTCTCCGAGGTTTGACCTGCCAACAGCATGCCTTCAGGGGTCAAACGCTACAGTAGAGAATGTCAGACGTATACACACAAACACACTACCTAATGCTTATTCTGAAATCCCAGACGTGAATGGTAAGAGCAGGTTTAGAAGATCACTTCTTTAGGAGAATAGCAAACCCTTTAGCAAGTCGAGACCAGCTCAATGTCTAGAGTCGATCTGTTGGTGGATCTTTGAAGCAGGGTGAGGGTACGCCGTATTGACTGGATGCGTTGGGACGTTTCCCTTTTAGCCTTGCTAAAGCAGGCATGAGGACTGATCCAGCAGAGGTTAAGAGGAATCTCTTTATATTCCTGTGCTTTCCCATTTAGAGTCAAGAACTGTGACGGGAAACTCTTGAAAACTACGAATGGTTTTCCTCTGCTAACAGAATACAGGCCGAGTTTGTTTTAGTAAACAAAAATTTGAAGTTGAAAATGTTTTTAGCTGATTGAAATCAAATAAAATACTGGCTTAAACATTATTGGAAAAGCTTTAAATGAAAATTTTATATGTGCCTTAAAAATAAACTAAAATTATAATAATAAACAAAAACTAAAATAATAATAAATGAATCTTATATAGCAACATAAAAAATAAAAAAAACAGAAAAGCAAGTAAAAATTGGACTTAAATTAACGTAAAAATTCAATATCAAAATATGAATCAAAACGAAATACAAAACTATAAGAACTCTGACATAGACACCCAAGTCAACATCCATGAAAATATTAAAATCTTTGTGGTTATAAAAGTTACATGTATTCAAAAGTCTGGTGGCTTTGCCTTTCATTCAAATTAAATAATTCTCAATGAACTACATTTTTAAGTGGTGATTTCCATTTCACAAAATAACAAATATGATTATCTATTAAGGTGGTTGTCAGAGCACTTTTATACGGTTGCTATGGCATGCTGGGGTGTTGCTAGGGTGTTGTGGGCGGTTGCTAGGCTGCTGCTTACTGACTCAAGCCAACATTGCAAAAACATCAGATACCTCAGTTCCTAGAAATGGCTCATTTCACTCTTTTAATGCAAGCCTACAAGATATTTTTCATCCGTTTCCTCATTCCATAGGTACAAATCACATGAGTTCTTGTTTGGGAAAATAATAGCACACCTCTCCACAATAAGTTGCATGATTTAAGCCATTACTCATGTCTGCTGTACAACTAGTGCGAGACGAGTTACATGCAAATCAGTGCTATTCCCTAACCTCGAATAGAACCAAATCCAATCATTTTCACAACATTTCTTTCTTGTATTTAGATAAAAATACAATCTTCAAAATAGGTACTGCTAATTTTTCCGAAAATAAACCTAAAGGCAAAAAAACTGTCATCATTTACTCCAAATACTGTATGTATAAATTTCTTTGTTCTGAGGAACGCAGAGAAAGATGGTTCGGAAGAACAGTGAAACTGTTCTTGGCCACCATTGACTACCAATGTAAGTCAAAAGTGCCCCCGAACGGTTTCCTTTCCTACATTCTACAAAATATCTTATTTTGTCTACAAAGAAATTGTCAATCAATTTTCCCTACTATTGTAATCGTTGGTGGCCAATAGTTTATTTTATAGCTTTAATATATTCAATAGCTTTATTTTAAAGATGTTTAGGTATTATCCCCAAAAAGCTACTGCAGTGCAATTATGAGCAATAGTGATAGTTATGATGGAGCCTTTGACAAGCGAATCACTCCGTTCACTTATTTAAACTCGCAGCGGGTTGTACGAGGTGATATGGAGTTAAAAAACTATTAACAAGCGATTGTTTTCCGAGTTGTGAGGTTATCCAGTACAATGCAATTTAGTTGCTAAAAGCTTCCAAAAAGAGAAGGCTGACATTTTTGCATGGGAGAGATGACCTTTATACAACTGAGAAAAGCTTTACGAAGCTTTCTCTGGCAACAACAACAACACACACACACACCTCTACCCACCTACGCATACAACCAGCTGCCATTCAATCAGCCAGACATTAGCTTGTAATTGGCCCACTGTATGTGCCAAACTGAAATTCTGCATTAATCCATCCTCAGCACGGCCCTGTGGAGTATGCAACGTCCTTTAAGAGAGGCTGACATGTCTCATCCGTCTGTCTTTTCACACACTCAATTAGATACACAAAAACAACAGTATCGGTTGCACAGATAAATGGAAAAGAAAACTGGCATGCTAATATTACAGTTCAAGAGTAAAGTACTTCAAAGATTTAATCCTACAGATTCAATTCCTATATAAAATGGGCATTCTTGAAACTCAGCTGGTGATGGCAACAATGAAAAAGCTTAAACCTACTGTACTGTAAACCGCATTATATAAAGAGCCTGTCAAATGCGTAATGTAAATGTTTCTTCAGCTTCTGTGCAAATAAACAGAAAAAAGCATCCCTCTTCACACCCCGCTGATTCTTCTTTATACAACAAAATGCAAGCACGTTTCAACCTACTTCTGCCTTTTAATTTTGTAAATGACTCTCTACACAAATCTCGGGATCTCTATGACGGTACGAGCAGACTGGCAAACACACACATCAGATTGTGGCCGCGGGGGACGGTGGGGCCCAGACAGCACTGAGTCAGCAGCAGAAAGGAAACGATCGAGGCCCTAGAGGAGAATACATCAACACCGCAGAGGCGCCTCCATCCTTCTCTGCTCCCCATCAACACCAGCACCAGCACCATCCGTCTTCCCCCTCACCTCAAAGGAGCTCGGCATGCCTGCTCGTCCATCTTTCACTGACCAGGATTTTGCAGCGCTGCCTCAGCGCTGTGTGTCTGATGCAAATGGGTCCTTTTAGTCTGGGCTAAGACATGTAAAACGGCATGAGGAATATGTAAAAACAACAGACTGACAGCAACAGCCATTGTTCTCACAAAGGCTGGTGGGCGCCACGCGTTGTCACTCGCTCGGGCCGACGCGCTCGCACAAAGAGGAGTCATTTCACTTCCTTCGTCGCAGCTGATCTCAGCAGGATAGTAATTCTCGTACTGCAGGAGAGGGTTGAAATGTCATCCGCGCATTATTAGACTGACCTTCAATTTGAAGGCAAAGCTTGTGGGAGTTTGGGCTTCCTAGAGAATTTTGACGGTAAATAATAGTGTCTTGTTCAACTCTTTAATCAAACGCGGTGAAGAAATAGAAGTGTTTTGTGCTAAAGATTCAGCATTTCTGTTCAGATGGCTTAGTACTCTTTTAGGCCAAGGCCACTTTATATATTGCGTTAAATTTATTATCAGTAAAGTTTCGAGCCCTATTTCAAATGCATTTATATTATTTTGCTACGGTGATCGCAAAACAAATCAAATATTATATTATAATTGATCTACTGGGGTGTTAAATATGCTGGTATTGACAATAATAGATTTGTGAAATTTATAACCGTAAATAATTCTATACATTATGATAGCATAAATAATCCAACACCAGTATATGATTGACACCTTAGCATCGTAGGTGGTGTGATTGCATTTATTTAACATTTCATTTATTTAACATATTATTTATTTTGTTTAAGAGATATCTTGATATAATCATTAACGTGAATTCTTCTGGAAACAATAATCGTGTAGTTAAAGTGTGATTTTGTGAAAGCCCAAATTTACACATTATCAAACATTAAAGGGATAGTTTACCTAAATTTGTTTTGATTTTGTCATCATTTACTCACCTTCTTGTCATTTCAAATCTGTATGAACACAAAAGATATTTTAAATAATGTTTGTAACTGAACAACAATGGTACCCATTGACTTCTATTGTATGGACACAAAACCAAAGCAATTCTATGTGCAACAATGTTCTCCGGTTACCAACATTCTTCAAAATATCTTCTTTTGTGCACTGCAGAATACAGAAAGTCATACAGGTTTGAAATGACAAGAGAGCAAGTAAATCTTGACAGAATTTTCATTTTGGGGTGAACCATCTATTTAAGATACTGAAAATCTAGCTGTATATTTTTAGTTATGGATTAAGTATGAAGATTCTGTTTAGGCATTTTTATTCTTTCATAAAACTTCGTTTGAGATCAAACAACAAAAGAAGGACCCCCTGCCGTCCCACCCATGACCCCCCCACTATAAAATCTCCTAATGACAGGACGTTTTTATTTCAGAGTTCCTTGTCAGCCTACTCTGGTGTACATTTTCTAGCTTTGCGTGCAACGTTACATTAAAGTCGAAATTATACACTATAACCGAACTTGAACACAAACACACAGGTCAGACAACCCATATGCTCTCAGAGTGCCATGGGAAACGACAGAACTCAACACTCCCCACTCAATGACAAAGAATAACCTGAAGCAACCCTCTCCGGTTTCTTTAATCCTTGCCTTTAGGCGTCCCGAACGATGGCGACAAATTGTCAGTTCTCATTGGGAACAACAGTCACTAATGGAGGGGGGAAACTCAAGTGTGAGGTATACACAATCCATCGGGGCTAAACGGTTCCCCTCATTTACCTGTCATCATTCCATTCCTGCCTGCCTTTGAGTCATTCTTCACAAAGACATGCTGTATATTTGATACGCCGCTCACACAAGTGCTCGACAGGAACGCTGAGACATGCAGATGCTTCCGAGGTGTTAAGAAAACACTTTCAGTACTGAGATGAATCACGTTTCGTTAATAGCATAGGGGTTCAAATTCAAGCTCTAACATATTTGTGAGAAAGAAGGACATTCCAAATTAGTGTCTCTTAAGTAGTACAACGACAAGAGTAAAGTGTTCCTTTGGCTGTGGCTAGCACGATAATGCTCGTGTTAACTTAAGATCAAAATGTAATTTTATAAAGTTCCGGTGAAGCCAGACACTTAGTTTTCAATATTTTAAGGTTCATTAGCAATGATGATTTTCCTTTGTACAAGCATTGCCATTGCTGAATTATTTAAGGGAGAAGTGTCTTTTCATAAGGTGACTTTTTTTACCAATTTCTTGGTCTGTAGCTAAGAATAGAGAACACCAACCAAATTGACATCACAACATTAATCCAACCATGCAAGTTTGGGACAGGACTGTTCGCCCAAACAAAGGACGACATGTGAATGTTTTGAAAACCTGTCTGGAACAACCCATATTGTTTGCAAAAATGTCACACTGAAAAAAAGTGACTGAACATGATAATGTAGTCTTGCTGTAGCTACAACATAACTCAAAGCGAGGTGAGATGTGCAATAAAACGCACACAGCTCAATGCGCATTGTTTGAACTTAGACTGGAGAACATGAAAACACAATGGTCTCCTTCTTGTCTTTCCAGCACACTGATTCACAGCAGATGTGATTCTTTAAAGTGCTGTAAAGTTCTCAGTGTATACTGTTTTGCGAGCGCGGCGACGGAGCGCGCTTTTATGAGAAGCAGTTTCTGTCATATTTCCAGTCGATAAATGAGGTAACTGCAAAAAATTTGTCGAAAACCAAAAATGGAGTGAAAACAGATTCATGTGCCACTTATGTGCATTTTTTCAAATGCATGAAAATGAATGAAACCAGATATGGATTATCTATTGTTTCGCATATAAAATCCTGACAGCTGTAATGCACGACTCGTGTCCAATCTCAGCCTTCAATGACGTTCCGATATCCAGCCAAACCAGAGGAAATAGAGCCACATTCTTAGTCACCGCAAAGCGGTTTATCAACCTTATCTATCATTTCCGTGTCTTTGTGTCTTTAATGTCATTAAGCATTGTTTCCTCTCAGAGGAGCGAGACAAACAGAAACCACCGGCAAACTTCCTTTGATAAAAAACAACTGTCACGACATCCAAAGGGGTACACTCTTAAAAATAAAGGTGCTTCAAAAGGTTCTTCGATCCGATAGAAAAAGATTTTGGTTCCATAAAGAACCTTTAACATCTGTAAAAAGTAAGAAAGAGATGGTTCTTTAAAGAACCTTTGGCTGACTGGTTCTTTGTGGAACCGAAAATAGTTATTCTATGGCATCCCCTTTTAAAACACCTATATTTTTAAGAGTGTACATTTGCCACGTGGATACTTTGAAATTATTTGTCTGTTTCAAACGAAAGAGAAAGTCCTCGGGAGGGTTTCAGTCGCACTGCTGAATTCCTGCTGTGAAGATGCAGAAGATCTTGCATCTGAAAGAGTGAGAAGACTGTTATTTGGCTAATTACAGATTTAGGGCTGAATCTGTAAACGGGGGGAGAGGAATAGAGCGAGGTGTTTGAGTTTCATTAGAGCGTAGAGACTGGATGCATTGTGTGCTGATGTCTGATCTTTTATCTCTCTCACTACTGATATGACTAATAGATCAGTATAGGTTGGGGTAAAAGAGTGGCCTATCTGATCTGATCGGAGACCATTGTTTCAAAGCTCATTAACCACTGGGGGGTCCAGAGGTTTCCACACAGTCGACAACCTCAACCCATCCCCCAGTAGACCTCACCAACCCCCCCATTCCTGCGGTCAAGACAAGAGGGGCTTTAGAAAAACAAGCGACAACACAATGGAAAAACCGGAGAAGTCAACCCAGAGGGCCGTTTCGAAGACTTTGCTCATTCCTCACAAACACAAAAAAAACGCTGACCGCTGACTCAGGCCTTTGGCTCGGCACTTCTGACGGAACGAACAGCAGGACATCAGTTTGGTTAGGCTGTTGTTGTACAGGAGATTCTTGGTCTCCAGAGATCAAGGAAGTTAATGTTGAACATCTGGAATTAGTATTGAAAATAACACAAGAAAGAGGTTAGAGATTTGATGTAGTATTGATGTGTATTGATGTGGGGTAGCATCCCATCTCAGGGCAGTTATAGTACAATTTGGCAAGCTGTATCACGCATCATGCAGCCAATGCCACGAGCAGGAACATTAGCACATGGTGCTGGACCCCATCCTGCAATCCACATTTTGCCATATTGCGCCGGTCTCTGTGGAAGCGGTAGGGAGGATGAAAAGTCAGCAGCACCGAGATCGCTGCTAATTGTCCGTGGTGAATGATTATGGAAAAGAACCAGAAGGATATAGAAAAAAAGAAGACACAAAGCAGATATTTGGCACAGACTTTACCATGTCGCTATTAATTACGCATGAGTTCAGGACAGAAAATGCCCCTCAACCATGTATTCTAGTCACATTGTGTGTGTGAATGGATTTATTTGGCTTTAGTTTAGGAAAAATTTGCCCACAGTTAAATATGCAAAAAGTATTGATGGCATCCTAGATATATACAGTAGAATTCACATAGTTTAATTTAAAAACTTGAGTTTAGAAGCTGACTTAAGTAAAATCAATATTAATATATGGCGGATTTTACACTAAAGATTTTAAAGGGACATTTTCTACTTTGTACTTCAGCGATTTTATCAGAAAAAATTAACGTTAATCTATAGTAATTAAAATGAGCTTCATCTGAAAACAATTGAAGTCTATGGTAATTTCTTTCTTTATTTTTCCTTTCTAAATTTTTGCATAGGACAACTTTATTTGTCAACTACCCTACATGTTTTTTTAAGTGTTCTCAAAATGGTGCCAATATTAAATGTGTATGTTTTTTTATGCAATTCAAATTGTATAAATTGCATAAACCTGTACACAATTACATGACATGTTGGTATGTAGTGAAATCCTCCAGTTTACAGAATTCTAAAGGTATGGTTCTCATTTAAGCTAGGTAAACATGAGTATGTGTGTGAGTGAATGAGTGAAGGAAGGGGGTTTTTAGATAGAGAGAGTGTGTGTGTCACTGGAGACACAAGAAAAACACATTACAAATCTCCCGGAGCTGGGCAGTACAGCACTGAGCTCAGAACTGTTTGTTTGAGAACGATCCAGGGCCATGAAATATACACACGAGGTGTAAAGATCAAAATGACAAACCCCTCAACAAGTCTTTGAAATTAGAGAAATTTGGCATGGCTTTGATTCTGACACCCTTGTGTTCTAAATTCCATTCAAGTGAACAGCATTATTCAAGAAACATGCACCGGTAAATTAAAGCCTAATTTAAAGTGTCTTATTTGCCTGTCATGCAAAGAATGTACCATGAACACCCTTGATAGCAGAGGTCAGACATTCTTTAGACACGGGCCCACTTAAAGCTTCAACGAAAAGTGTTCTTGTTAGCACTTAACTGCATCAAGTGCTTTAATAAACTTAGCTATGCTCATCTCCACCCCCTTACAACAACCAAGAGAGTAGACGAGCAGGAGCAGAAGGGTCTGAGATCCTTCAAAGCCATGTCTGTTGTCAAAACACATTGAGATGGAGAAGATAAACCAAATGGCATCTTTGGAAAGATGAGGAACCCTCATCCAACCAAACAAGAGATGACCAGGGCCACAGACTCCCCCAACAGTATTATTAAAATGGTGGTAATCGGACCCTCTTGGGGCCCTCCAGTGGGCCTCTTTGTACACCTAAGAGTCAATCAAGGAATGTGATGACAGACAAGGCCTAGTCAGATTTAGGAGAGAAAAAACGCCGGAAGGGTCGGATGCAGGGGCCAGAGTTGCGATCCATCCCGGAGCGGAGGACAGACGGGCCACTGGCCGTGATGCCCTGCGGTGACCTCCTGTCACCTTTAACTGTGCCCTGGTTCTCCACCTCTGACCCTAAAAGAATGACACCTGGACCTGCGGTAAAAAACAAGCGGGTTCGCTAAACTGAAGTTTCTTTGGAGAAAACAGAAGCTAAAAACAAGAGATAGCAAAGGTGACAGGACCCTGCCGCTGCTGTACTACCAGGAGCAAAGACACGTCGTTCAAAAGAAAAGAAGCAATAACCAACAACAAACCAACACAGGGTACTTAGAGAGATTTTGTAAGGATTGTTGGGGTGAATTTCCATTTGGTTGTCACATACTAATCCTGTGACTTAAAAGATTACACTTATTAGTTTACAAATGTCTCCAATAAGACTCTCAGCGGACGGACTGATGTTATCACACACAAACTCGCAAAGAGCAATATCTATCCAATTTAATAACAAAGCAAAGGAAAACTAATAAAATATATTCACTGCATATGTTTCCATGACTAAGTCCGGAAATCACAGGTTTGATTTCCAGGTTTTCATTACCATGAATTCCGTTCAAAAGGTCCAATTTATTTTGAGTGCTGTTTGGCACAAAATACGAGGTTGAGTTGTGGCGGTTTTATTAACCAGTCAGAATGGGTCTCGGAAAAGGGGCAATAGGAACTAACCTTTATGTCTATCCAAAGCTGTGGCAGTGCACTCATATCAATTAAAGCAAACAGAACTAAAAGGAGGTCAAGCTCGGTCTTATCTCTCTTCCTGAAGGCCGCTACTTCAGCATTTGATCACTGATTGACCCAAAGTCTATGAGGTACATCTGTTGATTTATGGGAAAAACAAGTAGCTGAAGAAAAGTCCAGGGAAAGCGTGCCAGGAAAATCCCCACGCAGCAGAAAAGGGTCACATTAACCCAGAATTATGCAATCGTCACTTCCAAATAAAAAGGCATTTGTGCTGGAGGTAAGACCGAACAAAAAATAAGTGATACAAAGGCTGCATAAAGGTTTACTCGGTTCAGATTGCGTAAAGTTCCCCCAAACCCCTTTGGAAACGATGACACAGTCTGCGCTGTTGGTTTATGAGGGAGCAAACTCTCCATTTGGAGCCACTTTCAAACTTAACAAGCATAATGAGGCTGAACATAACGCCTGACTTCAGAGCTTAAAAATTCATAATGTGCTGTGAAACTAAGAAGCCATTACAGGCACTCGCTCTCACACAGACACTTTACTAAAAAAGGAAAGCGCATCGCTCGGATTCAAATAAATGCATACAAGCGCCTGCTAAATCGTCCCTCTTTTGGCATCTCTCTCCCTCCTTCACGAACTCTGTTACTTAATGCTTATACACACACAGATCTCATCTAAATAATGCTTCTGGTGGTGGCCTTCTCAACACAAACACAAGCAATGCCCACTAAAACCTTATTCAAAGATGGTGGTGGATACTCATCTACCTTTCTCCTGCTCCCCCTAGTGGCCACAGTGTCCAAACCCTGCGAGAGAGAGAGGGAGAGAGGGGAGGAAGTCAGGAAGAGTCGCAAGCTCCTCCCCCAGATGACATCAGCGCTGTGTTGAAGCGGAGCTGGAGGCAGATGCAACTTCACACTTGTAGTGAGCTCTAGGCAGCTGACCAGCTCTGCCGACTCTTCTATCTAGTCTCTCTTTCTGAGCCAAAGGAGTGTGTGTGTATGTGAACAAGTGTGTGTGGAAATAAAAACACACCCTGCTTTTCGCACCATTGCCGCTACCGAGCATTTCTGACCCTGGGCTCTTTTTGGGGGATTGAAATCACCTTCCGTCGTATTGGATTTACCCTGTGGACTGACTTTATGTTTTCTTTGAGGATATTCTTTTTGATATTCCCTTTTTGAATAATTGCTTTGGCAGGTAAGTGTATTTTGTTATGGGTTTCCCCTGATTCCCGGACTGTTTTAACCCGTTCCCTAACGTATCCATCACCTCGAGGTTATCAAATACCTTCAAAATGTACATAGAGCATACACGCATCTTTCTAGAAGGTGAATCAAACATTTATATTCACTCACAACGCTGGAAGCTTTTGTCTTCGCTTCTTAACTTTTAGATCTATATGTTTGCCATGTCAGTCTTGATACTTCCATCAAAGCGGCTCTGCGGAGGCAAATCTCGTTTATTGCGTTTATTTCGACTGTAAGCAGATCCTCGGGGATTTGAGGGAAATGCAATAGCGATTTCAAGTACAGTAGTGATGAAATCCAACTGTACAGAAATATAAGAGCCTTTTACTCTCCATTTATTAATCAAATGAATGCGCATTTCCAAAACAAATCTCCACTCCGTTGCGCGCAGAATAAACGCACCACAAACTTATATTTCACATTTGTTATTCGTGTCGATAAACGCACTATGCTTATTAAAGACTTTCTACAAATAACCATCGTTAAGAAAAAAAAAGCGCAGTGCAGATTTTATATTTACAGCGCTCGATCAACAGGAACGCGCAAACTTGGTGCGCTTCGTCTTAAATCTAGTCACGTTCTTAAACGAGAGATTTTATCCCGAATTACACGAGCAGATGGCGTTTAAAACGGGGGAAATTAGAAACCGTAATGCCGAGCTCGAGCTGTGATGAGAGAGAGTGATCGGAATAAGGAATGGGCGAACCTGAGGGACGCGGCGCCTCCATCCACGCGCGACGCGACAGAACTGACGCGAACCCACTGGCAATGCTCGTTTGCGAGCGTTTTCGATTATGACGATAACGTGTTAATTTTGACGCGAGGACTAAAAGACTTAAAAGACTGGCCTGTAAATACGCGCTCTTTGCGTTAGGTGTGTGTGGCGCAGTGAAGAGATCTAAGGCTGTCAAGCTGCTTCAAGATTTCCTCATCAAACGAGTCTTCTTTCTTTCAAGTAGCCTTACAAGTTACCTAAAGATACGCTTTCATATCTGTTGGGCAGAAAACTCAAGATTGAAATAATAGTTTAGCGCTGATAAGGACAAAGTGTGAAACGTTGATAGCGGCCCTTGCTTTTAGATGGAGCTGATGAAATCAGTTTATAAAGACTAATCCAAATTCACTAAAGACAAATGTAATAGTTACACCACAGTGCATAAGATTCACACCCCTGTCTGATCACATACTTGCACTAAGTGCAAGTTATCTTTTCCCCAGCTTTGAGTTTCATGGGTGCAAATACACAAAAAAGACTTGTGTATTCAAAGAGAATGGCCGAGGGACACAAATGAGCTGTTTTGACTGTGTAAGGAAGGTGATAAAATTAATGAATACATTGTTCTTTGTTACACTTGTCAAAGCACTCTGTGGCTGTCTTTTCACTTGCATAAACAATTTGTATCAGTGGTTTGCTAACGCCACACCTCTAAGCATTAAAAATGTAAGACTATACAATACACGGCAAATAAAAATCTCCCTTAGATGTCAATAGGCAGAGATGTAAAATAATATGTATTCTATGTTTTTATACCAAACCGTTGAATGCAGTGTATGTTTACCGGCAGCCAGGCGGAGAGCACTCTTTGTTTCCAACTCCGAATGCCGGAGGCTAAACCCAGCGGTCCGTTGCATTCACTGGGAGTCAACATGAAATGCTCGTGTCTTTCAGGGCCCCAGAAAAAAAAGTCTGTCACCCTTTTGTGCGGAGGACAAAAACAAATCGTCTAGCAGAAATCTCCACTCATGTTGGCAGCCAACCTCTGACCTAGCTGAGGCCATTCTTAAAATGCATGAGTTTAGATGTTCATTTGCGGAAGCATTAGAAGTGTACACATTAATAACAAAACATGACAAAACAATCATAAAAACTAAATAGTTGAGAACATATGAAGCTTTGAATTTCAGCATTCATGTGGATATTATTTTCTTTACTTTAAATAAAATCCTAAGTACAGTCAGTGAATCAGCACAAGCCTTTCTGCCCTTGTTCAACAAATGCTGCCCCTGTACCCTAGCAGGGGTACATATGTGGTAATTGAAGCGCCAACTCGGCCTCGGAGTCTGTCTGTGTGCGTATCTGACATTCACAGGCCCGATACAGAAGCGCTTACCACCCCCAAGTGGGGAAAAACAGCGCAGCTGCCACAGACCACTCTCTTTTCAATGCAACACAAAAGATGGAGACCCCCTGTATCCCCTAAAATTCACTCTCACTGCTGGCCAGGGACAAACCTGCGGATCATCTGCCCCAAAACTCCACACAGAGGGGAAGCGTAAACACACAATAGCCTGCTACTAAATTAACATTTAAACCGTGCCCAAACCACCTTTCTCCTTCCAAACATGTGGGCAGAAATGTTTCATCTTTCAGCCCACTAGGCTCGGAGGCTTGATATGCCTCCAGTTTCCTGAACATAAGATAAAACGTGACAAAGAGAGGCATTTAGTTCAAATCCTGCCTGCGGTTCAGAATCTATTATCTATTGAAAAACGAGAGAGCTGACCTACCGATGGAGTCTGTAGTGCAAATTTAATTTCATCCTAAATGCCTTCTTTCATGCGTGGGCATTGATCAGATGTGGCAGCATTTTTGAGAACGAATGAAATACAATTTAAATGTTAAAATTATCCTAACTAAATCTATAGATACCAGTTATATTGATGCATTTAATATACATTTGCATAAGGGCCTGAACACAGCAATGATGTGAAATCAGAAGTTTTTGCTTTTGATAGTCATCTTTTCACTAACTTCTCAAAATTAATCCATTCTGCCCACTTTTCTGGTGCATTATCACACACCCCAAGACAATTTTAGCCCTCTGTTTTTAAGAACACTACTATGAAGCTCCAGACACAATACACTAAAACTAGCAATCTAAGTTGCCGTTTCTGCAGTGCCAGTTTAACCAGAACGCTAAATTGAACCTCACTCGTGCAAAGCAATGAAGCAGAAGCAGGCCCTGCCATCTGAACAATCCCTTAACGGGTAACGCCTATTAGAACGATAGTGAAAACTGTCCCTCATTTGACATTCTGCTTCCCTTTTTTTCCTGGCTATGAACAGTGGGTGGGATGAGGGGCCGGAGGGTTTAACCAAATGTAAAAAAGCTAATAATTCTAAGTGAAAGGGGTTCAGTAAAGCAGAAGAGTGAAAACCAGGGCCCTTATGCTTGCCTTGTAATGAACAATGGGGCGCTGCCACATTGGTGAAATCCGAGGAGCTGAGGGAAACAAAGAAATAATAACGCAGTCGATCATGAGCAGATATGGTTCGCGTGTCCCACTGAGACAGCTGGCTCGACAGGCTTAGGTGAAGCGTATGAGAAGGTCTGTCTTTTTTTACCTCCCTACCTTGACCTTTATGGGCATAACAGTCTATCAGCCAACATATATTTCCCAAGACATCCTGCTTTTATCAAGGTCTTATTAATGTTTTCTGCTATGCATCTTAAAAAATATCAAGAATCGCACAGTTACTTTAGAACAGCGAAATAAAATAAAACAACTTCCCTTTTCCAGCTCCAGTGCCAGACAATGATTTTAAGTGTAGCACATAATAAAGGAGGTGTTCGTTCTCCGGATAATTCGCAGTCTGTTATGTGTCAGACTTCAGGAAAAATAGCAAGGTGCTTTATGCGCATAATTCTCAAAATCGATACGTCTAGCGGTTGAAAAATTGGAAGCCGACGATCATCAACCAATTGTTCGCCATTCCAGCCAAGTGCTTATTTTCCTGAATGTTCCACGATCATTTTGGAGGATTGGAGAAAAGGAAAATGACTTTGTCTTGCTCAGCATACTAAAAAGCGCTCGGTCAGATGTCACCTGTCCTTAAAGCAGTGTCACAGCTGCTGTTTCATGTTAATCTACTAATACAATACCAGGCGCATGGAGCACTTAGACTCAACAGAAGGCTGGAGTGTATTATTAGACTGCGCTGCCGAGACCTGTAATCAAGTTACAGGGCCTTCAATTCCCTAATCTCTCCTTGTCACTTGCTACAACAGTTTCAGAATTACCTGACATACCCCCTCGTGTTTTACAGGAAGGGTACAGTCCGCAGGTCAGTGGGAGGGTTTCAGACAAAGTCCCAAGTCTCTAAGAGAGGCTGTAAGTCATTAGACTCAGAGGATAGTAATGCATGCTGTCACTACGCGTAAGAGGGAAATAATGATAATGGAAGGGGCAGCGCTGATATGATGCGCAAACCCCTCGGGGCCACTGGAGGTGACGTGCATGAGGATCCCGTTCTGGTATTTATGAGTCTACCACATTCATCTGACATGTACATTTTTGAGCAGCACGAGGGCGTTGCATTCAGGCGCTGCCGGGGCAGCCTCGAGGACCCGTGCTGCATGCTCAGCACCAATAAGCTTCATTGTAAGAAAGCAACAACTGCGCTTACATTTTACCTTCGTGAGCTTCTTATCAGATTCATCTTCACCCCATACCAGCCACCTTAAACCCTCTTTGAAAGTGCAGAATTTAGCAAGGCAGGAGGGAACGGTCCTGAGCCATTGTCCCAGGGCCCAAACCACTGCCGTCTTTCTTATGCAAAGGAATTCTTTTCTCCCATCTCCATAGAGAGGAATGGGACCGAGGGGGTCAGGGTTAGCAGCAGACGAAGCAATGAACACGGTCATCCTGGCAGCACAGGCTTAAAGCAAGGGGAAAGAAAGGTTTTTATAAAAATCCACAACATCTCCCCTAATCCAGGTTTCACAAACAGTGTCCACTATCAAAAGACTGCAGCCCTGGGGCTTTTCTCTGTGGTCATTTAACCAGAGGTAAAGAAATCCCCTGATATACAGAAACCCAATAAGCTTAAGGGACTTTTAAATTCCTGTTTCAACCACATACCGCTTTCACTTTTTCGATCTGATATCGCACTCAGATGCAGTGGACCAACCTACAGAACATTTTTAAAGCGCCTTAACAATCTAGAAACGTTTTTGGGGTGTACTTTTATCAGGTGCAAACATACAACTTGCCATATCGTCTATTGAAGCATGAATCTGTTTTAAGTGAAGGACGGTGGTCAATTGAAATAAGATGCATCCTCCTCTGACTCGATCTCAACCTTGGCAGAAAAACTGCCGTATTAAATCTTTTTGGTATTTAATCAAATTATTTTGTGTCAATAAGGCTAAATATCATTCTCACCTTCAGTGACGTATTCGACTGTCGCATGTTTTTAATAGAGAATGTCTTCTTATTGGTTCTTTTTCTCTCCCTGACCCTGTCCATAGGAAGTCCAGCATGTTAGAAGGAGTGGGCGTCTACACGTCAAGCACGGGTTTGTGAAACGAGAGCCGGGGAGGCGGGGTGCTATTAAAGCACAGGAGAAGCGAGTGAGATTCTGCTTCCGAGCCACCGGGCTGGATACTTTATTCATGCTCTTGTCGGGAGTGAGACTACAAAATTCCAGGCTGACTGTGGGGCCTGACTTCAGATCCGAACCACCCTGGATTTGAGCAGACTGGACAGGGCTCTGACCCATAAACGGTCGTAACGCCATGACCGCTCTGCTTCGGGAGATACTGGAACAATTTACTTCATTTCATTAGGGATTGCAATTTACCTTTGAGAAAATCTAAGGATTCTGCATGCAGGCAACTCTTGCTTTACCTTCTTTTTTATTTTAGTCCTTTTCGTGCATCAATATTCTTTTGAATCGCATGCCTGCACAGGAGAAGGCTGCCTTAGGTCTGTCTGGAAGCGGAGGCGCTTTCTTTATAGGTTTATCAACCATGGCAAAGCCTTTGATTGCATGAACTGAGGACACTGCAATACAAGACAGGAGGTCAGCAGTACAAACAAGGATCAGTTCGGCAAATACCAGCTTGGGCAGGATATAACCAAAGAGACCCCTTTGAGGAGACGGACAAACATCTTGTGAAAGAACAGAAAGGAGAGCTTAAAGCCTCATTGGATTTTGGGTGGCTGCAGAGGATTAACCAGCATTTCTAAATCAGGTATGACAAATATGGATGCCTTGTCTTTTTCTCTGCTTAAGGGAGATTTCTTATATATAAGGTCGTCTTTTTTTATTATATTATGTATTGAATTATATATGCACAGTGCTAGAGGTAAGGAGAAGAAATTAAAGTAATTCATTGAAAAGCAATGATTAAATATTAAATTAATTAATAATATATAATACAAAATTATAAAAGCACACTTCAAAGCCGTACAAAATAACTTTATCAACATACACTGAATTTCATCTGTTAAAATTGTTGTCATCTCTCCCTCAGATTATAATACTTTTATTTTATTGTTTCAAGAAAATTTGCTTTTCTGACTGAAATCTCAAATTGTCTAAAAGTAATTTTGCAGGAATAATTTATAATGCGTAAGAAAATTTAATAAGACACTCACTCTGCAGCAAGCCAGGACAAAAAAAGTCGATTTTAAAACATTTAATCAACAAGGCCTGACTTTGTTCTTTCAGCCCAGTTTTCAGTAATGAAAGCTGCCGTGAAATGCACTGGCTAACTGCAGAAATGTGTAAAACAACAAGGGCCCGAGATTACATTACACACAGCAAAAGATAAAACCTCTCGCTCACAAGAGTTTCTTTCAAGGGACGCTGGTGGGTTTAAGGATTTGTTATCTGCATCCACGGCTGATTTGGAATATCCTTCCACTTCAATTAGACTTGTTTCTGAACCTCTCATTTCTTCATTTTATTCCTCTATTTTTTCAACACCAATCCCTCTTTTTCTTTTCACGATTTTATATTGTTTTGATACACCATAAAATTTATTTCAATCAAGACAAATACCCCAGGCACGTTTTGCTATCATAGTTTTTTCATTCGTTCGTGTTATTGGAAATTTTAATAGCCTCTTTTCATTAATTCAACAGCAGAAATATACGATTCTTTGTTTTCGATTGAATCATTTAGTACAAAAAAAATGCTGGAGGCAACATACATAAAACAGCAATTATTTAGAGCGAGCACTGCCTTTCTTTCTGAACGCCTGAATTGAACTTTCTTTCTTGTTTTTTCCTCCAAGGGCAACAACCAGACAGAGGACATGGCATGCAAATACAAGTCTTTCTTTGTCTTCTTGATCAGAGCTGGGCTTCTGCTCGGCCTGGCCAATCCGCTGGTGACCTCGGCCTCCTGTCCCTCGCAGTGCCGGTGCGATGGGACGTTTATCTACTGTAATGACCGGGATTTGACTTCCATCCCTTCGGGCATCCCAGAGGACGCCACTGTACTTTTTCTCCAAAATAATCGCATCAAAAGTGCGGGCATCCCTTCGGATTTGAAAAGGCTAAACGGCGTGGAAAAGATCTACCTGTATTGCAACAACCTAGATGAGTTTCCAAACAACCTGCCACTGAATGTCAAAGAGCTTCATTTACAAGAAAACAACATCCGGACTATCACGCACGCCTCCCTGGGACAGATTCCTTTTATTGAGGAATTACACTTGGACGACAATTCTGTATCAGCTGTTAGCATCGAAGAGGGTGCGTTTAGGGACAGCCTCCATTTGAGGCTGCTCTTCCTTTCACGTAACCACCTCAGCACCATACCTTCAGGTCTACCCATGACTATCGAGGAACTTCGCTTTGACGACAACCGCATCTCGTCCATCTCGGAGGCGTCCCTGCAGGATCTTATAAACCTGAAACGCCTGGTGTTGGATGGCAACCTTCTAAACAACAGGGGTATTGGGGAGATGGCCTTCATGAATTTAGCCAACCTGACCGAGCTTTCGTTGGTACGGAACTCTCTAACATCTCCACCTCCCAACCTGCCAGGCTCTAGTCTGGAGAAGTTAAATCTTCAAGACAACCACATCAATCATGTGCCAGCAGGTGCCTTTGCTTTTTTGCGACAGCTGTACCGTTTGGATCTGTCAGGCAACAACTTGAGCAGTCTGCCCAATGGGGTGTTCGAAGACCTGGATAACCTTACCCAGCTGCTCTTGCGCAACAACCCCTGGCAATGCAGCTGCCGGATGAAATGGGTACGCGACTGGCTGCGAAGTCTACCATCGAAGGTCAACGTACGTGGCCTCATGTGCCAGGGACCCGATAAGGTCAAAGGGATGGCCATCAAGGATCTATCGACAGAACTTTTCGGCTGCTCTGACACAGAATTCTCACCTACATATGAGACCAGCACCGTCTCAAACACTTTGCCGGCCTTGCGACCCCAGTGGCCAACATATGTGACTAAAAGGCCTGTGGTTAAGGGACCAGAGCTGGGCAGAAACTATCGTAGCACAACGCCGTCTAGTCGCAAGATCATCACGATAAGTGTCAAATCTAGCAGCGCCGAGACAGTTCACATATCTTGGAGAGTATCTCAACCCATGACCGCCCTGAGGCTCAGCTGGTTAAAACTGGGCCACAGTCCTGCTTTTGGATCCATAACCGAGACCATTGTTCAAGGGGAAAGAACAGAGTACCTGCTTACAGCTCTGGAACCCGAATCCTCTTATCGGATATGCATGGTTCCCATGGAAACAAGTAACATTTACCTGTCGGACGAGACACCTGTATGCATAGAGACAGAAACTGCTTCGCTGAAAGCTTACAATCCCACCACAACCTTGAACAGAGAGCAGGAGAAAGAGCCTTACAAAAATTCCAATCTGCCTTTAGCTGCTATTATCGGAGGGGCCGTTGCCCTTTTGGCTATCATCATGTTGGCCCTGGTGTGCTGGTACGTCCACAGGAACGGTTCCTTATTTTCCAGGAACTGCACGTACAACAAGGGTCGCAGGAGGAAGGACGATTACGCCGAAGCCGGAACAAAGAAGGACACCTCAATCTTGGAGATTAGAGAGACCTCTTTTCAAATGATACCCATAAATAACATGCCGGTGTCTAAAGAGGAATTTGTGATACACACTATTTTTCCTCCTAATGGCTTGAGCCTTTACAAGACTCCACATAGTGAAAACAGCATCAACAACAGAAGTTACAGAGACAGTGGAATACCAGATTCAGACTACTCGCATTCATGATAGCGTGCGCGGATTACAAAGACGTTTTATTGCGAATGAGTGACTTTGAGACTGCTTGGTCTTTTGCAAAACACTGGATTGAAAAGACTGAGAAAGCGTCGTTATGTACATTTGCCATATAATTTATATTTAAGGACGATTTATTAAAAAGGAAAGAGGTTCCGATTGCAGGCCATCACTGAGTCATTGGTGTACGCTGCCACAAACCGCGATTCTATATTTTAGAGATTTGTAGTAATTTGTACTGTACTTCCTTTACTTATGGTTTTAGACCAATTAAAAAACGTTGTGCTCTACTGAGATATGATGACTTGTCAACTGTGAAAGTGGGTTTTCATTGCTGTGTTGAACAATCAGAATTTAGAAAACCATGTAGTATAAGCACAGGTCAAACCTTTTGCTATGTTGCTGTCAGTGGAAAAAAACAATAAAAAAACAAGACTGCAGGGCCTAGATGATCAAAGGCATGACAGTGTTATGTTAAATCTGAGGAGGGCGAGGACAGATTTACTGTGGTAGCATTTGTTAGGAATCCTGACAGCCCGTTCCAGAATGTTACACGATAAGGAAGCAAATATCTATTACTTGCCTGTGAAAGACACCAACACAGCACAGAATGCTCAATCCCATGCCTCGGCCAGACGCTTCTGCCCCGGCAAATGGCAAACAAAGCACACAGATCAAATAAACAAGTACTTTAAAGTCAAATCTGAATAGATGGGCTGAAACACAACTCAGTATTGCTTGTTCAAGTCGGCATGGGGAAAAAACATTTTAACGCATCCCCAATACAGTAAACTGTGTCATTGTAAGCGCAGTCCTTCAAAAAAATTCTGGACAGTAAAAATATGGCAAGAAACACATCTGGGCTCTTTTCTATTCGGAATATAGTGTCAACAATTTTTTTGTTCATATAATTCTTATTTGTGTTCTTTTCTAATTTAAGCCACTTTTAAGTTGCCACAGTTGAAAGTTTATTGTTCTTTACAACCGAAGACCAAAGTGCATTGTATGCCCTTTGGCCAGTCTTGTATGTGCCTTGATCCAATGCTTATTGTATTTAGCTTTTTCAAAAAAATAAAATAAAATCAGTGACTTAACTTTTTTCATACACACTTGAATATGATAGGATATTGGTCATATTGCAAAATAAAAGTGGATAAAACCCATCCCCTTTGCCCAAGAGAATGCTTTCCATTAATTTTTAATCCCTCTAAGCTTTGCATAGACTCTTCCAGACCCTACAAACATTGCTGTGAAGCACTAGAGGATTCTACATAGTGCAGCATCCGCTTGTGGCTGCGAGTGCTCTTTTGTGTGGTTAGGCCATGTATGACTTATCTGATTGGCCCAATTGGGAAATATAAGTGACTACGGCAGAGAAGCTAAATGAGGCCATTGGAGAGATGCTGCGCTGGGTTTGCAGGATTACATGTATGCATCTAATGAGTATATAGCATAAAGACAACGGTGAAGCCTCTGCTAGGGCCGAGCCACATCCACTTTGACTAAGTTGGAATCACACAGGAGGATCTAGTCACCTAACAAATGCATATAACATTGGTATATGTAGACACATGTATCTCGGCCATGATCGTGTGAAAACTCATACTTACACACATAGATGAACACACCCCAGCTTTAATAACAGTTCAGGGTTTCCTTTAAAAACAGCGAGTCAGATCCAAACCTTAAGTATACTTCACCCTACTAGTGTTCTAAATATACCACGTCGGCATAAATTAAAGTAAACACCCTCGGTGAGGGTCATGGTTCAGCAGTGAACCGCATATATGAATTTTGTTGATGTTCCATAACTTTCCCTGTCATTTGTTTATATGGATTGCTGACTGATGGTATTAGAAGTTAAAAACAGATTTTATTGAGTTACGTATGATTTCCATCGCTCACATTTTTGTGAGTCTGAGGCCTTTCATTCTGCAATTAATTTAATGGCTTACTTGTCACTGATTTAAGTCATAAGGTACTTGATATTGCTGCTGTCTTTCCAAAACCTCCGATGTCCAAATTACAGCTTTTTAGGGAATGGAAAAAAACAGTGCTTTTTAAACGAATAAATACCGTGGTGTTGTCAAAGTTAACAAACACGTTTTATTGTTTAGATATCTGCAAAACCCAATGAAATACATTAAGTTTGAGTAATAATATTGATTTATTGCAAAAATATATATAAAAAAATATAGATCGAAGGTTTCAGAAGAATAACAGGGATATGTTTAATTAGTACACAAATTAGATTTAACTAAAATTCTGAACTTGTGAAACTAGGTTGCTGTAACTTACAACTCATTACTTGATTCAATCAGCAGATGAGATTCTGGTCAGAACTAAAACTATGAAGTAACAGGAATGAGATCACAGCAGTTTCATGTATCAAAGCACACAGGTGCGTGCATGCTTCCGCTATGGTTGCTCTGCATCAGTAAATCAATATCCAGTTTCCCAATACCTTCAAAGTTTTTGGTGTTTTAAAAAACATTCAAAGTCCTGTATGTGAGTGCTATATGATTTTCTGAATGAGTCGCCAAATAGTGCAGAAAAGGATCAATTTAGAACACTTCCCTTAAGTATTGGGGGAAGGGGAGCTGGGCGCCTGCTACTGGGGTGACCTGTGGTGACCCTTTTAACACAATGACCTCACCTCTGGCATCTTTGTCAGCGTATTGTTGGATCTTACAGATGACCTCATTCGCCCTGGGAAAATCATTGATCAGGTCGGATGCCTGTGAGGCTGGTGCACACTTGAAATTCAACCTTGTGAATAGGACACTTCACTTGAAAAACAAGGACAGAACTCTTTCGAAAACATGACAGAGTTTGTGCCAATGAGCTTTGTGCAAATTCCAGGCGAAGAAACTGGACGTTGCTCATCTGATCTATGAGAGAAAAAGCCATGTCTGATGAGAGGTCAGATAAAGGCGGGTGAAACAAGGGTCATGGATGAAAAATGAATAATGGGTGGACATTTTGGACTTCTGGCCTCTTCTTTTAAGCAATCGGTGTACATTTTTCACTTTTTAGCCTTTTGACTCCTTTTCAAGCAATTGGCGGACATTTTTCATCTCTTTAGACTCGACTGCCTTCTTTTAAGCAGTTGGTGGACATTTTTCATCTTTTTGGACTTTTGACCCTTTTATGTTAAGCAGAAGAAACAGTACAGGTCAGGTCAGCCATTGTCATGGGGCACAATGATAAACCTCCAGCTCTTTAACAGAACAAACAGTCGATAAATAATGCAGCGGATCTTTGTCTTGCATCATAAAATTTTAAAAGACAAACTAAAACAATGTAATAAATGCTGCTTTTGACCAGAAAGCCAATTACAAGCAAATGTAGAAGCCACATGTCTTTCAATTATTTTTAGAGTTTAATTTACCAAAAGAGCCATAAGGGAGTTGAGTAAAAGCACCATCTTATTCTGATCTCATTTTGTTTCACCTTGCAGGAAGATGTAGTCATCAACTCCTTGCAAATCTATTCCCAAGTGTGTGATGTGTTGCTCTCATTCTGCCTGGCCTATCGTACGAAGCATTTTCCTACAGCTAAGCTCAAAAACTTCCAAAAAAAGAGCAAAGCTCTTACTAATGAACCATTTGCTTTCTCTTCTCTTTTTGCACCTTGTCTCAAAGTTGATCTCTCTTGCAGAAGCAGAAGAAAAACCGTGGTCAAAATATCAGGCCTCACGTCCCACCATGCATGATACATTCTCTGAAGCTAGAAGGTACAGGCTAAAAAAACAGTTTCTGTGCGCATGTTTGGTTTGTCGACGTGATTTTTCTAGACACCACCTATTGCTTTGACCATTCATTGTTTACATCGTGCATACGTTTCTCTTCCCTTTGATGCATATCGCAAATCAAATACGCAGACCGGAGTTTAAAAAACGGATTGTGTTCCCCACTCCCGCAGGCTGCCTTTCACATTTAGTCATTTAGCAGACGCTTTTATCCAAGAAGCTAAAAACCACAATTTAAGTTATGCATGTGTTTCAAAAGACAGCTGCGGCCTGGGCGTGGAGCTACGGCCACACGTGCTCTGCTGTCAGTCACCGCCGTCACGCGTTGAAATAAATTCAAGCAGTCAAAACAAACGTTTGAACAACAAGACCGAAATCTTTGTTTGCAAAAGTGAAGAAAAACAGCTTAATACACAGCCGTCAATATTTAAAGGCAGTTCTGAGGAGTTTTGTGGATGCTTCTCGATTATGAGTTCTTTACTCTCGTTCCCTCATGTACATTGATTTAGCAGCTCGGTTTTAAAAACTAGTGAGCTGTCTACATGGGCAGCATCTTAACATCGTGAAGTGAATGATTCAGAATGCTTTACATAGCGAGCAACTCATAGCCATGCATGGAAAATTCAACTCTCAATTTATTAAAATAAAGTTAAATATAGTTTGATCCTGCTTTAATACTCTAATATGCATAAGTATACCTGACACAAAAACATTGTGTCATTTTTTATTAATTGAGGAGAATTACTTTTAAATTTAACTTAAAACCCTCAGTATTGACTGTCAAATAACCTAAACTGCCATATTAGATTGTTTTCACCGAGTTTATTGCAGTGCATTATGAAAATTCCTTTTTCAAGAACTCCACTCAATGCTTCCTTACAACTTGTCCAAATTACGACATAAATAATTAAAATGTCTACCTCATAAAGCCTTTCTGTCAGGAACACATCTGTGATGCCTTAAATACAGCCTCCATAGGGAGCTCACTAGGTGTTTCGAAGCTACATCTGCTTTAATTGTAATTTCTTCGCTCTATCACTGAATATCTTACTGAACCTCTCAATCTCTCCATTTCTTCTGTTCTCGAACACAAGGGAACCCAGGACTCGCATTTCTCCTCATTGTGACCAATGACCTGAAACTCAGAGGCCACAACAACCACAATCTCCAGTCATCTTAATGAATCCAATTTTTTGCTTGACAGCCCACAGCGTGCATACATCTATCTCCTCCTAAAATCATCTGACATTAATACAAATAAACAGGGGCTCGTCTATTAAGGCGGCAACCGTTCTGACACTTTCCCGGTGGAGCAGGTTGAATTATTGAACGGGGAAAATGACTTACAACTGTTGTGAAGTAAATTCTTACCTCCAGCCAGCATCTGTTAAAGCAATAACAAGCGACAGCGACTGATTCCTACGGGGTACGATAATTTGATCTGGAGCATCATACGTTTTCAGAACGTCTATTTAATTGACTTTACTAGATGAGAGACATTAATTCACGTCATCCATTAACTGGCCTAAATGATCTTTTAAAAGGTGATATATCTTCACGTGCCCTTTAGCAAAACTGTGTTCCCACCTCTCCGCTGTTTCATCGAGCTAAAGGGGTATTTGTCCAGAACGTCTGCTCTTGATGAGAATAATCATTTCGTTTCCCTCTGAAAGGTCCTGCGCACTACAATCGTCCTTTAGCCCTCCGTGACGGCGTGGCTCTGAGAACGGTATAGGGACTAGCTTCGAACTGGTTACTATTCTCGTTTGCGTGAGGGCCAAGGTTTAAATGTCACCGGCGAATTTGCATGCCGCTAAGGTGACCCGCCAGCTTTGCGCAACTGACAGATGGTGAAGCCATGCTGTAATGTCAACTGGTATATTGGTGGATGATGGTGTTTGTATGCTGATATGATGTAGCCTACTGATATGATACAGCCAACTGTAACAGAGATGTTATCGGATTAATTTTACACGGATGAATCTCAGTCTTAATGTCACTGCAATGTTTGTAAACACTGATGTATTTAACAAAACTGGGTATTTTCCAACCCATGGTTAGGTGTAGTATAGGCAAAAAAGACTGTTTATTTAAAATATTTTACTTAATATATCTGGTCAAATTGAATTGTGACAAAACGTGCACAAGAAACAGGAGTGCCTAGAGAGGATCAGACATGATTTAAAGGGACAGTTCACCCAAAGAAGAAAATTCTGTCATCACTTACTCACACTAAACTGTATGTCTGACTTTCTTCTGCAGAACAGTAAAAAAGATATTTTAAAGAATGCCAATTGACATGTGTTGTGTCCATACAACAGAATTTAATGGGACAAAGGGGTGAGTAAATGATGAACGAGCTTTCATTTTTGGGTTAACTATCTCATTAAATAGAATGATTACCAAACTACAGGACAAACATATTACATTAAAACCCACAAAACTTATTTTGATCCATTTAAATATCAGAAGTAGTTTTCCTTTAACTATCAGTCAGTTTTTAAGTCAGTTTTCAAGAAATGTTAAGATATTTCCTTAAAGGTGCAATCAATAGGATTTTTCTTTAGATTTTTCCAAGACAAAGAGAAGTAGTCAGACAGCTAAAGCCTAATGAGTCACCAAGCTTTATTACTCAAATACAGATCACATTACATTAAAAAAAATGTCAGCACCAAAGTATTAAAAAAGTTGACTGATTTTAGTCTACTACTGTCGACCGGTTCTCTTGAATCAGTGAGAGTGTGCTACTGCTACTTAAATAATTATTAAGTAGTATTAATCAAACAAACCAATCAAAAAGGGAAGGGCAAAATAAAGCCCCGCCCTACACTTTTTTCTAATTTTAGAAGCCGGTTCACTCATATATACGTCATGATGATACAGAAAAAGCAATCGCAACATCTGTTTCATGTTGACTTTGAGAAGTTTCTAAATAAATACTCAAATACTAAATATCGTAATAGAGCTTGAAAAGTATCATCCAGCACTAAAATAAGCATTTAAAAAGAAACAGCCTTTCAAAAATAAACTCGAATTTCAGTTCTATATTTTTCTTCTTCAGATCATCATATAAGGGGAAACCACCCTCCATCAGCTGCACACAATGATCATGATTTTTTTAATCTGGAAAAATCGAGTACTGCCAACATCTGTTTAAAACGTCCCAGAGTGATCAGAAGCTATGTGATAAAATTATAAATTCTAGGAATAATATAACAATATAATTACATTTATATGATTACATACTAAATTATAGAATATAAATATATACTTTGATAATATAACAGTTTTGACAAGGTTTTCAACTAAACATCCTAAACTTTTGACCTGTCACATACATTTAGAAAGAAAGAAAAAAGACAGACGCTGGTAAAAATGCCGTGCAGATTCCAAACATGGCCTGTAACTGTATGACCTTCTACAAAACCGTGAGACTAACACCACCTCCCTACGGGCCTTTCTTACACAACACTTCAGTTGGCATCAATACACTTAGACTTAGACCAAAAAACAGGCCTCTCTCCAGCCGTGGCCTCTGTGTCTCTCTATGAGAGGATCTGGTAGGGGACCTGCTTTACGCCATCCTGAGTGATCAGTGGTGTTAGCAAGCTCTAAATACTGCCTGTCAGTGTTCATCACAACATCGGCCATGTCACGCCGATAACTCAAGGTCTCTGCGTGGCAGCTCGTGCACTAGGTGAGGTGAGATGGGTGGTTTTGTGCCGCATTATAGGAATTTGCTAAAGGTCAGTGAGAAGCGAGTTAGAGCATGTCAATAAAACTCAGGAGGATTTGATGGAGAAGACGGGGTATTCATTTGTTATACTGTAGGAGCTGTAATAATACGGCAGACTCTGATTTTAATACCAAAATACAATTAACTGAAAAATCCAATAAAGTTAGTCGTATACCATGCTTAAAAAAATGACCATATAACCATATACCACATGAGATCAATGGGTAAATTTCACAAAACATGTTTTACAGGTTCAAGTTATAAAAAACAAAAATATGTTGCATCTAATTTTGTTTTGTTTTTATTTCTCAACATTAATTGTCATAAAAAAAATCTTACATTCGTTGATTTCTTTAAATGAAAATTATTAAATTACACTACCAGTCAAAAGTTTAGGATCACTTCAGTTATTCATTCTCCTAAAACGTGTAAAAAATATCTAAATAAACCCATCAAACCATGGAATAAAACAATTGTAACTGAGAATAGTGCATGCCTCGCAGTCTCACAGATATACATGTCACTTCAAGCCATTGGTTTCGGTGCTTGTGTATCACACCAAACAGCAAACGCAGGATTCCAAGCAAGCGTTTCATAGTTTCACAAAAATGAGGTTATGCTGCATATTTAGGAAGTAACCCTATAGAAACTCTCTCTCATAGTCCATCTCTCAAATGAAAAGAAACAAACAAATCCAATCCAATGATCCACTAGAGGAGCCTAAGAGAATAAGCTGTACACGTGAAAATAATCCACATCTCTCTGCTGCTTAAGACCTTCACTATTACTGCCTGTCCTACATGACAAGCGCCAAGACGGCCCCTATATGGACACACTCGCACAAGACGTAAAGCTGACAGCTGACCCTTTACCCTCCCATTCTTTTGCTCTGTCCACGCACACACACTTCGAAGGCCATTGTCAAATGAAAGTGAGGACACACTGACAGGAAATAAGGCGCCGCTCAACGATTACAAATCTCATTTGGGTCATTTGACCATAGACCAAGCAGACGGCACGGGATTCCACTATCTGATTTCGACGACAGTCAAATACTGTCTGAAGACCAAGAACAGAAAGCAGCCAGAGTAGAATGAAATCTCAAACTGAGCCGTAACGAAACCAATCCCGATAAAAGCAAAATGATTAGTGATTTAATGCAATGATGACTGGAAAGCTCTGAAGAGATATTTTAATGACCACAAGGCCATTTCGAGCCATGACTTTATCCCTCACACACAAACAAACCCAAAATGTTTTTCGATTCTACAGTAGGTGGTTTATATAAAATGCTGGTATTGCTATCATTGTAGACAAATTAAAATTGAGGTCAAAATGATAAACGTAAAAAGAAGAGTTTCTATGTACCTTTGTACTGTAAGTTATGGTTATTTTGCATAAAACACAATAACATTTCAGTGTCTGACAAAGGAGGTGGAGTAGGAAGGGAAAGTTTTGAGTGTCACGGTTCTAAATGAGTTCAGGAGCCTGACTTCATTTGAGGACTGACAGCTGTGCTGATAAGAACAGGATTATAGAACGTCAGCAAGTGGCACTGAGTTCAGTCTACAACAGGCTCAAAGGAAATAAGTCTTTCTTTTTACTGAGAGATATTTTACTGCAGGGATGCTGGGATTTTTATGAGAAAGATCTATGGCCATAGTCCGATGAAAAACATGAAAATTACATCATTTAATATTGATCGATGCTTAGAGAACTTTGTCTAAAACCATCTGTGTTGCACGAGTGATACCTCAGAGCAGACTTGTTGAGGATTGTAGATGTACTATGACTTTCTTTCTTCAGCAGAACACAAAAGAAGAAATTTTAAGGAATCTTGGTAACCGAACAACAGCAATACCTATTGACTTGCATTGGTTGTGAATGGGTACCTCCATGACAGTTTTCTTCAGTTTCATCATTGCACATCTTACAGAAAAATGTTCAATATTATCATATATTATGTACTAAATATATTTAATAATTTCCTGTTTTAGTCTTCCATCAATACAATCTGTATTCTTCTGCATTAACTGTTAAGCTGCTTCGCAATAATGCAAAACTATGAAAAGAACGATAGAAATCATTTTGAATTGAAACTTTAATATTTCCTCCAGCTTTTTAAGTTGCTAATTACTTCCCTGCTCTTATATTCCGAACTCTAATTTTCAACACAAACTACAGTGAGATGAAATTCTGTGTTGCTTTAGTTTTGGAAAACTCTACCGGGTTGCCCAGCAGGCCAAAAACTCATCTTCAATTAATAAGCCCATGACTATTATTAGCAGAAAGGAAAACTGGCTTTGTATTAATGGAGTCTGCGATGTAATGAAACATTAAATATCTGCTCACGAGATAAAGCTCCACCATGTCAGTAGAAAATGGAAACTGGAGTGATTTGTGTGAACCGGGATTTGAAGCCACAGGTTTGATCAATGAGGTGATCCAAAAGTTGAGTAAGGTTTTATAAATGTTTGCCTGAACTGCCTAAGGAGTCTCTCAAAAGAGAGATGAGTTGGGATACAAATCTACTGTCGGTCTAACAATAGATCATTTTGATTTTTTCCTTTCTCCGAAAAGACAAAGCCCTCGCTTCCATTTATGCGCTTCCCTGTTCCTGAAAGGAAACATCTCCCGTCTATTATAAAAACCATTTTGCTTTTCCTGTCTGCAACGACCATCCATAAGCAGACGCAACCATTACCTCCTGTGTTTCCTGTGAGACACCACAACACAATGCTTTGGATCAAATGCAATGTCCCTCCACCCAGCCAAGTGTTTCTGTATGGGGGGGTGTGTGTCTATTTTGTCCCCATGACTAGTGCTTGACAATGTCTCCGTGAGTTTGGTCATTAATCATGTCGTTCCAATGTGCGCCGACATGACAACAGAGAAAGGGGGCAGTGGGAGGGCAGCAATGGGTGGCGTCTAATGTGACACTGGCCGCCCCGCAGTGCCTCTATGAACTTGTACGGAACGGTCGGCCGCATTCACGCTTACCAGGTCACCAATCAAATTATGTCAACAAGGCAAAAGAGCATAAGGCACGAAATTCATTTAGCCACTGAAAGAAGGCCAAGCCCTCAATGGGGTACCAACAAGCAGGGCCCCTCTAAAAAAAAGACAAAACACAGAAATTATGCAAGATTATGTGTGGGTAGTCAGTAACTTTTGTTGCGGACATTAGTGCCAAACAAAAAAAAGAGAGAGCTATGCAAATTGAGCATGTAAATCTAGTTTCTTACTCGGGAACTCTGCTTCTCTCACCCTCCTCTCTCATTTTCATAAGCCAGATGGCCGTAGTTTTGGGCTAATTCACTTAGCCAAGCATAAGTAATTCCTCACATATATGCATGGCCAATCCATTATTAGATAACACACAAAAAGAGCAAATATGCTGTTCCATTCAAGGCGGATTCATCCATCTATCATCGAGCCTGGAGGTGGGGAAAGAAGTCTCCTAGGTCAGCAGGCACGGCTTTGGCACATGGTCGGTCCTGCGGGGCCTCGGGACCTTAGCTGAAGATCGGCTTAATTAGCCCTCTGATGACAGAGAGAGGGATGGCGGGTGGGGGGGGGGCACAGATGAGGGTGGAATGCCGGTCAGGGTCCAGCAGACCAAAGGTGTGGAAGCCGAACAAAATATTTGGACAGGTATTCAAAAATGTGTGGGGAAAAATAGCCAGAGTGGATGAGCAGCTTTTCGTCTCCATCTTTTAAGCCCATATCCACTGTCAATCGTTTGTTTCTGCATGAATAGAAGAGCTATGACAAATATGGTGTGCAAATATGTAGGACTGATTGATGTCGAAAGATAACAGCCTACTTCATTACAGAATGTAGTATCAAGATTTACAGTTCAAAGTGACCTATTATTTATTCATCTAGGTGTTGTGATGGTTATCTTATCACCAAACTAAAAACAAAGTCAACAGCCTCTAAAAAACTCATTTTAAAATATATAATATAATATTAATAACAATAGTATACTACTAAAACTAATAATAATAATAATAATGCATATTGTTAATGTTTTTTATTGTATAATTATTTAAAATATACAATAATAGTAAATCTTTACATTTTCAATTAAATGAATATTTTTATTCTACTTAAATAACATTCAAATACATTTCCTCTCCTAATAGAAACCAATCCATTTTTCCTAATAGAACAAAAACGAAAAGGAACATTGCTCGCGGGGGCAGCCCACGTTTTCATTTCTCCACAATCAAATAAAACGACTGCCAGAAAAGCAAAAACTAACATATCAATCAAGCCTGGTAATAATCTGTTGAACTGAGAGGCAGTTAATTTCAGCCGCTTTGAGTAAAGCCTGTATGACAGATTGAATAGAATTATCGGCAATAAAATATCAAGCTCTGTGCAATTGGTCTCCGCATTGACTGCCTGAGCTCTTATTTTACCCAGTGTTTAATCTGAATATTAAGTAGTTTCAAAGCAAAATAAATTCACAGGAAACCCTGAATGGGTTTTATATCGTCCGCGGGGTGATTAATTGAAACCTTAAACGAAACGGCTAGTCCGGTCCTCATTGTTTTACAGCTATGTGTGGTTTCGTGAGACGGACTGCACAAGCTGGCGAGAAAATGGAAGCCGACTGGCTATGCGTTCACCTACATGTCTTTGGCATACTAAACAGTCTGAAGGTGATCTCGGTAAACGAGAAAAGGCCATGTCTCACTCTTTTCTCCGCTGAAGCTGACTGATGTTGACCTCCTATCTGTGTGTGTTTGTGTGTGTGTGTGTGTTTGTGTGTGTGTGTGTTTGTGTGTGCGTGCATGTGCGGGAACACTGCGGCCTTGAGTAAGAGAGAATTTCGAAATTCGCTTGTGGCCGGTAAATCCTATTGTTGCTCGCTGAGCGAATGGCTGGATGGACACTCGATCCATCAGTCAATCCTGCGAATCGATTGTGTCAAAATCAGCACTAGAGCTCACAAGGCGTCCAGGATTCCTATCACCTTAATTAACAGCTTTAGCATTGATCAAACAGAGTGGGAGCCAAGTGAACAGTTGCGTTTCATTAGAATACACCCATTATCTTCCTTTGAGTGAGATAATGTACAGTGGCTCCAAAAAGTGTTTGGATAGTCCAGATTCACTGAAAAAAGCAATGACATTCATTTATCAGTACGCATTTTTCTGAGCAAAATATACAAAAAAGGTCCGTCAGGTTTTGAATTATAAAACGTTATAGTACGGTCAAACCAAAACTATAGACCACTTCAGAAACGCAAACAACACTGTTCCAGAACAGGAAGTTCTCCGTCGTTTAACACTATACAAAAGTTTGAACAGAATACACAACAGAACAGAACTGAATCAAAATGTTAGACTAATCTTTGAGATATAATATATAAATATGATTTAAAAATAAATAAATGAAACCGGAAGAGCTGCTGGACTAGTGTCTAGAGGTCTATACTAAACACTTTTGGGCTAGTGAACATGCTCATAGTAAACTACACTTGAGATTACTCTACTAGAGAATCTACTTGAGAATCTTGTGGACCAGCTGGCAAAAAGTATTTCCAAAAACTAAAAAAAAGCATGATTTACTGGCAGATGCCACTTGGTATGCCGTTTCATCTTGCGGCATAAAACTCTAAAATAGGATTTAATATTTTTGAGACCCTTCTACATCAAAACAAACAATGCAGTGCAGATGAATCAAAGAAATAAGAATGGCTATAAATTCCCATCTGAATGCTATTGGCAGGCCACAGAAGAACATACGCAACCTTGACTGTCTGACATTTACGTGCCTCTCCGGAGAGCATCTCGGAATGAATGGCTTCCAGCGAACCGCCATGTCTATTGTAACATGTCGGCCGTTACTTGACAGCGGCAGCCAATGGGAGCGCTAGAGCTCTTTAAAAACACTCGTTCCACACAAACAGGAGTGTGAGGTCACACTTCGCTAGGGGTGAGAGAATGACAACAGATGTAGCGAGTTGGGAACTGGCACTGGAGCCAACAACAGCAACAGAGGGCAGGAAATAACAAAGTGCGCAGATGGAAGAGATGACAAGGTGCCTGATGTGTTTAAGGCATGTTAGAGTTCTCGACAGAAAGAGCCAGCAGTAGGACTGCGAGAGACAGCCTGGGGTACTATCAGATTAAAATTTGAAAGCCTCATTTCTTCTTTCGTTCAATGTTGAAAAGATGGTCATTAAGAAATTTTATCATCATTTATTTAAATCTTATTATTTCCAAACCTTTTCCTCTGTAGAACACAAATTAAGTTATTTTTAGAAATGTCTCGGTGGTTTTGTGTCCGCGCTGTGGAAGTCAATGTTGTCTGGTGCCAACCTTCTTCAAAATCTCTTCTTTTGTATTCTGCAGAACAAGGAAAGTTTTTAAAGTCGACCCTTGCCTGAAAGTAGTGCGGTTTCATTGGTTTCACTTGTTTAGCCAACAGCTCTAATAAAAATGATACTAAAATGTTTGGTTTGGATGGTAGGATTTGTAAAAATGATTGTCAAGAGGTTTTGAACCAGACTCAAAACCCGCCACATAAATCTTAGGCTACAACAACAGAACTTAATTCTCCAGCATTAGACGCAACACCTCCAGTAATACACTCCATAACTCCATTAAAAGGTTCTGTTAAAAGGTGGTGGTAAATCTGTGGCGTCTGAGTGGCTCCCGGTGCACAGACGCCGACTGCGGCCTCACAAGGATGTTTTTCATCAAAAGGCCTCCTGGGGCATTCGCACTGTGCCATATTCAAGGGCTTTGTGATCCATTAGGCTGCGGAGAGAGCAGCAAATACGTCGAAGTAGTGAAAGCATCTCTTAGCCGAGTCCGTCCCCCCAACCCACCGAAAAGCTGCGAGATCAGTTACTGTTACATCCATCTCCAACCCGTTTCAGCAAACACGGTCATCATTAATTTATGACTGGGGAGGCCCTCAGAAACTCATACAATTACTACTGAACAAAGAGCTTTACTTGAAGCTGCAGCTATGATTTAGACCCGATACACCCCGCGAGCAGATATTTCCCATTAAAAGCCCATTCCAAAGGCTTCTAGAGGACATAAGTCAATAGCTTAATGTTTGCCAGTGTAGTCATTATTAAAGCCCTTGAAAGAAAGGTACGCCCTGCGAGATGCTAACAGAATTGATTAAAGCATAATTCATTTGCAAACTATTTTTAAAGCAGATCCGGTGTTGTTGATAAAAGCGCTGCCATATGGTTTAAAGATCGGATTTCTTCAAACAGAATGGTTTGATTCTGAATATTTACGCATTAGGAAAATCATTAATTGCGCCCGGTTTAAAAGTACATTAAATAGAGAAGCACTACATCTCAAACCTCTTCCTTTGAGAGGTAGAAATCAAACATGATGACCTCATAATGCTATTATGTTCCATCATTAAAACTGCCTAGATCCGAACACACTTTCAGATACGAGTCTATGCAGTACTTTTATAAGCCTGTAGGGCTTAAGTCTACCATTTTAATACTTTTGAAGAATCTATTGGCAGAAATGGAATATAATATACACAACTATGTCTTCAGAGGTGTATGAAGAGTTTACATAATGAAGCGTTACGTTTTATTACCTTTGAATGATTTGAATTAAATGAGTTATTTCTTTCGAGATACACTGCGGGTCCCCTTGCATGAAATTTGCCATTTTGTTTCTACAGTAGAGCTAAACGGACGAATTGCTTTACAGAGCATGTTTCGTAAATACAATATCTCTTTCGGGAAAGAAGCGAAAACGTGGCGATATCTTAGTTCTGTTTCAGCCACCATAGCGCTTTAAATTGGAGGGGTGGAGTGAGCCTTCGGTTGAAATTTGCAACCCAACTTGGCCGGTACATTTTATACACTGGACCTTTAAGAAACACTGACGCTACAATTCAAAAGATAGAATTATAAAGAAACAAACACTGCAAAATGGTGAAGTTATATGGGGAGTAGAGATAATAAAATCCAGGTTTGTGTTCATATACAATAATTTACTCATCTCCAAATCCAACACACAACAACCTTATGACCACGTATATAAAGTGCCTCAAAGCCCGGTCTTTAAACACAGGCAGAGTTGATACTTTCAAAGGCAATTTATTTACACAGCCTGAAGATGTGCATTTCAAAAGCAACCTTGTGCTGGTTTTCAGAGGCAGGGAGAAATAGGACAAATGGACTGACTCCACGACCTCAGTGTGTTATTAAAAAAGATGAGGCAGCCCAACAGTGAGCTGCACTTAATCTTTGAGAGAATCTCACAGCTTAAATATCCCACAGTGACTGACGTAAAGCGCTCACGAGAAACAGAGGGGTGAAAAGACAGGCAGAGTTTCCAAGTGATTGTTGCGGAACCGCTCGGCTGCGGCTGTCTGCGCAGCTATCATTTGCATCAGAAGCACTCTTACCCCAAACCTAAATTACCACAACATCAAACTCAGCGTTTGAAACGAGAGAACGCAAATAAACCAGAAAAGGTTTTCATGAAACCCTCATTTAAATCTTGGCTTGCGAGCTGTAATTGTTTAACCTCGAACGCCATAGACTGGCAAAATCCGCAGAAACAATTAGCAGAGGAAAAAACAACAGGGGTGTTAACTACGTACATTAACATTCTGTCCTTTTAAGTATCCTGTCAGGTCCTTCTAAAGGATGAAAAAAAAACATTATCGCAGAAATTCCTCAGGGGGAATGAAGAATAAGATCACTAAATACATAGCTAAAAAGGACAAACCAAGGTAGGATAAACTACAACAAAGCACAATTGATTAAGCTGTTGACAATTGACTAAAAGCTACAGATATTGTCAATAAAGCAGCTCATAATGTAACCTCTAATGAGTCATTTAGAAAAAGAAAGACTCTAAATACTACGCTTAACATATTAAAAAGGTGTAATGAATTCCCTTTAAAATGTTCCTTAGCACTGGACATATAACTGCACTCATTGTGTTAAGATAATGTACCCCTCAGGTCCTTCCCACCATCGGTTTCAGGAGACAAGGCTCGTTACCCCGGTCAGTAGATCAGCGCTAACAGTATGATGCTAAACGGTCGAAGGGTATGGCGAGCCACAGAGGACCAGTATCACACATCATAAAGCATGAATATTAATTAACATCAGTCTCACTCATGTTTTTTATTGGCCTATACCTTTTAAATGACACTTGCTGTGACAGAGATTCAGCCCATAATTAAGGAGGGAAGAAAAGGCAAATTAAAGTCAATTAGTTTGAGAGGGAGTGAAACGGCAAGTTTGCTGAAGTGTGGAGTGCCAGGGATTGGACCTACTACTTCGTAGAAAATGGCCTTAAACTTAAAATTGACTAATAAAAGTCAGAAAACCCCATAAATAACACTCCTCTATCATAAAGCCCACAGCACATTTGACTCACTGGTACTGATCTAGGCAGTTATTGAAATAATGAAATGATCTAATAAGTACGTTTACGTGAATATTGGTTAAATAGTCATTTTTTTTTAACACTGTAAGGACAGACATTTTTGGTTACCACTTTTTGTATCAGAATTGGAAGTATTTTTTTCTCATCTTCACAATCTTAGATAGTTTTTCACTAGGATTGAGGCAAAGGGATTGTCTTGTCAATGCCTAATAACCTGCCCAAAAGAAGGTAAACTTCTATATCTACATTTTGGAAAAATACAATTTATTGATATTATGCAACAAAGCTATTCTCACTGCGAGAAATAGTAGCAATGAAAGTAGTAATGGAAATCACATATTAAAGGGATAGTTTACCCAAAAATGGAAATTCTGTCATCATTTCCTCACCCTCTTTTCACTTTCTTCTGCAGAACACGAAAGAAGATATTTTGAGGGATTTTGGTAAGTGAACAACAGCGGTACCCATTCACTTGCATTGCTTTTGTGTCCATACAATAGAAGGTTATACAAGTCTAAATTTACAAGAGGGCAAGTAAATGATGACAGAATTTAGATTTTTGGGTGAGCTGTCCATTTAAGTAAAAGAACATGAGACATTACATGTTTTTGAATGAAAGATAAAAACCCAAATGAAACATGTGTGGCATAACATCCTATTTAGAGCCATTAAATATGCAAGTCATTGGAGTTTGACAAATGCATACAGGGAATTCACCCAAGATGTTTTAAAACGCTGTCGAGGAAGGTAGCTCACTAGGTTTTAAAACAAAGCTGGAGTGCATTCTGAGCCGTTAAAGTGGTGGCAAGGGAGGGGTCGTGACTGAGGAAAAGAGAGGTCGACTAAAAACGTCGACTGACCGAGAGTCGGGCCTTGAGCTCAAGCCCTCAGATTAATGGCCTGCTAATGGAGTGAGGTTGTGAAAAAACAACCTTCAGATATTTGACAGAGAGACCGCACATAAAGCACTCCTGACTATCTCAGACAGGGGGCATACTGACTTAACCTCAGCGCGCTTGTGGTACTTATTATGAATAAAGCATAGTGGCAGGCATTTTACCTCAGAGCTGCTGCTAAAAGGGTTTCGGTCGAGGCTGCCCTTGAGGATCTTTAAGACAAGCCTGTCAAAATATGGGAAGAGTGTTGGAAAAAGAAGTATGAGGTACACTCGCTCTCATTGACATGCTAATTACAGAGATACTATTGTTATGTGTAGGAGAAAAGGACTGAGAACGTCACGGTGAAACTTGTGGAAACGGTCCAAAACGCCCGGCGGGCTATCGCCGATCACTCATCGTAGATTAAGAGTTGAGAAGGATAAAGAACGAGACAGGAATGACCTACGGTAACGGATGAAAAACAACTTGTTTGTTTGGGACACAGCGGGAGGTTGCATTCAACGGATGTGAGCTAACGTTCACTTTTCTTGCAAAGAAAAGCAAGCTGATGAATTAAAGGGAAGACAGAATATAGACTCAAATCTTCTTACCAAAAAGCCGTCCATCTCTGTATACAGTAGGTGGCTTCAAGTACTGTAGCACAAATTCCACACTTGTCAAACTGTCAAAAGATCATCTGGCTGGTCGAAATCGAAGTGTTCAGTTGAAATAAGGAGGGGGTATGAATTCGAGAAATAACCTTGACAGAATCAGGGCTGCTCTCAGCTGGCCAATACAGTCATCTAATATTGCATCAGCCTCACCAAGAATTCACATCATACAGAAAATATTTACTCTCATGTCACAGCAAATAGCGGTGTATTTAAAATGTAAAACTCATTCTTATTGTCTGCTTATGTGTTGCAGTTGTGGTATAGCTGTTCTATACCTTTACAGTTAGAGTTCTTTGTGTGAGTGAGTTCACCGGAAAATGTAAAATTCTGTTACCACATGTATAACTTTCTTTCTGCTATAGAACACAAAAGAAGAGATTTTGAAGAATGCTGTTAGCTGCCCCCCATTCACTTGCATTGGTTTTGTGTCCATACAGTAGAAAGGAACAGGTGCCAGTGCTGTTGGGCTACCGACTGATTTCAAAACAGCTTTTTGTGTGTTTTGCAAAAAAGAAAGTCATACAGGTTTTAAAGGATGTAAATGATGACAGAATGTTCATTTTTGGGGAATCTATCACTTTAAAGTGCTCTGATCTGACATTAAACGCTGAGATAATGTGTCGGTTTGGGAATGGTGGGCTGGGCTGTGACATCCACTAACATATGAGTGTTTAAAAAGGGGACATTAATCACATCCTCCATCAGTGGTAAATAAGAGAAAGCACTGTGGCTGCTTAAAAAAGATAAACCAAATCACAGTCATATCCCTACTGCTGGGTGCCAACGTCTCTGCGAGACAAGACCGAAAAACAACTCTTCATTCATTCAACACAACCATAACTCCCTTGCATCTCCCCGAAGTGTTTTAATCATTTGGTTTTGTTAGCTTTTTCTCTATTTCTGACATGACTAGAGCACAAAACTATTTGTAGTAGAGACTTGATCTGTTACCTTTCCTCACTATGAGGCATGTAAGCAAGATTCCCCACAGAGAGGAAGAGATTTACACACGCCACTGAGATGAAGATCATATATAAATAACACGCGTTACGATGACTACGGAGAAAAACTACCAACCACATTTCCATCCATTCCTGCCTTTAGATCTGACAACTCAAGTGCGTATATCCTTTTAACTGTGCTAAACTGCAGCTGATGAGTGGAAAGAAAGGCTTGTAGAGAGAACCGCATGTGAAACAGTGATAGCGGAACCGTGCTGATACGGCCCTCCAAAGGTCAGGATCAGCTTGAGACGAAAAGAAGCTAATAGATGAATTCGCTCATTGAGTCATTAACCTTTACCCAGCATGCCATGAGCTGTGCTCTTATTGTTCTATGTAACAGCAGACTTATGAATATTTACTGCATATTCATGAGCGCTGATGAGCGACTTCTGTTTATGGTGCGCTTTGACAATTATGCGTGCTTAATCAAGTTGTGTCTGCGTCTCGCTTCATTGCCACAATGTCGAGACCTCCGGATACGAGGGTTGGGGGGTTTCAAAAGTGTGAAATTTGAAAGTGCAAAGGGTATTCAGAAAGAATAGACAGCAAGGCTACTGTAAGCAATGTATGCGTCTTCAATCTCACATAAACACCGGCCAAAGCTCTTTTGGACTTAGTATTACTGTGCATTCAGAAATGATATAAATGTGTGTGTGCCGTGCAAAACATTAATAAAAAAACGCAAAAACATTAATATTTAATGCACAAGATAACTTTGGATGTATACAATCATAATAGTAAAGTAAAAAATTATCAAAATGATTTTTGATATTCAACATAAGTTAAAATGGGCTAGAATAGAAACTTGTCATTGTCAGTGAAACCAGAATGAAATAGCAAAAAAAGTATATCTTTTTTATAAAATGTATATATCAGTTTTAAATGTATAAAGTAATGTTTTCAAACAAAAATATATTTCTTGGACTGATGTTAATGTGTCTGAAAGTGAAAACACACTAAAAATAGTGAATCACATACATTAACGCTGCTGTCGTCATTTTTAATTTTAAAAACTAAGCAGGGATTTGGACATTTTAACGGTTCATAATACACGTTTATATTCTGTCCAGGGCAGAAATCTGGATGTGAGCAGTATTTAGAGCCAATGATGGATTGTTTGCCCAGAGTAAATTAACCCTGGCTGGCCTTCCATTCGCATTTGCTTAACTAAGCAGTCCAGTCTCATCACGCAGAAAAACACTAAAACTTTATTTGTGGCACGCTGAAAGCCGATTAACGGGAAGGGAGACGGTGGAACCGTGGCTGGGTTGGGCCCCTTATCTCGACCTGGCAACTAGCATCCCGCAGCAATACTGCAGGAAGCCTGTGGCTTGATGAGACGGACACTGGACAACAAATCACGAGACTGAGGCTAAACGCACAACAGTGCTCTGCGTGACTTTGGGCAGAAAAGCCTGATCGTGCTAAGCGAGCCGTACAAGCCCACAGTCCGTGTCCTCTGCCGGGGATGGATTTATGCTGTGGAAAAAACATAAACACACACATAAGCCTTAACTCAGAAGAAAAAGAACATGTTTTGTACGTAGCTGCTTGGCCTTTGGCTGTTTTACTTTTAAGACAGCAAATTTCTGGTTTGAGTATTTAAGTGGTAGGTGGTATAGACCAGTTCTTCTCAACTGATGTGTAACGATCCCAAAAATAGGTGTGTTCCAACAGAGACAGCATGAAAAAAACTATAGTGAAACAAATAGGTTTATTAACTTTTTTTACGTCTTTTGTTGATGTCATGATTCAGATTAAAGCAGAATGGACAAGATTACAAGTTACATGACACCCATTTTTTCTAAAAAATTAACAAAAAGGCCCAAAAATATGGCTTCCCAAGCCAACTAACAACAACTGGTGATGTTTATGGGTACTTACAATGTTATGTGCTGCTGATGCCTGCAAGGCTGCAGTTGGTGTGGGGGAGATCATGTGGCAGGTGAGCATCGGTATTTCAGTAGTGTCATTAATCTCCAAGTGTTTAATACCACTGGGGGTCTTAACCAACAACGCGCCTCCCTGCTTCTCGCACAGAAATGTTTGCCATGTCAGCATGCTATCATACACACCCCAAGCGAGGAGGTGCTGACTTCAGCCTTGTCTCTGTCCATTAACCGGCAGTTTGGGAGGAGTTGCCCTATCCTTGAAAACCTACGGCTTTGACTTTGAAAGTATCAACATTAACAAGGACTTGGCATCGGGGAATTTGAGTCTCACCCCCCCTTCCCTCTGATTACTAAGCTGTAATTAAACAAGACAATTAATATCCAACGGGAAAAAAATCCTGTTTCGCAACAACATCGGGTCAAAGCGTTACATAGAATTGCTGCTGGTTTAGCAGCTCTGCCTTGAAAACCGCCACTTCAATCTCACGGAAAACAGAAATGTATTGAGTCATCAGAGATTTTAAATGCTATTAAATAAAACAGATTATTTCTGTTACTCGCTCAAGCTTTTAGATACAATAATGTCATATGGTCACTTTAAATCAGAAATCTAAAATGCTATTAAACAAATCACATTATGTTGCTCAATGCCACTTTTACATGCAATGACATAATGAGTTTGGTTTCAAGCTCTATTTTAAAAGCTAGTATACTGCCATCCTAGACAACATTTTCAGAGGGCTCTTCAAACAAAGTTACTTGCCTTTTTGCTTGGGCCGCTAAAATACTGACCAATACAAACCATGCACAGATAGTCAAAAGCCTCTATGTTGCAAGCCTGGAGCTTTACAAACCTAGAATTCTCACTTTGTGTCAGTATGTCACCAGATATGTTAGCTATTTATTAGCAAGTCTGAAGGTTTGCTTACATGAGTAATTTATAGACCAAGCCTAATACATAAGGAGCGAAATATGTGCGAGTTGTGCCAATATAAACTCTTAAGCTGCAGGGCGGAAAAGTAAAAGATTTTCCGAAGCCTGCTCGGTGATCTCACAGATGCTCTAAGCCAGTTGGTTGACTTTTTTTTAATCATCCCTACTGTCCTAGAGTTTTAATATTGTGAATTTAGTCAGGAAAACAAACACTGTAGTGACCTGCAGGGTAAGTCGTGGAATTGGAACACAACATCACAACTGCAATGAAGAGACAACTGTGCTCCTATTAACCATGGCTTCAACATATTTTGTAGCAAAACCATAGCAACCACAAATTTAATAGAAAATGTAATCAATATGCCAAAAAAACATGGTAACTACACTTTGTCTGTAATAAATCCATGGTTTATTTTCCTAAGGGTGTCACTTTCTCTCTTTCTGAGTGTGTGTGTGTGTTAGGAGTAAGGGGGAAGATAACTAAAGATATTGCAACGTTTACAATACTTTTATGCCAACTAAAAATATTTTAACAGCAGACTTTTCTTGGAAACTAAACATATTCCCATGCAGAGCAAAAATAATACTGTAGGATAAGGTCTTACAATATTTCACAAAGCACAAATCCCAAACTGAAAACTGAAGTCCCATCCACAGTAAAAAGGGAAAAACACTTTAAAAACTGTGATATTAGTATCAACAAAACATAAACAGCTGCGGAAACCATTTCATAATTATTTTTCTGAATATACTATTTATAAGTATGTGTTTAGGTTAAATAATCGTTTTTATTATATTCTGTGAACTACTAACAATATTTCTCCCAAATTTCAAATAAAAATATTGTTTCCGTTTAAATGTATTTGCAGAAAATGAAAACTGGAGAAACAGGTGAGAACAAAAGAATAGATGCTCTGTATATTTTCAGACCACAAATACTCCAAAGAAAACAAGTTCATATTCACTTTTAAGCAACACAACAGTAATATTCCACATGTATTAAGAAAATTTTCAACACAGTTCTTGTGTCTTGACATGCTGTCCTTAATGTTGCTACTGGATGACTTATCACTCCTGAGGTTTGATTTTATTGAAATTTAACAGTCACTGGACTCAAATGGCCAAACTAGAAATGCTGATGAAATGGATATTTGAATTTTTTCTTAATTTCCACAACTGTTATGTATAAACGTGTGGCTTTCCAGCATGCTCTTGTAATAACCTAATTCAACTCCGTCCGTGTTTCACAGACCTCCGAATATCACTCTGCATGTTTAACTGCTGACTAATTAACGCCACGACACTCGTAACGAACACGGGCCGGTTTACACACAACTTGCAGTAAATGACTCAAATATGATGTGTCAGTGACAAGTTAATTCCCGGCACACATGTTCGCGCTCGCACACTCGGTACTCTGAAAAAAGGGTACGACGAAAAGCCATAAAGCATTTTCAGCACATCATCATGGGGAGCATGAATACGAACAGACTAACCTCCAGAGCGTAATAAACCACTCTCCTCAAGGACATTACTCACGGGAAAAGAGTGCACGTGCCTATTCGCACGCATGTACCGTCGGGTTCTGTCTACGGCAGACATCTACAGTAAGTGGAGAGCCAGACAAACATTTCCCCGATTAGTCGTCTATACAAGCCTTTCATTAAGTGCTCCCTCGTAACAGCCGAGGATGGCCGATCTCAGTCTCTGCGGCCGTCTGAGGCTAATCAAATCTCGCCGGCTGGAAGGGAGAGCCATCCCAGGCCCGCCATTATCATTAATCTGTATCGCTATCTCTTCGCCACTGTGGTTAACGAACAATGTTAGGGCTCGAAATTCAATTTTCTGCAGTTAGCAATTGGATTGGTGATCAATTGAGGCAGCACGGAGATGAGGCATTGTCAAGTTCGTTTCCTGCACCGTTCCATTATCGGAATGCTCGGATGAGCTTTACAATCCCATTTGTACAGACCGGGTCGCCAAGGCCGCAAGGCACTGTGGGAAAAAGGTGCTTTTTATCCTCTCATCTCCCACCTTGTTTAAGTGTGACAACTGTGCACTATGAATGTTTCCTGTAAAAAAAAAGCATTTCATATACTGTTTGAATAGTCTATCTGCTTTATATACAGTGCACAAACAGTCACAGTGATTTGAGGGGCGACGGCTCAACACCTGGTTTGACTACAAGACATTAAAACTGCAAACATACGATTTCCTCTCGGTTACTCTGACATGTGATGCTACTGTATATAGTGTGTGCGGTGAATCATGGTGGAATGAGGCGCACGTTCCGATTAACTCATACAGCAGTCACCCTTACTCATTTCTTACCTACAGGACAAACACACAAATGCCTCCCAGCTTGAAAATATGCAAATATTTCCCTCAGCCCAGATCTTAATGTGATGCTTTCCCGTATGCAAGTTGTACTGTGTCAAGTAAATACTCTATATGACACATTATTCTAACATATGTATCATCCAAAGTGCACTCTTTTAGCCTATTATTACCCTATTCTGGGTTGTTTTAACCCATTGGTGGGTCAAATATGAACCATTTTCCAGGTTAAATTGACCCGAATGTTGGGTTTGTCGTTTTTTGACTCAACTATGGGTTGAAAGTTTTGAAAAAAGTGGTTTATGACACTGGTTGCTCAAACTGATGGCCGTGGCCACCTGGGGTGGAACCACATTTCACAACGAATGACCATTCATTTTATGGAATATAATAATATAAGAAATTCTATGCAATCAAGAAACCATCAGAAGCCCACCAACCAAAATAAATAATTCTTTAGCATTGTGATGATCTATAGCAACTATGATTTTGTTTAATCAAAATTCTAAGTTTAAAATTATTAGTCTTTATTTGGGGTGCCACACAGCAATGCACCCTACACAAAGGGGGCCCAACAACAAAGTTTGAGAACCAATGGTTTATGGTGTCACAATCCTTTTAAAGCATCTACAACACAATTCCAATGTTCTCCATTTATGTTCCTCTCATAAATACTGTACAGTATGCAGTATACATCTGAACCATCAAACATCTTTTTGAAAGGAACTTGTTGACCTTTAATTCTTATCAAGCATAAGAAATTGGAAATGCGTTATGCTGTGGTAAAGACGTGCATACTTGCACATGTTTGTCTACATGTTGTTTTTTCACAACGAGTGCCGCTGTGAAATTATAATTCCTTTCTATTCATGGTTACAATGATCTTTAAGATCAACTAAACAGATATGCAACCTACACAATAGACAGACCTTTAATAGAGCAGAAACGATTGTTTAACACCCAACGTGTTTACGCCACTTAATTATTCTTGCCAGTATTGGCAGGTTTAGCCCATCATCCCTGAATTGTCCAAAAAAAACCTGCAAAACTAATTTCCATCCATTTCACCGGGTTTTGTCCTGTTAGCATAATAGACATCAAGGGAACGAGAAGAACAGATGTGGATCATTCACTTTGGCATCTGCCTTTGCCAGCCTTTCGGTAATCTCCTCCTTGAGAACCAGTCAAGGTGACCACACCAGCCAGGAAGAAAGAGAACAATTCATACAGGATATACATTTCTATTTAAAGTCAACTGAACGTCTGTGGTTTTCTCTTTAAAGAAGAAAACCACAAGTCCGGGACTGCGCGAACCAGCCCTTAGGTAGACATCCGTCATCCTTAAGCAAAGCACAGAAACTGAGCCATATAAATGGACCTGCTGCTAAATCACAGACATGAATAATTCAGAGTTTTTACAGTAGCTCACGCAGATCTAAATCTCTTGATGGCAAATCTATCAGTAGCACACGTTCAGATTAAACAAAGGTATTTAGATTAAACACCAGTGTTTAGATTAAACACTCAACAGATTGGTGGCAGTGAAATGGGGATTAGAACAGCGGCACTATTGTAACAGCCAATTACTGCCTAAAGAAATCAGATTACACAAGCTTTCGGCTTTGCTATTTAAATGAAACATTTATCTTGAGTTGGCTCAAAGCAAACTGACTGGGATCACATAACAAGCTCAGAAAAAATATTCATTACATCTAACATAGTATATTTTAATGTATATTTTGCAAATCAGAGTTACCAAGTCTTTGTGTAAATTGCATTAACAACTTATCTGTGTTTATATGAATAGTAAGAAATGTGAAAAAAAGATTTCATCTTCTCCGGTAATAAAAGAGTTAGTGCAGCATATGTGACTGCAGGGCAACCCCTCCGAATGTCATCCCAGCTCCCCTTACATAATCAAGAGTCATCTCAATTCAGATCTGCAAATGTAACATTACATTACTTTAACATTACAGCATCCCCCACTCTTTCTGTCTTTCAAGATTGTCTCTGCATTCAGCACGGCCTCCTCCTGAGCAGCAATGAACTGATCCTGTGATTATTCTCCGAGAGACTAATCCTCTGAGGCCCCTGCCGGCCCCTCCTGAACTTCAGACGCACTCCACTGGACACACGATTCTCAACTACTCAACCCCAAAACTGTGAAAACTTGCCTCAACAAAAGACACTGAGAATTCCTCCCAAAACTCCCACCCCTACAGAAAGAAAAAACAGAAAAATCACCCATCCTCGGTCTCCTCGGCATCCCCCGTCACACCTCGAGAAGCAAAGGAGCGGAAAGCAGTCGCGTCCCAGGAATCCTGCTCAATATCCGAGGATTAGGGGCAGGGCCCCTCGCAGTGCTTCTCTCCTGAAGTCCTAACAGTCTCAGAAACCCAAAGGGAAAGACAATCAAATTTACTAAAGTTTAATCCTTTATGAGCTCATCGTCTTTACCTTCCCCCTCTCAACCCGACCGAAACAAAAGCGAAGAAAGTGCGGACTCAAACCCACTAAATATTGAACTCTCTTGACAAGAGCGAGAGATGCGAAGAGATCTTGCTGCTAACTGCATTGTTAAACCTGGCGTAACAATGGCTTTTATGTGAAAATGACTCTAGACGCTCACAGGAGACACTTACATTTTCCAAATTCACTCGGCAGAGCAGTAGCTCAAAAATTGCTCATTTGCACGTTTAGATGTGAGAAGTAATCAGGATGCCATTCAACGTGCTCAGGATCTTTCTGTTATTGTTTGTTTCGTGCTGCTTTTTCAAAACAATAACCTAAATCATCTCACCTGGAAGATCCTCGAGGAGAAAACAAATATGTAAATGAAAAGTCTAAAGCGAGCAGTCAACTGTTTGGAAAGCACTGAAACGACTGCCTTCTAAAACAACTCATCGCGAGGAGGGCCTGAAACTTTATTCATGGCAGAATTACTGAAAAAAGAAAATGGAAAACAACCTTTTATTTTGTGATCAACATCTTGTACAAATCCCAAAAGGTAAACGCTAGGCTGATAAGGACATTTTTTAGAAAGCGCCTAAACAATGGCTGCCATTATTGTCAATCTTTTGTGCTGTTCTTTTTTCCCTCTCTCCAGGGACGGCTAGATGTTAAGAGTGGCAGAGAAACCAGCCTGGATAGAGCTGTTTAACTAGCGAAAGAACAGATGAACACACTGTGAAAGGCTTGTTTGGCAGTCCCAGAGGAATTCTGGGTAACGCCGGGCTCTCCTGTGGGAGACTGCATTTCTGTGTGCGTGTGGCTCAAAGGAGACGCGCCCTGGTTAAGGTTACAAGCTCTCCCTTGTTAGACCTGCCGGGTTTTGAAGGCCCCGTCTTGAGCTTTGAGGCTCCTTCGTCTTACTGCTGCTTCCAGCATGCAGAGGCAGCTGTGAAAATACAAGCACCACCCATGTTGAGCAGAGCGTTCTATGACTTGGTTACAAAGGAGGGTGTCCATAGTGGAATGAGGTGTTTCAGAACCCATCTGTGGATGCTGGAGACATGTGCCGATAAATACAAGTGAATGCTCTTACAAATGCTGAGTCTACGGTCTTTTGTGATGCAATGTGTAGAAGGTTGGGAATTGAGAATGCAGAAACCAAACCAAAATATTGGTGTTAATGAAGAAGTTGCAAGCTAGGTGTCTGAACTGAATATAATAGAGAGAAAGAGCGAGTGTCGCACGCAAATTCAATGAAAACAATGAATAAACAACTTGGCTTTTTTCATGTGTTGTCACGCATGAAAACCTAGTATAAGGCGATTGTTTTTATTAATTTATCGAAAAAAACGACTCGCTGAATCATTTAGAGCAGTGACTGAATTATATTTACAGTGATTTTGCACAAAACTATCTTCTCAGAATTCTATATATTTTTAAGAAACAAATTCTTTACTTATTTAAGTAGTTTATTCAATACCTTATGTCTAAGAATGCATCTGTTTGATATTAAAAAAACAATATAATATAATATAAAATAAACAACAGTTATTTTTGGGTCTTGAAGCTTATTGTCTGAGAGCCATGCAAGGTTATTTAAGTTTTTTAATCTTTGAAAACTTTTCTGTTTATTGAAATCAAATATTTACCTAAATATTAATGGAAAAACTAAACTGAAGGAAACATTTAAAAGTTTTCTCAAACATAAGTTTAAAGCACTTAAACTATAATAATAAACATTATATTAGTAACATTAAAACTAAAAAAAATGAAAATTTATCTTATATAGCAACATAAAAAATAAACCAATAAATTATAAATGGATAAAAGCATATACAAAATCGATAAAATTAAGATAAAAGCTGAAAAAACAAACTAATAACTCAGAAGCCATGTGATATTCCACCATTATACTTTATATCACATTATAATTTTATATTATATTATATATTGTACACACAAGAGATATTGTATTACATATAACCATATAATTTAGTTATTATATTCTTAAATTATTTGAATATACGTGTAGCCTAATATTAAAAACAAAACAAATTACATATATGTATTATTTGCACGTTTTATTATTTATATATATATATGTATTATATTTCATATAATAACTAAATAATTCAGATATCTATATTATATTTCAAATATGGAAAATAATAATAATATGATTATTTTGGTTCTTCCTCCAAAGTACCAAAAATTCACTGAAATTGAATCTGTTTATTATAAAGCCTTAGTTTGATAGATTGTTCAATTCCTTCTAATTCCCATCTCTACAGTCTTACAAGGTCTAACAGTGCAGTGCGGTTGCTGGCTACACACATCTTACAAACAATAGATACAAACATTCAGTTCCACCTGCACTCTCAGGAAGCGGAGGCGGAGTCTTGTGTGATCCTCAGTCCTTCTGTCTGGCACCGAGCTTTGGATCTTTTGAAGCTTCTATCACGTTACTATTTAATTACGTGTGTTTCTCCGGCAAGAAGCCAGCCTGTAATCTCTATTCAGACACATCACCTGCTTATATTGTTTACACTTATAGGCCAGCATCCTGTTTGTGAACACTGGTTTTCTTCTATACATCCTGATGCTAATGATTTGCCTAGTCAGAGCCACAATGCTTATTGCAATTGCTTATTGATGTCAAACAACCCACCCCCAACATTCTGATCCCTAAATAAGGCTATGATAAATACGACTACAGGAAAAACACACAATTTATGATTTGCATGCTTTGAAATACTTGAGATTCAAAAATTGTCTCAACTGAAAAAAATAAGAAGGGGAAAATAATTGATAGAGAAGTGAAACGGTACTAGCAAAGACTCACAAAATCATTGTTCAGAAATCCACTCATGCAAAATAATTCTCCAAGTCCGGACCACAGGGACCGAATTGCACCTCTTCTATCACAGGCCTGAATGATAATAAAGAGGGAGAGGCAGCAGAGAGAGAAATTGAGGTTTCGGAAGGAGTGCTCAGCACGGTTCATACTGTAGCTGGCCTGAGGAGATCGAGAGCGTGCCAGTCCCCTGGGTGGACACATGGGCCTCTCTCGAGTGTCAGACCAGGAGCTCAATGAGAAAAAGGAGAGCAGTGGATTAGACGACAATGAAATACAACTCAATAAAGAGCGCTCAGAAGAGAGGAAGCCTACAAAGGTGTAACATCTGATGTTTTTAAATTGAAGTGAGCTTTATTGGCAGATAGATCAGTGAGACTGATGTGAGTTTTAGAGATCCTCAATACCTGAAAGAAGATGAGAGACTGTAGGATTTCTCCTGGGTGTTTTTTTTTTCTCTTTTGAAGAAATTCACTTAAAAACGAAAATGCACGTATTTAAACTATTTATTATATTTATTTATCATATTTATACTATATCTTGTGACGCAATATATCATAAGTCTTCCAAAGTCATTTAATAGCCTTCTATAAAGGTTATCAAGGATATAGAAAATGAGCTGGAATAAAGCATGCGGGTTAGATGGAGATGTCTTTGTTCTTTTATGAATCTTGACAATGATAGCACTTGAGAAAAGAAACCGGACGGTTCTTATCCACAAACAAAACAACAAGGTTTGGAGCAACATAAGGGTGAATAAACCGCGACCGATATTTCATGTCAACTTTTCCTTAACTAAGTTTTCTTCTGTGCACTGAAAGAAGCCTGTCCAGAGAACTTTTTATCTGTCGTAGGTAATAGCCGCTAAAGGTGGGCTGTCAGTCATTCTTTGCCTGAATCCACAGACTCGCAAAGCTAAGGAAAACAGGAGAAAGAAATAAGGAAAGAGCGAAGGGAGATGAAAGGGTGCGCGCTGGAAGGAGAGAGCGGGTGTGAGGAAGAGACAGACGTGATCATTCACGAAAGACGCTTGAACCTTCCCCCTCGGCTGAGTTTAACAGAGGACCTGGCACTCTGCGATAGGCAGTATTCAGTCCTGGCTCTTTTCTCCAGTCGTTTGATTCATTATTAAGCCACCTTGACACATTGGCAAGAGCCTGATGCTGACTGAAACAGAGCCGTGCTAATGGCCAGGAGGACCTCCTCCATTTACAGAAGACCTGCCCGGCTTCTGTAAAAAACACGCCTGGGTATTCAGAACAGTCTAAATAGGCCTTTTTATCACTTAAACGGACAGAGTTGTTTCAAATCTGTAAACATTTTTATGTTCTGATGAACACAGGAGAAAGATATTCGGACCAATGCTTGTAAGCAAACAGTTTGTGGCCCCCATTGAATACCATGGTGAATAAAATTACAATAGATGTCACAAGTGCCCCAGAACGTTTTGCTTTCCTACATTTTCCAAATTATCTTCTTTTGTGTTCAACAGAATTGATACACATTTGAAACAACTTGAAGGTGAGTAAATTAAATTTCATTATTAGGGAACTGTTCCTTTAAGCAATAGCAAAATTGCTTTTTTATTTGTATAATATAAATAGGAGACATTTATTATTCATCACAGTTCCAGGTCATGTGATTTATAACCATCCTCACATAAATGAGATGTAAAAATGAAATGTTTCTACTTATTTAGATGCTTTTATCTAACTACAACCACGTGATTCCATTCCATACATTTGCAACCAAATACAGAATTTAAATGGCTATAGTGAGAAAACGCAGTGCTACTATTTCAACAACCCATCACCAAGTCTTCATTGTTCAAGACACAACATCTAAAATGAGTTTTTCTGAGGGCAGTGCACAGGGAGCGGGGGCGGGCTGCCCATCAAAGCCGCTTCTTCATGCATAGCAGCCTCGACTCTAATCCTCTTCGCATCTCATTGGTTGGCCGGGCACTGAGAAGAGAAGATGAGAGGTTTGTAGGACCCAAGGCTAAAGAGCTGGCTAAAAAGAGCGCCTGCGAGGCTGGTGAACTGAGAAGGACTTTGTGATGCCCTCTACACACACCACATGTGAAAACCGATCACACTCTTTGATCTGACCGGTTGGTGTCACGAGGGCTAATGTCAAAGCCTGCCAAACTCTTGGCGTAATGACTTGAACAGCAGCCAGTGTTAAGTGCTAACTTTGCTTGCAACACAAGATATATGAAAGACGATACAAACATCATGAGGGCTCATCGTACGTGTAGCCCATAGCATCACTGCATCACTTTCATCATCTGCACGAATGACCCAGAATATCTGTCAAACTCTGATAAGAGACCAGGCAGCACCCAACTGTCATGCATGGCTTGTCAATAGATGGATGGACGACTATATGGACATACATAACCTAAAAAAGGACAAAATGAAACGGATGACAAATCTAATATTTAGGGTGTTACAATAAATAGTCAACTAGTTAGCTTAAAGTTAACCTTGAATAAATATCCTTGAGGTGTTACGTTAGACGTGTTCTTATGTTAAAAACGGAGCATAATATAAGCGAATACAATGCAGAGGTCTTAAGACATGTTTTTAAAAGTTGGACTATTTTTAACTTGACACGTCGTCTTAAACACAAAGCAGGATGCTCGTAAAAAAGAAGCAGTAAGAGATGCAACATAACACCAGTCGTCTGTGTAACATCTATAGCTGTAGTGGCTGCTCTTTAAAATAGATGAATTTAAAAACAACTTTTACCAAAAGTTGAGAACACTAATTAAAAGCACCACAGGTAATATATATATTTTACTCAAGTATATTTTACTCAAGTATATATATATATATATATATAAATATATACAGTACCTGTCAAAAGTTTGGAAACACTGAAATGTTTCTAATGATCTTCAAAATCTTCAGGGTGGTTTCTCGTACAGGGTTTTAGACTAAAATAAGTGTTGGAGCTTTCTAGACTGAAGACTGCTTGTACTGTATCTTAAAATACAGCAGTGCCATTGTTTTGTATCAAAATGCACAACTGTACTGTTTGTTTGCAAGGAGTATTTGTAAAACTATACTTAAATGTCTTATATTTAGCTTTTTCCTGGCTTTAAATAATCCCTGTGGGGTAAACCATCCCTCAATGTTTGAACTTAATTTTGTAGACAAAAACATAATTGTTCCTACATCACAATTTATTTGATCATGAAACATTTTTTTTTTAAAGATATTATTTAAATGGATGTCTTGGACCAAATAATGAAGAAAAACAGCCATTAAAAGCCCTGAATAGATGGAAACGCCTAGAAATACTCTTTAGCTTAATGATAAAATGCCAAGAGAACGATTTAGCAAATTCTAGCGAAAGGGTGACTACTTTGTTTGAAGATGATTAAATAAAATATAGTTTTGATTTACTTTAGATGTTTTTATTCTCCATATAATTCCCCTACAATTTGTTGCCTTGGAATTATCAGTTCTATCTGACAATTTTATCAATTTATCAATGTCAAAAGTTTTTCACATATTCTTATTTTGTGACAACTTATTTACATTTTGTGATGTTTTTTTCATTACGTTGTGTTTGTTTTTACTTTGTGGATAAAACCTTTTTGTTTTCTAAAAAATCAAATTGAAGGCAAAAACGTTAAACCTCAAAGTCTCAAAACTGATCCGAATGCAGATCATTATAATTCCTACAAAACAGTTTTGAACGGTTTACTTTTTTCTAAAAGGTAGAAAAATATAAATAAAGAGTTTAAAACTTTGGCTTGAACAGTATATATACGCAAATAACCAACCTTTAAAAAAACAAGCATGCATTTCAACCACCTAGAATTCTCTTATCGTGACTTGTGAGCATCTGCTCTTTTGATTACAGGATACCCTCATCTCAAAACATCAGCTACAAAGAACCTTCCTAGGTTTTGATTTTGTATCTACTTACATCCAAGCAACAATGCATTCAGATTCGGTTCAGTGTCACGGTCACTTGCCAACATGCAACGGGACGAGTGAAAGATACCTCATCCTCCACTTTAAGAAATAAGACGTGTCCGGATCACTACCGTTTGATCTTTTCTTTTCTGGGATCATCTGGTGCGAAACTTTCAGCGTCATGCATGCAGGTACTTTTGCGGGCCCATATCCATTAGCTGTTATTTACATTCCAGCAGGGCCGCTGTAGGTGTAACACAAAACTGTGAGTGGTAGACACATTAAAAGCATCCATCTGATAGGTCACCAGTGAGTTCTGCACTGAATATACAGTACTCGGCTCGATAAACAATGTTACTCTGCTTCCAGCCTCTTTCACATTTGTCTGTGCCGTTTAAGACAAGGTGCAGGTACATTCTGACAATGGCTGGAGAGGCATATCGGGAGCCAAATTAAGCACTTCCAGTACCATGGTGTATTATATGACAGACTCGCGCAGCACAATATCATTATTGATTCCTCTCTTGCTCTCCAACTCCATGTTCCCGCTTGCTGGAAAAATAACTTCATTATCCAACTGATGAAGCTCTCCCTGTATACAGACAGACACCTCATGCGAGGGAAAACCATTTCCATGACAACCCACCTGAAAAAAACACTATCCTTTATAAGAGAGATTAAAACCATTGTCAGAGTTAAGTATTCCTCAGATCCAATAGAATTAGGATGATAAGTGTAATAAAATAGGCAGGGAGGTATCGTATGAGGTAAATCAAGCTTATACGTGAGAAGAAAACAGGGATGACAGCCAAAAACAAGGGTAAAGCCATTTATAAACTCTAAATGATTATATTGGATAGGAAAAACTCGGGAGAAGTTTGGAAACGGGTAACGTAAACCTAGGTCATTTAAAATGCCCCGAGGTCTGACCACGAACGCAGTCCAAGTCCTGCAAAATGAACAATATGCCGTCACGAGGCAGCCAAGAAAATGTCACATCAGAAGCATTGTAATATCAGGTTCTGAATATTATTTAAAGCTAGACTGTGGGGGAGTGGAGTGGAATGGGACTCTTTTCCTGCCATTGTTTGTACCGACCGTGGATTAATTCTCCCATCAGAGCAAGTCAAATGTAATTACTGCCCACTCTTTCAAAATGGAGTTGGTGGCTGATCGCACACTTAGATTTCCAACGGGTCAATTTGTCTAAACCCTTCTTAAGTGCCTGCGCTTAGTAAGCTCTTTGCAAGCAGGTGCTGAGGATATTGGACTTTCTCTAACCTCCAACCAAACTGCCGGACCAGAAGTTTCTTTTCTCACGTACGCATGACTTCACAAAAGGTCAGCTTCGTTATGAGTCATCAAGATAATGGATATTATTTCACTTCTACAGTTGAAACAACAATTTTAATACAAAACCATTTTAATACAAAAAGCCTATTATCGTTTTTAAATGCATGCATTTTCAGGAACAATGTAGCATAGTAATGCACATTCATTTATTTATATAAATGTAACCAAGGAACTACATAAAGCAGGAGTTTTCAGACTTTTGCGAGGACCCCTTGGCCAATGAATGGCACAGAAATCAATATGATAAAATGATATGAAACGTCATTCACAATGGGTTTTTCCATTCGGCGGGTGCCGTAGTATGTAAATGAGAGGGTGTGGCCAAGTCACTGTGTGCAAAAAATAAACACAGATCTAGAGGACCCACAAACAAATCCCACCGTCAGAAAAAAATGTCAGAAAATGTACCAAAGCTGTCACTGGGGTGCATTTTAGCACCAGAGGTACATGCTGGTACCAAAGGGTGCATACTAATAGTTCAAACAAACTTATTAATATCTTAAAGGTTCATTTTGGTACCGATTGTATACGTTTCTGTACCTAAATGGCATATATAAGGACCCTTTAAGAAGGTCCTGCCACCAGAAACAGCTTGGGTTAATTTTTTCACCATTTTTCTAATAGTAAAGGTGAAGCCTTCAATTATTTTTTCTTTTATTAAAAGAGATGCAGCATCTATGGTGTGAACAAGGTTAATCATTTGCGTGAAAATTACCCATATGATATTTTACTACCCTTAAATTACATAGCATAATACCATATCAATCTCTCGAAAAATATTTTTTGTTAATCAAAGTTACCATTTTGTATAGGAATGTTCAATTGTGATTTAGCTGGCACAGTTATTATTTACTGTACAGTGGGCACTTCAGAAACAAAAGAGGTATTGTTTTTCATCAGTATATTTCCGTCAGTCTTACGAAGTGCAATTATTGCAACCTTCTTAGGCTTATAATATTCTGACATATGTCAATAGTGCTCTTTAAATAAATGATAGGATATAGACTATACGCTCAACAGACTTCATTCTGAGCTTGCCAAAACTACTGATGTAACAATAAGTCTGACTTTTCTTCAGCAAACTGTATAAGTGAAAGAAGAAAGTGGAGCCCAATCGAGACAAGGAAGGCACAGTGTTTCACTAAACGTAGTGATTGAGGCTGGTTTAGAGCACTGTCAGATAATAGGATCAGATTGCAGAGGCGTACAAGGTGCTTGCAATTTCATTCCCCCACCTTCCCGCAGGACCACATACAGAGGCTCCCTACAATTACTTTAAAACAGCCTCTGATGAGGGGAAAAAAGCAACTGTTAGATTCATTAACATCTCCACCGTCCTCCTATCCTCCAATTATTGAATGTCGCTACAGACCGGAGGAAAGTGGGAGAGAAAATAAAAAAATACAATTACAGAAAATTACAAGTCTATGTCTGAATAATGGCATTAATCATCTGCGTTGAATAGAGGCTACAGAAGAAAAAATTAAGAAATAGATCTTGTTCTTGCTGTGAAAGATCTCCACAGATAATTTATACAGGGGTTACAATGGGAATGAGACTTTTTCTGGAGAAAATGGGCTTGCGGTGACATTTCGAGCTAGCACGAAAAGAAAAGGCATTCTTTGATGATGTGGATTTGGAACGGAAGACATTCTTGGGTGAGATATTCATCTTCCAGACAACACGTGTCAAAGTAACCAAACTCTTATATTTTCACCGGGATATTAAATACGATGACAGGCCATTGAGCATCAGCTGTGTAAGAAGTGGTCGTTCCATTTGAGGTCAGAAGATGAGATCCAGAACAAAGGCGGCTCATAACTTGTCATGGCAGGTTATATTCAAGCGTTAAGATCATTTGGATACTACATATCTAACAAGAATGACTAAGTGACACTCAGAGAAACAATGCCCATGTAACCAAGAAACAATTTTGTCATTTAACCCCTCGTCCACACTTGATAAAAATACATTTCCTTTAAATCCAAGTTTTACCAACTGAATAGAATAGAGTACCTTAGAGATGACATATTTTTGTAGGCCAACCCAGAAGTTAGCGCCGCACTGGTTCCCTCAACTGAAAGCCTATGCATTTTTCCCCTAGGCTTTTGGAAGATCTGGTCTGGCCTACAAAAATAATCTTTACAGATTAACACAGTATTTTCCATGTTTGAAGCCTTATTTGAATCTGGCAGAAGAAAGAAGGCCAAAGGAAGTAGCCCGCCAAAGGAAGTAGTCGCTTTTAGCAATTTATTAACAAACACCATTTTATAGACCCAATAAAGGTAAAAAATGGCAATCAAGTCATAACTGGTGTGATTTATGTCATAGATTACAACGTGAAAATATTTAGCGGTTTTGTTAATCACAGACCTTATTTTAGGCAATTTACCAAAAACCCATAAAAGCCCATAGACATCGGGGCAATGGAACCAGAAGTGCTAAAATGCTAACTCGCTTCTGGGGTTTGCATATAAAGATGTGTCAACTCTGAGTTACTCTACAGAGTCTTAGCTGGTACAAAATGATTCTCAAAAAAGCAGTAGTGCCCGCAATGAGCATCGATAGCGTGGATCAATATGTTCTGTCACAGACTATTACCCCAATCAGGACTGGATGTGCAGCTCTGTTTAAAAGTGAGAACACAAACTTATCAGTGGCCCTAAGGGTATTCCTCACCGGGAGCAGAATAAATGGGTGCCTTCATTTGTGGAACCTGGAGAAAAAGCACCTGCAGTAATCTGCCCTGTACCTCGTTCGGCTAAATTAGAAAGGGGGAAGAAGAATGGAACAAAGTGTGCTGTTGCAGGGTAAGAACATTCTTGGAGACTCAACTGGGAACGCTACATTGATGATAAACATATGGCCGAGTTCAACATTAAAAACTCTTTGTATCCTGCATACACAGCAATAATGTTAAATGGGTTGTATAGATACGTTGGCCAATGGAAAAATCTAAGTTTAAAGTAAAATGGAAAGAATTCAAGCCTTTAATATAACTACCCAAGTTTTGGACACTTTGGGAATAAAAGAGCTACATTCATCTCTCTTCTGTAGATACAAAACCCGAGAAAAGCAGGGATACAATTTAGAATACACAAAGAAACTGTGTGGGTGATGTAAGTGTGTTATCCAGCGTGGCCATAAGCACAAGACCTTTATATTATCAGTGCTGGAAGGGTATTATCCATCCAGACAGACAGACAAGATGATGAGCACATCCCAAGGGAGCACAGTTTTGAAAGAAGGTTGTGAATTAACGTCTATTTGAAAACGCATGCAAATATATGCAGATTTCACCTCAGTCTCGCTCCTTTGTTTTTAAACCTTTGCTCTTCTAATACTGCAGGCAGACAACAGCACGCTGCTTAAAATTCATGAAACATTATTTCAACGGTTTAGCGCTGGCCTTTCCTGGAAACCCTTTGCTTTCGCTTCAACAACTTTGTGGTCGCTGCTAGGATGCATTGACATTTGTCACCCAGGTGTGGATTTTACACTCTTTCAAGGGAGATTACTCTTCTGTCACTCACAGAGCCATTCTGCCATAATCGCCTGCCTCAAGTTGAGTGACATCACCAACATGCTTTAACTGTTTTTTTGTTTGTTACAAGATTGCACTCAACTATTGCATGACCGATGCTGCAAGAAGTTATTCCTTAAAAGGGATAGTCTGAAAGGTCTGATCCCGTGTCCCTTTGGGCAAAAGGGTCAAGAAGGTAATCACGGTTATTGATGACAAATAACTAGTTCCATTAAATATGCCATCCTGGACCATCTCGTCTTGTCTATCAATGCCTGCACCAATCAGTTTGTCGGTCTCTCTTTTGCTGGACTGCAGCTGTTCTATGTATCTTGTGATTGGCAAGTGGCCATAAAGACAGAGAACAGGAAGAGCCTGAGAAGAAAAGAGAAGGACAGTGTGACCACCAAGCCGTGCATATGAAGCCCACTCTCAAGCCTTTGGCTTTTTCATCGAGTGCAGAAAGCATGAAAGCTTGTTCACGCCTACAGATCCACAGTCCAAACCCGGGGCTAATAAGCGACCCTTTCCAGGACGGCTCGGCTCTCGTTGACCCGCTGAGAAAATCGATCAGAACACGGCCCCCTTCAACAAACGTGATATGGTTTTTACAAGGAGAGAAGAAGGCCTGTTCTTTCTCTTTTGTCTTGGGTTAGTCTCTAACAAACATATGGCCCAAACCACAAGAGTTGGAATAAACTGCACCAGGACAAAAGATGGGACACTCCCACACATGCTGCTCAGAGCGTTCACAAAAGAGGACATGGAAGACAAAGCATATACCTGTGAAAGTTAATACAATTCCTAAATCCTATAGCAAACAGGAGATTTTTACCATCTGCAAGACACATGGTTCCAAGGCCTTTAACAATGGACAATTTGTGTAAGAGAGGACTTAACCCAGGACTCAATATAACTACACTAAGAGTGTTAAGGTGGTGAAACAAAGGAATTGATGAGACCAGAGTTCTTCAAGTTATTCAGCTGTGGAAAGCAAATGGACTTCATATTCAAGCCCAGCCTAATAGAGATCTGCCAAGTGTCAACAGAAATTTGTCATTAGCAATTACAAACACTGGGCACCCATGAGCAAACAATGCAGAAGTGCTAGAACTTTTATATAACAAAACTACAATTTTGAGGAAAAGATAATGATCCAATAAGAGCCCAGCATAAATCAATATGTAATAACTTTTAAAATGCATCACAAAGCGATGCCTCAAGCTGCTGGATAAAGTGAGATTTTTTTTTGACTTAAAATAAAGTGTTAATTTGAGGTTTGTAAAGGTAACTACACTATTTCCAATAGTTTTGTTTGATTAAGGGCTGTCAAATGATATATCACAATTCATTAAATTGCATCCAGAATAAAAGTTTGTGTTCACATAATATCTGTCTGTGTACCGTGCATATAGATTTGGTATTAATAAACACATACACACACATATGTATACATATTTAGAAAACATTAACATGTACAGTATTTATTTATATTTACCAATATATATATATATATATATATATATATATATATATATATATATATATATATATATATATATATATATATATATATATATATATATATATAAATGTTTATTCATTATTTTATTAATTATATTCAATTTTTTTCCCTTAGATATATGCATGCGTTTATAAATACAAAATGAATATGCACAGTACACACAGGACATATTATGTAAATGCAAATTTTTATTCTGGATGCGATTAATTGCATTTATTCCTGTGACAGCCCTAATATGATTCTCTAGTTTTGAGTTTTTTGTTACCCTAAAATAAAAAATGTTTAAAGAAGGAGTAATTGACACTAAACTTTTGACCGGTATTGCATGTGACTCTTAAAAGACTGTTGCTGACAGGTTTTATGCAGATTACAGACAAGCAGAATAGACTCCATGGCGACTGGAGAGATTACATCACATTACTTCCTAAATCACTGCGAGGAGACGAAAGGCATCCAGTGGAGGGAGATGAGGAGAGAGAGCGAGAGAAAAATATTGCAGGGGGGCGTAATCAGAGCCCGCCAGACCCCATCTGGACAGGCGGCGGCTTTAGTTCCACAGACTTTAGACCGTGTCAAGAAAAAAAGGAAGAAAAAGTTAGTCCTCCATGTCACGCTTGATCAGAGCCCTGAAATTTGGCCATTCTCCCCAGCTAATGAAACCAGCTCTTGTCCACACCCCTCCTCGCATCTCCAACCCTCTCGGCCAGAGAGAGAGAGGCTGCCGTGTTCAATACCAGAACGTCGCCACAAGGCCACCATGCTGAGGACGCAGCAGAATAGGGAGGAAGCCGAGCTTGCCTAGACTCGGGCCGTGTGCAATTTTACTCTATTATCCCTGCACCCAAAGCCACGGGGGAAATGCGGTCCTTCTTTTGATTCTGCTCCCACCCCTCCACCTTCCATCTCCCTCATTCCGCAAGACACAGCTGTCCCTTCTTTCTCTATTCTCAGATGTATTAACACCTACAGAGATAAGGCGGATGAGGGCTTGGGGGTGACAGCTCATGACGATGCAGGCATGCAGTGTGCCACACGTGAACAACACGCTGTTACCATGGAGAAATTTCAGTGACACTGGCTGTGCTGAGAGTGAATTAACCTGACTGTTCAAGATGAATGGCTTGATCTGAAGTACTCTAAGCAGCTGGCCGTGGATGTACTTAATGGATCGGATGATCCTTCTATTGCAGAGGAGTCTCATTCTGATCTCTGCAATCTTCGGATAGATCTGTCATTGATTTGATAGATCAGTAATGACAAGGCAGAGAGGTCAATTGAGTGTTCAATGAATATTTAATCTCTCCTCTAGGGTTCTGACCAACAAAAGGACAAAATTGCAGTTAAGAAGAAATCGATGTTCCTTTAAAAGACAGTTGAGAGCCAAGACAGGCCTAAACAAAGCCTCAGACATGCAAGCTTAGGTAATCCTACCAACGACTTAGACAAAGGCGGTTGTCATGTATGTTTTTTGACCTTTAATTCGATAAACTATGTTCGCAGCTTCTTGTCTTAAAGTGTTACAAATTTGTATACATTTCTTTGTTCTGATGAACACACAGAAAGATATTTGGAATAATACTTATAACCAAACAGACCTCAACACCCATTGACTAACATAATAGGAAAAAATATTTATCATTTTTATTTCTGTTGAACAAAAAAGAAGACATTTTGAAGAATGTATGACCGCACACAGTTCTGTGGCACGTTTTTACTACCATTGTTTTTTGCCTACTTATGTAGTCAATGGGTGTTGATATCTGTTTGGTTATAAGCATTCTTCCAAATATCTTTCTCGGTGTTCATCCGAACAAAGAAATGTAAACACATTTGTAACAACTTGCAGGTGAGTAAATTATGACAGAATCCCTTTAAGTCACTTAATAGAAGATGATGAGAAAAATAGAAACCTGTTAAAATCCATCTTCAACTGAACACCTGTATGCATGTTTGAAGGCACAAAATGATTTTCTATATTTTAAGAGAGCCAGTGGTGGTGCCATGAAACAGAAATATTGTTCAACCTGTTTTGAGGAAATAAGCAAAGCCTACAAGACTAATATCACATAATAAGCAGGCATTTCCAGCAATTTGACTATAAACACCAAGAAAAAAGGACTTGCTTTTTAATATACAGCTGTAAGGAGTAAGACCAATGACATTTAAAGTGATAGTTCACCTAAAAAGGAAAATTCGGTCATCATTTAGTCGCCCTCTTGTCATTTCAACCCTGTATGACTTCCGTAGAACACAAAAGAAGATATTTTGAAGAATGCTGGTGACTTCAAACCTCATCATTGGGTACCGCCGAGTGCGCCGACGGTTACCAAAATTTTTCAAAACATCTTTTGTGCATATAGTGCACATGCATATAGTATAATCCAAATAACTCTTTAAGTAAAAGATCTACATTGAGAGAGCCAGACACATTTTTGTTCCTTACATGACCTCATGTATTTCTTCACACACGCACATAAACCATAAGCCCAAAGGCAGATACTGTGAGCCGGCATCTTGTTGCCAGAGCCTCTCAACTCTAAGAGTGTTTGAGGCATCACCTAGATTATATCACTGATATCCATTTTCAGAGGGGAATATAGCACGGTCTGCAAGGACATCGAGATGGCGTGAGGGAGAGCACAAGACTAGAGAGATAAGAATTGTTTTTTGTCAAGGAGTTATGACCTTAATCTTTGGGTCGGCTTCCAGGGGAAAGACTAGTGCGAGAGATTTTTCAAATGAGGAAAGTGTTGAGAAGCGAGCTGTAAGAGGTTACTACTAAGGGTAGATGGAGCTGGTGTTAATTTGAGGCTTGAAGGCCATTCCCTAATGCATTCCTTCAGGCCACACCTCTTCCCCAGGTTCATTGTCTGTTAATGATAAATGAACGACACCTGCCCCTTATCGCAGGTGCAAATCGAGATCTGAGCTCTCTGCATGCTTACGGTACACTTTCTGACCCAAGGTGGGAAGAACTGTGCATCCACAAATAGATACTTGCTTAGTGGAGAAAACATAGGAAGCGGATCTCAAAAGCTGTGGTTGGTAGTTTCCAATGTTTCATAAAAAAAAAAAAGACCTTCTTCTTTCAAACAATAAAACGGTAACGATTTCATTAACTATGACACGTCTGTAAGGTCACGGATTTAAATAAAGCTGGTATTTATCAACTTCATCACCGTACGATGAATCACCATTTTCCTTTTAGCCGATTATATGCTTCTACTACACTTAAGAAGCAAAACAAATACTGTATATAAATCCTGCACAATTTGTACCATGTAAAAACCATCAATCTGTTCCAAACCAGTTTGACCTTATTTGTTCTGCTGGACACAAAGGAAGATATTTGGAAGAATGTAAGAAACCAAACAGATCTTATTCCCCATTTACTGCCTAGTAGGGATAATAAATACTATGAGAGTCAATGATGATGAGATCATCCAAATATCTTCCTTTGTGTTTAACAGAACAAAGAAATGTATACAGGTATCGAAACAACCGGAGGGTTAGTAAATGCTGACAGAATTGTAAGTGTTTGGGTGAACTATCCCTTTAAATAAATATCTGGATGAACACAATGGTAGTTCAAGACTTACTTTATCGCCTTATAAAGCACCCAAGAGTGTCAGCAAAAAGTGCATGTGGTTCATTCATCGCTATCCAAGTGCTTTCCCATGAAGCAATTTAAAACAAATCAATCAGATAGCACTGGAATGGGACCATGAAACACCCCTAGAAATGTCTGACACCCTGACTAGTGAACTAAGGAGTTGGTTAAGCCACCCCCAGACCTACATGGAAAAAAAATCATCCTGAAGTAGACACGAAAGGCTACAAGTTGAACGAGACACCACATACCATGGTGTGTGAGTCAATGAAAATTCACACACATGAAGTGGAGCAGTAAAAGATACTGTATGTACACTAATAAACACAAAGCCCATGCACATGTCTCAACGCAAAGGGGCTCACACAGAGCCGTAATTGAGGTTGAAGTGAAAGTGAAGGTCATCAAAGCAGTGCCGGCAGAGAAATAGTTATTACCGCCGAGCAGTCAGCCTTTTAAGAGTGTGGGAATAGAGGAAACACTTATTCTTACCCACCACTTCGGCAAAATAACCATACAGGTGGCCTGTGAAATAAAAGTCATGACATTTAATCACAAGTTGTCGTGTTTAAGCCTTTCCGCCCTTGTAAATGGACCTTTTTGAAGAAATACAAGCAAATAGGTAGAAAAGGTAAGTATTAAGGACCTAAAAGTGACTGTTAAATCAAATAGGGAGGGTGGTGCTCCATTTAAAAGGAGAGGGGACATTCCTCTGTGCCCCGGACTACTCATTTATAAAATATGCAGTCTGTGGCACTGCCGTAAACTGCCCGTTTGCTCGTTTAACAATGTCTCGGGAGAGATGCTATCGGGTATTCATCTTCCGCCTTTTTTTTTGCAAGGCCCCAGCTCCAAAGACAAGCAGAGCAGTCATAAATGCATATATGAATGAATAAACTCTCCAGTCAGTCAACACCTCTCTCTACAAATGGCAATTTATCCTGAGAAATGGCTTTTGAAGTCAGGGCTGCCTCCATAACAGAAACACTTGGTGGCAGTCGGTTTGTGGGATAAATCAGCTCGACTTCAGCCACAGTGGAACGCGTGCCATACTGGCTGAGAGTGGAAAACTTTCTTTAACTTTGGTGGATGGCCAAATCTTACCCTGTTTGTCTACTGTATAAGTGCAAAAAAAGGTCAATGGTGTAAACAATGGATTTCCAATTATTCAATTGAATCTTGTGACATTATATAACATACTACTGTTATACACACATAGTCAAGGATTCTCAAAGTTCACTGGATGGCCAAATCTTACTTTGTTTATGGTTTAAAAAAAAAAGAGTGCATAAAAATGTCATACGTAAATGCTGTCAAAAGACTACATAGTGCTGCTGTGATGATGCATTTCTGTCGGTCCATCCCAATGCTAGCATCACAATGATTCCCTCAACAGAAAGCCATGAGGATTTTTCCATAGGTTTATAGCCAAACTAAAGTTTATGATCCTTTCACATTTTGTCTATCAAGATAATCTCTACAAATATACAAAGTTTATGAATACTGAAGCGCAAATACAAACCACCAGAAATAAAAGGCTAACTAAACCACAGTATCTCAACATCGTCATCACCACCAAACCTCTCTTTCAAACTTTATTACAAAAAATATTCCTTAAGAAACTAATAATAAGAATCTCCATGAATGTTTCATTTGTCTCTGTTGCATTACCTTTCAGCTTTTCATCTGTGACAGTTATTATAGTTTTGATTTGAGTTTTATACATATTTTAAAAGAGCTTTTATTTTTAGATTTGTACTTTTTTTTCTTAATTTTACTAAGGTTTTAGCAAGTTTTGTATATCCTTTTATAATATATATATATATATTTTTTTTTACGTTGCTATAAAACATTAATTCTTTTTAATTGTATTTTAGTTTTTGTTTATTAATATAAATTTAGTCCTTTAAACTTATTTCCGTTTATTTTTGAGGAACCATTTCAATTTTTCCCTTTAGTATTTTTTGTGCTAAGGAAAATGAGAGAATTTTCAGTAAGTCTTGTGGTTTTGCACCAAGTTTTATAGCTTAGTTGAGAGTGTTTTAGGGTATAATATAACTGTATGGTTTGGTAGAATAACATCTGTGAATAAAGCAAAATGGAATAGAATTACCAGGCCAGCAGGTAAAATTATAGGTTCCAAACAAAAGTCAGTTGAACAGTTATACAGAATGGCTGTTAAGAGGAAAGCTTTGGCAATAACTAGAGACATAACACACCCTCTGAATCATGTTTTAGAATTGCTTCAATCTCGTTGCCGTCATAGAACACCGAAAGCAACTAAGGCCATGTATAAACAAACATTTGTACCAGATGCAGTAGGTCTTTTGAATAAGGGTTAGGAGGTGAATGTTTTACATTTTAAATTAACTTATTATGTTGAGGTGGATGCTGTGTATTTTATTGTTATGTATTGTGATGCTGTGTCATTAATTGTATAGCAAGACCAAAGACCAATTTTCACCCAAGGCTGGATAATAAAATACAAACTAAACTAAACTAAAGGTTTTCCAATTATTTTTAGTGCAATATTTATTTGATTTCAATGAATAGAAACGTTTTCGAAGTTTAATTTAAGTAAACTAAAACCGCAACTTATGACTGCAACACTCTTCTTTCTGTTCTATTTTTTTGCCTGTGATAGTATATATTACAGAAATAATTATTATATACACACAATAAATAGTATGCATATTATACATATTACACTATGCAAATCATAACCTTTGAGGAACAAAACTGTTTAGCTTTTTGAAATTCTTGGGGGGGAAAGACTGCCTTACAATCAAGAGAGTTGCAAAAAATTCTCCTTACAGCTTCATTTCCATTGATGTTTCTGTTATATGCTGGGTCACGCATTAGAATACTCCTTCTTAAATGTTTTCAATGACGTTTGCCCCTATGAACACAGCCAACAGGCCACAATTTAAGGAAAAATGCACGCCACTAAATGGAACACCATCCATCTTGCCTTTCTGAAAAAACATTGTAATCAGAGGGTAACGTTCGGGGTAATCTGTTAACCACTAATTATAATCAGTGCTTTTCCATAATGAAAACCAGATCTAACCGCTTATGCCGAAAAGCAAACCTCCTGGAACACGTTCAAATGGTCCGTGAGCACGTATGTTTGGAAGAAAACGTGAGGGAATTGAAACAACCGTTAAAGAAAATCACACCATCAAGCCAGTGAAATTTCCGCTCCTAAGAAGCGTCATCGATGCTCCCTGCTGGTAAAAGAACCACAAAAACATCATCTTCAGTTACTCATCTATACATGGTCGAGTGAGGAGAACGTGTGGTGCCATTAAGAAATAACCTTGTGGTTGTTTGGCAGCAATTGAAGCACTTTAAGGATGAGGATCAAATCCTGGACCACTCCATTAAACCTCAAAACATTTCATTAACAGCCACTCCAACTCCTGCCCGGATTGTCACTGTGCACTTAGGCGCTCATCCTGAATCAAGGCCTCTAACTTCATTGTCCAATCTGATTATGACACGGATCAGATGCTTGGAAGGGCGCTTGAAAGATCACTGTCGTTGAGGAGCAGGTGCCATCAGATGTGGTTGTCAAGGAGACTTTAAAGGACACTGTGACGCGTCTCATCCCGACGTGTACTTAATCTCACATTTTTAGATCTATGCAGGACACGGTGGCGTTGTCTTTGTACGATGATTAATATCCTCACATCTTGGCTATCAGTTTTTCAGCCCCTTCGAAAATTTCTCAGAAACCCCATTACCAAAGAGCAAAACTGTAAGTGCATCCTTCACGCCCCTTCCAACACCCCCCAAAACGGGAGTCATACAACCAGACACACAGTGAACGTTCATCCCAAAGAAAAAAAAATAGATGGAGGAAGAAGCCGCATGCATTAAGGCTCCGACAAGGAATACATGAATAGATAAGCGGAAATCGGGTCTTCATCTTTAGAAATGGGAGCTCGAAGGGGGGCATGTTGATTTTCCTGCCTTACCTGCCTCGCCTCTCAGACTCCCATGATGCCCTTGTGCAGAGAGAGAAGCAAAGGCTGCATGATGAATCACTTGCCTGATGTAAATCAGAGAAAGTTGAACGCGTAAGTGCACACTGACGTGACCCTGTGCTAGCCTGTAAATGTCAGATGGCTATCCGATACTAGATAAAGTGACGTTTCCAAAATGACCCAAACAACCAATGTCTTTCCAAGCCGAATACAAAATCAAGCCAAGCACGTGTAAATGCTATTCCTGAATAATGTCGGTGTTTGGAACGGTAGTCTAACTGGAACACATGGCGCACAATAAATGACTAAATAGTTCTAGTTTTCAACTAGACTTGCAACGGCAATTGTCGTCTAAAAAACTGGAAAAAATATTTCAAATCAACAGCACGAGCAAAGAGACTAAAAAACGTAAAAAGTACAGCACTTCCCAGCGCATCCAAAATTCCCTTGGCAAACGCTAACAGCAGTCTGTTCATCCATGTTAAAATTGCACAGCAGAACAGTGTAATTGAAATAGCAGCTGGTGTTTATGAGCTGATGAGGTTTGACTCTCGTAACTGAAGATGGATAGTCAACAGGGAGCTGTCCCGCGTGCATCTAACCTACAGCCATCCGCCATTTTGTTTAGTTTGTGCTTTTTTCCCAACGCCTCTGCAAGGCCAACCGGCGGCCTGGGCCAAGAGCTCGATTCACAGCCGTGACAGCTTCTATATCAGAGATGACAGGCAGGTCTGCTGCTGTGCCTGACATTGATGAGACTCTAGAGACAAGGCAGTGTGAGAGTGTCATTCAATTCCATTCAGAAATCCTCTCTGCATTGCGCTCGACATTACAAATCCTGAGAGGTAGCTGATGCTTGGCTCTCCCGGGGCAAAAGTGAGGGATGGATGCTTCTCTTCAGCAAGTCAGATTCTGGCAAGTTTAGAGGAACGTGTCGTTTTGCTGGAACTTCATATGACGTTTTGGGTTTGAAGGTTCAAGAGTTATTTTCTGTTTGCTTGCTTTGGAGCAGAGACACTGTGCACAAAATGTGAAAATAATGTGCTGTACAAAGTTGGTTAATGTGTAGACAACGTGGCTCCATAAAAGACCCTTTGTTGTGGTTAAAAGTTGGGATTTCTGACCCACTCTTGAAGAGATGCATTGTATAAAATACAGATCTGATTCCTAGTTATTTAGGGGATGTTCCGGTATTCTTTCCATGAACTAAAAACAAAATGAAAAATCACATAAAGCATTCATTGTGGTCAACACATAAATTCATGTTAACGGAAGGTTTCCCTGGAAATGTCTTCAGCAATGTTTTTTACAAGCAAGTCAGTTCGTACATGACTATACAAGCCAAACACATTATCCTGCATTGACGGCCATTCAAAACAAGTACTAGACCAAATTATTTCAGCTGCATTAATTTATTATAATATGATTTTAAATAAGATCATATCAACAAATATAAATAAAATATATTTTTAAATATACATTTTTGGTAAGAGTAAGAAAAATATGAAATAAAGATAAAAATAAAAGTTTTGTTAGGCAATGGAAGATGTCTTACTCCCCCATTCATCTTCACGCTGCCAAACATCTCTGTTACCCCACACTGTCCTCAGAACCCCGAAGAAGGCATAGCGGAGCATTTAAAAACCAAGGCGACTGTGAGCAATTATTCCATGTTTACCCCTAGCTAGTAACTGACGCTGTGAAAAAGTCAATGTGACAGAGGCTGTGCGTGATGGGGCCTCCTCTTAGCCAGTGTAAATTACTCTGAGGTTCTTTTATTCGCCTTCTTGATCTCACGTTGCCGTCTATTGGCCACCAATGCATCACGGCTTCTCTTTCAATTAAACCGTCTCCTCAGCAGCCCTTTGGCCACTAATATTAATCAGGCCCTCATGTTTAGGGCTCGTTCTGCGAGTATGGATGCTGTTCGATGAGAGATGTGCAAAACCACAGATTTTCATATCAGCAACTATAGAATTTATATATATATATATATAAATAATTATTTTTAAGGTTTTAGAATTCTCTTTTATTCAACGGAATTCAAAGGATGATATTTTGCTTTGTTTTGTGTTTATACAATGGAAGGCAATTGGGGCAATGTTGTTTGGTAACCGACGTTCTTCAAAATATCTTTTGTGTTCTGCAAAAGAAAGTTTTGGAAGGTCAGGCATGACATGAGGGTTGGGAAATAATGAAAGAATTACATTTTTAGATGACCTTAACTTTAAGAAACACTGTATGATCAACAAGACCGCGTATAATCCGACATGCTACTCAAAGTCAAACAGACGTGACCTAAGAGAAGGAGAACTAACAAATATGAAACAAGATTATAAAACGATAAAATATTCAATGAATAGGCAGAAAATTGTTATGTATTGTTTTCACAAAACTATTAAAGCTCAGGCCGCAGAAAGAACCGTGTAAACAGAGCTCTTAAACAACATTCAACATTCACTTCACAATAGAGTTTCTTTTCTAGAGATGTACAGACTCAAATCCAGCAACACAGGCTCCAACAAACCCCCTCAGTTTTAGCTTAATTCTACAACACTGCAAAAATAAACCTGTGGATTCTGCATAATAGCTGTAATGTTGCTCACAACAGGCCGTTTGACGTCCAACCGTGACTGCCTTCATTCACTGCTTAATGCGGAAGAGCTTTAAACAAGTTAATAAAGGAGAAGAAACCCTTCGTGTTCAGGAATGAGTGTGGAAACCAGGAATAGAGGGTGGGAAATAATACTCTGTATATGTTTCAGGATTACGGGGCCGCAGTTCTGGCCTTGTCACTTCCTGTTAAGCCATATAAACTGCATCTACTTGACGCTACGTTAATTAATCATTAAAGTAGGCCGCTGTATTTGGTCAAGCTGGGACTAACACTGCAGCCGAGGCCATTAGACAGCGGTCAACAGCATTCAACGCCGCTGCATGCGGACAACAATGACTATTAAGCTTTCTTGATTGGACACGATGTCTCAGTTTCGCTCGTTTGCTGTTCTTGCTGTTCCTCTTTCTGCTGTTTGCAGAGAATAGCACTATAAATACATTTTCCCTACAAGGCACAGACACCTTGTCTTCCTGTTTGTCAGAGTAACAGAATCCATGATGAAAAAAAACAGCAAATGACAAAAATGCATGAGACATTTATTCTGCATCTTTTGCTTTTTTCCCTCTTTTTCGCTCTCACATTAAAACGGCGAATGACATTCTTTCAAATCAATCAACACCTACTTGCCGGAAGGATTGTCGAGAAAGCAAAAGAGACGGAGGGAGAAAGAGAGAGAGAGGAGAGAGAGTGTGTGTGTTAAGGAATGTGCAAGTCTGCTCGCTGCTTCATTAGAGTCGAGACATTTGAGAGTATCTGTTGGGTTGTTAAGAATGAAGCCTCTGATGTTTTGTGGCATGTTTAACTCAGGAGATGACTAGAGATAATTAACACCGTGACATTCTGTCTTAGCCACAGAGATAAAAGGCTTCCAGCTAAACAATCACAGAAAAGTTGCTATCAGTATAAATGACAATGATTTCATCATCATGTGATCAGTGAATCTGGTATTCTAATTCACTCTGCAGTTATAAACACCCGTTCTACATAAACTGATGCTCAAAACAAAAATAAAACAGTGTTTTGACAAAATGTATGATTTTATGCCATGAACATTTGGAATAGGAGGGAATCGGTCGCAAGCTACAAATGCAACATAAATACAACCAGTCACAATACTATATGCATGAGGTACGGTTATTAAAGAGATGGACTACTTGGAAATTCGGTCGTCAATTATTTAGTCTCAGAACCTGTATATTAAGTTTTTTCCGTGCAGTACAAAAAAGATATTTCGAGAAATGTCTCCGTGGTGTTGTGTCCTTACAATATAAGTCAATGAGATTCAATGTTTGGTTAATAATGCTCTTCTAAATATCTATATTGTGCAACGCAGGTTTGAGTTATGATGGGTTGGGGTTAGGATGAGTACATTTTTTTTTTGTGATCTATCTTCTATTCCTTTAATAACAGCGGACGTGACCGGTGCGACACGAAATACGGCTTGTTCTAATGGGATTGTCGAGTCGGACTGTGTTGCATCCAGTGTGGACAAAATTGAAAATTACAATCCGTTCTTTTGCGTTTGATCGCATCGTGCCGCCTCAGATGTAGGCATGTTGTTACTGTACTAGCTGTTTCATTAGATGGACAAGATAACTTGCGCTTTGTTTGGTTAAAATAGAACAATTTATTTTAGATTTGATCCATGTTAATTCATATGAATATTTAATTGTATATTACGTGTCCTAATTTCAATTAAAACTACTCAACAGTTATTGGTTCTTTGGTGAAGTTTTGAGCATAACATTTGTTTATGTTGTTTCCGCTGAAACCGTATATATGGCAATGTTTCTTTATTGTTACAAAAATATAAAAATCCAAGTTATTTTCATATCATAGGTGAATGCACAATTTGACTGTAATTCAAACTAATGCAACTCTAAGTTTCACCAGACCTGCTATAAATTCTGGTCATTGCTCTACATTCTCCAAAAATAACAGATCAAAATCTATCAAGTAAATGACTTCATAAGGTCTTCATGTTTCTTCATCTTTCACAGTATACCGAAATACGACATTTTTCTAATTTTGGCACATATTAAAAGACTTGTGCCTGTCATGTTGGCTCTCTTAATTGGACGACTGGGCTTGCCAACCACGCAATCAAAGGGCAACAAAGCAACTTGCTGACAAGCATTGCCGCTTATAGGCTACATTTAAGTCACTTATTTGGCCATTTCATCACGGTAATGGAAGCAGCCATCATTCCATTATGCGCCGAAAAGCCCGTGGAGGTTAAACAAATGCGGTTTGCTTAAGGTCACAACTTCTGAACACTCTGCGGTAGACAAACTCCTCCAGTGCAGGGAATCCACAGCATTTCTTCTCCTCTACATGACCCTGCGCTCCAGAGACTTTACACCACTTTCATTGCATATTCCTGTAGCCTCACGATCTGTTTATATAACGCACGCATCAAATAAACTTCAAACAGTTCTGCTACTGGCTATACCTTATTTAAAACAGCACCACATAATGGAATCATAAAGCAACCTGTTAACAAAAACGTGGAAATAAATATACCAAAGCAACCTTCAGGTGTTACAAATTAGACAATAAAGAAGAGCAGGGCAGTTCCTTTATTGGATCTTGTGGCCCATCACACAATCGAAAACTTGGAGAAGATATTAGGGCATGTGTTATCTTGGGTTCAACGAAGGGCCGGAGAAAGCTAATGAACCATATAACTGTGTTAACAGAACACAAATTAGCCATTTCCCAAAATATCCAAGGCAACTGCTGGTGGTTATCTCTCTCTTTGATACACTATCAATGAGAACAAACTATTCTGCTCATCCACTATATTATCTAGATAAAAAGAAACCACTTTCCCATAAACAAAATTATTTTTTGTTTAACTTAAGTGATCAATAGTGTTATTTACTTCAAACATCCCTATGTAAAGAGTATTTTATGTATTTTGTAATGCTATCAGAAATGAACACCTGCACTAATACAGGCTACTTAAATTTAGCTTTCAGTAAACTAAACTGACTTTCTTTAAAAATAAATTCCAACAAATACTATGACATTTAAACTTAACTTTAAAATGTATGGATGTTACATCAAAAGGTCAAACTAAGTGATAAAGAGTTTTAAATGATAAAACTAAACTAAGACAAATATTTGGACACTTTCTGGTTGCCAAACTGCCATTATTTCAAATAAACAACATAAACAAACGTCACTGTGTATTAGGGCTGTGCAAATATATCGATACATGTAGCTATCGCAATATATTTTTTTCCGATAGTGTATCGATAGTGAAACCCAAACCTCTGTTTTTAAGGTCCATATATAGCACATAATGGCCACTCTGCATAGGTAAGGGATGTTTTTAGACTTATCCTTACAGAAAACCCCAGGTTGTGCACAGCATGTTGTATTTCTAGCTCTACTTTTTACATTTCCTATTTAAAGTATTGCAATATATCGCAAATGTGTGTCGTATCGAAGTACATAGCAATATATTGTATTGTGACCCATCTATCATGATATGCATCGTATCGGGAGGCAATTGCCAATACACAGCCCTAGAAGAAACAGCTCCTTGACTTAATATAAATGCAATAAAGTTACTCGACCCATTCAACAATTGTTTATTCAATACAATTCATATAAAATAAATATTAATATAATATAATTATAAATTGATTAGCTCATTTTTACCAAATGCAGACATTCGTGCGGAAAAGCCGCTTACTTTCAGTTTTAAGGTAAGAAACGACTTTCAGATGTCACGAACAGGCAATTTGGTTTAATCATCTGTAAATATAATGTCATATATGTTATTAAAAGACATATTTATATTTAATTTGTCAAGATGATCTGCTGCATCTGGGTTATTAGTTTTGAGTGGTTGTTATCTGGGAATATCGATCCTGCAAGTGTCAGGACTGGCCAATCAGAATCAAGCATTCAAACAGGCCGTGTAATAAATTTTCAATAAAAAAAAACTGTGCAAAAAATTGAGCAAATTTACACAAAAAAATAGAAATCCTATTAGTTGTTTTTCAATGTTAATATTTTGTTAATGCAATGCTTCATACGTTGTGAGTGTGACTAGAGGTCATAATCTTGATTTTGCATAGCTTGCAATACTCAATAGCTCACACAAGCAAACAAAGAATTGTAACTTTGGTGCAAAAAGCCGGTTTTGCAGCCTGTCATCGTCGCCTTCCGACCTAAATTTACGCAACTCTTCCTGGATTTGATTCTAAAGTATGATTAGTCAGAAATCACATGAAGACTTTTGAAATGTTATCTGCTCATAAGAGCATTAATCATCAGTCCATCCCACATTTTCAGCATACTGATGTGGCCGTGTAGTAAGAACAATAACTCCTGTCAAGTAAATGGAAACTCATTTCCTAACAAACGCCATTCGTCTGGCATTAGCATACAGATGATGGCGAGCCGGAGGTTGGTCCAAACATCCATAAGGATCGGATCCGTTCAATTCCATCTGTTTAATGTGCAGGATAGCTACACCACCATCAAAATCAATTTCCTCATACCACCATTTGATCTCCAATTGTGCTCAGAAGTGCAGCTAAAGTTACGCACTAACCGAAGAAGAGTGCAGCCACATTTCAATTTAAATATCCAGACTAAATTCAACAATTAAAGTGTTGCTCTACACTGAGTGTTTTATAATTATGGCCTGTTAATTAAAGCTCACTTCAACTGCATTTATCCCAGAATTCATTGAGGGCCCCTCGAAGGGGCTTCTGCGGCTCACTTTGTAAAAGACTCCGCTTTGTAATCATTCCGAGAATATTTGATCTGGTTCGTGTTTGCTCGTCGTTTCAATAGTAACGCGGAGCACACAGTGGGAATGGCTGGCTGTTATGAAATGAGCGTGGAACGCTGGGAGAGGTCCTTTGCTAAGAAGGGGAAAGAAAATCCAATTGTATCCTAGGCTTAGGGGTATTACTGAAAGGCGTAACTCTGATAAGCCCATTGGTGGTCTGCATTAACCGACATGTCTTTTCTCCAGGCAAAAAAAAAGACCTGAGCAAACACACATCTTTCAAAAATAGCACATGGTTTTGGAAATCTATTTGTGCAGCGGTGAACAGCCCATTATGAAAATGTTTAGAGGGACCATTATGGCAAATATTCCCACCGTGGACATGTAACCAAGCACCTAATAAGCACTTCTGCTAAGGCACACGGTTTTTCTGACTGTGGCGTTGATCGCTTGTAATGCGAATGTCAAAATAACTAGCGATAAATCATCGAAATGGACGTAATGGCTCAAAGGCAAGGAGGAATGAGGAAACCAGTCCACATCTGGGGAAATTCTGAGCAAACGGCAACACAGACAATGACCTGCCAGCAGGTGGCCATTCAGTGCAACTTCTGGGAAAATGGGATCCAAAGAACAGCACTCGGATGTTCTCTTGATGCGATGAATAAATTCATCTCTCTGCTTCTTTAACCATATTTCTCAATACCTCTGTATTTCTGCATCTTCAGATGTCCTAAACACATCGGTTTGATTGACACCATGATTTGGTAAGTGAACCAAGCCGTCTCTCTCACGCTCTTCACCTCTGATCTTTAAGGTATTCTTGACAGGAGTTTAAACATTCTATAATCACATATATGCACTATTTTAACCACTCCAAACAAACACTACCCCAGTCTCTTCTGCATTTTTATCATCACACCGGAAAGCAACTACACGTCCAAAGCTACCCACATGTTGATATGTTCAGAACCCATGAGCTACATTCCCTTCATCCCTGTAATCTGAGACTAAAGTAAAACGAGAGGCATCCGACCCAACCGCGACATCCTTGGAATACAAGCAGCTATCTAAACAAGCGCTGTGGATTTGGTCAAAACAACAGAGATGAGCGCTGGCGGTTTGTATGAGAGGTTGGAATTGGGTCAGGTTTCTTGTGGATGCACAGTGCCCCCTTCAGGGTTAAGACTTGAACAGCACCTCATCCTGATGAAGACTTAAATCTGTAAAACAGCAGGGTCTACTACAATTCATAAACATTTGACAAAATCGGACAAAAAAAAATGTTGCTCTGTTAACATATACATTTAAACTAGAAACTCAAAGTAATGTTGGAGGTGTATTACTTTAATTAATCTAACAATCATTTTGGAAATGCAAATTCCTTCAATTGTCTTTTTCATCCTTTGAGTGGTGTTCAGGTTGACCTAAAATGTAAGGGTAAGTCTGTAAATAAATGCCATTTTCCTTAGTATCTATCTTTATATTATCAAAGAAGGGAGTAAAAATAAAGCGTTTTGCTATTGGCAGTTCCTCAAACTCTAATTAACATCCTAATAAATTAAACTATGACAGTGTTGTCATTCTCTAAACTCACATGGTGAATGACACAAGCATTTTCGGAACATTATGATAGTCCCTAAACTATTATTAAATAGATACTTTACCCAAAAAAGTAAATTCTGTCATCATTTATGGACCTTCGAGTTGTTCCAAATGTGTATACCATTCTTTGTTCTGATGAACACAGAGAAAGATATTTGGAAGAATGCTTATAACCAAACAGATTGTGGCCTATATTGACTCCCATAGTTGGAAAAATTACAAGAAGAATGAAGGACAGCTTCAGTTCTGGTGCACATTTCACTACCATTGTATTTTTTCCTATTATGGTAGTCAATGGGGGGCAAAATCTGTCTGGTTATAAGCATTCTTCCAAATATCTTTCTCTGTGTTCATCAAAACAAAGACATTTATACAGATTTGGAACAATTTAAAGGCGAGTAAACGTTGACAGATTTTCTTTTTTTAGGTGAAGTATGCCTTTAAGGGACCAACACTCATGTGTATGCGTGTTTGTTATATTACAGGCATGTGCTGTGGGAAAACCCTGTGCCTGAATCTCATCATTCTGACAGTATTAACAGGACTTTTTAAAGTAGAAATTTAGTTCTCCAGACACACACACACACACACACACACACACAGTTATTTCACTGTTCATCAGAGCAGCAACTGCCATGGGCCATGGCATCGATTTTCATTCCTGATGCAACACTGCAACAATCACCAGTTTGCACATCAACTCAATTTCTACTGTCCAACCCAAACCATGGATGTAAATTTAAATTGTTTGCGTGCGTGCGTGCGTGCGTGTGTATGTATGCATGCGTTGGAGGGTCAATAGCCAAAATTAAGTGCCAAACAGGAGTACTAGACCTAAAATGTCACTTTGCTTCTTCACCCAGCTAAACACACACAGACGCTGCCACCTCATTGCAGAAACCCTCTTGAACACACACACAGACACACACTCTGTCTTGCTCACATCAGCACAGAATCAATACTGCTGAAAATGACTTAGCCTTGAAGTCCTCAAATTGTCCAGGCTACCCTGCCCAAAAACAATCAGAGACATCAAAGAAAAACATCCTTGAAACACGGGAATGCTGCTAAGGAACTTCACCAAGATGTATTTTACCCAGACTTTAAGACCAGATGGAAAACTCTCATGCTTAAACCCTATTCACACAGACCACTGATCCCATAAAATTGCCAGAATCCCTTCTGTGTGAATGCAAACTTATCCCGGATTGATCCGAAAAGTGATTCCGGAAAGGGGACCTAGTAACATTAACAGAATCTGTCCCGGAAAGTGCCCTGTGTGAACCAGTGGCAGAAATAATGCCGAAAAAGCTTTGTAGTGATATGACACACATCTATAATGAATCATAAATAATTTGTCGATAAAAACAAATAAAGTTAAGAGAGTAATTTTGTTAGTTAGTAAATCGAAAACTAAAAAACAGGCCTACTATTTGTCTTAAACTAAATCGTGGATGAATGCGCAAACTTAAGGTCAGATGCTTAAATAGCATTGTCTCTAAACGTTATTTAAACTTGCAATTACTTTTAACAAAACTATTAACACAAAAGTACACAACGCTTCAATAACCTTGATCGCTTGCCGACTTTAAAACACGGCTGTGTGTACCTGCCATGCTCGTGCTGCGAGAAGCCCACGAATATCTGTGCAGACACTGATAATAGACCAACTCCAAACTTTCATACAACATTTATGTGCTTGTTTTTCTCACTTTTTGTAAACAATAGAAACATGAAGATCATATACCAACCTAAGTGTTTATTTATGGTTTTTATACAGTATGTGCAATATGCTTTAGCCCCTATTAATTCAAACTTTGTTTTAAAAAAACAATAAACTACGGTGGCCGCAAGGTGTCACTGCGCTGCAACAGAAGAAAACACATGCAAACACATGCAAACACAAGCAAATTCAGAAAGCATCTTCATTAGTTTGACGACACATGCCCTGTAAATACTCGAAACACAAACAAACACAGAAACGCGCTGCAAACAGCACAGACGACAACGGAAGTGTTTCCGGGGAATTTTAACTTTCTTAACGTACGTCCGTAGGATATTGTTAGCCTGTCGATTTGAATAGTTTAACAAAAACGATGAGACGTAGTAACTGCTCGACTTACTTAAACAAGTGTCACTATAAAACAGTTTAAAAAAATGATTAAAAACTTATTCTAGTCGACATAGTCAGTGTGGCTGACAACTCAACTAACGAATTTGAACAGTCAAAATGAAGCGCGTCCCAATCAGGTGCATCAGTTTTTTCGGTCCCCGGAAACACTTCCGTTGTCGTCCGTGCAGTTTGCAGCGCGTTTCTGTGTTTGTTTGTGTTGCGAGAATTTGCAGCGCGTTTCTGTGTTTCGAGTATTTGCAGGGCATGTGTCGCCAAACTAATGGAGATGCTTTCTGAATTTGCTTGTGTTTTTTTTGTTTGCATGAGTTTTCTTCTGTTGCAGCGCAGTGACACCTAGCGGCCACGGTAATAAACTTATTTTTACACTTACATTTTTGTACATCATATTACTGAAAAATATTTTGTATTGCAGTTAAGCTATGTTTCAGAAAGACTGGCTAATTTTTACTTTGCAGCATTCCGTTATATTTTTTCATAAAGGCTCTGTAAATTTGCACCGAAAAAGCATGAACAATGAGCTTTTATTTGTATATGACATTTTCTATTTAGCTTAATCTTGTTGGGCTATAGCCTACCTTGCGTTCTTGTGCCTCCTTCCTCTTCGTTGTAATGCATTTACCAATAAAAAATATAAATAAAATTAAAGCTGCAAGCAGCATTTAGCGGGTTCGAGCAGTCTAAGGCCTCTATTGGCCTTGCCATTGCAAACTAGGCTCAGGAATGGCACCGTAACAAATCCACAACGAATGACACTCTTCCACACCAAGAAATATGACAGAAACGGTTGGTAACTTTTAATACAGACCATGCATGCGTACACTCGTATGCAAAAACGGGCGTAAACCGATAATACCTAAGGGACGAGTGCAATAAACCATTTCTCATGTCTCTATGATGATTTGTTGCAGAGATAGAGATCTTGCTAAACGGTTGCTAAGCTAACCTGTTCGGTTGCCATGGGTGTCAATTAATACCTGTCAATTAATAACACATCAAACCACAAGTCAAACGAACCAAGCCCCGTGTCTTTATAATATTCTACTGCAGAGATGTAGGTCTGGCTAGACGATTGCAAAAAATAATCTGTTTGGTTGCTAAGGGTGTGGCTTGGCAGCTGTCAATTGATAAAGAATGAAGCCATTAGCAAAACAAAGCAACTCCTGTGTCTCTAAAACATTCTATTGCACATATATAGGTCTTTTTTTTAATACAATGCACATTCTTCAAAATAGCTCATTTTGTGTTCTGAAAAATTGACAAAAAAAATAAGACCAATTTAAATAGATAATTGATTCACATTCATGGTCTGCAACAATATTCCAGAAGACCTTGCCATTTAACTGATGCTTATTTGGTTGAGTCTGGTGACTCTGAAGGCCATTGGAGTATAGTGAGCTCATTGTCATGTTCAAGAAACCAGTTTGAGATCATTTGAGCTTTCTGACATGGTCCATTTTTTACTGCTGGAAGTAGCCATCAAAACATGGACATGGTTGGCAACAATACTCAGGTGGTATGTGTTATCTAATATATCCCATACCATATATCCAATTGTTTCTCAATTTTGATGCTCGGTTTGAACTTCAGCAAGTGTGTTTAGCACGTCTAGATGCCAAAATGGATTGAGTTCATGCTATGTGACTGGCTGATTAGCAATTTGATTAGCAAATGATGTATTTATTAAAGACAAGTTTAAAATAGTAATTTAAATGTATGATATTTCACCTTTTTGACTGTTGTGAAGGCATGCCTCTTCCGATAAGAATCACATGTTGCATGCTTGTTCAGTGTCATAATATGTGTAATAGTACTTAATGGCAATTCAGTTGGATTATTTATTAAGGAGTAGCGACCTTCACCGTACTCGGTTTACGCTAATATAATAAAGGACCCTGTTATGGTCACAAAACTAAAAAAACTCAACATGTTTTTGATGATTATTGACCTCGAGAGTCCAAAGAAATGTACTGTGGTGGAATTTGTTTAATTGCTTAAAGTCCTAAAACTAGTTTGCAAAAGTAGGTTTTATACATCATCACCAATAACTCACAAACCTTTTGATAGACGTCAATGGTTCAAGAGGCAAAGTTGTTATGAATGAGGAGTTCTATCGTTTGATATCAATAGTTTGTGTATTAGTCAAATGTCACGTGACACACAGTTGTCTACGCCACCAAAAGACATGTACATTTTGCCTTTTTTAATGTTTTAGCGCCACCTAGTATCCAAACGCCACCTTCCTTTGTATGTGACCTTGGAGTGATGGTCTACACATATCATCTGAGCCCCATGATGATATGTTAAGCCGTTCTGGATTTATGGCCATTTTAATGTGATAGGCTCAGACCATTTTAAGTTTTGGCGTCCCTAAGCAGCGGTGAAAGAAAATTTCAACTTTTTTTCAATGATTATTTACATTCACACTCCACAGAAGTCATCTGCATTGGTTTGGTTCCGATCGGTTGAAAAACCAGGAACTAGTTCGCGAAAGTAGGTTTTTGACATCATCAGCGATAACTCACGAACCGTTTGATCGACAGAAGAGTGTCCAGAGGCAAAGTTGCTCAGAATGAAGAGTACTATCATATTATAACCATAGTTTGGGTAAATGTCAAATATCACGTGATACACAGTTGTGCATTCACTCCAAAAGCGCTATTACGCCCCCCGGTGGCCGAATAAGTTCATGTTTCTTACACACCGTCAGGACCATGAGACAAATAAGCCCAGTGAGTGGCGTTTTGATCGGCCTCCGTTAACCCGGCGTAATGAGTGCTCAAACTTCATCGACCAATGGCGGCCATGTTTTTTGATATACGCCAATGTCCATTTAGATATTTATGTAGAATGAGACAAAGACACACCATACCAAATAATAAGTCAATCGGGCAAACTGTTGCGTAGTTATAGCCATTTTCTAGCTCATTCAAATTATAGCGCCATCTAGTGGCCAAACGCCACTGTTTTTTTATTGTAACCCCGGACTGAGGGTCTACACATGTGTTCCAAGCCCCATGAAGATATCTCAAACAGTTAAGGAGTTATGGCCATTTTAGCTAAATATGTTACTTCCGGTTTGGATGTTTTAGCGCCACCTAGCGACCGTGAATTGAAAATTGAACTTTTTTTTAATAATTATTCATATTCACACTCCACAGAACTCATCAGCGTTGGTTTGGTTCCAATAGGGCAAAAATCCAGGGACTAGTTCATTTTTTTTTTTTTTCATAAAATGCTAATTAGCGGAAAAATTTGCATACCGGAAATGAAATCAGAGATATACGTTTTTTAAGTTTTGAGCCAGTGATTACACTGATATAAGACACTTGGGTGTGCGACAAACGGTTTCGGAGTAACAAGCGCAAACGCGTTTGGTATTGCTATAGCGCCACCTATGGGTCGATTTGGCTGGCTCCGTGTATCTGAGTAGCGACAAGGACTACAACCATCTGACCAAGTCTCAGCTCTGTCGGCCTTACGGTTTGGGCTGCAGTATCAGTTTTATGGCAGAATAATAATAAGAAGAAGAATAATTAAAGCTGCAAGCAGCATTTAGCGGGTTCGAGCAGTCTAAGGCCTCTATTGGCCTTGCCATTGTCAACTAGGCTCAGGAATGGCACCGTAACAAATCCACAACGAATGACACTCTTCCACACCAAGAAATATGACAGAAACGGTTGGTAACTTTTAATACAGACCATGCATGCGTACACTCGTATGCAAAAACGGGCGTAAACCGATAATACCTAAGGGACGAGTGCAATAAACCATTTCTCATGTCTCTATGATGATTTGTTGCAGAGATAGAGATCTTGCTAAACGGTTGCTAAGCTAACCTGTTCGGTTGCCATGGGTGTCAATTAATACCTGTCAATTAATAACACATCAAACCACAAGTCAAACGAACCAAGCCCCGTGTCTTTATAATATTCTACTGCAGAGATGTAGGTCTGGCTAGACGATTGCAAAAAATAATCTGTTTGGTTGCTAAGGGCGTGGCTTGGCAGCTGTCAATTGATAAAGAATGAAGCCATTAGCAAAACAAAGCAACTCCTGTGTCTCCAAAACATTCTATTGCACATATATAGGTCTTTTTTTTAATACAATGCACATTCTTCAAAATAGCTTATTTTGTGTTCTGAAGAATTGATAAAAAAAATACGACCAATTTAAATAGATAATTGATTCACATTCATGGTCTGCAACAATATTCCAGAAGACCTTGCCATTTAAGTGATGCTTATTTGGTTGAGTCTGGTGACTCTGAAGGCCATTGGAGTACAGTGAGCTCATTGTCATGTTCAAGAAACCAGTTTGAGATCATTTGAGCTTTCTGACATGGTCGATTTTTTTTACTGCTGGAAGTAGCCATCAAAACATGGACATGGTTGGCAACAATCCTCAGGTGGTATGTGTTATCTAATATATCCCATACCATATATCCAATTGTTTCTCCATTTTGATGCTCGGTTTGAACTTCAGCAAGTGTTTACCACGTCTAGAAGCCAAAATGGATTGAGTTTATGCTATGTGACTGGCTGATTAGCAATTTGAATAGCAAATGATGTATTTATTAAAGACAAGTTTAAAAAAGTAATTTTAAATGTATGATATTTCACCTTTTTGACTGTTGTGAAGGCATGCCTCTTCCGATAAGAATCACATGTTGCATGCTTGTTTTGTGTCATAATATGTATAATAGTACTTAATGGCAAGTCAGTTGGATTATTTCTTAAGGAGTAGCGACCTATAACATACTCGTTTCACGCTAATATAATAAAGCACCCTGTTATGGTCACAAAACTAAAAAATACTCAACATATTTTTGATGATTATTGACCTAGAGAGTCCAAAGAAATGTACTGTGGTGGAAATTTTGAAATTGCTTGAAAATCCTTGAACAAGTTAGCAAAAGTAGGTTTTTTACATCATAACCAATAAGTCACAAACAATTTGATAGACATCAATGGTTCAAGAGGCAAAGTTGTTATGAATAAGGAGATCTATCGTTTGATATGAATAGTTTTTGTATTAGTCAAATGTCACGTGACACAGAGTTGTCTAGGCCACCAAAAGACATGTACATTTAGCCATTTTTACTGTTATAGCACCACCTAGTGTCCAAACGCCATGTTATTTTGTATGGGACCTCGGAGTGATGATCTACATATATTTCCCGAGGCATATGATGATATGTTAAGCCGTTCTGGATTTATGGCCATTTAAATGTGATAGGCTCCACCCATTCTTTTATTTTGGCGCCCCTAAGCGACCGTGAAAGGAAATTTCTACTTTTTTTCAATAATTATTTACAAACACTTCCCACAGAAGTCATCTGCATTGTTTTGGTTCCGATCGGTCGAAAATCCAACGACTAGTTTGCGAAGGTAGGTTTTTGACCTCATCAGCGATAACTCACAAACTATTCGATTGACAGAAGTTGTTCCAGAGGCAAAGTTGCTCAGATAGAAGAGTACTATCCTATGATACCAATAGTTTCTGTATATGTCAAATGTCACGTGATACACAATTGTTTAAGCACTCCTAAAGCGTTATTTCGCCCCCCGGTGGCCGAATGAGTTCACATTTCTTACAGACCTTAAAGACCATGAGACGAATAAGCCCAGCGAGCGTTGTTTTGTTCGGCCTCCGTTAACCCGGTCTAATAAGTGCTCAAACTTCATTGGCCAATGGCGGCCATGTTTTTTAAGATACGCCAATGTCCTTTTAGATATTCATGTAGAATGAGACAAAGACACACCATACCAAATAATAAGTCAATCGGGCAAACTGTTGCGTAGTTATGGCCATTTTCTAGCTCATTCAAATTAAAGCGCCACCTAGTGGCCAAACGCAGCATTTTTTTTACCTTGACCCCGGATTGAGGGTCTACACATATGTTCCAAGCCCCATGAAGATATCTCAAACAGTTAAGGAGTTATGGCCATTTTAGTTCAATATGTTACTTCCGTTTTGGACATTTTTGCACCCTCTAGCGATGGGGGATGAAAATTTCAACTTTTTTTTAATAATTATTCATATTCACACTCCACAGAACTCATCAGCGTTGGTTTGGTTCCAATAGGGCAAAAATCCAGGGACTAGTTCATTTTTAATTTTTTTCATAAAATGCTAATTAGCGAAAAAATTTGCATACCGGAAATGAAATCAGAGATATACGTTTTTTAAGTTTTGAGCCAGTGATTACACTGATATAAGACACTTGGGTGTGCGACAAACGGTTTAGGAGTAACAAGCGTTAACGTGTTCGGCATCGCTGTAGCGCCACCTATGGGCCGATTTGGCTGGTTCCGTGTATCTGAGTAGCGACAAGGACTACTACCATCTGACCAAGTCTCAGCTCTGTCGGTCTTACGGTTTGGGCTGCACGATCAGTTCTAGGGAAGAAGTATAATAATAATTAAAGCTGCAAGCAGCATTTAGCGGGTTCGAGCAGTCTAAGGCCTCTATTGGCCTTGCCATTGTCAACTAGGCTCAGGAATGGCACCGTAACAAATCCACAACGAATGACACTCTTCCACACCAAGAAATATGACAGAAACGGTCGGTAACTTTTAATACAGACCATGCATGCTTACACTCGTATGCAAAAACGGGCATAAACCGATAATACCTAAGGGACGAGTGCAATGAACCAATTCTCATGTCTCTACGATGATTTGTTGCAGAGATATAGATCTTGCTAAACGGTTGCTAAGCTAACCTGTTCGGTTGCCATGGGTGTGGAATAGCACCTGTCAATTAATAACACATCAAACCACAAGTCAAACGAACCAAGCCCCTTGTCTCTATAATATTCTACTGCAGAGATGTAGGTCTGGCTAGACGGTTGCAAAAAATAATCTGTTTGGTTGCTAAGGGCGTGGCTTGGCAGCTGTCAATTGATAAAGAATGAAGCCATTAGCAAAACAAAGCAACTCCTGTGTCTCTAAAACATTCTATTGCACATATATAGGTATTTTTTTTAATACAATGCACATTCTTCAAAATAGCTTATTTTGTGTTCTGAAGAATTGATAAAAAAATACGACCAATTTAAATAGATAATTGATTCACATTCATGGTCTGCAACAATATTCCAGAAGACCTTGCCATTTAAGTGATGCTTATTTGGTTGAGTCTGGTGACTCTGAAGGCCATTGGAGTACAGTGAGCTCATTGTCATGTTCAAGAAACCAGTTTGAGATCATTTGAGCTTTCTGACATAGTCGATTTTTTTACTGCTGGAAGTAGCCATCAAAACATGGACATGGTTGGCAACAATCCTCAGGTGGTATGTGTTATCTAATATATCCCATACCATATATCCAATTGTTTCTCCATTTTGATGCTCGGTTTGAACTTCAGCAAGTGTGTTTACCACGTCTAGAAGCCAAAATGGATTGAGTTTATGCTATGTGACTGGCTGATTAGCAATTTGACTAGCAAATGATGTATTTATTAAAGACAAGTTTAAAATAGTAATTTTAAATGTATGATATTTCACCTTTTTGACTGTTGTGAAGGCATGCCTCTTCCGATAAGAATCACATGTTGCATGCTTGTTTTGTGTCATAATATGTATAATAGTACTTAATGGCAAGACAGTTGGATTAATTATTAAGGAGTGGTGACCTTCACCACACTCGTTTCACGCTAATATAATAATGAACCCTGTTATGGTCACAAAAAAAAAACTCAACATGTTTTTGATGATTATTGACCTAGAGAGTCCAGAGAAATGTACTGTGGTGGAAATTTTGTAATTGCTTGAAAATCCTTGAACAAGTTTGCAAAAGTAGGTTTTATACATCATCACCAATAACTCACAAACCATTTGATAGACATCAATGGTTCAAGAGGCAAAGTTGTTATGAATGAGGAGATCTATCGTTTGATATCAATAGTTTGTGTATTAGTCAAATGTCACATGACACAAAGTTGTCCAGGCCACCAAAATACATGTACATTTTGCCTTTTTTAATGTTTTAGCGCCACCTAGTATCCAAACGCCACCTTCCTTTGTATGTGACCTTGGAGTGATGGTCTACACATATCATCTGAGCCCCATGATGATATGTTAAGCCGTTCTGGATTTATGGCCATTTTAATGTGATAGGCTCAGACCATTTTAAGTTTTGGCGTCCCTAAGCAGCGGTGAAAGAAAAATTTCAACTTTTTTTCAATGATTATTTACATTCACACTCCACAGAAGTCATCTGCATTGGTTTGGTTCCGATCGGTTGAAAAACCAGGAACTAGTTCGCGAAAGTAGGTTTTTGACATCATCAGCGATAACTCACGAACCGTTTGATCAATAGAAGTTGTTCCAGAGGCAAAGTTGCTCAGAATGAAGAGTACTATCATATTATAACCATAGTTTGGGTAAATGTCAAATATCACGTGATACACAGTTGTGCATGCACTCCAAAAGCGCTATTACGCCCCCAGGTGGCCGAATAAGTTCATGTTTCTTACACACCGTCAGGACCATGAGACAAATAAGCCCAGTGAGTGGCGTTTTGATCGGCCTCCGTTAACCCGGCGTAATGAGTGCTCAAACTTCATCGACCAATGGCGGCCATGTTTTTTGATATACGCCAATGTCCATTTAGATATTTATGTAGAATGAGACAAAGACACACCATACCAAATAATAAGTCAATCGGGCAAACTGTTGCGTAGTTATAGACATTTTCTAGCTCATTCAAATTATAGCGCCATCTAGTGGCCAAACGCCACTGTCTTTTTATTGTGACCCCGGACTGAGGGTCTACACATGTGTTCCAAGCCCCATGAAGATATCTCAAACAGTTCAGGAGTTATGGCCATTTTAGCTAAATATGTTACTTCCGGTTTGGATGTTTTAGCGCCACCTAGCGACCGTGAATTGAAAATTGAACTTTTTTTTAATAATTATTCATATTCACACTCCACAGAACTCATCAGCGTTGGTTTGGTTCCAATAGGGCAAAAATCCAGGGACTAGTTCATTTTTTTTTTTTTTCATAAAATGCTAATTAGCGAAAAATCTATAATGGCGGAAATGAAATCGGAGATATACGTTTTTTAAGTTTTGAGCCAGTGATTACACTGATATAAGACACTTGGGTGTGCGACAAACGGTTTCGGAGTAACAAGCGCAAACGCGTTTGGTATTGCTATAGCGCCACCTATGGGTCGATATGGCTGGCTCCGTGTATCTGAGTAGCGACAAGGACTACTACCATCTGACCAAGTCTCAGCTCTGTCGGCCTTACGGTTTGGGCTGCAGTATCAGTTTTATGGCAGAATAATAATAAGAAGAAGAATAATAAAACCAACAAATACAATAGGTTTCTAGCCCTTCGGGCTCGAACCCTAATAAAACTAACAAATACAATAGGTTTCTAGCCCTTCGGGCTCGAACCCTAAATATAGCTGCAAGCAGCAATCATCGGGTTCGAGCAGTCTAAGGGGACTAAGGTCGACTGCCTTCGCTGACTACGGTCAGGAATCGGACCATAACACATCCGCAAGGGATGACACTTACCCATAACCAGAAAAATGAAAGAAATGGTCATCAACGGTTAATAGAGACCACGCATGCTTACACTCATATGCAAAAACAGGTGTAAACCGATAATACCTGAGGGGCGAGTGAAATTAACCAATTCTCATGTCTCTACGATGTTCAGTTCCAGAGATATAGGTCTAGCTTAATGGTTGCTAAGTTAACATGTTTAGTTGCTATGGATGTGGCATGGCCCCTGCCATACATTATGATAGACGTGTATAAAAAAAGCTTAAGGCTTATGGCCAGGAGCATCTTAAATAGATACATTGATTCCCATTCATAATTGTCTAGAATGCCGTGCCATTTAAATTGTGTTTATTTTGTACACACATTATACAGTATATCCCATTTTGATGTAAGGTTTGAACTTCAGGAAGTCATGTTTACCATGTCTAAATGCATTGAGTTGCTGCCATGTGACTGGCTTAGTAGCAATTTGGGTTTACATGCAATTAAACTGGTGTACCTAATAAAGGTGTGTTGTATATATATATATATATATCAACACAGCATCATAAAAGCAGCCAGACATGTGCTGTATTTATAGATGTGTAATTATGGAGCAACGTTTAATGTGTAATACATTTTATTTCTAACACTGTCTTCCTGTGAGACACATTTCATTCCACACACATGCACAGTCTCGATCACACATGACACACAGAACTATACAGTACATGCACACTCTTATTATACAGAGAGACATAATATCCATAAATACACACATTGTGATCTGGTGACTCTAAAAAAGCCATTGAAATTAATTATATTTCACTTTTTTGTCTGTTATGAAGGCATGCCTCTTCCGATGACCTTCACATTTTGCATGCTTTTTTTGTGTCATAATATGTATAATAGTACTATATGGCAAGTCAGTTGGATTATTCATTAAGGAGCAGCAAGCTTTCAGGTAGACTTTTGAGGTTAATATAATAAAGGACTCTGTTATGGTCACATTTATGAAAAAGTTCAACATGTCCTTGATCATAAATTATCTAGAGAGTCCAGAGAATTGTACTGTGGTGAAAATTTGGAAATTGCTTGAAAGACCTAAAATTAGTATGCAAAAGTACGTCTTTAACATCATCACCAATAACTTGCGAACTGTTTGATTGACATCAATGGATCAAGAGGCAAAGTTGTTCTGAATGAGGAGAACTATCATATGATTATATTAGTTTGTGTAAATGACAAATGTCACGTGATACACAACTGCTTAAGCAATGAAATACGCAACAATTTTACCATTTTTACTGTTATAGCGCCACCTAGTGTGCAAATGCCACGTTATTTTGTAGGTGAACTTGGAGTGATGGTATACACATATTTCCCGAGCCCCATGATGATATGTTAAGCCGTTCTGGATTTATGGCCATTTAAATGTGATAGGCTCCTCCCATTTTTAAATTTGGCCGCCCCTAAGGGACCGTGAAAGGAAATTTCTGCTTTTTTTCGATAATTATTTACAATCACTCTCCACAGAAGTCATCTGCATTGTTTTGGTTCCGTTAAGTCGAAAAACCAACGACTAGTTCGCGAAAGTAGGTTTTAGACATCATCTGCGATAACTCACAAATCGTTTAATCGACAGAAGTGGTTCAAGAGGCAAAGTTGCTCAGAATAAGGAGAGCTATCATATGATAACATTAGTTTGGGTATATGTCAAATGTCACGTGATACACAATGGTTTAAGCACTCCTAAAGCGTTATTTCGCCCCCCGGTGGCCAAATGAGTTCATATTTCTTACAGACCTTAAGGACTGTGAGACAAATAATCCCAGCGAGTGTCGTTTTGATCGGCCTCAGTTAACTCGGTGTAATTAGCGCTCAAACTTCATTGGCCAATGGCGGCCATGTTTTTTGAGATACGCCAATGTCCTTTGAGATATTCATGTAGCATGAGACAAAGACCCACCATACCACATATCAAGTCAATCGGGCAAAGGGTTGCGTAGTTATAGCCATTTTCTAGCTCATTCAAATTATAGCGCCACCTAGTGGCCAAATGCCGCAGTTTTTTTATTGTGACCCCGGACTGAGAGTCTACACATATTTTCCAAGCCCCATGAACATATCTCAAACAGTTCACGAGTTAGGGCCATTTTAGTTAAATATGTTACTTCCGGTTTGGACGTTTTAGCGCCACATAGCGGCCGTGAATTGAAAATTCAACTTTTTTTTGATAATTATTTACATTCACACTCATCAGAACTCATCAGCGTTGGTTTGGTTCCGATCGGGCAAAAATCCAGGGACTAGTTCATTTTTAATTTTTTTCATAAAATGCAAATTAGCGAAAAAATTTGCATACCGGAAATGAAATCGGAGATATACGTTTTTTAAGTTTTGAGCCAATGATTACACTGATATAAAACACTTGGGTGTGCGACAAACGGTTTAGGGGTTACGTGCGCAAACGCGCCTTTCATCGCTGTAGCGCCACCTATGGGCCGATTTGGCTGGCTCCCTGTATCTGAGTAGCGACAAGGACTACTACCATCTGACCAAGTCACAGCTCTGTCGGCTTTACGGTTTGGGCTGCACGATCACTTTTAGGGAAGAATAATAATAAGAAGAAGAAGAAGAATTAAAGCTGCAAGCAGCCTTTAAGCGGGTTTCGAGTATTTATGCCAGTCAATGGAGCAGTGCATCCACGAACAGTGTAAGGGGTCAGACCCCAACGAACCCACGACGGATCAAACTCCCACCAACACAGAAAAATTATAGAAATTATCAGTATCAGCTCAAAGAAGCGTTGCATGCTTACACACTCATGACTAGCTGTTTTCTCTCAATCAAACAACAAAATAAACTAATTCAAAGTTGGTTGGTGTCAGGTAATGGTATCATAAAATACTGCCTGCAGGCATAGCCTTTATCCCCTAGCAGGATTCCATCATAGTCACCTATATAATAGAAAAATGCAGTTCTGTTAGGCCCAAAATTAGTAATCCAGTTAGTTTGTAAAGTCTATTTGACTTGCCACGTCCAAATAATGTGCATAACTCTCCGATACTTGAGTCGTGAACAGAGCCTGGCCATTTCGCCACCAGATTTATAATGTGGAACATAGTCACACACCATCTAAGAGATGTGTTGTATAATTGAATACATTCCCTTGAATAATTATCAAACTAAATGTTATGAATGTTTACTGGCATGGTCATTTCATAATCTTTATGATCAATTATAATGTACCTGCAATAGAGAATTTAGAAATTGCTTAAAAAAATCAAAGAACTAGTTAGCAAAAGTCAGTTTTAAACACCATCACCGATAACTCGTGAACCGTTTGTGTGACATCAATGGATCAAGAGGCAAAGTTGTTCAGAATGAAGAGGAGGACTATTAAATGATATCATTAGTTTGTGTAAGTGTCAAATGTCATGTGATACACAATTGTTTAAGATATGAGATACACGTCAATTTTGCCATTTTTACTGTTTTAGCGCCACCTAGTGTCCAAACGCTACCTCCTTTTTTTACGTGACCTCGGAGTGATGGTCTACACATATCAACTGAGCCCCATGATGATATGTTAAGCCCTTCTGGATTTATGGCCATTTTAATGTGATAGGATCCGCCCATTTTAAGTTTTGGCGTCCCTAAGCAACGGTGAAAAGAAATTTCAACTTTTTTTCAATGATTATTTACATTCACACTCCACAGAAGTCATCTGCATTGGTTTGGTTCCGATCGGTTGAAAAACCAGGAACTAGTTCGCGAAAGTAGGTTTTTGACATCATCAGCGATAACTCACGAACCGTTTGATCGACAGAAGCATGTCCAGAGGCAAAGTTGTTCAGAATGAGAAGAGCAATCTTATGATACCAATAGTTTCTGTATATGTCAAATGTCACGTGATACAGAATTGTTTATGCACTCCAAAAGCGCTATTTCGCCCCCCGGTGGCCAAATGAGTTCACATTTCTTACAGACCTTAAAGACCGTGAGACGAATAAGCCCAGCGAGTGTCGTTTTGATCGGCCTCCGTTTACCCGGTATAATGAGTGCTCACATTTAATTGACCGATGGCAGACTTGTTTTTTGAGATACGCAGAAGTCCTTTTATACAGTCAAGGTTCATGACACAAAGACACACCATACCAAATAATTAGTCGATCGGGCAAACGGTTGCTTAGTTATAGCCCTTTTCGAGTTCTTTGCTATTATAGCGCCACCTAGTGGCCAAACACCGAGTTTTTTTTATTGTGACCCCAGACTGAGGGTCTACACATATGGTCTAAGCCCCGTGAAGATATCTCAAACCGTTCTCTAGGTATAGCCATTTTAATGAAATAGGCTACTTCCGGGTTTGACGTTTTGATGCCCCCTAGCGACCCTGAATCGAAATTTCAACTTTTTTTCAATGAATATTTACATTCACACTCCACAGAATTTATCAGCGTTGGTTTGGTTCCGATCGGGCAAAAATCCAGGGACTAGTTCATTTTTTATTTTTTTCCTAAAATGCAAATTAGCGGGAAAATTTGCATACCGGAAATGAAATCGGGGATATACGTTTTTTAGGTTTTGAGCCAATGATTACAATGATATAAAACACTTGGGTGTGCGACAAACGGTTTAGGAGTAACGAGCGTTAACGTGCGCAAACACGCTTTTCATCGCTGTAGCGCCACCTATGGGCCGATTTGGCTGGGTCACTGTATCTGAGTAGCCTGCACAGATACAACCAAATGACCAAGTGTCGAGTTTCTACGACTTACGGTTTGGGCTGGGCGACCGGTTTTATGGCGGAAAAATAATAATAATAATTAAAGCTGCAAGCAGCATTTAGCGGGTTCGAGCGATTTAAGGCATCTAAGGTACGTCTGCCATCGCCGATCAGTTTCAAGAATCGCACCATAACAGATCAAGGACGGACGACACTCTAGCGCACCAAGTAAAATGTCAGAAACATTTAATACAGTTGCAGAGATATAGATCTTGCTAAAAGGTTGCTAAGCTAATCCGTTTGGTTGCTATTGGCGTGGAATGGCACCTGCCAATTAATAACACATCAAACCACAAGTGGCGAAACAACTCCAGTGACTCTGCGATGCTCTATTGCAGAGATGGAGGTCTAGCTTAATGGTTGCTAAGTTAACAGTTTAGTTGCTATGGGTGTGGTATGGCACCTGCCAATTGATATTACATTAAGTCACAAGTGAAATTAACCGAACCCCTGTGTCTCTACAATATTCAACTGCAGAGATACACGTCTGTGTAACTGATTGTAGAGCTAATCTGTTTAGTTGCTATGGGCATAGCTTGTCACCTGTCATATTATAATACACTTTTCCATGAGTAGAACGAAGCAACTTCTTTGTCTCTATGACATTCGATTGCAGAGATATTGGTCTTTTTTGTTAATTTAATGCATATTTTTCAACATAGCCTCTTTTGTGTTTTGAAGAATTAAAATTGAATTTAAAATTTAGGACAATTTTAAATGGATACATTGATTCATATTCATGAATACATTGTGGTCAGTAGGACATTGACTTTGTCTGCAATAATATTTTAGAAGGACGTGCCATTTAAATTATGTTTCTTTGGTAGACACACCTCACATGATATATCCCATTTCTTCTCAATTTTGATGTTTGGTTTGAACTTCAGGAAGTCATGTTTACCATGTCTAAATGCCTAAATGCATTGAGTTGCTGCCATGTGACTGGCTGAGTAGCAATTTGGGTTTACATGCTATTAATCTGGTTTTATCTAATAAAGGTGTGTTGTATATATATATATATATCAACACAGCATCTTAAAACCAGCCAGACATGTGCTATATTTATAGATGTGTAAATATGGAGCAACTTTTAATCTGTAATACATTATATTTCTAACACTGTCTTCCTGTGAGACATATTTCATTACACACACATGCACAGTCTCGATCACACAAGACACACAGAACTATACAGTGCATTCACACTCTTATGATAAAGAGGGAAATGATACCCAGAAACATACACACATGCACACTACACACCTTTATCCTGCACACATTTATCGTTCCTTAAGCAAAGCTACATGCATTGTGATCTGGTGACTCTATAAGAAAGCCATTGAAATGAATGATATTTCACCTTTTTGACTCTTATGAAGGAAAGCCTATTCCTATGAGCATCACATTTTGCATGATTGTTAAGTATCATAATATGTATAATAGTACTAAATGGCAAGTCAGTTGGATCATTTATTAAGGACTAGCGACCTTCACCGTACTCGATTCACGCTAATATCAAAAAGGACACTGTTATGGTCACAAAACTAAAAAAACTCAACATGTTTTTGATGATTATTGACCTAGAGAGTCCAGAGAAATGTACTGTGGTGGAAATTTTGTAATTGCTTGAAAATCTTTGAACAAGTTTGCAAAAGTAGGTTTTATACATCATCACCAATAACTCACAAACCATTTGATAGACATCAATGGTTCAAGAGGCAAAGTTGTTATGAATGAGGAGATCTATCGTTTGATATCAATAGTTTGTGTATTAGTCAAATGTCACATGACACAAAGTTGTCCAGGCCACCAAAATACATGTACATTTTGCCTTTTTTAATGTTTTAGCGCCACCTAGTATCCAAACGCTACCTTCTTTTGTAGGTGACCTTGGAGTGATGGTCTACACATATCATCTGAGCCCCATGATGATATGTTAAGCCGTTCTGGATTTATGGCCATTTTAATGTGATAGGCTCAGACCATTTTAAGTTTTGGCGTCCCTAAGCAGCGGTGAAAGAAAAATTGCAACTTTTTTTCAATGATTATTTACATTCACACTCCACAGAAGTCATCTGCATTGGTTTGGTTCCGATCGGTTGAAAAACCAGGAACTAGTTCGCGAAAGTAGGTTTTTGACATCATCAGCGATAACTCACGAACCGTTTGATCAATAGAAGTTGTTCCAGAGGCAAAGTTGCTCAGAATGAAGAGTACTATCATATTATAACCATAGTTTGGGTAAATGTCAAATATCACGTGATACACAGTTGTGCATGCACTCCAAAAGCGCTATTACGCCCCCCGGTGGCCGAATAAGTTCATGTTTCTTACACACCGTCAGGACCATGAGACAAATAAGCCCAGTGAGTGGCGATTTGATCGGCCTCCGTTAACCCGGCGTAATGAGTGCTCAAACTTCATCGACCAATGGCGGCCATGTTTTTTGATATACGCCAATGTCCATTTAGATATTTATGTAGAATGAGACAAAGACACACCATACCAAATAATAAGTCAATCGGGCAAACTGTTGCGTAGTTATAGACATTTTCTAGCTCATTCAAATTATAGCGCCATCTAGTGGCCAAACGCCACTGTTTTTTTATTGTGACCCCGGACTGAGGGTCTACACATATGTTCCAAGCCCCATGAAGATATCTCAAACAGTTCAGGAGTTATGGCCATTTTAGCTAAATATGTTACTTCCGGTTTGGATGTTTTAGCGCCACCTAGCGACCGTGAATTGAAAATTGAACTTTTTTTTAATAATTATTCATATTCACACTCCACAGAACTCATCAACGTTGGTTTGGTTCCAATAGGGCAAAAATCCAGGGACTAGTTCATTTTTTTTTTTTTTCATAAAATGCTAATTAGCGAAAAATCTATAATGGCGGAAATGAAATCGGAGATATACGTTTTTTAAGTTTTGAGCCAGTGATTACACTGATATAAGACACTTGGGTGTGCGACAAACGGTTTCGGAGTAACAAGCGCAAACGCGTTTGGTATTGCTATAGCGCCACCTATGGGTCGATATGGCTGGCTCCGTGTATCTGAGTAGCGACAAGGACTACTACCATCTGACCAAGTCTCAGCTCTGTCGGCCTTACGGTTTGGGCTGCAGTATCAGTTTTATGGCAGAATAATAATAAGAAGAAGAATAATAAAACCAACAAATACAATAGGTTTCTAGCCCTTCGGGCTCGAACCCTAATAAAAATCCTTACAAAAACAATAGGTTTTCAGCACTTCGTGCTCGAAACCCTAATAAAACCTACAAATACAATAGGTTTCTAGCCCTACGGGCTCGAACCCTAATAAAACCAACAAATACAATAGGTTTCTAGCCCTTCGGGCTCGAACCCTAAAAAGTTTATTTTAAAATTGACGTCTTTGTCATTTCCAAAAGGCAACAATATATGGGGCAGAATATAAACCAAAAAGAGAGATTATTTAGGCCTATTTGCCACTAAATAAAGGAAGGCAGTAATAATAACAAATTGCGCTATTTAGCCACTTAAAAACACAGCAAGGAAATATATTCACCGTGATCAACCCTATTTTTTTACGATAAAAAATGCAAATAACATTAAATTACAGTATATCACGTAATATGTCTTTATGGAATCTTCACGGTATGTGTGTGAAGGCAAGCACAGATTCCAGAAAACCACTGGCAGTGTGAATGAACAAAATCTAACGATCCCAGGACAAATGCCTAGACACATTTTCTCTGCTAATTTTGGGTACAGAATTCTGCTAAAGATTTAAAGGAATAGTTCACCTTTAAAAATTCACATGCCCTCTTGTCATTTCAAAACCTGTTACATTACACCAAATATCTTCTTTTTTGTTCTGCAGAAGAAAGAAAGTCACACAGGTTTAAAATGACAACAGGGTGAGTAAACTATGACATTATTTTATTGAGGGTGAACTATTCCTTAAAAACACTTTTAAAAGCATTACACGTGGTGATGTGTCTTAAACAAAGCTTAAATCAGTCCAGATTTACTACAATTACACAAACCAATTTTGCAAAGTTAAAAGTAAACCGTTGTACAGACCCAAAAAAAAACAAGAATCTGTAATACGCTTTTTTGGGAGTTCTCCAAATAAAAATTCTGTGTGGCCCCAACCAACACTTACAAAAACATCAGATACATTAAAGAGGATAAAAACACAAGAAGACTTTAACTTGTCTCTCACAACAGCTTCTAGCAAAATAAGCTCTGATGGGCCTTGTTCTTTAGATGAAGCCTTTTTTTTACCTTTTGTCAGCGGTGTTGATGAGCATTTCTTTTTCCCTCACTCTCAAATGTCAATTACAAAAGAGTCGAGGCCCGTCTTCGGTTAAACATGCAAGTGCTCTCCATTAAGCTTTGTGACTCATAGACCATTTAATGTTCAGAGTGCATTAGACTCCATTACTGTTCTCATCTGTGGCTGAGTCTCGCCACGCTACAGGGCAAGAGACAAAGCTTTCAGAATCTCTCTTAAAGAGCTCCCTAATTACAAAACGTCACTTTGCCTTCTTCAGCACAAAGGCCGGCATCTTCAAATGATGATGCTCACGCTTAAAATAACTCAGGTTTGTTCGAGATGAAGAAGACTTTGAAAAGATACACTATGTAATAATATTTCACGTGCATATTTTTTTTGTCAATAACAGATATTTCTGCTTAAAGTTATGACTCTATATTTAACAGCTCTATCACCTGACCGCCCTGTCAGATTTTGACATTTTTATTTGGTGTTTGTTTTGTTTGCTTAGCGAAACAGCATCTTGTGTGAAAACTAGAAAGGGAGAGCAATTAAAATTTTCGCACCTATCACGACCCTGGTGTCAGTTGCTATTTCAATTAGCAGCTCTGACAAGAAATTTATTTCCATGAAAAAATAATTGGCCATCCAGAGAGTGATTTAAAAACCCATTTAACGTGCTTACAGCCTCACCTCTCTCAGCATGCAGCATGAAGCCGCCCAGAATTAATTACAGTTGCCATTTAATTTCATGCCGCCTGACATTTCCAATGCAAACTCTACATGGCCCGTGTGAAAAAGCAGCACACTTTATTAACTAATAACGCTGGAGTAAAAAAATCTTTTGTTTTTGGATGAAACAACAAAATCAATGGGACGTTCTTCAGATTGTGACTGTGATTTTGTTGATCAGCCTAGTGTACTAGAATAAATAAATAATCAACTGAAATCCCTGCGAGAATGGCTTGGCACAAATTGGCCAATAGTATCCAAGCGCTGTACAAAATAAATAAGTATGGAAATTCATTTCGTTCCAGATCCATTTCAGAGATGTCAGGCAATGCAGAACATGTGATTACTAAGAGACGCCTCGGTGAGCTAATTCAAAAGTGTGATCATGGCAACACGCTAAACCAGAATGACAGAAAAAAGCTTTTGAAGAAGAACATGATTGTCACCTTTAGGTCTAATTTTACTTTCCCCCTAAAAAAAAAAAAAAGATAAATAATCACTCTATGAGTCTTTGGGTGAACTATTTATTTTAAAAAATTAAGCAAAACTAGGAAAGCAAATCTAATCCTTCTCACTTCAACTCATAAATAAAGCCGAAGTTCTAGAATATAATAACCTGATCTGAATGAGGCCTTTTGGCCGGGAGGACCCAGGGATTTTTTTATTGCAGTAATATTCTTCAATCTTACATGCAGTAAATTGGTTCATGAGAGAGGGGTGGCAATGAGATGAATAAAACGATTATAATCTGAGGACAAGAGAGTTTATGACTCTCTTGATCACTCAATTTCATTCCTCTCAGAGTTTTATAACAGTTTCTCTCTGCAAGTTCTGGGGGCAGCGAAGACAGTCGGGTGGGTGCACGACACTGGAAATCATACAGTGTTATTTTCTTGCACTTAGAAATCCAACTAACAATAATAAATCCCTACAAAGAGGAAGACAAAAGAAGTAGAGAAGGGTCCCAATCAACGATCTTCATCAAGGATTTGAAATAGATCCCAAACTTACATATCTATTGATGATGCCAAAGATGCCAAATCTATTAGATGATGCAATCTGCAGGGAATTGCAAATCAGTAAAATCGCCCCAGATTCATCAAATCTCTGAGGGACTCGTGCAAACACGCTTCACCATCCACCTTTTTATAATGTTGAGCACTTCTAAAGCTCCAGTTTTAAACAAAGTTTTAAACAAACTAACTGACGTAGACAAAAGACCCTGGACTGGAGATCTTTTTTCTAACCGCATAATGCTTTACACACATGATCTAGCCAGACTGGAAACACATTCAAATCCTTGCCATCGCGGCGAGGCTTTATCCTTTTCATCATATTATAGCTCTTTGAGATGAAAACATCATTCCAGGAATCAAAACTCAAAAACGCTGGAGCAAAATGGGGTTTTAAGAGCGTCACCACAGCACTGTAGCAATAATGCGATTACTTTCCTGGCCTAAGCCAGTGGCCTATGATGGATGAACAGCCACCCGTCTGCATGATAAGTCGCCTCCTTCATACTCTGAGCCTTTAAACCAATTACTTTCCTAATTCAATCTCACAAACCCTACAGAAATGTTCTGCGTTCTTAAATGTGACCGCTGATGTGAAGGATCCGCCAACAAACCTGTTGAAACAAGCACTGAGAGAACCTTGTGTGCAGTGTAACCAAACACGTGATTCATTCTGCTTACAGATGTAGTTTCACATCGTAACTGTGTCAGACCCCCACTTTAGAGCCGCGGCCCTCTCAGCGTGTTCCCCCACTTCCTGTTTTCTTTGCAATACCTTTTGAAACTTTTTGCAAGGTTTTACTGTGCTAAGGTCAAGTCAGAGACACAGTGTCAAAAAAACAAAACTTTAAAGAAAATTAAAAGCTTCTTACTGTTTGTTTCCCTCTTTTAACTTCATTTATTGTGTATTTTCCAAACACCTAATATGCATCAATTATTTTACAATAGTTATTCATTTAAAAAAAAAAGATGTTTCCCAAATAAATACTATGTGCTTATTTTATTTAAAGAAGGAATTAGGCCTAGGGTCAGAAAGAGCATCTAGAAATGCTACCAAAACTTTCAAAAATGCCGTTGAATGGTGTGGAAACACTCATTTTAACTCAATTTAACAAAGTAACCAGAGCTAACGGTCTCTTGGCCAAAAGATACTTTGGTCAAAATAATGGTTCCTCTCATTGGAGGAAGAAAATTTAAGTTTGGATTGTTTAAATTCTCAAAACATATAAAATGTGCCACAACACACAGCTCTATAGTGCTTGAATTATGGCAAGATGAGAAAAAACCCTAATAGATATTCAATCATTCACAAACAATCTTTGTACATTGACAGCAGAGAGCACAAAACGGATGTTAGGAGATTTCAAAATTCAGAAGAAATTCAACAGACAGAAATTCCCTCATGTTCATCAAAAGACCCAAATGACAACACGCGCATCATTTCCAATCATCTTCTGTGGTCAGGAATGTGGAGATTAACAGTTTGAGTGAAGAACTGGAACTTTCTATACAATGTAAGCAATGATTCAACCATCTGCTAGAGTACACATACTAAATCATGAAGAGCAGCCAGCTTTTAAAGCAAACCATGAGTGTCTACTGCTCATTTACCACAACAGAAAACCACTCAAACCAGCGCTTTTCATTCCAGAAGTAAAAGAGCTTTGAGTTGCCAAACTACACAGTTTTAAAGGTGATAACAGGCACGACATAAATAGATTTTATACAATATGAGAACAAGACAATTAACAAGCCAAAGAGATGCAAAACACAATCTCACTCTGCAAGTGAAATTTGCCTTTTTTTACCCATTTTGTTTGATGTCTTCCCTTACCAGACTAGACGTTTAATTTTAAAGAGGAAATTTGCACACATCTCATCATTTAAAAACAACACCCCCGTTAATCATACCAGACAATTGCTAAAAAGAGAAAAATGTACTGAAATGGCTCTACAGCATACTGCATCATCAGCACCGAAAAAGTAGTTGTGCCTATTCCGCTTACGGACACTAGATGGAGGGCCAGCTCAACAAATGCAAAGTGGACTGTACCATGTGCAAAGGTTTACACATACAACCACAATATTGGTTTATTCAAGGCCTTCATAAAATGCAACAACTAGTCATCAGCCTGACCTTGAGGTCGTAGGAAAGAAATTGGTTAAAATCAGAACACTCACCAGCATTTACTATGGCATCCACCTCCAGAATAGTAATGTCACCTTTGTACAGAGACACTTTGTCGGCCGGGGAGGAAGACTTCTGTTCTTCATCCTCTGTAGCTGTACGGAGTAGAGAATAAAATGTTAACTAAGTCAGTGCTACTAATGTCAACTGCACATTGACTCAGTAAAAGTCCAGTTCAATGATCTACATCTTTGTAAACACTGACATATATTTCCATCTTTCAAGTCCAATGATGTCTGGAGAATTTCTCATGAATTTGGTTTAGACTGATCAAATATGTAGTCACAACAAAAGTAATTTTGTATTTTCAGTAGCTTTTCTAATCTGCAAAAAGAATAGTGTCCAAATATTTGATTTGTAATGTTGACAGGTATTACAGGTATGAAAAGCATATCCACCGATAGCAAAGTCACCTTTTGGATGCACTCTAGAGTTTCATATCAGCTAACAGAACCCTGAGAAAATAGGAACCAACGAAATCAGATCTGGAAGGTTACTGGCACTCAACACTGTGCATATGGGCTAGCAAAACAGCTAGAACGTCCAAACCATCGGGTCTACACTGCTGCCATTGCCCAGTTGGTCAACCCTATGCAATCTCGTAGGAATAAAAATAAAATGCAAAGGCAACTGTGCTCAATTGTTTTCATAATGCTTATTTGCAAAACTGTCTATAGCACATCATGCAGAATGTCATCTTAGATTGGTAAACCAGGAGCAAATATACAGTCCTAATATCCATGAACCAGTTCACCAGCTCTCAGATCATCTCCAGGCCTGCTGGCACAGGACGAAGCCATTTGGTGAAGCATAAACAGGATGGTGTCCATCTGAGGCAGAGGAAATGGCCCATGTAACATTTGTGACACCTTTTCACTACATAGACTAAAGATGAAATGGGCTGGAGGAGCTAAGTGAAAATTGTGTTCCTGCCAATAGGTAAAACAAAGCATTTGAAAAGCATAAGTCATGCTAGATTACAGAGAACATACATACTAGTAAATAAAAAAATCGAGTTAAATGCACTCGAAGTCACTCTACTAATGTCTGCACAATGTATAAATGCAAATGGACAAACTCCCAACTTGATGTGCAGCGACAAGCCATACATTTGAATTTCTGTGGCACCATTAATACGCAAGCAGAATCGCAATGTTGGCTGAATACGTGATTTGAACTTCCAAGTGACGGATCACGTTCAGGTAACATGCTCACATTGTACTGATGTAAACGTATTGAAAGAATGTTGTGTACTACTCTGTGCAGCCACAAAGTATAACTGTAAAGCTTAACATTACTGGAGACCTTATCTGAGTCCATCAAAACCACATTTTAAAACTGTGTCTTACATCTATGGCCTTTCGATGCTGACCTTTCTTCTACAAAAACTAAACTAAGATAACTTGTCCAAAAAGCACAACCATACCAAAGAACCAATCTAGCAGCAAATAAAGGTGTACAAACAGGAACAGTGTCTGATACCCTTTTCAAGCTTTGCCAGGTTCATCCATAAATAAGCCATGACATCTGAGCTGTCAGGGCAAGACTGATCCATGTGTCATCTTTGAAAAAGGGCAGCAAGACATTTGCATGCAGAGTAGTGACTGTGATGGCTGATGGCAGAGAAGGGTAAGAAATAACTGGTACCCTTTTGAGAATGGCAAAATGAGCGAAACACAAGCCCTAAAAGACCCCTAAAGCAGTTCTCCAATATGAATTTGAGATACCTTTGTACTTAATACTTACCTTGACAAATTTTGTTTTCAGCAAACTACAAGAATTCTCTTCAAGAAAGAAAAAAACAAGCACAGTTGCAAGAAACCGCTTACGTAAAAATAAAATTGTAAGGGGTCATGCAACTGGATGCAGATGTTGAGATTTACCTGTACTGTTCTCTTGACTTGCCCAGGTGGGTATCTTGTCCAGTTCCAGATAGTTGCCCCGATAATCTTTGCGTCTATCCTCGGTGGAAAGGCTGAGTAAGCGTTCTGTGGAACAGAAGACGAGGTGTCAGAATGTGTCACATGTCACAAACAGATAGATCATGGGAAGATGTCTTGTGAAGCCAAGCTAATCAGTTTATATAGAACAAGAGCGGCTCATAAAGGAACATCTGCGACTATCTTTATGCATTGCTGTCAGAGTGGTGCTCAATGGTGTGGTAATTGTGGCAGCAGGCTAAGCGTGCGATATCTGACAGGCTAATGAGGGTACACTGCATAGAATACAGCTGCAGGCCAAAGTTGCATGCTTGACACCGAACCAGGCTGCATACAATCAGTTCCATTTCGTAAACGGTGGGAATTTAATTGAAATCAAGTCATTGATTTCAGAACATTGTGTACGGGAGTTTGCCATGTTTAATAAATGACATAGAGCTTTTTTTTATACAGTCGATTTCCACGTACAATCTATTTTCTAACGTCTTCCTCCCTTCATTCTATGTCCACACATAGGCGACTTAGCTCTTGTTCTTTTGGTTTCACTTTTGTTTCTGATAATCCCCTACAGAGTCATTTCACTGAACCCAGTCAAAATTACTTTTCCATCAGCTCACATGTTAAATAAATTGGTGCCACTAATAAAACCAGCCATCAGATGCTTGTAGAACACAAGTTAAATTAAAACAGTTCCTCAAAGACAAAAGGTTACACCATTAAATATACAAACAATCTATTTATTCTGTTTGTTTGTTGTCTTCCTGCTCTTGCCAATGTTAGACCAACAAGAACTTCATTCAAAAGAACCTCTTCATGAGCACAATGAGCACTTCATGATTTTAAAATAGTTAGTTGGTAATGTCAGCAAAACATTTCACTGAAATCCCAATAATAATAACATCATTTATATATTGTTTATATTTAATGATCCACATTTATATATTTTTGACATTATAATGAATGGGTTGGAGGTCATTATAGTGTTTGAATTAAAACCACTGGCAATAACACACCTGCAGCTTCAAATGCTCCCATATCAAATACATACCACACAACAATCCTCATTATTCCTACAATCATCCTTCAAAACTAAAATGTGTTTTTATGAGAGTAACAAGCGGCGGTTTGCAAGACGTCATATAAAAACAACCCATAATGCAGTCAATCAGTAATTATACGATCAAGAATCTCTGTGTGACACTGCTTAACAATGCACCTGTTACAGCTACAATCACCAATGTACCAATGGCACGTGCCTTAGTCAAGTTCATGAGAAGTGGCACGTAAGATTTTATTTGTTAACACAATATACAGCAACACTGCATCAATCAAACGTGTCCGTTTGATTATCTATTTACAAGGACACCAAATAACTAACTCCGCAGCATGCTCACCAGTAGCAGATTTCATTCAAACAGGTGTAAACGCTAAACACATCGGGGCCTGAATCACAGCGTCCTGTACAGACGCTTCACCTGCATGTGAAGGTGTGAGTCTCAATGCTGTTGATTCTCAGAGCGGTGCATCTATTTCAACACGTTCCTCTCCTCCTGTTTACCGCGTGAACCCAGAATGAGCCCCGTGAGTGTGAAAACCCAGACTGACATCATTATCTTCTGAATCCTGCCTTTAACGGAAGACACACGAGCAGAGTCTTACCTTTCTCCGCTCTCCACTCCTTTTTCTTTTTGCTCATGGTGCCGTGATGAGAGGGCTTCTGGTAACTGGGTTTTGAGTTAAGCAACCCCAGGCTCACAGTGATATGCGCGCTGAAACTCAAGAGAAAGTGAAACAGCTCCTGTAGCGTAGCGCCTCACCTGAGAAACTGTCAATTTGTAGTTGGTGTGGGTATACTGTGAGGCGACGCAACCTAGCTTCGTAGGTAACGTGGAGGCGTTGTGTAAAATGCCGCGCTGTGATTGGTCGGCTTGCATACGGAAGCGGGGTTGTGATTGGATGGATAGATGCGGCAGCGAGATGAGAGGAGCGCACGCTTGACGTTGGTTAGGTTGAGCGTCAGAGCGTTGTGAGGCTCGTAGGGTAGCAACCGCGGGAGTGAGCGGATAAGCGCTGGAAAAGACTGGAGTGTCTTGTGTCATACTTGCCATACTGCACGACACTTTTACTTTGTCTCCTCTTTATGTAGATGTTTTAGTATTTGTAAAAAAATTCTTTTAATTTTTTATCTAAAAAGTTCACTCGTGTTTGAATGCTGACATTTAATAATGGAGAATACAATTATTTTCATTAATAATGAATTAAATCTGGACCCCCAACGCACCTATACTGTGTTCCGGCCATACATTCAAATGTACTACTAGTCGTTTTGCCTAGGGACAAAAATGAGAGAAACCCCATGAATATTACTCTCTTACTTTTTACTTTAAATACATTTATTTTAAAAAGACATCGCCCTAAGATAAAACTTTGCAAGCAAGCAATATTATAACGCAATATATCACTCTAACGTTGTTAAAATAAAATGTACTTGTACAATACTTGTTTTACCATTAATTTGCCTCTTTAAAATCACTTTCAAGGCATTGTCCCAACATGACAGAATAACGTTACATTAAAATACTCAACCTGTAGATGGCGCGCGGGTCTTGTGGCTTCTGGTTTGAATCCCCAAAGAGAACAACAAATAATGAAACAATAAATAACGTGTTTGTAAGTGTATGTATATAAATAGGCACTTTAACATTCTAACACCCTGCCGTTATTTTAATCCAATTAATTCTATTTTGGACATTCATTACATTCAGGACTTTTATTCTATTCCTTGTCATTTCCGGTTTCCCATGATGCAGTACCGGAGGCTAAATTCAAACTTAAGCAGAAGAAATGGAAGAGAAATCAAGAAGGAGAGCGTTTGAGAGTGCGGATATGACTGTCATCAAATATAGTTACGCTGTCGAGGCTTCCAACAACAGTTGCAATAACAAACTTAATCACGTCGATCAATGCGAAACTCAAGCGGACTCGAAAGTTTCAACAGATGGAGCGTTAGCAAGAAACAATTTCTGCCATATCGATGATCACGAATCCTCACAACACTCACAGGTGGAACATGTGTGTTTACTTGATAGCATTGGTTTTACCGCAAGGCATGTGGCTGTTGTGGAGTCTTGTAATGCTCCAGAGGACAAAGAAAATATTAACAGCACAGAAGAGTCGAGAACAGGACAACGCGATGATGGTTCTGATCCAGGTATGTAACGTTGGTGGCATTCGGTCACGTTTTTTGCTAAGTGGTGTATTTCCTGCCTTTTCTTAGACTTAATTATAATACCTTATTAATTCTCTAAACTGTTAAATTGATATTCCTTATTTTAATATAAGGTTGCCAGCAAACTTGCACTTTAAGCAGTGGTTCCAGCAGTCAGCATAATAGTGAAACTAAAGCTGTTCCTGCACACAATATTGATGATGAAGAAATATTCAGAAGAGCAAAAGAGGAGGGACGCGTGACAGTTGTCTACCCAGGACGACTCACACAGGACGGCTGCTGTAGATTTGTCTGTGAGCTTCTTAAGTGTGTCCTTTTTCAGAGGCAACAGCTACCCATGACTTATGACCAAATGGTGGTCCTTCAGAAACAACAGCATAATGCCACACAGGTACAACTTTTTTCATGTTTGTAAACAAGTTGATTATTATACAGTGTTTGCTTTCATCCATAGTGTGACTTTATAAACTTCCTTTCTCGCAGACAGAGGGTTTGGTGAACCATCGGCCTGTGAAGACCTCAGGGGGGTTGGACTGGCGTCGTTGCCAGCGGACATTGCAGGAGCTGGATGAAGTTCTGGCCCACCTTGAAGCCCTGTTTTCTCTTAGCCAAGTCCCCCGTGTGCTCTTCATGCTGGGAGGGTCTACCATTCTCCCCACCGAGCTATACGAGGTCAACATGGAAGCTGTGGCCACCGGGGCTGGAGAAAACAGCCTAAGGACTTCAGCATGTCTAAGACAGCTCTTCCGCACGCTGTTTGTGGCCGACCTTCTATCGGATACGAGGTCTGTGCGTATCATGACCACCACCATCATGGCTCTGGGTCACCGGGATTGTGGCGTTACTGGGTTCAAACCAAAAGTAGATTTCAAGGTTCCCACAAAAGTGAAACAACATGTCATCTCTATAGCCAGTGATTTGTCACTCGTTGGGGAGCTACAAAAATGTAACCGAGATGACCTGGAGGATTATGTATGGTTTCAGGTTCCCATCACTGTCAAAGGTTTCTGTAAATGAAAATTAAGTGTGGCCTAGACAGACAGGGAATAAAGACATATTTCAGGGAATGTTGGAACATGATTCACTCCATTCTCAGGGATCACTGTGTCTGTATTTTGGCTGTTGTTTTATATGCTTTGTTCACAAATTATTTTTTTGGATGCTTTAAACCCTTAGATTATTTATGACCAGTTTACATGATCACAATACATTTTTTATCTTTCACGGTATATAACAGGATATCTTAATATTTTGCTAAATGGAAGCTTCTAAAACCAAATGAATGTACATGATGATTGTCATCTCTTGAATAACAGTTAGTTGTTTTTATTACTATACAATTCCGTGCCAGTATACATTTTTAATGAACACAATGGAGTTTGGTGCTACAAATCTGTACTTTTTAAATATTGCTTTTATTTTGTTTATTCATCACAAATAATTAAATCTTCGAGGGTTAATAACAGTAAGTAAACAGATGATTGTGATAGTAATACTTACATTTTACTGATGTCAGTTTCACATCACAAACTTATAACTATTAAGAAAAATGTCTTGACAATATATCATGCAAAGAAATCTATACAATTATATTTTATAAACATTGGTGAACTACAACTTGATGAGCTTTCCTTTTCTAAGAATTGACTGACTAAATAATAATGTGAAATACATTAACTACATTCAGCAGAATTGCCACGAAGTTGTTATTGGCGTCTTTTACTCTCCACCTTCTCCACAAACTGTATGATGTCTTGAGCCAGAAGATGGGGTTTTTCAAAAGCAGCAAAATGTCCCCCTCTGGGCATGTAAGAGTAGGAACGAATATCTCTAAACTGTGAGCTAGCCCAGGTTTTAGGGCAGTGGACTAGCTCATTGGGAAAGGCAGCCAGGCCCGTAGGCACAATCACGTTGTTGCTTTAGGGAAAATAAGAGAATAGCTTTAGAAAGTTGTAAGATGTAATGAAAATTCTGAATAAGCATTGACCTCAGGTGACTAAGACTTTAACTTACACACTGTCCACAATGCGTCTCTTCAGATTCTCTTTGTAAAAACGCATCGAGGGAATAATGGAACATGTGGTCCAGTAGATCATGACATTTGTAAGAAGGTCATCTAGACTGAACTTTCTGTGTCAAAGAAAAGGGCTGTAAATTATAAATAAACTAGACACAGTTTATACACTAGTAGGTTTAGTGTGGATGCAATGTATGCACTACATCCATGCTGCAGTGGGTGGAAATACTTGTTCTTCCCAGGGGAAATGTATCAGATTGTAAAATGTATACATACACATATCTGTACCAGCTATTTTCTTTATATACCACAAACATGTTTTATTATTACCTCTCCAAACCCCCATCCTCCAAGTCTCTGTTTTGCAGGTCTGTCCAGGAAGAGAATTTTTCCAAGATATAGGCAGCCAATCCAACTGGAGAGTCATTCAGTCCACATCCTACAGGGACATACAAAATGTTTAATAGTAAATAACTCAATTAAAGTGTAGCTCTACTGGTATGGCATGGTGCTTGCAATGCAAAACCACTGGTTTGATTCATAGCAAATATATCAACAGATAAAATGTAAACTTTGGATGAAGTGTCAATAAAATCCCAATCTGACCCAAAATCCTTGTAATATATATATATAAAATGCATCTATAACAGTTTAAATATCTTTAAAACACAGCACAATATAATATATACCTGCTGTGTCCGGTTTAGTGGCTTGAATGTGTAAATAACCAGATTCTCTCAGCATTTCATATATATTCTTTTCCATGAAAGGATAGAGTCGTTTGACATCTTCCTTTGTGAAGCCCACCAGGAACGGAAGGTAACGACCAACAAGTATGGAAAGGAGTCCAACACTACTAGTCTTAGCAGTGATCATGTTCAAGTGAAGGCCACTAACAACCCTTTTAAAATAAAAAGAACAATAGACAGTGCAATTGATCTTTATCTACAGTACATAACAGCAAGGGGCATGGATAAGCAGATAATATGATGGAAATGAATTACTTGTTATATAGAATATAAATAAATAAATTCAGTATGGTGGAGTAAAATTGATCTCACTCTGGTTTCATCTGGGCCATGTTGCTGGTAATAAGGGATCCCCAGTCTCCCCCTTGCACGCAATACTCAGTGAACCCCAGTCTTTCCATAAGCTTATGAAAGATCCGGGCAGCAGCCATAGAGTTAAATCCTTCGGATTTAATATAAATTAAAAAATTAAAAGAATAAATAAATAATAAAAATCAACTTCATATATTATTTTAAGACATCAATGTCATGGTGGAATGTCTATTAGTATTATGCCGTATGTTATTACTATAGACTCCCATTGTATGCTGGTAGTGGTAGATATACCTTGTTTATGTGGAGCTTCAGAGTAACCGTAGCCTGGAATGGAAGGACAGACAACTTCAAAGACCACATCAGACTCGGTCTTAGTGAGCAAGGGCAGGACCTTGTAAAACTCAAAGAAGGAACCAGGCCAGCCGTGAACCATCATGAGTGAAAGAACTTTCTGTCCCGGCGTCTGAGCAGGCTTCACATGAATGAAATGAACATCTAATCCTGAAAAGAGGCAGTAAAGAGGTCAAAATATGAGTTATCAACCATAACTAAATTGCATAGGGAAAAATTTTAAATGCTTACCCTCAATTTTGGTTTTAAAATGAGGGTATTGGTTGATCATCTGCACCTGCTTCCCCCAGTCAAACTGGTGCCTCCAGTAGGACACCACATTTCTAAGATATGCCGAGTTAAATCCATAATGAAAGCGGCAATCCTCAAGTGGGTCTGTGTAACGCGTTTGATCAATGCGTCTGTACAGATCCTAGGTGAAGAAAGAGTTTTAGGTCATCCATGCATCATCCTTCACCCAGTCAATGCTGCCTTGCCTTTCACACTTTAATAAATAGTTTGTACTATTTGCACCACAGTAACCAAAACCATTTCATTTGCAGTAAAATAATGTTTATTTTAGGCAAACTGCACGCTTGCTTTGAGTTTATTATAAACAGCATGTAAAAGTAATTGTACAGTAAAGTATGATTCGTTTATTATAACGGGAGTTTTTGCAGTCTTATTTTGTGCTGTTAACAGCTATCATTTTGTTTGCAATGGGGCTAGATTTTTACCTGTTGACCGTCAGAATGACTGAAAGCTCAATCTTCCGAAGATCCCTCTTCAGAAATAAATCTTTCTCCCTACATCTCAAACCCCCAATTCATTCTGCAGGTGGTAGCGAAACACTGTGCAAAATAGTTTAGTTTACGAACACTGCCGGACCTCATTGTGCAGTTTAATTAGATTCATTCATTAAAACGGGAGTTTTTTGCGAAATTAAACTGAAGTCAGTGATATATCAGTGATGGGGATTGTTCGTAGCCCACTTTATAGGCTTCTATTTATGTTCAGTTTACATAACCGCGTTATTACTGCTTAAAACATAAGTAAAATCAAAGGCTTTAAAAAAGGCAACTATTCTATACTATTACAACCATAAATATATAAAAAAAGCAATAATCAATAATAATTATTTTGTTTTAATCTCCCAGTCTTCTGTAATGCGTGTATTTTGTAGAATCATAAAACATTTAAATCCTGCATGTATTATAGTCATACATTACAGTGTATGTTGAATTCCAACAAAAGGAAACCTTAAGGGCAATAAATACAACAAAAAAAATCAGGGTTATTTCATAAAACATTTTTTTTACTTTTTCTAACATTCAGAAATATTAGTTTAGTGTTGCTTTAAACTAAATAGGAACTTATTTCGTTTTTTTGCGATGTTTCTGTTTTAAAAACGAAGATCATCTTTTGTTTTGACCAGTTTTTTCTGCCAAAAATACAACTTTTGTATATGAAATTATGGAGAAAAATATTGTCAGAAGTTCACAGAATAAAAAAAGATCATTTTACCAAAACACATTCTTATCCGAAAAAAAAAACGTTTAAAAATGGTCTCTTAATTTTTTTGCGGCTATATGTTGTGTGTGTTAAATGCCCACCAAGGATATATGCTAGCCCACCCTTTTGCACCTGGCAGGAACCGGGCCTGGCTTATACAAAAAGTCATTTTCATACCCACCTGTATCTCTTCTTCTGAGGTCTTCACCACAAACTTGTAAACAGTTTCGTCCTCATTTAGACGTTTCTCACCTGCTCCCCACCAACCATCGCCTATTGTCATCTTTTTAGGAGATGTCCTCCATGCCAAATAGCACAAAAGTCCTCCGACCCCAGCAGAAGAGAGTGCCAAGAGCTGAAGTTTAGGCCGATCCAGGTTGCTAAACGTCTCTCTGAAAGTAAGGAAGGAAATCTTACAAGTTATGCAACAACGAGTAAAACCCATTAAATGAATGTAAGAGTTGCAATGATGTAGTAAAATTTCGTGCACCGACTAACTACGAAAAATTCTAAATTAGGCAAAATCACATAAATAGTATGACAGCGTGCGTGCGTGCGTTCACGTACTTGATACTTTCAATGGTTGGCATAATAAAGTCCTCAAATCCCATCGTGCATGAAATAAATCTTGGTATTTTTCCTGGTAATCTGTATTAAAGTTGAGAAATACTGGATGGTTTAAGCTCCAAAGTGCGGTGAAGGAGGAGTAACCTCCATGCTCCAGTCTCGAAAGATACGTACGACTTCCTGCGCAGTTGCGCAGCTTATTACATCGAAATACCGCGAGAGCTTCCCTAGGAATGTCTGAAATGTCTCTCTAATGCAGTGGTTCTCAACTCTGGCCCGCGATATCCATTTTCCCATGAGTTTAGCCCCAACTCTAATATAAAACACCCGAACAAGCTAATCAACGTCTGTAGGAATAGACGCGTTCAATTTAATGCGGCGCTGCGCAAATCTATCAGTGTATGAGATTTAAGTACCGCGATAGCGATTCAAGTGCAGATTGCTCGGTAACATTTGAATCGATCTCGCGTTACTTTAATGCGATATGTCAAACAATCTGCGCAGCCAAACATTAAATTGAACGCGTCTGTTGCTGAAGTCACTGATTAGCCTCTTCAGGTGATTGATCAGAGTTGGGGCTAAACTCGGTAGGAATGTGGAAGGTGGGCCAGAGTTGAGAACTGATGTTACCAGACATAACGTTTGATTTTAGAAATGTTTCAGTAAATGCTGACATTAACATGAACTGAGATTAATAAATGCTGTAGAAGTATTGTCCATTGCTAGTTCATGCATGTAAACTGATGCATTAACTAATTGCTAATTGTGAATGTATAATCAACGATATTGACAATTTCAAGTCAAATTAGAAATAAATCTGCTGAGCAGCAGAACATTGCGGTTCACATTCTGACCAGATATTATATTTGCCTATTTTTTGTGCTTTGTTATACATGTTGATTTTTAAAATTAAGTCTGTCTAATTGTCATGCTGAAGTCCACTGAATTTACAGCCATAGAAATTCGAATGACAACATTAAAAAACACCGGAATTGTTGTAAAGAATCAGGAAATTCCACTGGGAAGGGTGTAAACACACCCTATTCTTTACTCTGTTCAAAAACAATGATTAAACGAATATGATACAATTAAATATGTGCTTATAACATTTACATTCACTGATAACAAGGAGCAGATATGTGACATTACTTAAAAATAAGAAAACAAACAGGATGTATATGTTTGACTGACTTTAATCATTATAATAAAGTCATCATGGCTTTTCCATTTCATCTGAGCACAAATATTCTTTATTAAAATTTTGTAAGGATGCAGAATCATAAGGTCAGACCAGTTCTAGTAATGGTCTTCTAGTTTATTGTTTTGTTGGCAGTGTATTCAATATTATGAGCTTATCCATTCTGAAGCATGTGAAAATTCAAACTAAGGAACAAAAGAGGCTCTGTCGCAATGACTAACAAATAATGTGCTGTTGTTTCGGTTGATTCTGAATCATACACGTCAGGTCCAACAAAACTGTTGTTGCTCTATCAGGATGATCATTCCTCAAGTTATGCAGGTTTCAATGGCCTACTATTTTATGTTGCTTGATAAATCCGCCCCTGTGCTATGTAGTAACTTTATGAGAATCACAAACAAACCAGATGCAAAGTAACATAGTGAATGTCCCTCTCTTTGTCCTTATAAAACGAAACAAAACCAAATAAAGTTGTGCTTACTTAAGCTGTTTAAAGTAGGGACGACATTCAGAAAGAAAGAAAGAAATAGTTATTTGAAAAGATTTATATGAATTATCTTTAAACATAGCATTTAAGGTTTACATAAACCTATAAGACTGAATGTTTAAAGCTCATATATTTACTAAAGGTTGATAGAAGATTAAAATCCTATATGATAGCCTTGGAAATGCTGTGATTAGAATAAAATCATTGTTTTCCTTCTAAACTATTTCCAGTATCCTCTCTACGGCCGTGATTTGTTAAGCCGCTAGGCACCTCCCCTATGCACAGTGCTCTAAACTGTGACGCATTGTTTATATAATCCAGACCGCTGTTTACCGTCCACGGTTACGATACAAGAGCAAGTCGAGACCGTTTGAGTTAGTTACAACAAACGCCATCATGTATGTTAAGATGATAGTATCGGTTTTAGTAGTGATTTTAGCCGTGGCTAGCGCCGGGCTGATCGGAGGCCCTGTCGATGCGGACATGAATGATCAAGGCGCTAAGGATGCGTTACAGTTCGCAGTGGCCCAGCACAACAGGGAAAGCAATGATATGTTTGAGAGTCGGGTGTGCGAAGTCGTCAAGGTCCAAAAACAAGTAAGTACTTTTATTTGTTTTTAAAAATGTTTTTGTTGTTTCCTCTTCACATTTTGACACGTCGATCAACCACATCCCAGTGTGAAGGATGGCCTACTCCCTTCCTAAAAATAAGTATACTGAACTATGACTGTCAAGATGACTGATGACTATGTCATCAAACGTGACATTACGGTAGCGCCTTTAAGCAGTTTAACAATGACGTTGTCAATGTAATCACGATTTATCCATGATGAAAGCAATACAAATGGCAATCAGTCCACCCATAAACAATGGTTCCGATACTTTTACGAAACTTCTCCTTAGGAATGGAGTTTCACTTTTAAAACGGCAAAAGTAACTTAACGTTACAATTAACAGGGTGGTTACTAAAAAATGCGCAACCTAACATGTGATTCGCGTAAAAGAACAAAACCAGTTCATTTTTTTCCAACAAACTATTTACTACTCAAATAAAACATCTAACACGTGTGTATAATAAAATGTGTGTAGTATTTGATGAAGAAATATCATTTTAATGTCTCTGTCACTGAACCACCATAAATACAGAATGTATATGTTCTTAACATGTTTCTGGTTTACATTGTAGCTTGTTTCTGGCCTGAAATACACCTTCACCGTGAAAATGGCCAGAACCAACTGCAGAAAGAGTGGAGTTGAGGCCCTATGCACCATTACCGAAGTCCCCACCAATGTACTGGTTACACACAATCTCAACTCTAATATCACAATATCTGTTTAAATTTCTTGTTTACAAAATACATATTTTGTCTTTGATAATACTTTTAATCTTTTAAACCTTTTTTTAAGCTGCCTGAATGCAAAATTGTGGTCTGGAGCCAGCCATGGTTGAACAACATCAAGGTCCTTGAAAACACCTGCCAAAAGACTGCATGATAGTGCAGGATGTTTTCAACATTCACGGAGCAATAAACTTAATCTGGATTTAATCATGAGTAAACTGTTAGTTTCATTGTTGGTAAAAAAAATTTTTTTTTTGTCTCTACAGTCATTTTCAACAACAGATTATGAATAAAAATAATCCACTCTGCCGTACTAATCAACCATACCAATTTACTAGATTCTAATACTCAGAGAAATGTTATAATTTTGAAAAATGTCAAAATAATAAAAGGCATGTTTCTGTATTTGTTTGTCTTCAGTCTGTGCCCTAAGTTCGTACTGACTTTAGTGATCATGTTAAGCAGTCACTGGATATGCCGGACTGGCATGTCTTGTGTACAACTGATTTCTATTAGGTCTAAATATTATTACCTGTATAATTTTTATAAACGATAAGATTATGCAATGATAGAGCTATAGGACCACAAGTAAAACTTTTTTATGTAAAGTTACTGTTTACATCTTAAATAAAAAACTAAATTCACAACCAAATAAAACTGATGGATACACTTTTCTTCGCCGTAAATAAAACTGATCACTGTATGAATTATTCTCTACTAACTGTTGTTCAGTTAGTGGAACATTGTGGAAGAATTATGTGTGGAAGAAGTTGTGGATTCAATGCCTGAAGGGACGGTTTACGGGCTTCACCTTACTTAGAATATAAATAGTTTTGTGTGGTTTTGACAAATATTAATCAATTATTATTCAGCATTATCTTATTTTAAATTGATTATTGAAGCATGATTAAGACCAACAGAAAGTAGAGAATAATTCATGGTTTAAGTCTCTAATGAATGCTTAGGCTCTCTCTTCCTGGTAGGCCAGTGTTGCAATGAAAGAGAGTTCTTGTCATGTTCGAAAACTACAAACGTTTTTCTTCAGTGAATTTTCTTCTATTAATTACATGACTTCTTTGGTTTCATTCATCTTAACTGGTTCCTGATAACAAGAAGCAGAGATAGAACATGACTTAAAAATGAGAAAAAACAGGATGTATATGTCTGACTGACTTTAATTATTATAATCAGGTCATCATGGCTTTTCCATTTCATCTGAGCACAAATATTCTTCATTTGAATTTTGTAAGGATGCAGTATGATCAGGTCAGACCTGGAGATTTTGCAACTTCTAGTTTATTATTTTGTTGGCAGTGTATTCAGCATTATGAGCTTAACCATTCTAAAAAATGTGAAAATTCTAACTTAGGAACAAAACGCCCTCTGTTGCAATGACTTACAAAAAATGTGCTGTTGCATAACTGTTGTTGCTCTATCATGATGATCATTCCTCAACTTACAATCCTCAAGCTAAGCAGATTTCCATGGCCTTCATTTTAATGGCTTTTTCACTGAACCACAATAGATACAGAATGTATATGTTCTAAACATGTTTCTGATTTACATTGTAGCTTGTTTCTGGCCTGAAATTCCCCCTTTACCGTGAAAATGGCCAGAACCAGCTGTAGAATGGGTGGTGTTGAGGCCCTATCTACCATTCCTAAAGACCCCGCCAATGCACTGGTAACACACACCGTCAACTCTAATATAACAATAGTTCACAATATCTGTTTACATTTCTTGTTTACAAAAAAAAGATGATGAAGAAGATTTAACGTTTTAAATGTATTTTTTTCTAAAGCTGCCTGAATGCATTGTGGTCTGGAGCCAGCCATGGTTGAACTCAATCATGTCCCTTTAAAACACAGACCACATGATGTTTTCAACATTCACAGAGCAATAAACTACACCTGGATTTGCTCACGAGTAAACTGTTAGTTTCATTGTTGGTAAACTTATTTTTTTTGTCTCTATAGTCATTTTCAACAACAGATTATGAATTAAAATACCCAGAGACTGTAGACTGTGTGACTGCTGAGACTGTTACTGTCAGATTCCATTCCCACAGTGTTTCATAAGAGGGAAAGTTCATACATGTTTTATATATACACTGCTGATTTTAAACCACACAAATAGGTTCTGACATTGCTATCATAATAATATATATTTATATATATTAACATAATAATATTTGACTAAGAATAATACAGCCAGATAAGGTTCCCCTGTGTTCAATAGTGAAGAAAGTCCGGCTTAAGCAGGCCTATTTAAAACAGGGTCCACATTAACTAACCACTATCCTACTGAATTGCTGCTGGGGCAGTCTATGAAATTTATAGCCTCGTCTTCTAAATTCAGCCATTAAAACAAGGGAACGGTCTCCTGACGGCTGAGTTTGTTACTGTCAGATACCGTTCCCCCATATTTCAGTGGGAAATACTGAGAAGGAAAATTCATGTGTGTTTTAGTTTGACACTGCAGACATTTATACTCACAATAATATGTTCTGACACTGCTGCCTTTAAATTTGTCAATCATTGCATATGGAAGAAATTCTGACAGCTGAAAAGGATAGATTTCGGTCCCCGGAGTTCAATAGGGAAATGGGTCCCGGTTATACAATGTGTTCAAATGTGAAAAATAGACCCAAATGCACATCCAAATAAAACATACAAAAGTAATCTTAATATGGATAAATATGTGGGCACATACATAAGTAATGTAGAGATTAGTCAAATATATTTCATACTATTTTTTAAATTTCCTTTCTCAAAAGGAGGATCTTTATTATTGGCTGAGGACTTTTTTCTTTTCTTTATGCAAGATCTCTTTTGAATTGAATCTAAGAGTAAATCATTACTACAAATAATAAGGATAACATTAATATTTTACGCGTAAAATTTTTTGTCCTTGTTGGACTAGCTTGCATTCCGTTAAATCCCGCCTCCTGCAAGTGTGCGATTGGATAGTTTGTTCAGTTATGGAGAATTCCGCGAATAAGGCGTCCTGATGACATCTGCTGGTCTGCTGTCTTCACGTAACGGAAAGCCTTTATTTTCAACAAGAAATATATCCCATGAAACAGTAAATATTTCATATATAAATATCCACATACGAATTTTAAATGAAAAGCACATAACAGTTGACAATTAAAAAAAATTCCGTTCGTTTACAAACTGTTTTGACTCAACGAAACTAGGCAGCGGCGTGTGTGCGAATCTGCGCAGACTGGTGTTCGTATGACATTAAAGTACCGCGAGAGCGATTAATTTGCAGACTGCTCTGATGTGTGTTTCAGCATCACTCTCGCGGTACTATGAGGTAATATGCCAAACGGTCCTAGCGCCGCAAGATATCGAACGCACATATTAATTTTAAACTAAAGATTCGTTAATATTTTGCGAAGTCTGTTTTTTTTACAAGAGCTACTCTTAAGTTAAATTCTGCACTCTTTATCGAAGTTAAATATTACACTTAAATATCTTTCACCTTGTAATTCTGTATCTGACTTTTGTCTGGATTTTAGACACTATAGCCACTTCTTCCTGGGGAATCATATTTCTCATTTTATTTCCAGATTCAAGCGGACTGATTGTTTAATCAAATGTAAACATGAAAATTTTAAATTCAGACGAGTTAAAGCACGCCGAGATCACTTTATGTGCGTACTTGCCTAAAACGTTAAAGGTATGGCGTTGTTTCTCAGCTTTCGTTTCCGAAAATCTGAACAATGTGACGTTAATCGTTTAAATGGTTTACATGTTGCTTTTTCAAATATGCCCTGTTGTTAGGTGTACGGATTTGTTTACGCAATAAACAGAGGGAAACCGCACACATTGCAGGTTGTGGTAGACTCGTGGCCGGTCTTTACAACAATAATTGTTCGACCAGATCCGAATGTGAGTTTGCATTTAAGGTCCACAAAAACCTTTGGATGCTCAATCACTTGTGTGTAAAAATCACTGTTTGTTTTAAATCATAAGAATGGTCGAGCCAAGGACTTTATGAAGAAGGTGACTCTGTACACGACCAATGAAGAAGTCCTGAAAAAAATGTTGACTGTGGAAAACGCAATTGACTGGAGCACATACTTTTTAATAGGAGGTATTACTTTTTTACATTTAACGAAAGTAACGCTACATATTAATTTAACTTTTGGTCATTTTGAATTAATTTTAGGTTGTGATGTGCGTCATGCGCCTCTGCTGAAGGAAACAGCTGCTTCTCGGGATGTCCATATGAAGGGTTACACCTTAGTGCACCTTATGACATTACCTGAACCAAACTATGTACCTGAGCTTAATAACAGGTAGGAGAGAAACTCGAGTCTGTGATGTAAAAATTTTTTTATTAGATTGATACAGTATTAGGTCCTTTTTATGGTAGGGTTTTAGTATTTACTAGGCATGAACCGAGTACGAGTACTGTTACTTTTCTCTGGTACTCGCCGATACCGATGCCTGTACCTTTTCACAACAGTGAGACTAATAAAAATAGAAAACCTTCATTATTACAAACAACTCTACTGTTAACACGATATTAAAAAATAAATAATTTTATGTGCTTGCCACAAACTTTCAAAGCAAATTTCACAACAAATTTCAGTCAATTATGTCACATGAGGTATTTGTCTTTGTTATCGGGGCACTTTTAGGAGTACATGAGCTTCGTATCGACCCTATTGATATCAACGATCCCTAGTATTTAGTATAGAATGGATTTTAAATCGAGTACTAAATATTTTTTGTCTCATTCCTCAGTGACCTTGAGCTCAAAGTGTCAGTTCTCAATGAGTCACATGCCGATGTTGTCAACAAGACTTGGAAATTTGGTGGGGATGAGAATGGTTACCAGAAGATCTTAAATCTCATCACCCATTTCCCAACATGCTGCATTACAGATGAGAACAACCAGCCGGTTTCTTGGGTCCTTTTGTACGATTACTGTGCCTTAGGAATATTGTACACTCAACCAGAGCATCGTGGGAAGGGTTATGCCAAAGCTCTTGTCACTATAATGGCAAAGACACTCCATTCTCAGGGCTATCCTGTGTACTGTTTCATTGAAGAATGCAACCAGCTTTCCTACAAACTTTTTAAAAGCCTTGGTTTCACAGAGGATCCTTCTTATAGGGCTGCCTGGTATGAATTCATTACACCTGTCTGATATTGAAATGCTCCAACCTTGAAGTAGATCATGAATCTGATTTGTTTAAAAAAAAGTACATTTGTACTAAATAACTGTTCTAAAATTCCCACAATATTTTATATGAATCATGGTCATGTTATACTCACGTGACAAAATAATGAGCACGGGATAATTTGGGTATACATTTTTATCGTGTAATACATTTAGAAACCACTTTTAAGACCAATATGTATTGTATTTTTATGTACAATTCTGCAAAAGAGTTTTCTAATTCATAAAACACCCTATTTGCATGGACTATCATACAATGCTTGTTTACGAAAACTTTATCAATAAAATCTGCTTACCTAAAATGATTATGACTGACTTGGATTGATTGATTATATTATAATGACATATGATGAATTAGACAATAATATGACGATTGATTTAACTAGTTTACTTGCTAAAAAGATTCACAATTAACCAAATTTTACTTTCAAGATATGACTGTTTAATAATTAAAAAACTCAGATCGTTCTTAGATTTAAAGAGAGCGCAAATCAAAAACCCGGAAGTGTTTCTCAGGGAGCGCTAAAAATGGCTTTATACTAAGTTACACAAGTAAAATTTTTACCAAACCGTAAACGGTAACCCCTGGCCTGAACAGTGCATTACGTCAAACTCTTAAAAAGTTGAAGCCTACAGTCGACACGCATTACCCGAGACCATCTGACTCTATAGGAAGCGCAATGTACCAGCTGACCACAGAGAATCTCAAAATGTTGGAAATAGATCTTAAAAACTACTTCCCATACTCGCTGCAGGTTTGAAAACCTTTAATAATTTAGAAAAGTTGCATATTTCTTGGCTGCTTTTTTAAATCCCTCATAGTCCTTCATGTACAATTGTAGCTTGGTAAAGTTGTCGCTTTAAATGTTTATATACTATAATTATTCTGTAATGTTATATATCGTTTTGTTTGTTCTCGGTTTTTACAGGTGTATGGCTACATTTATCAACTCAACAGAAGTGGTCAGAGAGCAGATCCCATTCGTGTATTTGCTGACCATTGGCCAGAGTTCAGATTTGTACTCATCAAACCAGAAATTCGCGAGGTGTGTGCAATTCCTTGGATAAACACAATTCACGAAAATTGATATGGACAAATGCTTACCCACATTTATTTGTAGCCTACTCTGCAGAAGGGAGACCTTTTTAAGGATTTGAGTGTGTTTTCCAAAAATGATGGTTATCTCAGAGACATACTAACACAGACAGACATTATTGACTGGAATACATTTATTTGTATAGGTATGTATATCTCCTTTGTAGTGGTTGTTATGCATGCAAAATGAAATCTTGAGCTCTAACGTTTTCTTTTCAATTTGGTTTCAAGCCACCAAGCTTCATCATGAAAAGATGCTAGAAAATGTAGCAGGAATCAAAGGTGTACCTCTTATTAAAGAAGCTGTGTGCCACATGATGGTTCTTCAAGAACCATCCAAACTTTCACATGGCAATAGGTAAAGTATAAATATAATTATTAACTTGCTACATGCTATTATATGACAGGACAAAGTTTAAAACAAGCCTTGTTTGCTAATGTGTACCTTAGTGTAAAACAAGTCCTTTGTGTAGATTATAGTTTGTTTTTAACCTCGTCATAATCAAGTTAAACAAAAAGTGCGTCTTTTTCTTGCAGTTCATCACTTAAGATGTCATCCCTTAATGAATCCCATCTTGCTCTAGTCAACAGTACCTGGAAGTTTGGCAATGAGCACAGCAGTCCAATGATTAGGAATATGATTTTGAACTTCCCCTCCTGTTGTGTTCTGGATTCAGATGATCAGCCGGTAGCATGGATATTGATTTATGACTCCTGTGCAATGGGAATGTTGTACACAATTCCAGAACACAGAGGAAAAGGCTATGCAAAAGCTTTGGTAACCATTATGTCAAGTAGACTGCTCTCTCAAGGTTATCCAGTGTATTGTTTTATAGAAGAGGAGAACCTGGTGTCCTACAGGCTCTTCACAAACCTGGGGTTCACAGAGGATCCGGATTACAGGGCAGCCTGGTTCACTTTTAATGATTTGTGATCGATGCACCGATATCGCATTATTTTAGCCTTTTGTGTATTTTAACAGAAAACTGTTTTATGTAATGCACATACAATCTATAAATAATCAATAGCAGCAAAAGATTAGGGAACAAAACATTATATGTTAAAAAAGTATTTATTCTTTTATTAAATGAAAAATATAAACATTTTCAACTACACATTGTGTAGAAATATTAAAAAATTCAAAAGCATCTGCTTAGTTGCATTATTCTAGTTCCGTTAAAGGACGCCTATTTTACGGCATATTCTTCAAGTCGAAGGAGCCATTTCACCCAAAATGGCTTAATCTGGTCAGAGTTTATGAAGTGAGCATGTGCAGGTGATCCATCTTTGTAGGCAACCACAATTAACCCGTTTTCTACCTGTACATAAACAGCATAGCATGAATGAAGGAGTGAAACTCTTGCTAAACATATTCGAACCAGATGTCTTATATAGATGTTTACCTGGTAGCTGTAGTTGCTGTCACTGTTCAAAGCTCCAATGTATGCAGTTACTTGCAAAGGATTATCGAAGGTATTGTGAAGAAAAGGTTTCGGCTTTTCTGAGGTTTTCCAATCAATGACACACAATGAATCTCTGCATAAAAAAACGTTTAATAAGAAGCTCATTAGTAACAAAACAGTATCTTGAGTGAGTATAAACGCATTTCGAGAAATTAAATCACGTCAAGCATTTTCCCACAATTAAAGTGTATTTGATTTTATTATGACTTCTTGTGCGCAAATCTCACCTGTATTGAGCAACACAATCCACTATACCCAGGTACTGCAATGTTGAATGATGCACGGCACTCTCAATAGCTCTCACTCCTGTTATTTCATTCAACACATGAGATACACTCTCCATGTATCCGGCCACTTCTGGTGCACACTCCACGTCTTCCTTAGGGGAGGTTTCTGGGGTCAAAGTCTCCTCAACAGCAGCATGAAATAGCTTTCCCTGTCTGAAAATATCTACACACACCATATCATTTTTTTATTATTAAATAACAGAAGAAAACAATATTCTAATTTCTTACTTAAACTGTATTCTTTAAACCCGTCTTCTCCGAGTTCAGCAATCATCCTTCTCTTCCACCTCTCCAGGTAAAAGGCTTGCTCAGGTGGCATGGTCTTCTGCAAGATCCGGGTCACACTGGACATAGATGGCTTACTAGAGTCCCTCTGCAACATTACACGAGCCAAAGGTCCCGGCACATACTCAGAATGAGCTTTGGCGTGATTTAAGAGTGGGTGCGGGTTTTTAGGAACTTTGTGCTGTTGAGAAGGTGGTCTGGATCTTATAACTGGACCGTACAACTGATTGTCCTCATCCTGGATGCTTGCAGGAGTCTGAGAACTGTTTTTTGAGGACATTACTGTTCGCACCAGAGAGGAGTATCGTTCTGTATCCACTGTGCTGTATTGACTGACCTTTTTGCGCGTTCCCCATTGACAGCTGGTTGAAAAGCTCTCCAAGCGCGAGAACTGACCAGAGCGAAAGCCCATTGATCTCACACTGTTGTGTTGTATTAACAGTTTCAGAACCTCCATTGTGAACTCTTTTTGTGGCGGTTTTATCTGTTCGTTTCCATGGTCATGTTTAATACTAATTCTGCATCTCGTATCTTGGATACTAGATAAAAACTAAAAGGACAAAAATGTTTAGGTGGATTGGCGATGCAGTGGTTGTGGCATGCCAGTTTGAAAGGGAGCGTACCGTTTGAACAGGATGTACTTGGACGATTGTGGGAAATGTAGTTCTAAACACGTCGAAACCACATAGAACTCGGAGGTATAAAACACAATTTCCCACGATGCTGTTCGTTTTCATTGTGTAAAGTTGAAAGCTTTATTTGACTGAGCTGTATATATAAATATGTAGACATATGCAAACATTATGTATACGGCTTAGCTTTCTTAAGCACGGAGGGTTTAAATATGAATTAATTGAATCAAATTCATAAATTAACACAGCGCCCTGGCAGTTGGCCGTTAACGGATTTTTGACATGTAAATTACAACCAAAACAAAATTATACAGCTCATGTAATATTTCACTGAGTCTAAGTCTTCGACTTCTGTGAGTGTGAGTTTATAAAACGGCTTTTATTTTGACGTGTTGCCAGCTAAAATGTCTAGCCGGAAGTTCCCAGTGTGACAGACGAAAGTGGAAAGAGAAGACCCGAGCTGCACTTGGAAAGTTGGAAGTACAGTTCCAAAAAATATCCAGAAGCAAGAAACTTATCGAAATATCTTCCGATAATGACCTCTCTCTCGGGGGACAGTGATAAAGAGAAGGTAATCCAAGCAAAGTCTTTTTATTATGGAGACAGAACTTGTTCATTTATAATGTTGGAAGTGTTCATTCTGCCCGACCGCTTAATAAATTAACCGCCGAACTCTTTTTTTGAACAAGTGATTGTTCGCATGTAAAGGTTAACGTCAGTAGATTTTAATGTTCGCTTTTAACCTGTTTTGGTTGCTGTTTCTGAGGACTGACGTTAATTTGCAGTCCAGTTAAACTGCACGTTACTATTTACGAAATTATTTATCCATCCATCCTTCTATCTACGTTAGCAATAGGCACGTGACTCAATTTCTTCACAGGAAATTCGAGCCAATTATAAGAATACAGTTGTTTTTTCCCACATGACATTACCATAATTCCTTCTCTCAGCTGTAGTCTTTAGTCTTCAACAAATCTTGTTTTGTTTAGCTGCGCTCTGTGACAGTGGACTTAAACAATGATGCATCTCTCCTTATTGACATACCTGACGCTCTTTGTGAACGTGACAAAGTCAAATTCACTGTCCACACAAAGGTAAGCCTAAATATTTGTACATTTGAAGTAATTTTAGCAGATAACACATGTACCTGTTGTTCAGCATATCATTATATAGAACAATAGAAGTGTTATTTGATCTATTTGAATCTCTATGGAATGGTTTCCAGGACAAGGTTTAGTTTAAGCCAGGACTAGGCCTTAGTCAAATTAGGATAATTAAGTTGTTTTAGAAAACAAATTTGACAAAAAAACATTCTGCATGCATTTTGAGACAAAACAATCGCAGTGACATATTTTACGATAAAGGCATTCGATCAAGGCATCTCTAACATTTAAATTAGGCAGAGAATTGGCATAAGCCCTATCCGGGAAACCACCCCTTTGACATTAATGTATGGTTTATATATGTTGATTTGTTATCCACTTCTTCTCAGACCACACTAAGTTCCTTTCAGAAGCCGGAATTTTCGGTATCACGGCAACATGAAGATTTCATTTGGCTCCATGACACAATCGTGGAGACTGAGGACTATGCTGGCTTCATTGTAAGTCCAAAATGTTGTCTACATTAAACTTCTCAACATTCACACTGCTATCAGCCAACAGGGAATCCACCAATTATGTCTCATGTCAATTCTTTTTTCCCTAGAGTTTTAGATATTGGCTTTGCATTTCAGGATGTTGAAAAGAGACTTCCAGATAAAAAAAATTCTGTTCCTTCACTTCTCAAAATTCCTTAGGTCCCTCCCGCCCCACCAAAGCCTGACTTTGAGGGTCCCAGAGAGAAGATGCAGAAGCTGGGAGAGGGTGAATCCAGCATGTCTAAAGAGGAATATGGCAAAATGAAGCAGGAACTTGAGGCGTATGTCTACTTCAATATAATATTGTACATTAAATAGTTTATCCTCAGCCTGTTGCACTTTAAATCCCCTTTCTGTGGCAGTAATTGTATTAATATATATATATTATGTATGTGTTTATATCTGTCCATTCAGGGAATACCTTGCTGTTTTTAAGAAGACTGTGCAGGTTCATGAAGTTTTTCTTCAAAGACTGTCTTCCCACCCCATCTTCAGCAAGGACAGAAACTTTCAGATATTCCTGGAATTCGACCAGGATGTGAGTTTTCTTCTTTGTCCACCAGGAAATAGAGTGGCAGTGAGAGAATCTGTTTGCTTTGCTTACTTCCTGCAAATCTGCAGTGTTTGCAGGTTACAAGCATATGGAATGAGTAAAGGATGAGTGTAGAAGTTTGAGGGGGGCTGGGGGGTTGAGTTAAAACTCTAAGATCCACTTCCTGCTTAGTTCAGCACAACAACTTCCTCCGACTGGACATCACCCTTTCTTTGCTGGTTCATATAAAAATCTCTTTAGATGGAGCCATAACTTGTTTGTCTTTTATTGCACTGTCCAAGTGTCAATTATTGCCACAGATAACACAGACAGGTGACTTTGCCGGATCTCATCCAAACTGTTGATAGGTAAAGAGTTTGGTTCTCATTGGTTCACTGCTGTCCTTCTCATTGCTTGTATGCATAGCTCACTGTGAGGAGAAAAAATGCCAAGGAAATGTTTGGTGGATTCTTCAAGAACATGGTAAAGACTGCTGATGAAGTGCTTATCTCAGGGATCAAGGTCAGTGTGTAAATCAACCCTTGTGTTTCTAATAAAGACACGCCCACGGCCGCTCTCTATCTCATAAACCTGATATTACCTTGATGCTTTGTAAAAAACAGTTGGAAAATAACTATTTACCTATCGATAAATTAAAAAAGTGATAGTTCAACCAAAAATGAAAATTCTGTCATCATTTAGTGATAGTGATGTGAGGCCAAGAATGATTTTCCGTACTCTGAATTTGTGCTCTGCGTTTAACATTCATTACTTATGCAAACACACATTAGTGCGTAATACACACACTGTGAACAGACACCCACAGTGGTGAGCAGCCATTGCTGCACCTCCCGAGTAGCAGTTGGGGGCAACATTGCCTTGCTCAAGGGTCTCACCTCAGCCGTGGTATCAAAGGTGGAGGAGAGCGCTGATCATTCACTACCCCCACCTACAATCCCTGCTGGTACTTAGGCTTGAACCGGAAAGTTTTGGTTACAAGTCAGAGTCTCTAACCATTAGACCTTTATGACTTTCTTCCTTCTGCAGAACACAAAAGTTGAAGTTGGTAACCGGACACCACTGGCTCCCATTCACTTCTATTGTATGGACACAAAACCAATGCAAGTAAACAGGGGGCCGGTTAAGAATATTCTTCAAAATATCTTTTGTGTTCTGTGAAAGAAAGTCATACAGGTTTGAAATGACAAGGGGATGAGTAAATGATGATGACAAATTTTTCATTTTTGGATGAACTATCACTTCAAAGGTATTGATTGGCAACCCACTGTCTGCTTCCTTTTCCAGGAGGTTGATGAATTTTTTGAACAGGAGAAGACTTTTCTGCTGGATTATTCTGTCAAAATCAAGGATGCCACTGCTAAGGCCGAGAAAATGACCCGTTCACACAAAAGTGAGAATGACGTCTTAACCAAAAACTAACAAAGTATTTTGACTTTAATTTATTATTAAAGATTTACAAAGGCTTACAGTTTATTTGTTGCCTTTTTCATTTAAAGGTGTTGCTGATGATTATAATCTTATTTCTGCGGCTCTGAATAGCACTGCTGCGGACAACAACACCACGTTAAAAAAGTAAGGAACATATTTTACACTCAAATAACCATACAAAAAAAATCTAGTTTCTAATTTACTTCTAATGTATATTTATAAGATTTTATACATTTTGTTGTCTAGACACTTGGAAAAATGTGCTGATGTGTTTGAAAAGCTTAGGGTGAGTATTTCTTTATGTTCACATGGACCATAAGTACTTGGACAGTAAAACGGTTGTGCAACTATTTGACGTGTATGTTTGTGTTTTACAGAAATTGGAGGACAGAGTGGCATCAGACCAGGATCTCAAGCTAACAGAGCTGTTGAGATATTACACCAGAGACATTCAAGCAGCCAAGGTGACCTACCCTCTTTTGTAAATTCATTTCAGTTTATTCATATTCATGAGTGGTACATCACTGCTATTAATAAACCCATGATATGTTGACAAGTCACCGTTTTCTGTTTGGGAATCTGTATTCGCTTCCTAAAGTAGAGATGCACCGAATGTTCGGCAACCGAACATGTTCGGTATTCGGCCGAATATGTGAAATGGTCGAATACATTTTACCGAACATGACTTGTGATACGATCAAGCTGCAACCAGCACAGAGAGAGACACACGTGCACTTTATTAATGCCACGAACATTTTTGCAGTGTGTGTGTGTGTGTGGAGCATTTCAAAGTGTCAGAGAAAGACACAGAATGTATCTTGCCGCCCGGGAGTAAGTTTCAGAATTAAATAATCTTTACCGGTCGTTAACTTTACTTCAGATGGAAGTGGACTGTCTGACAGTATGTTAGTCCCACCGCTCGGGACATCCTTTGATATCATACAGTGCTCGCGTGTACTCAGTTCCCTGTAATTAACAACGTGTCGAAGTATGTTCTGTTCATCCCGGTTTGGAGGAGAGACATGAACTGATTTGGTTGTCAGTCAGCATCATTTAGAATTGCTTGCATTGGATGTTTTTCTTTCTTTAAATCATTTTGCTATGTAGCCTATAATAATCCAACAGTTATCGTTTATTCATATTTTTTGTTTATAGGCCTAATGTTGAATGACACTTTTTAATGAACTGTTTTGTTGTACGGTAACATAGTTACTTCGACCAAGTGTTTAATTTTTATTTGGTTACAAGAATTTTAATTTCGTTGCATCCCTATCATAAACCAAGAACAGGTCTTTTTAGACTCGTCTAATCCAAATACAATAATATAGAAGTGCAAATTCCAGATTCTATTAAGGTGCATTATACCTTGATATAGTATTCTTAAGATGAGGTCACTACACCAACAACACTCAAATAATGATTTGATCGTTCCTAAGAAATAACACAATTGGATTCTTTTAGGACCTTTTGTACAGACGGGCACGGGCCCTCGCCGATTATGAGAATTGCAATAAGGCTCTTGACAGAGCTCGCCTGCGGGGTAAAGACATTCCACAGGCTGAAGAGAACCAGAAGAAATCTTTGCAAAAGTTTAACAGGCTCTCTGAGTCTGGCAAGAAAGGTGAGTTTGCAATCCAAACCGGCTTTGATGAATTGTCTTTAATCTTTAAATGTGTAGTTTATGACGAGTGGCTTAATCTAATTTGATGTCTAGTTTCTATGTTCAAATCCTGCAAACAATAACTGACCATTTACTAACATAAATCTGGGGTTTTCGCAGAGCTCACCAGCTTCAAGGCCAGGCGGGTAGTGGCCTTCCGCAAGAACTTGATCGAGATGGCAGAGCTGGAGATAAAACATGGCAGGGTAAGGATGATGAGTTTCCCTGTATCACATGTCTGCTTGGCTTGCCATCTGATGACTTCCCATATGTAAATATTTTTCACTCCTTTTTTTCCTCTGTTGTTTTATTTTCCCTTCACACCCACCACAGAACAGCGTGTCCCTTCTGCAGGGAAGCATTGAGATGCTCAAGAGCAATTGAGCCCACAAGCCACACTGGGCCATCCTCAGTACCTCGTATTGTTACTGACCTAATAGAGTGAAGCCTGGACAATTGGGAGAGTCACCACCAGCACAATGTCTCTACCTTGTTTACAGTTTTCTCTTTGCTGCCAGTATCTTGCAATATCTGGCTGAGGGCAGCGACTCCCTCCATGAGCCTGTCAGCACTTAAAATCTATCTTTGTCTGTTTTGTATTGCACCTGTGTTATCAACGCTTTTCTTTTTAAGTTTTTCTTGCATTTGCTGAGATATTTTAGATCAGGTAACACTGACATATATACAGTATATAAACAATCATAATAAGAAAAGAGTTGAAAGTACATAATTTCTGTGATATTTTTGTTTTGTTTTGTTATCAGTGCACCATGATTAAATTCAGATTTTCTTTTCACTGCAGTTTTGTACCCTATAAATGTGATCATTTGTGTTCACACTGGAAAGTTGGTAGAACTATTCATAAACTGTCGCAGAAAAAAATTGATCAGAGGTGATGTGTGACCACCATTTGATTTGGGTAACAGAGATGTGCCATGGGAGTGCTGGCATTAATTCTTGATCAAAGCCAATGTCAAATTGCACTTTGCCATGGTCGCTAGGAGCACAATCGTATTAAATCTGCTTATTTAGGCAATTCACTTTATATTTCAGCGTGAACAATTGACTGACCCTGACATCCCTGGTGTTTGAGGCAATTCTCCATCTTGTGTTACTATCGTTTGTTTTTGTAAAGGCCATAAATAAAATGTTGCTCTTATGTGTATGCATAAAGCAGTTTTCCATAAATGAGCTGGCTGTTGTCCCTGATATTACATTCAATCTCATACAGATATTGGTCAAATCTTTAAATACAAATCAGCATTCCTTTTTCATATGTTTAACTTGCTTTTATGTACTTGACTGTTTCTTTGTTACTAATGCTAACAGTCGGACGACATTTAAATGTGTGTAGAGTTACATGTATATGTAGTGCTCTGATGGGGCACTACATATGTTTTGTTATAGAATTATTGTAATCATGTGTGAGCTCAGTTTAAAAAATAACACATTTTATAAATGAATTAATGTGTAGATGAAAAATGGTTTTTCATATGGAGAATCATAGTTTTTATGAAAACTTCCTAAATAATGAAATTAAATGTACCATGAGTTTTCATTTCTGCTTGTTTTGTCTTTGTTTTATTGTATCTTCAAGTGACAACGAAAGTCAAAGTTTTCTTGTTTATAGAGCTGTTTTATACCGCTAGGACTTTAACCGAGTTTCAATATTGTCTTTGGCTCATCCAAACAGAATTCTGGGTCAGAGTGTCTTATCCCGTGTTAAATGACTACCTGCACACAGAACAGGAGACAACAGGATGAAATGCTACAACTCTGTAAAAAGTGCCACAAATCATATTAAACATTTATCCTTATGTAAAGTTTGGAAGATAATCCATAGGCTCATGTTATATAGATTTGATATCATGTTTCAGCAAAGTTCCGTTTTGCGGTTGACACTGAAGCTTGATCGACGCAATATTTGTGCATTGTTCTGGTGGCATGAACAGAATGCAGATCTTGTGAAATAAACAAAAGATGAAAAGTGCATTGCCGCAGCTGTTAGTAAAACGTTGTTAAACCAGGAATGAAAATCTAAGAACAGTTGATTAAACTGTGGGACTGAAGTGTAGTACTCTATGCTTTCCAAAACTCACTGAAAAGCATCCGCTCTGGTCCATTAAAAACATAAGTGGTGGTAATGTATAGTGATTGTACTTCAGAACTAATGGTGGTCATGGCCACAGAACTTGGGTTATAGACATACTGTAAGAGAGTGTTGAGTGGATTTTCTGAGTCTTATAACCAGACCGGTTTGTCCACTTTCTGAATTTGGTCTGATTCTGATTCTGGTGTACTTTGTGTGGTGTCAATAAGCATTTTTTTGTCAAGTAAAGCATAACATTTACAGTATATCAATGTACTAACAGTTTAAAAATATCCAGAAAATAACAAAATAAACAAATAAAATGTGCAATCATTTTACAGTAGCCAGCTGACATATCCTCCTCTGATAACTGCCTTTCTCGACCATGACCTGCTGCAGTTTACTAACCAAACAGACAACGTTGACTTGACCTCGAATAGCTTACCAATAAATCTGTGAGTCAGCAGTAAACGTTCATTTCTAACATTTCCCATCCATATGGGTCTTAAAACTTAAGACTATTATGAAGTCATTTTTCATCCCTTAAAGTTTGAAAAAAAAAATGAAATGGGAAAAGGGATCTATAGGATATTCATGAAAGTGTTGATTTGATTTTAGTATTATGTTCTATTTAATGCTTTAAGTATTTAGTCTCACAGGAATCTTTTAGACATTCACCTGTATTCTTAATCATGTTTAGATGCTATCATAGAAAATATGCAACTTTGAAGAATATCAAAAATAACTCCCACTTCCATTGTGTTGTAACCGGAGAGAATGTTCTGTGCACATATATGGACTGCCAAAAATCTCTCTGTAAACAATGGTAGAACATTTCACTAGGTAAGTAATTATTTATAAAGCGCATTTGTATCTTGGGAGAGGCATAAAGGTGTAACGCATCAAATGCATTTGAATCTTTAACGTCATAATTGTGATGTGGCCCAGTGTGACTTTTTAACGCCCTTTATTCAATGAACACGGTTACACTCCCTCATACAACAGGGAAATGGGTAAAGAATGTGTGCATTCCCTCCTACTACTACACTATATTTCAATGCACTTGTTAATGAGTGCCTTTACTCAACTGGTTAATTTTGTATTTTTTAAGGTGATATATGAAAATATATCCTCAACAGATTGTAAAACATATTTACTCCAAATAGGCAAAGGTAAACCACACCTTTTACTAAACAAATGGAACTGCAACACACACCTGACACAATAAAACCACACCAAAGAATAACTTTTCAAAAATAAATTAAGATTACTTTAATAGTCTCTGTTTAATCAATGACTTCATTAGGGCTCCATGTTTGAGCATAAGGTTATGTAGATAACGAATAAAATTGTGTGTTTTATTGATTTATAGATGACGTTCTCCTTTTGGACTGAATAATTATACTAATTGTATTATCATTTGTTAAAACAGGGTCTTAACTTGTACAATGCTGTGTTTATTTTAGACACGAGAATGATTATTGTTCTACAATATGTATTTTTTTTCATTATAAATATTACATACATACAGTCAAAAAGGAAGTGCATACAAACAGCGGAAGAGGGACTATAAAATATGTGACAGAAATACGTTCTGAGAGGGCTAAACAGTCATCCAGACCAGCTAAACTACAATTCCCAAACTAGTCAATAAGACCGCCTTTCTTTACTATCATGAAATTCTATTGGTTGCCATCTGTTTGCCCGTCTCCGTTCAAACCAATCAGCTTCGATTTGATTGAACGGAATGTGGGCCACTGACCGGCGTAATGCCAGCGCCGAGAAAGTGCCACGACTCCACACAGACATCGACTGACTCCTTAGCCCGGGATAAGATTTTTTTTGTTTTTTGCTGGCGTGGTAAGATAGTTGAATTCAAGGTAATCGATTCTGTTTAAACTCTTGCTGAAGTGATTCATTTAACGGAAATCTGCCGCGAGAAAAGGTGAGATTCAAAGCTTTAACGTTAGCTGAAGCGATATGTAACGTCATATAAAAAGCTTCAAACATTTTCAGTAGCAATTAACAAGTTAGCCGTACACTTTTATCTCTTTAATTGAGTTTGTCTGCACCTTAACTAGCTCGTTACCAGACTGATTGAATATGTTATTAGTTACGAAACGAGGAGACCTGATTAAAATAAAATGTGGATTCTCATTTGGTTTTGGTGATTCTCGCTGTAGACAGTTAACGTTATGAGCTTTTCTGATTTTTTTCGTGTGCTAAATGAGAGAGTTATTAAATGAGACATTTCATTGTTTCATCATGTGATAAATTTCATTTATCACATTTATGGTCTAAAATGATCATAAATCTGCATGGACGCTTTGTACACGTAATGTTTCATGTCAGAAATGAAAGTAGGGCTTAAGGAACTCTCATCGTCTTATTTTTCACGGTTACGTTATCGTTATCCTTTTTGGGTGATCATCTCTATCATGCAAAGTGTCAGTTTTTTAATCTAATATTAGTCAGTCGATCGTTCAGTTCCGGAGTTAAGTCACCCACAATTTATTATTGGCTTCACTGTCAAGTGTGCTGTGAATGAACAGGTCTGTCATACATATGACAATTGTTGCGTGGAGGTTATACTTGTAAAGATTACTTAAGAATATAGACTATAAAACAATAGCTTGATCTAATATTGATCATGATTGATTCATTCATTTGTAAAGTCTCTCTTATAATCTATTATTGGTTTTATCTCATGACTTGGGCATGAACTAGAAGAAACCAAATTTTCATTCAGAATTTATTTTCTTTGATGTTATTGTACAGTTGTGTAAAAACTGTGGATGATATCAAGACGTTTGATACAGTATTTAACAACTATGCAAATTCGAACAAATTGTATGCAAATCTGTTTCCTCAGCATCTCCACACTTCAAAGCAGACTTAACCTCTACTTTATGTGTAGTTATGTCTAGACTGTTTATGAGTGTGTGAATTTTCTGTCCCCTTTTCATTCATTTTGGTTTGATGCATGTTTGAAGTGTGAGATTGGCATGGCAAGAATTCCATGGAAGCAATGAAGTATAGAAATGTGCCTTCTGGCTGATGAGTGCGCCACATGGTGAATTTGAAAACTCTGTTACATAACTTGGTCCTTTCCACTACGTGGTGTTTGCTTATGTATGGAAGATACGTTTTCTCAAAGTTCATAGAAGTAAGAAACTATTCTCATTCATCATGAGTGTAGAGATGTATTCACTGTATTTAAACACAATCGGCTAAATAAATGTAATATTTCAATCATTCAGGCCAAACAGGGTAGTGTAGACTAGAGCCTATAAAAAGCTAAGTTTCGTGCACCTATTTGAACATTTTCAAGAATAACTGATATACGTGCATTTGAAGAAGAGGTAAATCCTAGAATCCTTTTATTTGTGCTTTGAATGTGTAAACTAAAAACATATTTCTGAGATATAAAAGAAATGTTTTAACTTTCTCGTTTTAAAATGTCTTTAAGGTTGAACTTCAAAGCTATGCTGTATAAAATATTGTTTTTATAGAAAACTTACCACCTCATGCTTTCGTTTAAAAGGTCTAGAAGGAAAGGACATAAGCAATCATGGACATCTACGATCCTCAGACCCTTGGAATAGTTGTGTTTGGTGGCTTCATGGTGTTCTCAGCCATTGGGATTGCCCTGGTTTCAACATTTTCTATGAAGGAGACCTCATATGAAGAAGCTTTAGCCAAGCAGCGCAAGGAGCAAGGAAACACCCAGTCCAGCCAACGTACGGACAAGAAGAAAAAAGACAAGGCAGCTGAAAAGAAAAGCAGAGGAAAAAAAAAAGAAGACAAACCAAACGGGAAGCTTCCAGAGTCTGAGGCCACTCATGAGGTTCTAGATGCACCAGCTGAGGCCAATCCTTCAATTCCTCCAGTCTCAGAACAAATAGCCGCTCCCGTTCTTAAATCAACAGCACCTTCCCAGAAGTCTGTTCAACCAGCTCCTTCTCAGAAGTCAACTTCTCCTACCCCTGCCAAAAAATCTGCCCCATCTGGATCTGCCCAAAAATCTGCTTCTGTCCCTGCCCAACAGTCTGCAACATCGGCCCTTGCACAAAAATCTGTTGTGGTCCAACAGCCTGCTCCACCTGCCCAAGGCCAGAAATCCTCTCCACAACCCCAACCCCAGAAGTCTTCTTTAACTGCCCCGGCCCAAAAAGCGACCCAGTCCGCCCCGGCCCAAAAAGCGGCCCAGCCCGCCACGGCCCAAAAAGCGGCCCAGCCCACCCCGGCCCAAAAAGCGGCCCAGCCCGCCCCGGCCCAGAAAGCGGCCCAGCCCGCCCCGGCCCAGAAAGCGGCCCAGCCCGCCCCGGCCCAGAAAGCGGCCCAGCCCGCCCCGGCCCAGAAAGCGGCCCAGCCCGCCCCGGCCCAGAAAGCGTCCCAGCCCGCCCCGGCCCAGAAAGCGGCCCAGCCCGCCGCGGCCCAAAAAGCGGCCCAGCCCGCCCCGGCCCCAAAAACGGCCCAAAAAGCGTCCCAGCCCCCCCCGGCCCAAACAGCGCCTCAGCCCACACCGGCCCAGAAAACCTCCCAACCTGCCTCATCCCAAAAAACCTCTCCACCTGCCTCCAATCAAAAACCCAGTCCACCTGCCCTGGCCCCGTCCAAAAAGGCTGTAGCAGGTACTAGCACTTCTGCAGTCTCTGCTGTGACCCCTTCCACCCAAGATGCCCCCCCTGCTCCCTCTCCAAAGGACAAGAAGAAAAAGAAAGCCAAAGGGGATTCCTCCTCTGTTGAGGTTCTGCCAAAGTCAGTTGCTCCATTGGAGACCATGACCAAAAAGGTTCCAGTGATGGCAGTTCCTCCTGTTGGGACGCCACACGTTACCCCAGCAACTGCTTTGCCATCCAGAGCTGAAGAATCCAAACCGGAGGCTCCGGCCAAGAAGAAAGCACGAGGCAAGAAGAAGGCCGAACCAGGTATACTCTAATTTCTACACATCTACCCACAACAGGTCAAACCATTAATAGGTAGGGCACACACTCCACAGGGTTGAGGTGAGAGGAGGCACATGCCCTCTGCTGGTCTTATTTGAAAGAGTCCACATTTACCTTTCTTGCCTCTTTTCCATACAATGCAAGTAAATGGTGACTGAACCTACAGAGTTATATTAAATTATTTTCTTTTTAATAAAAAATGAGCATCTGAATGAGCATTTGTAGGTTGTACGTCTTAAAGGAAGCTCGCCCTCTGTATGCAGGTTTGCAATAATAGGATGCTTCTGATAGGTTTGCCAGTGGTTTACCAGACAAACACAAACAGCTTTTCATGGCTAAACCACGCAGATCACATCTTCATCTAATGAACTGTCTAGCTACGTCTTGGAAAGTCAAATCTTTTAGTTTAGATCTGTATCACTTCCTGTGTCGTTCATTAGGTTCAGAATACATGTCTGGATCGTATCTAACGACAAGAAGGCCTGATTTGCTCTGTTTCCTTTGTGGGTGGGGTTTCGGAATGGCGTTGCTCCTTATTTGCTGATGTTGGCTCCGATTGGCTCTTTCCGTAAAAGCAAGTGAGCTCAGTGAGTCTGTGTCTGAAGTGCTGATCGCAGGGGAGGCATTGAGCTGCATTCTTCTGCTCTTGTGCTGTTTTTCATGCTTGTGTGCACCAGTTTGTGGGCTCTTAAATGCTTCATATTTTACACATATTTTACACTTACATTCTGACTGTGTGTAGACGTTATTATTGTCCTGTTTATATAAAACACTTTAGTTTTTATTTTCTATGCGCATACACAAACACAGTCAGTTCGTATAGTTTTTCCACTCACTTGCGATGAGGTATTGCCCTGCTCGGCCTGTGGGAAAAATCAAGGGAATTTAGCGCTGGCACACAGGTGTGTTTCAGTCCTCTTCACTGATCCCAGAGCACTCAACCCCATTCAAACAATACTTTTGCCTCAGCTGATCCGTTGGGAGAGAACACAAAGGCTTTTAGTGACTGGACAATGGGAGTTTATCGCCAGTCCTGAGTGCCATCTCACCCTGGTGCCACACTGCACTCCTGCCATGCTGGAACTGTTTAAATAAAACAACGAGTCAATAAAGATCATGACAGTACATACAGACACACACACTAATGTACAAGGATCCAGTTTACTGTATTTTCCGTTACAAGTAGCACTTGTTTCAGAACTGTCGTTTTGTTAAAGGAGCATTTTGTTAAGATTTTAGGGGCAACTTGTGGCGAAGTTGTGAATTGCAACCAATAGCTCACTCCACCTCTCCATGTCAAAGCATTACAGCGGACATAGATATCGTTGTGTTTTTGCTTCTTTGGCAAAGGAGAAGAAGCATTTACGAAACGTTCTCTGTAGAGCAGATGTCCGTTTAGGGCAAATGTAGAAACAACATTGCGAATCTAGACCGGCAGTGTATGTAGATAGAAAGAGCTAATTCTAAAACTGGGTTCACACCAAACGTGAATAAAGCGTTTTGCTTAAGTAAATTACGTACAAAGTCAATTCAAAGAAGAATTGTATAGACGTGAACTTAATGCTGGGTTCACTCAAAGCAAACAATGGTGTTCAACGCTCTTTATTACTTGAGGGAAAAGTTGGTTATTTTTCCCGTGAGTGACTCAAAATTACAAATATTTTCAACCGTTGTGGAAGATTATATTGACGCATCGCCCGATTCGCGCCATTCGCACCGCCTGCTGCAAGTTCACGTGTGTACACTTTTGTGCATTGACTTTGTATGTCATTTACTCCAGCAAAACGCTTAATTCGCGTTTGGTGTGAATCCAGTGTAAGAAGGGCAGTGCGAATGACTCGAATCGGGTGGCGTGATTGCCACGGACGCACGTCAATCTCATTTTCTGTGAACCCGCGTCAATCTTGTCTTGAAAATATTTGTCCGATCCCGTCAATCTCGCGAAAATAACAAACTTTTCCCGCGAGTAATAAAGAGCGTTGAACGCGATTGTTCAAAATTGGGGGGAACCCAGCATTAGGTTAAAAAAAAGCTTTATATCATGCTGGGTTCACACCAAACACGTACAATCACGTTCCACACTCTTTATTACTCGTGGGAAAAGTTTGTTATTTTCGGGTGAATGATGCAATCTTAAAAAATATTTTCAATCTTCGTGGAAGACAAGATTGTCGTGCGTTCGCAATTGCTCCGCCTGCCGCGAGTTCGCATCTACACGCGTCTTTACATTGGCTTTGTATGTAATTTCCTTGTGTAAAACGCTTAATTCGCATTTGGTCTGAACCCAGTGTAAGGTCTTTAAACACCTCTGAAGACTTAGACTAAATGTTCTATCTATTTCTCTCTAGCGGAGGCTGCAGACCCCGTGGACAGTCCGCTGTACCTGCCGTATAAGGCTCTGGTCTCCACGGTGAAGAGTATGGTGTTTAGCGAAGGAGAAGCCCAGCAGCTTATTGAGATCCTTTCTGAAAAAGGTGGCACCATCCAGGACACCTGGCATAAGGTACAGTTGACTCTCATTCCCTGCCATGCACGAGTAAATTATTACATGGGTAATAAAGGACTGCCTTTTGAAATTCAAGCCGTTTCACGTATAAAGACGCTTCCATTTCTTTTCTTTCGGGATTGGATCTAAATATCCCAAAAAGAGGTAACAAGCTAGACCTTTCCAATTTGTTTTTGTCCTGTGTTTTTTTTTTTTTAATTAAGAATGAGCTTTTGCGTGCACATGTAAACCTTACCATCACCAAGCGTTGGTCGTTGATATCTCATTATGTCAATATTTGGTTGTATGAATAACCATAAAAGCTCTCTTTTGAAGTTTTTATAGCATTTGTAAAAATATTATTTAGGAAAACTGCAGATTTTATCCATAATGAAGAAATGTGACATTCATAAAACTGTTTCTTCCCCATTAATGTGCATAACATATTTATATTAACATAGTTTGTTTTCTGAAGAGCCATCCTTTCTCCAGTTGTTGGGTTTGTAGTTTCTGGCTTGTGCATTTTACTTCTTAGAATCCTTAGAAATTCTCTTACGATTTAGTTTTTAATGTAAGTGTCACTTCCTTAATGCTGGAATTACTTGTGCAATCGTACATATACAATTTTTAAGATACAGCAAAATCTTTTTGTTATTTATGTGCACTTAATTTACACTCAAACAGGAAGTTTGTTTAAGCAGAGCTCTGTGTGTGTGTGTGTTTATAGGCCACACAGAAGGGTGATCCGGTAGCCGTGCTGAAGAAACAGCTGGATGAGCGAGAGAAGCAGCTGGCAGCTGAGCAGGAGGATGCGGCATCTGCTAAGACCCGATTCAGAGAGTTGACTAAGGTAAGGCCTCAGGCATCTTTAAAACACTTTGTTCCTCTTTGATGAATTGTCATGCCCTAAGGCCAGACTCTAACCTGTGCTTTGAAATGTGATAATGACCCGTGCTTTGTTGTGTGTAGGAACTGTCTGTGGAGAAGTCAAAAGTGACGTCTGTGGAGACCAGGCTGAGCTCTCAGCTAAGCAAGCGCGAGCAGGAAATAATCGCTTTGGAGGCGCGCATGCAGGCCAGTTATCAAGACCAGCTCGCTGAGACCCAGCAGCTTAATGCTAAAGTGAGAACTCTGCACTTATGAGACATTCATTGTGAATTCCTTGTGTTTGGTTGTTTCACTCCAAAAAAGCATTTAGTGTTGTTTATTTATTCAGATACATATAAAAGTCAAGATAGATTCGGGTTCTGCTGTGTTAAATGCATTTTAAAGTTTGACATATTTAATTCATGTCAATAACTTTTGCTGTTTTCAGATCTTGACTCTCCAGGACCAGCTGGAGAAAGGGCCCAACACTCAGCTGGCCCGTCTGCAGCAGGAGAACTCCATCCTCAGAGATGCCCTCAACCAAGCTACCAGTCAGACGGAGAGCAAGTATGAACCAACAGCTTCTCTTGAACTAAACAATGTCTTAGTCATAGTTTTTCGTTTCTTGTTTGCATCATTCATCTGTTGTGCAATAGCAGAAAACACTGTTTCATATCAGAGATCCCCAGAGTACTGTTTTTTTTAACAAGGGAACAACACGTTTTAAGCATCAAGTAATGCTTAAGTCCTTATGTTGTATCAATGCCATTACTATATATTTCTCAGAATTAAAATAGCTTTCAAGCAAACAACCAATTCAACAGCATTGACCATAACTGCTAGTCAGGACAGAATACATTATAACACTGAGAGCTTTGGCTAAACTTGGATTGAATGATTTTAGCTGCTTGTAATGCAAGTGTGCACATTTTATAATATCAGTAAGCCACACAGTGAAGTACGTTATAGCGCCCATGTAGTGTTATAGCAATAACTGAAATGCATTACCTCTGCAGATATCCATTACTTTGGAAAATCTAGTATGATGATGTCTTTTTTTGATCCATCAGGCAAAATGCTGAGTTGGCGAAACTGCGCCAGGACTGCATTCGACTGAATAAAGAGCTGACGGAGAAGAACGAGGCCGTGCAGGCTGAGGAGCAGCTCAAGAAAAGTCTGGAATCTAAAGCAGCCATGGCAGAAAAGCAACTGGCCCAGCTGCAGGTCTGCTCCCCACCCTGTTCACTTCTTTTGTTCAGTTTGCAGAGTTTTATATCAAAGAGCTAACGGCAAAGGTTAAAACAAATACCTCTTATTAAAGAGTTGGAAATGCCACTGATTCTTATAAAATGTCTGGCAGCGTGAGCACTAGCCTCATTCATTTTCTGACACCTCTCGCTGGGCTGTTTAGCCCTTCACATCCACAGGTAGGCAATCCTGGTTTCTCGCAATCAGCATGTTTGTGTTTATTAAAGACCTTTGGTGGTAAAGCTCATGGTTTTGAACCCCCTCGGCTCCGGAGCCTGTGCTAATGAGATTGTTCGCATGCTGGCAGAACATTTGATTGCTGGTTTGATGGCTCAGCAGCGCTCTGTGGGTTGGAACGTGGCCAGCGCTACAGGGAAGTGTTTCTCAGAACAATCTGGAATCTGAGCCTGCATGAGCTGTAGAATTTCAGACTGATACATACAGGAGAGTCTTATAATAGTTCATAGCACAGATAAAGCGTAGGCTTGGAAAACGATTGTTGTCATCTCATAATCGACTTCTGTAATGAAAAGCCAGCATATAAAAAGCCCTCGTGTGGCTGTGTTTTCTAAGGCTATGTGTTTTAGTGTTGTCAGAGTGCGTACTGGATAGGAGAGACGTAGGTAATGTCTGGAGAGTGTGAGTCAGCACGTCTCCCACGACTCACTTCACACGCTGTAGACCTCACGATGAGAAACTCTTAGTGATGGTTCACTCCATAATTAAAATACTGTCATTTACTCATTTTGTCATTAGTCACCAAGAAGATATTTTGGGGAAAGTTGGTATCCGATGGTACCCATTGACTGTTATATAGACACACAAAACCAATGCAGTCGCGGAGTGGTTTCACAACATTCTTCGAAATTTCTTCTTTCATGTTTTTGATTCATGCTATGATATGATCTGATCTGCGAAGAAAAACAACAATTGCTTGTAAGATAGTTCTCTGCTTTATTTTTTATAAGAAGTCTAAATGAGAACACAACCTAGAATTGAGTTCATTTAAGGCGGTACCAGAAAGAAGATCCACTGTTCCAAAAGAATGTTTGTGTGTTTTCTGTCTGTGAGAGGAATGTCAGTAATATGATGAAGTACACCTGTGGTTACTCTGCTCGTATGAACTTGTAGAGCAATGACTTCAGACTTTGAAGTGACATTAAAACCAGCTGGTAACAGTATTTGCCAAAATGGCAATGAAGGTAGAACAGAAAAACACATTTCAAGTGACTTTTTTTTTTATTAAGTAAAGTTGCATGCTTGCAAAGAGTACTACTATTTAACCTAACAGAGTTATAAACGGCTTTTAATTTAGCACATTGAGGCTAAAAAGCATTTGTCAGGGTATGAGAAATAAATCCTTAGTACCTTGGATGAAAACTCTTTAAATTCTGTAAGGGCCACTGTTTGTGCTACAGATAAGATTTTAATCTCCTTATGTTCCGTACACATTTTGGTTTAATGGCATCTTAAGTTTTGTGCAAACCAGCTTTGTGCATAAAGACTTCAGTGGCATTGCGTGATCAAAGCTGTGGGCGTTCGCAGGCAAGCCAGGCGAGCAGTGAACAGGCCCTCCAGAAACGGCTGGAGGAAGTCAGCGAGGAGCTCCGACAGACCCAGAGCAGCCGAAACAGCTCGCAGGCGCAGCTGGAAAAAGCTCAACAGGACACCGCTGCTCTGACAGGTCAGAAGCAAACCTCTTTTACCATGCTGCTGAGATTTGAACTTTAACATCATTCAGACCGTTTGAACACATTGAAGCATTGTACTACCGTCCGTTTGTCTTCAGAAAACATTGTTAGGCTTTTAAAAACAATAGTCAATGTTAAGCAAAGGTTGTTTCTCTGAACTAGGTTTGTTATTACAAACAGTTTATATACATAAGAGTAAAGAGTGATCTCTTGTCATATCAGAGGCTCAAGCGCGTGTGGCCGGTGTGGAGGCTGAACTGAAAGAGCGGGCCGAACAGGTGGAGGGTCTACAGAAACAGCTGAAACAGGCACAGGTAGAGCGAGAGCAGCTGATGGAGGGGAGCCAGAACACCGAACAGAGCCATAGTTCAGAGGTAAAACACTACATTCTGTGTCTGTAAGCTAAGGGCTACTCCTTCTCTTGTGTTTGAGATCTAGAAATGAGTGGGATTTTATGAAAGAGGAATGATAAGTGAACACAGCTGTGCAGATGTAGTACCCGAGTCATAATAAATGATACAGTTTAGCCAATAATAAAAAAATTGACTGGGGAATGAAGCCTTCATAATGGTTTGCTGTATATGTACATTTAATGGGACGGTAGTTTGATAATCCTTTGCATGTATTGTTACAGTCTTTGAAGGCAGAACTGGAGCAAGCAAGTACCTGGTGAGGCATCTGAATTACATGTGAATTACAAAAAGCATTTGAATATGATTTGACACAGAGTTCTTGTTAAATTTCCAGCCTGAAGGACAAAGAGAGCAGAATTTCAACTCTTGAAGAAGAGCTGAGCCAACTTAAAAACACAATGGCCAGTCAGGTAAAGAAGTCTTACTGCTGAAAATTTCCACATTTTATTAGTACTATATAAACATGAGAATTATTCACACTGATTTGTTTCTCCTTCCTGTCTCATCAACCAATCAAATGGCCCCTCAGGTGGAAAACACAGGAGAGCTGCAGCACTTACAGCACAGGTACTGTAAACTTGTTTTCTACAGCTGTGCTAATGCATTTCAGTCTGTTTCTGATCTCGTATTAATCAGATTTTTTTTGTTTGAATTAAAGTCTAAAAGAAAAAGAAGACCAAATAGCAGCTCTTCAAGAAGAACTTCAACAGGTTAAACAACAAAGTACAGACCTCAACAGAGTAAGTCAATCATCATGTCAGAACTGCTAAACTCACAAAATAGTCATTCACCGGACCGCAGAATATTCATGTCTTTTTTATTATTCATAGCTTGAAAACACAGAAATGCTGGAACAGCTACAAAACAGGTTTGTGTTGTTTATATTCTAACCAACACATTTGTTTTCTCGCATGAAATATTTTTTTAAGATGTCTTTCATTTTTGTTCTCTTTTTTTAGTTTGAAAGAAAAGGAGTCTCAGCTAGCTTCACTTAAGGAAGAGATGAGAGGACATGAAGAGGAATATAACACTAACGTATGTGCAAATTCCCTGTTATAATTATAATTTGCTTTTTATAGCGTTGCATTAGATTTATGCATTTAGCAGATGCGTTTTTGAATTTTATTTAAAGACCGCATACTTGGTAGATCGTGAAAGATGTCAATTGTCAAATGTGACTTAAAGATTTGATCCTTTGGACTTTTATCCACAGCTGGCAGACCACACAGCCAAACTGGAGTCACTACATAACAGGTACATATTCACTTAAGCCTTCTGTGAGTTTACGGAAAACCACAAAGATTTAGGATTTTTCTGCTACAGCAAATCTTTTTCTTCTTGTGTTAAGTAAGGTCATGATTATGTTTTTCAGCCTAACTGAGAAAGAAACTCTAGAGACGTCACTACAGCAGGAAGTGCAACAGCTCAAGGAAGTAAATCAGTCACAGGACAAGAGTTATGTAAGTACACAGGGCCGTTGTGGGTGTGCCTGAGCATATTGATTCATTGTAACGTGCGCAGATATAAGTCTCATCTCATTGTATAGTTTGTGCTATGGATTTGTAAGAATGAATAGTGGGATTTAAAAGACCGTATTCATCTTTGTGTAAAGTGGTTTTGTGTGTATTTTCAAAATGTGATGGATAACATTTAAGCATGATTGATGTGACTAAGAAATGTTTAAATCGTACTTGTTTATTAGTGACTAGCAATGTGTCATTGAATATTTAATGTCATTATAGGAGAATTTGGAGAATGTGCTGAGATCTTTCCAGGCCGAGACCAAAGAAGTTCTTCACTCCCTTTTCCCACACATCAGTGTAGAGACAGAGCAGGTGAACATAAATTAGCATTTGTCACGGTATTATTTTTGTTTTGTAAATAAACATAATCATATTCGAGTTCAATTGAGTTTGTTTTTTCCAAAAAAATCCTTGAATGCTGGCTCATCCTGACTCATTGTTTCACTCAGACCAAATGGCTGCAGGACTTTGCTGTAAAAGCACAAGAGGTGTTAAATCAGAAGCAACAGAGCCAAGAATCCCAGCAAAGCACAGAGATGTTGGTAAGGAGGCATCAATTCGGCCCTTGAGCTTTAATGATTTGAATGTGACTCGTCTGCCCCCTAGTGGTCACATGAGAGATACTTCTAATTAGTGTAATGCTATTTGAATTTAATAGGAGGTAATGGAGAAACTGCAAGCTGCACAGGAGGGTCAGTGTACACTACAGGCAGAATGTGAACAGTATAGAAGCGTACTGGGCGAGACGGTGAGATCATATTTTTAGGATGCGTTTCAGTGAAGCTTTACTGGACCAGAAATTGACTGGATTTACTTCCTGGTGTTATATAGGAAGGAATGCTAAAAACCCTTCAGAAGAGCGTGGAAGAGGAAGAGGTGGTATGGAAATCCAAGATAGTGGACTCCGAGGAGCAACTGAGGATGGTGGGTCTGCAAACTGGATTTACACACACGTCCATATAACAATACATACTTTCGGTATATAATGATAAATCTGAACTGTTGCTACTCTCAAAAAGTGTCCTTTGTGGGTATGGTTATGAAATATGAGTTGTGTTAATATCAAGTGTCATGCTCTTTAAATTTTCAATGTCATGGCTTCTATGTGTATACATTTTATACTATACTTTTGTACTGTGTGTACGTGTACTTGTTATACTTCTGCAAAATATAACAACACATTTCTAAGTATAAAAGGTATAAAATGCATATGGCCAGTTGGGAGCCAAATCATATTTTCAGATGAACTGGTTTTAATGATCATTCTTTTACTAAGGGATAATTCATCTGACCTTTTGCTTTTCAGGCACTCAAAAAGGTGCTAGAATTGGAAGACTCAACAGAGAGTTTGAGAACAGAGAACCAGAGCACCCAGCAGGTACACTACAGTTTCTCTGTACAATAGGACATGGCATCATTTTTTTGTGAATTCTTTGGGCTATATTCAATGTGGAATATTATATTTAAAAATAATTAAGCATTCTCATTAACTATAACACCCGTGTCTACACCGTACGTGACCGGCGAGACGCATCATAACAAAAGACATTAGAACCCATTATTATTTAAAAAAATTGTCCACCCAAAAACAAGCGGGTTGTCATGTTGTGTCGCATCCTGTATAGACACAGTGTACGTCTCAGTCAATGAACTCTTACCTGGTTATGTATCTAATGTCTTCACGGTTTAATAACCAACACATAAAACGGATGCATCTCTTATTTCAATTATATACATTCAGCTTTGTGAGTGGTTTTGATATTTCGTTCTACAATTAAAGTTTCTTATTGAACGTGTTTCCTGTTTGTAGCTGAAAGAAAAGATGATGCTTCTAGAGGCCCAGCTGGAGCAACAGCTGCAGTCTGCTTCCACAGATAACCTGAGCCAATCTGAAGAGATGATACACGTGAGTGTAAACTTTTGCCTTAATGCATTTTAAAAGGATAGTTCATCCTAAATGAAAATTCTGTCATCATTTACTCACCTTCGAGTTGTTCCAAATCTGTTTCATTTTTTTGTTCTTATGAACACAGAGAAGGATATTTGAAAGAATGCTTATAACCAGAAAAAATTGCCCCATTGATTCCCATTGTAGGATTATTTTACTTTATTATTTTTTTATTCTCTTCAACACAAAATAAGACATTCTGAAGAATGTAGAACAGCAAACCGTTCTTAGGCACTTTTGACTACCATTGTGTTTTTTCCTACTATGGGAGTCAATGTGGGGCCAAATATGTCTGGTTATAAGCATTCTTCCAAATATCTTTCTCTGTGTTGAACCATTTTTTGGGTGAAGTATCCCTTTAACAGTAAAAACTATCCCTGTTGCAGAACAGAAGCATTTCGAGATTGGGGAAGTTTTTTTTATGAAGTCAAAATAACATGAAAGATACTTGAATCATTTACAAGTTATATCTTAATCGCAAACTATTTGAAACTATAGTACACTAACCCACTTTTTAACCTAGATCGGTTTGTCGCAAAGAACATATTGATGTAGAGCACACAGGGATTTCATTTAATCCTCATTTTCATTTGCTTGATTCCAGTTGAAGCAGCTTTTATCAGAATCAGAGAGACAGCGGAGTGCGGCAGAGGAGGAGGCTCGGGTGCAGAGGGAGGAACTTTCACAGGTCGGTTGTTTTCCACCAGCCCTGTTGTACTTCTACCCATGATTCTTTGTTTTGCCCACAATTCTGCCAAGACTGCAGAGGGAAGATCCACGAGGAGGTTCTGATGAATGACAGCTTGCTTTTTTCAGGTCAGGCAGCAGCTGAGTGATGTGACACAGCAAGCTCAGGGAGTGGCCAAGAATGGGCAGCCAGAGGCAGAGGAGTGTCAGGTTAGGGTGCGACACACATGGGCACCCTGTGAAACTTATTGACAGCACTAGATACATCGTGCCACGTCAGGCATACGGCTGTCTCTCAAATCCATGTTTGCAATATGCTTCGGGTTTTGACTTGTACACTAGTGTATGCTTATAGAACCTCAACAATTTAGACCCAGCAAATGCAGGGATTCAGATTGGGCGTGTTGTTATTTGCCTGCTTTTACAATTTTTGTAGGTATTATCATTTAAACATATACGTTTACTTTGTTTAACCTATCCAGTGCTGCCAATGAGGAGACTTTTTCTTGGAGTTATAACCTTCCATATTTAACAATTTTGTTTCAGCAGTTTCTAACCACTGTCCTCCCCTCCCTGGCTTCTATAACCACTAATATTTGTCTTTTTTGAAACTCACATTTTTTTTTACATGTTTCTGTACTACTACTTATACTTTATGTAATGTGCACTAATGCAGGTCTTACGTTGGCTGGCATGGAACTTTTAAGTGGATTTAATATCTTTTGAAACGCTATCACAATCGATCTCCATTTGTGTGCTTTCTAACTATAACAACTCCGTTTAACCAAATCATTTAAACATTCTCGAATGGTTTCTTTAGGTTCAAGCTCAGCTTGAGCAGACGTTGAAGAAACTAGAAGAGATAAAGTCAGCAGGAGACACTGCATCCATGGAGGATGTTCCACAGCTGAAGGTATTGTTTATTTCTATGTTGTTAGGAAAAGTGTTTTTCAATTCAGACTCCGTATTAAGCCCCACTCACATGACTTTGTGTTTTAGGATTGTCTAGATAAGGAGCGAAAGATGACCAAAGATTTGGGCCAAGCAGCCACTAAACTTCAGCAGCTGCTCCGAAACAGTCAGGAACAACTTGCCAAAGAAAAAGAGAAAGTGAGAACCATGGAGGAGCAACTGCAAGTAAAGGTAAACGCTCGACAAATGTTAACAAACGTTACTGCTTTCCTGTAGCTCAGTAGTAAGAGCATTGCGTTAACAACGCAAGGTTGTGGGTTCGCTGCCATGTATAAATGTATAGGATAATGCAATGTAAGTCGCTTTGGATAAAAGGGTCTGCCAAATACGTAAATGTAAATGTACTGCATCGCTGCATAAATATATGTTTCTATGTTAATGTGCTCTCTTAAGGGGATTAATGGTGATGCGGAGCCGAAGGAAGGCACCTCAGTTTAAGAAGGACGACGCTAATCGTTTTGCCAAAAATTGCCTTAAGATGACCAAAATGAAGCATTCCAGAACATTTATCTTTTTTTGTTGTACTGTAGTCTTGGGAAAACCTTGCACCTTTTGGAGAAGCCTTTAATGCAACCATATTATTTAGGAGATGTGCTGGAACAATTTTTACTTAACATTCCATCTAAAGCTTCTGGCTATGTCAGAAATTATTCCTCAACTGCCTTATATATTTTTTGTGTTCCTATACCTCTCCCCTGACGTCAGTGTTAAAAGGGAAACCGTATGTGCGTTAAGCGTACAACAACCGAGTGCAATTACTTGTAAGTGAATGAATATGCGTCATTATATGGTACGTGGATACAGCGCTTGGAATGCTCTTTTGCTGGCTGAAACACCACTGTATACATTTGATAATGAATAAAATGCTACGAACCTTGAAGTGTATTTTCATTGAAGTGTATTTAATAAATGAACAAGACACAGTAGAATTAAAACTGTTTATGGAAATCCCTTTCACAAGGGATGGAGGATGAAAGTACAAATTATGTACTAGTTTCCTAGTCTTATGAATTGAAGTTTGAACACTTATGATAATAAACTTGAGGTAAATAGAGACAGATTTGGAAAAAAATCACGAAATATGAATTTCTTTAGAACGCAAGTGACCGCAGACTGTTGCTTTAGTTAACTCAATAGAATTGTAATGTCATGATGGATTTTTGGTTTTGTCGTACTACATCCTGTTGGCATATGTTCAATAGCAAATGTATATGGATAAATATTAGTTATTCCCTGGAACAGTTTCAAAGAAAATGGAAAAAAAACACTCCGTTATTAGAATTACTAGGAATAAGTAAATAAAAACATGAATCCAGTAACACAAAGTTTGATTCCTTAAAAGACATTTCCTTTTGACCATCTGGTCTTTTTTTAACCATTAAAACAAAGAAACATTCAACTGCCAGACTATAAGCATATTTCACAATGAAATCAGAAAGTGTATACAATCATACAATAATGATATACGAATTTATAGGTCTTTAAGAATTTTAATGTGGACTGTTACTTGGGATGCTGGGACATTGTACTGATCGCTCCCATCTCTTCTAGATTGCTTTCCCCTCCAAAGACTTTACTAGCGGACCACCAAGTTTCTCCACGAGACAAGACTTGTGTATGTCTGAAGGATCATTAACTTGCCACTCAAACTTCAAACCTGTGCAAGAAAGAAAATATTTGAGTTCAACACCTGTGTGCTAATCTCCATACTATAACTATGGAAATAATAACTAACCTGGAATTTTCTTCTTGAGGTCATTTCTTGAGCTCGCATAGAGCATTTTACTCTTCAGGTTTGCACTTTCAGGGGCCCTGTACAGTAAGGAAATATCTGTCATGAGGGCAAAGCTATCAAAGAGTGCACAGCATCAGGATTTTTCAAAATATTAGCAATGCATTCCTTAGCAGTTCTGGCTCTGAATTGCTCAACCATGATCTCATTGAAAAGCTTCATACCACATGATGAAGATCAGGTCTTCCTTCACACTTTCTGTGGTCGCGTAATGGCAGTCATACAGGCAGTAACGGCACTCCTTTGGAGGAAGCTTACTGACGACCGCCTCGAAAATGTCTGCCACACTCTCAACATCTTTGTTCTTCAGGCAGTTGGCGTGATCCACAATAATGCTCTTTTGGTCATCGCTTATACGCATCATCACAAGTTTAAACCTCTCTCTGTCCTGTTCGCCCTGCTTGCGCACCCGGATTAAATCATAGTATTTAACCACCTCATCACTGATAGCTACACCTGAGGCCTGGAGGACAAGAAAAACGACGATTACATTAAAACATGTTTACTACATACTGTTCATAAAATCACATTTGTCATATACAGTATGTTATAAATGTGTTTAAGTGTGCATATATTTTGTTTATTACATAATGAGAAAAAGAACTGAATGACAGAACTGTGGCAATTTATCAAAGATGTTCTCCAAATCTACCTAAAAAACTGCTTTAAAGGCAAAGGATGGTCATACCAAATATTGATTTGATTTAGATCATTTCTATAAAATCAATAAATGAGATTACTTTTGAAAGCTTCCCCACGTAACAAGCTTTTACAGTCTACAACATTTGCATAGATTTCAAGTATGATATTTTATGTCTGAGAGGCCATTTACGCAAGTTTTTAGAGGCATAGTTTATGTAGAAATGACAACTCTGTCATCATATACACACTCTCAGGTTGATTCAAACCTGTATACATTTCTTTGTTCTACTAAACACGAAGGAAGATGTTTAGAAGAGTGTCAGTGACCGTAGAGAGCTCATCCCCCCATTTACTGCCATAGTAGGTGCAGTAGGGAGATGAGATCTGTTTGGTTACTGACATTCTTCCAAAAATCTTCCTTTGTGTTCAGCATAACAAAGAAATGCATACAGGTTTGGAACAACCTGAGGGTGAGTAACTGAAGACAGAATTTTTGGGTGAACTATCCCTTTACCTAAAAAGGGAATTTTTTTATGCGTTTTTGCTGTTCGTTTACACAACAAGGGCGTTTTGGGGAACTGACAAGCAAACCTTTGAAAACGGGTCTCAAAAGTGAAAGCTTTTGAAAAACGACTCTCCGTGTAAACAGAAAGAGCCCGAGGTCTTCACATACCATTCCTTTACAAGTGAAAACAAGACGCTGACGGGGCTGTGAATTATTACGCATTTGAATCCAAATTTCATAGCGTCAATAAATAACAATCGTGTGATTGAAAACACAAACATACGGTATTCACAGCAAACAGCATTTAGGTAAAATCCATGAAATTTATTTCTGAGAAATGTGAACTTAAGCGTAACTAGGCGTGGGCCTTTTTCAACCCACATTCGTACATAATTAACATTGTCACAATCTTTCGGAACACTTTTTTTATAACTCCTATGCTAGAGGCAACATCATTTTATTGCGCGTTCATGTTATTTTTTAGAAGGTTGAAGAGAATACAGCGTTTTATAAGCAAAGTGCACAAATAAAAAGGCTCTCCGCACTTACCATGTCTGCGTATGTGAGACGTGCGCTGTTGCAACTTGCAAAGATCAGGAAGCGCGAGATACAAGTAGCAGAAAACAGCCTCCTCCTCCACCTCAGTCTTGAGTTCCCACTGCGGCTTATTTTACCTGTTCAAACTCTCTTAAGCTTCCGATTGTACTGTATTGTAGATAGTTGTCGCCGGATATATTTGTTTTATAGACGTGGCAAGAATTTAAAACAAGATATAAGTGATGCGTTTATTGATGATGAAAGCAATCAGGTGAGTCAGAAGCAGGTGAACGAAACGCCTTATAAGGAAATACAAAACATCAGGGGAACCCTTATTTGGTATGAGAAGAAGTCTTACGGCAGGGAGGATCCAGGTGAAAAAGTACAATGATGATGATCAGAGAACAACACAATCTTTTAAAGGAAAATTACTCACTACTATTTGGTCACATTATAGAGTGATAACGAGGATTTGATGACAAGGATTGATGTCAAGGATTTTTGGAGTTCAAATGGAGTCAAATGTTTGCATGGAGTTACTATTACTAAGGCTCTCATGGAGGAATCAAAATCTTTATGAGCGCAATTCGTATTTACTGCGAAATGTATAGGGGATACAAAACATTTTTTTGGAAAATCTTTCACAGAAGTTAGAAATCAGCAAGCTAATTTACTCATATATATATTACATTTATAACAGAGGGGTGTCGTATTTAGCCTGCACAACCAACCAGGCCCCCCAACTCCAAATGCCCCCCCCCCGGCGAATCTCCTGGGCACGGTTTTTCAAAAGGTTTAATCCGGATAAAATTGATCCGGATTTAGTAATCCTTTTTTTGCGATCCGGGATCACGTAATCCAGTTAACTTTTGGAGCCAGTTTTTTAAAGCAACATTTTTTGGATCAATTTGGATTGGATCAATCTCATCCGGATAGGAATTTTTCAGGATCACCAAATCTGGATAACCAGTGCTCAAACAGGATAGGAAATCACAATGTAGAACTATAGATATGTAATGAGCAAGAGGTAGAAAAGCCAGTGTGGGGTCAATATAAGTTTATTTTTATTTGAAATGAAAACACAAACAATTAAAAAAAACTAAAAACAAGAAAAACCCCACCCCATCCGCTTCCAGCAGTCCGCTGAGACCTACAACACAAACACTGTACATTGAGGATATTTATAACAAGTATCAAGTATAGATACAGTTGAAAGAAAAAGTATGTGAACCCTTTGGGCTTACTTGGCTTTCTTCATAAATTGGTCATAAAATGTGTTCTGATCTGTGTTCTGAAGTCACAACAATAGAGAAACACAGTCTGCTTAAACTAATACCGCACAAACATCATATGTTTTCATGTTTTTATTGAACACAACATGTAAACATTCATAGTGCAGGGTGGAAAAAGTATGTGAACCTTTGGGTTTAATAACTGGTTGACCCTCCTTTGGCAGCAATAACCTCAACCAAACGTTTCCTATAGTTGCAGATCAGACCTGCACAACGGTCAGGAGAAATTTTGGACCATTCCTCTTTACAAAAGTGTTTCAGTTCAGCAATATTCTTGGGATGTCTGGTGTGAATCGCTCTCTTGAGGTCATGCCACAGCATCTCAATCGGGTTGAGGTCAGGACTCTGACTGGGCCACTACAGAAGGCGTATTTTCTTCTGTTGAAGCCATTCTGTTGTTGATTTACTTCTATGTTTTGGGTCGTTGTCCTGTTGCATCGTCCATTCTCTGTTAAGCTTCAGTTGACGGACAGATGGTCTTAAGTTTTCCTGCAAAATGTCTTGATAAACTTTGGAATTCATTTTTCCATCGATGACAGTAATCCGTCCAGGGTCTGAGTCCCTGACCATGATGCCCCCTCCACCATATTTCACAGTTGGGATGAGGTTTTGATGTTGGTGTGCTGTGCCTTTTGTTCACCACACATAGCGTTGTGTGTTCTTTCCAAACAACTCAATTTTGGTTTCATCTGTCCCCAGAATGTTTTGCCAGTAGTGCTGTGGAACATCCAGGTGCTCTTTTGCAAACTTCAAACGTGCTGCAATGTTTTTTTTGGACAGCAGTGGCTTCCTCCGTGGTGTCCTCCCATGAAGTCCATTCTTGTTTAATGTTTTCCTTATTGTAGATTTGTCAACAAAAATGTTAGCATGTGCCAGAGATTTCTGTAAGTGTTTAGCTGACACTCTAGGATTCTTCTTCACCTCATTGAGCATTCTGCGCTGTGCTCTTGCAGTCATCTTTACAGGACGACCACGCCTAGGGAGTGTAGCAACAGTGCTGAACTTTCTCCATTTGTAGACAATCTGTCTTACCGTGGACACATGGACATCAATGCTTTTAGATATACTTTTGTAGCCCTTTCCAGCTTTATGTAAGTCAACAATTCTTGATCGTAGGTCTTCTGAGAGCTCTTTTGTGCGAGGCATGGTTCACATCAGACAACGCTTCTTCAGAACACCAAACTCAAAACTGGTGTGTGTTTTTTATTGGACACGCCAGCTTTAATCAACACATCCAATCTCATCACATTGATTGGACCCCAGGCTGGCTGACAATTAGCTCTTGGAGAAGTCATTAGCCTAGGGTTTCACATACTTTTTCCACCCTGCACTATGAATGTTTACATGTTGTGTTCAATAAAAACATGAAAACGTATAATGTTTGTGCGGTATTAGTTTAAGCAGACTGTGTTTCTCTATTGTTGTGACTTAGATGAAGATCAGAACACATTTTATGACCAATTTATGAAGAAATCCAAGTAAGCCCAAAGGGTTCACATACTTTTTCTTTCAACTGTAGTACCTTCAATGCCCGGTAAATGGCAATATTAATTCTACTGTAGCAAAAATAAACTGCTTCAAAAAGAGATATAGGTGCGATGCAAAATATAATGTGTAAGTGCACTAGTCTTTAAAAATGTAGTGGAGTAAAGAGTACATATACTTGTTAAAAAAAATGTAGTCAAGTAGAGCGTAAAAGTTGCTTTTTAACATCTTTAATACTCAGTACAACTACAAAGTAGCCAAAAAGATACTTAAGTACAGTAACTAATAACATTTATTACAAAACTTTACACCACTGGAGGAAGGTCAACTGCACCCTCTGCTGGACAAATCACTTATAACCCCACAAAAAGAGCCAAAAAAACACATTTGCCCTATGACACAAATGTATGTTTAGTTTCAGTTTCGATCAGCCACAGAGAGATTAATATGAGTATTTATTTATCTTAATTCCTGCCTAATTCCTGCAAAGTATGGCAGCTACACTTTACTGAATTTGGGCAGGAACACAATTATAGACCTTCACCTTGTGCGGGTGTTTTACATTTTCAAGTTGCTGAACCATTTAAGATTTGTTTTGAAACAAGTAAATATGAGCATGATGCATTAAAAGCTTTATGAAACCAGCCCAGCTGCATTGCAGAAGAAATCTTTTTTGTTAGTTGGCACCACTGCTGAGTTTCATATGTTACCCAGTAGTTTTACAAAACAATATCCCATATGTCTCAATTCCTCAAAGACACATTTTATAAATGTTGTAATGAAAGCAGTTAATTCAAACATAAGGGTATTGGTGAAACAAAACAATCAGTAAAGTATGCCATTTCATGACAGTATGACTTCAAATCATATGTGTTCCCTTTACAAAATAACGTGTTTTACAAATGCACTATGGCCAGAGGACAAAGTGTCAAAGGAAACAATGTTTGAACTCAGTAAGATATTAATAATAACACCAAAACTAAACCTACAAGAAAAACCTTTGTAAATTTACAAAAGAGAGTCAAATAAGTTATTAAGTTAAAAAGTTTTGTCTCAAATGTATTCATGTGTTAGTTATACAACTGCATAGGCAACACAAAACTATTATTATTTGCAAAATCCTCCAAAGAACTTAAAAATCAGCAAGCTAACTTACTCGTTTATATATATTTTATAAAATTATACAGCCTAGTAGGCTATTAGTTTGTTGTCATCCATATAACCAACTAGCCTACATGATTAAAGGTATTGCTGTGACCTACCTAAACCATTAAATACCATACATTCTTGAAACTTATTTAGATTAGGTTGCGATTCCCGTAGCATAAAAAAAATCCCCAGAATTTTCTTTTTTTTTATTCAAAAATGTTGCTTGCATTACACATTTAGCTTTTTTTTTTTTAAGATCTTTCATGTTTACAATGAATGCACACAAAGCACCACCGAATACTGCAAGACAAGTTTTAATATGAACATAGTTTAACTCCTCAAATGTATAAAAATGTCAGATAATAGACATTAGTTCACTTATTTTGTCAACTGTTGCTTGTTGTTGGAGGTCTTTCACTTAGGTAAAATAATGATCATTACACATACCTTTCGTGGCCAGAAGAGGGCAGTGCAGCCAACCGAATAAGCGCTAAGTGGCTGCGCTTAGGTGATTTCTAGAGGTTTCCGTGACATGAAGAAAGACTTAAGTAAGAAAGGAAAGGAATTTGAAGAGAAAGCAGAAACTTCATGCAATTTTGAAATCAATACTTGGATTCCAGTTTTCTGTGAGCACACTGTCATCTCCCACACATTACCAGCACACACACAAATAAATAGCATTCGGATGGAATCAGCATCCATTGGTATCATATATAATAGTTCATAGCTACAATAAAGTCCAGACATTTACCCCAAAGTTTTTTTTTGAGATAGAGAAAGCAAAAATGGATTTTTAATGCAGATATCTTAAACTATTAATAGCACAGTCCAGTCTAAATGAGAAACTGTTCAACAGTGTTCATTGCCGCATATCATGTCAAAGTTTAACGCTTTAATTATTCTGAAGTTGGGCAGTTGAATGAATTTACGGTTACCAACTGAACCAATTTTACATGCAAGTGACGGTCAAAATGGGATTACACACAGTTTGTAGATGAAGCAAGCATGGCAGTTGCTCAAAACGCTCAGGGCAGAAGTATTTTGGTTTGCTGGTATGAAAGAAATATTGGCAAATTGTAATTGGTTGTTGAGTAGGGAGTGGAGATGAGTCCTGTACGCCAGGGACGGACTGGGAGTAAAAAGTGGCCCTGGACTTCTTCAGCAGGAGCGGCCCACAAAACCCAGCTAGCAACATAGCATAGCACAACAATGCACTGATGCACAAACCATTCTATAGCACTACAATTTCTAAATGTAAATGTTTTTAAAGACCTTTCATGCCACCTTGCAAATGTCAATAAAACTTTAAATAGTAAAGGCCAGTACAGTACAAACAGAAATCAAAATGACACAAAAGCCTGCCTAAACATGTAAATTTTATCTAAGGTATTCATTGTAATATAAGGTTACTTTTAATAAATATTTAAAGTGACCATGACATTGTGTGACTAGCTTACAAATATTTGTTAAGAACATTCGCTAGCACAAACACATGCACATGCCCGCACGATCAACTTACCTATCCATCTGCATAGAAAAGAGATGTAATATTATGGCTCCTGTCTATTTGTTCTGCTCAAGATGGCCAGTCTGCCGGTGCTTTTATCCAAAGATTAGTCTCAGCCTCAGACGTCACGACCATGGACTGTTGCCTAAACGTCTGAGGCACAAGGCACACTTTTCTTGAAACACTTCAGCACGTTCGAAGTCGTCATCTGATTGGTTGAATTTCACAGGATTTCTGGGAGTCGTGCGTGTCGTGTTCTTTAACGATCCACCTGGAAACAACACAAAGCCGTCTTATCTAAGAAGTAAGCTGTTGTGTTTACAACGGGTGCTATAAGAATTCATCATGATCGAAAAAACACTTGATTCTTGACATGGCACAAAACGAAATGTGATTAGTTGCTTTGACTGTCTGTCATATGGCCTCTTGGGCAGGCCTTGGCCATTTAAAGCGGCGATAAGTTAAGGACCTTCGATGTGTGTGGTCATCTCGTCCTGGTGCAGCCGCTACTGAGATGCTGAGCCGCGCCAGCCGGCTGTTTTCGAGTCAGTACTTTGATGTCATCATGATGTCATGGTGCAGTTCATATAAGGTTTAAGCTTATACCACGGTTACCACACTCGAGGACATTGTTCAAATTTCAATGTATGTCATGTTATCGTCTTTTAAAATGCCGTTGATGTGAATTAACTACTTTCTTGTGCATCTCCTTTCTGAAGCTTGAGCCAAGAGGTAGGTGAGTGAGTGAGTGAGTAAGTAAGCACACCTGCGTGTTTGCAGTAATGTGACAGAAAACCCAGTGATAATTAATTATTTATTCCTCTTATTATTTCTATCTTTAGCAGGAAAAAAAATCAAGCAAACTTTTGAAATAGTAGGTTTATCAAAATATATATGTTTTTGAAATATATAGTACTGGAAATTTGTACTTAAGTACAAGTACCGTTACATTGCTGTAATTGTATTCAACTACAAGTAAAAGTACTAGCGTTAAAAAAAATAGAATAAAAGTATAAATTACTCTTCTCAAAAACTACTGCGAATACTAGTTACTCGTTACATCTTAGGCCTTGTTATTTAATGAATTATTAATAATCATTAATAATTAAATTTGGAGGGGGGCACGGTGGCTTAGTGGTTAGCACGTTCGCCTCACACCTACAGGGTTGGGGGTTCGATTTCCGCTTCCGTCTTGTGTGTGTGGAGTTTGCATGTTCTCCCCGTGCCTCGGGGGTTTCCTCCGGGTACTCCGGTTTCCTCCCCTGGTCCAAAGACATGCATGGTAGGTTGATTGGCATCTCTGGAAAAATTGTCCGTAGGGTGTGAGTGTGTGAGTGAATGAGTGAGTGTGTGAGTGTGTGTGCCCTGCGATGGGTTGGCACTCCATCCAGGGTGTATCCTGCCTTGATGCCCCATGACTCCTGAGATAGGCACAGGCTCCCCGTGACCCGAGGTAGTTCGGATAAGCGGTAGAAAATGGATGGATGGATGGATTAAATTTGGAGATTTATATAGAAAATAGATAATTTTAACAAAACACATCTTTTCCTTACTGATTAAGCATATGACTGGATACAACTCGGACAAAATAAACATTCAATGTGCTGTTCTGTCTGTCTGTCTATCTATCATGAGCTCAGTTTTCCAGTTTAAACCATTTGTGCAATTCCAACACTGATCAATAATTTGTACTAGGCCGTAATGCAGAAATTAATAATTATGAGCCTAAAATACTGCATGCAAAAATGCAAAAACATTTGTAACCTAAATTGCATTGGATTTGCATTAACTGTCATATCTGTAAAGGAGCTGGCTGCTGAATTACTCAACCTCAAGCCATCCAAGATGTATTTGACAATAATTCTTTCGTAGAAAAATAAAGATTTTTACTTAGAGTTGTGGTCCATGGTTTTCCAGGCAGGTTTGTGTCTTTAAAACCCAATACAGATAGAGGCAACATAAAAATAATCACTAGTGCTTCTTTCAATGTATTAATGCTGTTTTATTTAAGCGATTCAATTGACCTGTGCATGAAATTTAACGTTTTTTACAACATTATAACTGGTAATGCACAGTTTGCGAAACTGCTTAGCATTCATTCCAATCACATATGTTCCCTATTCACTTATGAGGGCAGAGCACTTGATGTAGAGACTTTGGAGAGATATGGACAATTTTACCTCATGATATAGCTGTGTGGGCGACACTTGGCTAACGGAGTGATACAGGGACTCAACATTTCTCAATATGTCAGACAACCCTTTGTATTGTGTCCCTTTCCTGTTTTGACTTTCAAGCGATCAAAACTGCTGTTTGAAACACGCCCTGGCAGTCGCACACTTCAGTACTCCTCCATGATTAAACGAAATTGATGGCCGGCAGGTGTCTTGAAAGCTATGTTACACAAGTTTCCTTTGCGCGATTTGAGTAGACGGGGTCAGGTGACAGGAGTGATTATTCTCCTTAGCCAATCACATAAAAATTAAACATATAAAGTAACAACAACAATGTGAGGAAATATAGCATAGTAGAAGTACACAGCACTTAAATGTACTCAAGTAAAAGTAAAAGCACACTGTTTTAAACTACTTACAAACGGCGTTATTCGTTACTTTCCACCACTGGTTATAAGCAGCATGAAGAGGAAAACGAACAAGTAGGCCATCAGTGTTTATTGAGGCATTTTCTTTTTCTATTTAGTTATTTTACTCAGGCTATTCGATTTCAGTATATGTATTTCTTGTTTTGAAATGCTTTGTTTATTGATACGAAACTGCACATGTTTCAATTAACAGTAAAGTTTGACATTATAAACGTCAGATCAAGAGAAGGTTGCTGTGTGCGGTGATGGCCTGGTGGTATGATTATTGGTAGGACATATGCTGTTTAATTGTGATTTTTGCCAGAAATGTTTAAATATCTGCCTTCCCCCATTCAACTAGATAGGACTGTGTACTTGCTCTAAACTGTCCAGAGGCGTTGCAAACATGGCCGTTTTAGCTCAGGCATCTCCCAGGCTGTTACAGTGTACACTTACACAACAGTTTTGATGTCCACTGGGCCCTACTGTACATGAAGTACACTCTTACCACAATCAAGGGACTCCTAAACTATGAGTTTGTGTAAGTGCAAAAAATAGATCTCAAGTCATTGCATTCATTTGGGTGTGTGGTTAAGAGCAGATGTCCTGGTATGAACTCCATAGCCCAGGCTAGTGCATGAGAGAAAAGGTCAGAGGTTATTTCAACACAGTTGTTTTGCCCATCCAAGCTTATTTCCAACAATTGCAATAATCAAAGATGAAGAAAAAAGATGACATTTTTTTCTGATAGTTTGGAAACATCTCCTCTCTTAAGTGTTGCACTAACTATATTAGCATGTGTGATGAAAATGGTCATACACAGTCTTTTGGGGTTGTGATTTTATGAAGCCATATTTAAATGTCTGCCGGTTCCCATCTCCTTCCTTCCCTACTTTGAATCTCTGTACATTGTTGCCAAAACCCGGGAGGAAGGAGAGAAATGTTGTCGGAGAGTCCTCGCCACCGAGTGGCCTCGCGGTGACCGAACTCTCCGGCACAGGGCGAAACGGAAGTGCACACTGCGGCCACCGCCAAAGCTTCGGAGCGACGGCTACCTTTGCTGCCGCGCCCCTGGGTCGAGGTGGGGTGGCTTTCGTCCAAGCGGGAGAGTTGCCGCCGTCCGTCAGAGGCCAGAGCCTGCGTCCGTCCCCCGAGGGGGAGGAGCAGGGGGCGGGAGTGCCGAGTGCTGCCACCGCCTGCCGGAGCATGCGTCCGTCCGCCCAAGGGGAAGGAGCAGGGGACTGTGAACCCGCCCCGACTCCCCGATAAAGGAGGAGCCACCGCCGGCCGCCAGGGGGCGGACGGTCGAGCCGCCCACCGAAGCCCCAGGGCCACCGCAAGGAGAGTACCCTGGCTGGCTGAGGACCGAGCGGCAGCATGCCTGGGAACCGGACTATCATTATTTTTTTTTCTCTCCCCTCTGTCTTTCCGGTCACTCTGAGGGCTCCCGTCTCCGTTGTCTCGTCTCGTCGCTGCATACCCACTCCAAGGGAGGGAGCATGCACAGTCTGGGGGGTACCCCCCGGCCTGTGAGGGGTGATGGGGGTATGTAGTGCAGTAGGCGGGGCGAGACCGTGGTTCGAGACTGGTGAGTAATTTTTAATGAGCGCCAGCTGTGCGCGCACCGGTCTCGAATCACATAAGAGATCGGGAGCATATAAGAGGACGGGCGACCGGACCGTCAAGGAGAGAGGACCGGGCCCGAACATGTTTGTATTTGTATTTATGTTTGTATTTATAAACCCGCTGTAGTATGCAAGTCAGACCAGTGGATGGCAATGTTGTTGTGTAAAGAAACAGGATGTGCCTTGGCACATACATATGCACAATTATAAACCCAAAAGTTCTTTTTTATACCGTTGGTGGACGTATATGTGTGTTTAAAGTCATGCGAATGTAAATAGTGTGTCTCCGCTGGTCTTATTGGTGCAGCAAAGCCACATTTTGGTGTGGAAACATTAAAACATTGTTGAGCGGCGAAAGCTCGCAGTACGGAAAGCCAGAATATTATTTTGACTATACTCAGCGTGTTTTACTTATGCGCGTGACTTCATCGCTTTCAGACAGTTCCATCTTGCAGTTTACATCAAAACGAAAACGGCGGCGTTTTCAAAAAGTTGCACTTTGAGTCCCGTTTTAAAAGTTAGCATTTCAGTCCCCCAAAATGCCGTTTCCATCTAAATGAACGGCTAAAACGCATAAAAAGTTTTCAGTATTTAATTGAAAACGATTTCGTATAACGGCGTCTGGGTGAATGGAAAACAGCATTAAAGGGTGCTGGTGCCTCAACCAAACCTCAAATAGTCTCGTCTTCTTTTCTCCCATTTCATATTGAAAAATACAGCGTCCTTTTTGCCATCATAGCAGTTCTCTATTTAGAGTAATTTTTTATGTAAGAGTTTGGGCAACTGAACAGACGGGTTAAAGGCCCAGTGTGTAATATTTTTGGAGGGTCTTTTGACAGAAATGCAACATATTATACATTTGTCTTCAGAAGTGTATAAAGACTACAGAATAAAGCAATTTGTTTTCATTACCTAAGAATGAGGTATTTCTATCTACATACTAGGGGGTTGGACGAACTAGTCGACATAAATGCTCTGACAAGATCTTTAAAGCTTGATGTCTACTAGTCGCGGGTCATGTGATTTTGACACTGTACCTTTAAGTAGAGGCTGACTGTTCCAAGAGAGCTGCTTTGTAATACTGTCAAATCTTATCACAATCCCGGCGATAATATATGTTATCTTGTCCTGCCTCCACAGGCATCATCCACAACATTCACGATTTGATCTAACGCCAAAAAAGCTCGCAGGTAACGATAAAGCCTAATGACGTTACATCAATTTCAGTGCGCTGTGCTTCTACACGCAGATCTTTTCATATTATAGGCTATTTTTGTACATTAAAGAAACAGAGTAAATAAAATGTTTCTCATATTGGCTGCTGTGTCACCGAGGTGCTGCATTAGGCTAATGAATATATTGACGTTGTTCTAAAGTCAAAGGTTGTCACAAACAAACTCAACACATTTTTCTGTTGTCTCATCTAGAAATGCGCATGACACTTTCAGTTGACTCGTTGGAAATGTCTGGGAAGTCTGACGTCAGGCTGCTGAAGAGATCCACCTGCTCCTCTTTTACTGCACAGCCCTGCTACCACCGACCTCACGCTTCAAAATTGTTTTATTTTAGGTTATTTGTTGTTGCTCTTGTGCAATAGCTGGACAACAGATTATTTGTATTTGGACATATATAATTAAAGGGTATTTTGCTGGAGTTCCACCCTTCTCCCGCAGCTCGCATGCACGAGTATCTTACTGCCCAAACACCCATCAATGCTGTGCAAAATATTCAAGTCTTATTGTATTAATTAATGACGTCATCGACTAGTCAACATCGACATGACTTTTATCACAGAAAAGTACCACAAAGTGTAAAGTGTGTTTCTACTAATATACTACACAAACACTCCTATACTTGAAACAAATGTGACCCACACAAACACAACTGATCAGAAACTGTTAAAGGGGTGATAATATCAGTTAACATCCCACCCACCTGTCTGACTTCACAATCACCCCTGGGCTTCTGACAATAACATTGCCCTCATCTGTCCATCCCCTTTGTCTTCTCTCTTCCACATGGGAAGTATTTAAAGCCCAGAAACACATCAGCAAGACTGTTCTGGGGCTCCAATAATAGAATGCAGTGATTTGGCTAAAGAGCAGACAGCTGATCAGAGATCACAGCGATGCCGAAAAACAGAGAATGAGCGAGACACGAGAAGAGCTGGTGCAATAAAGAACTGTTAGAAGGTGGAAATAAACAAGGCATTGAGAGATTAAGAGATACAAAAGGACGGAGAGACAGATAGAGGAAGAGAGGAAAACAGGGTGTAAGGTTTTCCCACCACACCTGTCCATATGGAGGATATCCGCTCTGGGCCCATTGTTCCTGAACCTTGATGTGGTGACAAGCCCCCAGGATATAAACACTTACACACAAACGTTTAAGGGTTAAACACAGGGATCATAACAAGCATCCTGTACGGCTTCAGACATCAGAACACTAAGGTAAACTTTTTGGGGGTAAATGTTTATTTTTTTACTTTTGTTCAAAAACTGCAATAAGTTTAGTTAGGCTTTATAAGTTATTTGAACTTAAATAATAATAAATTGACTTTAGAAATTTAGTTGTATTTTGCATAACTTATTAAATTAAATATAAGATTTAAGTCTGTTTAACATAAATTAAGTTCAAATGACTTGTAGCCAAGACAACTTTTATAGTATAGTTTATTTACAGTCTTCTGATTTGTTTATAGTGTTCAATACTGGCACAAAACAACTCAATCGACCCCATCGCTCATGAGCAATGCAAAACACAGAAAGCATCCGCGTTAAAACGATACTCTTATCTCATCCCTATGATCGCTGGCTATCGTTTCATAGTGCGGTAATCTCCACTGACTGATGCATTGTGAAGTGAATGGTGATTCTTGTAAGCGACACAGTTCCACCTCTGGGGTTTTGTTCCCTTGCTATATTGGGCTGAATTTTGCATCCACACCCTGTTGCTGTGCGATAGAACAGACAGTGAGACTGTTATATGTTCAGCGTCTTTTATGGTTTTGCTATATGGGCCACACCAAGCCGTTTAGCTTTTATAGAAAACAAAAGACTTCTTGTGAGTTCTGAGGGAACAATGTTGTTGAGGAACATGAAACCTTCACAAAAGTGGTATAACACTTCACAAAAACCCTGCGTGATATAAACCTGTCATCATATGCCCTGTGAAAACTAATAAAATCTTTACACTGTAACTACAAATATCAGTGGCGTGTTAAACTATAAAGTTAAGTAACCTCGTTTTTACATTCCACCTGGACTCCAAAACCTGAAAATGTAATTATTTATCACTTATCCAAACAAAAGAAGAAGCAAATGAATCACCTTCCACCTTTAAAAGTCCAGTGTGTGAAATTTAGCGGCATGAAGTGGTGAGGTTGTGAATTGCAAGCAATGGCTCCCTTTGACACAGAACTAAGACTTCATCACATGTATGCTTCTTTCCCGTACTGAAATCTTGAGAACTAAAACATTTTATATATATTATTTACATTTTTATAATGATCTGATTCATGTTAATAAAATCGACGGACACTGTCAAGAAATTAAAATACAGTATTGTGCATTAGTACATTATGTACATACTTGTACATCTGCTTGAAAAAGGCATTTAAACATTTGATAATCATAATCGCTACATTTACGCATTTGGCAGACGCTTTTATCCAAAGCGACATTATACATTACATTACAATATACTATATATTTTTTTTAATAAAAAACCTTCAGCTAAATAAACTACAGGAAAATTATCATTTTAGATTACCGTGGTGTAAAACCCCTCCTGTCCAACAGGTGGCAGCATTGCCAGGAAAATGTCACAGGTGCAGACACAAGGTCTGACAAGTGGGATGAGATGCCACACTGGGATTAAAAAGACAAAAAGACATAGCCTGAATGCCTCCCAGAGTCAGAGTTTATAACTGGGTGTGACACACACATACTTATACACGTAACACATACACAATTGTACACTCTGGCTAAGTAATACGTGTTTATGACAGAGTGTCTGTGACTCAGATTAATGGCCAAACTTCAATTACACACAATACACTTTAACAGAGTGCAGACAGGTACGAACACACAGATAGATGAGCAACTGATCACCAATGCATCTGTTATTTCATATTTTATATTCATGAAAATTCCACAAAATGAGTCGATTAGTCAGGAGCAGAACTCATTCTCAGGAAACAGGTAAACGACACAGGTACTTTTTAGAGTGCTTTTAGTGTAAGTGCATACATGTGTATGTTCCAGATCTGAGAAGAAGGGCATGTCAGGACTTGCTGGTTGACCCAGGTCAGAAATCTCAAGGAATGTGCGTGAATAAGTTTGTCTGTGCGTCTGCACATAGCAGATATGTCTTTTAAATCCATTAATGAGTTACCTCAAACTAACAGCACTACAAAGGTGATAAGGGATTTAACACGCAAATCTGATTCGTCTCAGAAATTTGTGAAGAGAAAATACCATTCTTAATCTTTCTCTTAGATTTTGTTGTTAATTATGTTTTTTAACATAATTATCTGTATGTCTTTACATACAGATCTATCTGTAGCTTATCCTACCAACATTGTCAATACCCGAGCGACAGGAATGTTCAAGAATAGCAATTCCTCTTAGATTCGTTTTGCATCTGATTAACTGATCATGGATACTAATCTGACCCTAAAATGATATGGCTGCAGTGTGTCAGACAAAAACACACCATGCACGAAAGATTCAATCCATCATTTAAAACACTCTCTCCCGTTGTATATTGGCAGCATAAACTGATGTAATGTGATTCTTCATATTTGATATTTGGTCAGAGTATATGTTTATTTAAAACCGAACATACATGAGGACTCATGTGGTTAGTGCCTGGTCAAGGGACTAAATGAACTTGTGGTTACAGAGAGAGAGCAAATTAGGAAAAACCCAGAGTAAGTGACAAGCAACTGCAGAAAACAGCTGCTGTTTGGCACACACAAGGACCTTTATATTAGCGAGGACCTCTCTTAGACGTAATGGTTTTGATAATGATATTTATCTAACCCTCACACAAACGTGTTGATGTTCTTACATGTAAAACAAATTGGGAATACTGTATATAGTTAAAACCACTTAAAGATTTTTTTTGTTCGTGAGATATGGCATCATATTTTACTATATTTCTGAACATTTAAACCTGTACACACAAAGATAAACGAGTAAACAGTTGGATGTTTGTGTACACAAAGGAACAAAGAGAGAGACAAACAGAGAGAAACAGAGAGATAGACCTCTATTTATGTCAACCTTTGACCCTTCACAGACAAGTAGCAAAACCCTAAAAATAATAGACAGTAGGGACAGACAGATAATTACACCTTTACTGATTACTACTGTACCAATCTAAAGTGTGTGTGTGTGTGTGTGAGAGAGAGAGAGAGAGACCCCAGCAATGTGTAGCCGACTCAAACATAATAACAGTGTCCCAACCTGGGTGACTAAGCTTGTCAGCAGCTTTTTGTTCTCACTTTTGAAGAGTTAATATTAAGTATATATTATAATTTTGGGATTCGAGTACTCGTAGACTTCCAGCCTATAATGACAAATGTTAGCATAATGCTTTATCACCGAATTTTGGTAACACTGTAGCAGCGTTTCTTTCACATCTAAAAAATATCCAGAGCAGCTTAAGGGTTATTTGTTGACTTTATTGGAAACCTCCAGCCCTATATCGTTCCTTAAATATAAACATGGCCCTTTTTTCCTAGCGGAAAGACTTATTGTGCCCCTCTCCACATCTGTTGCATTTATGCTTCACACTGATAGCTGCAACCATCGTACCATAAGAAATTCGAAAGAATGCTTGGAATTACTTGCCAGGTTATGGATGGTTGTTAAACATGAGATGAAAAGAGCAAACTGCAAAAAGCCTGACTGATTTATTCACTTAAATAGACACTAACGCAGTCGTTGACTTAAAGTGATGCCACAGGACAACTGCCACCTAAAACGTTGCAGGTCTACTTTATCCCAGTATTATTTATTTAAACAGCGTTAACTAACATTACATCTGGAATGCAGCTGGGGCCCAAATGCAAACAAGTCAGACGGTCTGAAAAAGAAGCTCTCCATCACTTTGAATGGATTTGTGATTTGTAAGAATGCATAGCAGGTTAAAAGAATCCAGGTGTTTGCTTGCAACCGATGGGTCCTCCGAAACAGTCAGACACGTGCTAGTTTGTACATCCCATTGATTCTCTAACATTTTCTGCGTTTTTTAAATACCCACAATACAATTGTTTAATTGATTAGATACATTATATTGAATCGCAATAGGGAGCCAAAGAGATTAAATGTTTTTGTAGGCCAACCCGGAAGTTACCGGCACACAGGTCCCCTCGATCAAATGCCTATGCATTTTCCCATAGACTTTTGAAAAAATAAGCTCTGTGTTTAACTAACGGTTATGACTAGGGATGCACAGTGAATTATCAGCCATTTCGATTTATTTTAGCCGATAAATCCTAAATCATTTCCTCTGGTTAAACTTCTTCAGCTGCACACTGCTCACAGTTAAAACACAGTACAGTACTATCTTTCTGTCATGACCATTCACTGACTGCTATCATCGGTGCCATAAAGGGGTGGAAGGTTAGGACGATTCTATGGGCCCAGGCTGATGTAGAGCCCAGAAGAGCAGACCCCCTTTTTACTTTCCTATTTGAAGGGGGCCCAGAAATTTTGGTTTCCATAGGGCCCAGAATTTCTGGCGGCACAAATAATATTTTGATACTATATATCCGCCAATATATTGGTTATTGGCTTCCAATGTTAAAGAATGAGCGGTTATCATTATTAGCCAAATTTTACATATTGGTGCATCCCTACTTAAGACACTTACACGTTATGTCGATCAAGATAAACAAGCTGACACCACATTTGTTACTTGTGAAGCTTAAATACAATCGGCAGAAGTAAAAAGCTAGCAAATGCTATGAACAGACTACACTTAAGGTCGCTCTTAATCAACGTCACTACCACCAAGCCTCCGCTGCCAAGTCGCTTTGGATAAAAGCGTCTGCCAAATGCCTAAATGTAAATGTCATAAGCCGATCGGTCTGTGTTAGTTCATCTCAATGAGACCGTTTGGCGGCGTAGAAAGTTGTTTTTTAAGGCGGTGTACATTTTCGTTTACTTTTACGCGGTCTGTTATAGGCACTCTTTGAAAAATAATCATACATATTAAATATGTAAATATTATAACACATCTAAAAATAAATGTTAATTTTCCAAAAAGTGTGTGTGGCATTGACATTTCTAAAACAGGGGTTGACTTCTATGTCCCTGATGGTTAAGAATTCACATTTAAGCCTTGTAGCCCAAGAAACGTCTCTAATACCATTGCAAATAAATCTCCGCTGTCCTCAGGTTGATCTGTCCTGAAAATAGTGGTAGGTATGTGGTATGAGGAATCACAGCATTCTTTAAAAACATCAAGTTCATATTTAACAAAAGTTGCCTGACAAAAATTCCTGAAAGTCAACATTTGTGGCAGGTTTGAGAGACATTCTGCTTTTCGACTCATTGCCAAAAACTGAATTAGTTTGACAGGCTAATTTTTGATCTGGCTTCTGAGAACATGAACAAATCTGACAAAAACGTAATTACAATAACCTCAAGACAATAAACATGAATTTTTGTATGAACATGAACATTTGTCTTTGTGTTGGCTGTAAATCATGTGGTGACACGGTAGTTTTATAGTTCAGAGTTCAGTAGGCTACCTCTGAGGTGGGAAGGGCCCTACAAAAACATCTATCTACATCTGAGAATATCATCACATTTCAATAAATCCTTTAGCCACCTAATATCATTAGCCGGGCACTAAGATCATAAGAATGTCAATTTCTGTCAGGACCACTGTCATCAAATATTAAACAATAGCATAGACCGATATTTAAGGTTGGCAGAATGAAACCGTTCGGGGTCTTCGCCCGTCCATGCAGCCTTGCATGGACATAGCGGGAGCGCAGCAATACATGTCCCCCCACCTGGGGAACCAGAACAGCTCCTGATGCATAACAAGATTAAATTTAAATGATCCGACAGATACGTGTGGATAAGGAGATGGGGGTGGGTTTTGATTGCAGCACGATTAAACAGCTGATAAGGAGCAAAGAAATGCACCTTAAATAGGATGCAGTCTAGTGTGTGTTTGACTATTGGCACCTGATGTGATCGGCCAGAACAAACGCTGTATGCTTAATATTATTAATCACAATGATTCTGCAGCAGTTTGTGACATTGGTGAATTTAAAACTCACCATGGCTCTTTGAACTGATCTGTATCCTCTTGAGACTCAATCTCAGGTGACGCATGTCTGTGTGTGTGTTTATCTGTGTGTGCTTCATGGTTTATTTTAGGACTGGCTCCATTACCAAGGCTGGGAAAAGTCTGTTTCTCATTGAGAGAGACAGCAGTCTGACACACCCATTAACACACACACACACACACACACACAATCCCAGGCTACACCTAACAGCCTAGGGCCAGTTCTCAGACACTGTCAGTGCTGGTTATGACAGACCCTAATGATGAAATGACTGACCTGAGACTCAATAAATCAATAAACCACGACAATGCTCTCATCCAAGACACACAATCACACGCAAAGTACACACTTCCATGATTGTTGGGCAAAACACTTTGGGGTAAATGACGGCGTCATTGCGTGAATGTTAGGAGGAGTATGTGAAATGATGTTTGACTGTATGTTTGTACATAGAGGGTCCTGTGGTGCAAGCAGTAAAGCAAGGGGCAATTGGATCATGAATTTGATATTCAGGTAATGTAATTATGTAAAAATCTTAAATCTATTGCTGTCAATTGTTAATTGAACTTTGCAATATCATCCACTTTAATGACCTTTACTGGACATAATGTGCAGATCAGTCAAATCTTTGGCAATCTGTATAATTGAAAAACTTGATGTGTTAAAAATGTACTACCTAAGTTCACAAGAGGATGATTTGGCTTGAAATGAAATAAAAAGTTAAATTGGTCTCTTTACATCTTAAGCAATACTAGACATTTACAGACACACACTGATATGCCAACAACAATTTTGGGAGTTTTTTTAGAACCCTAAGCATTGGAGCTGACTTTCCACGTCATCATTTTCATGTTTAAACAACAGTTTTACACTGACAGCCTGCTTCTTGACATAAAGCGTTCCTCCCACTCATTTATCAAAGCGTTTTTGGTTAAAACTGATGGGATAGTCTACAAACAGATATGCGATAACACATCATCAATCAAACCGATTGGCAAAATATTCAACCATGAAATTTTCGCAGTGATGAGTAAAAGCGTATTTATGTGTTGCACTCGTGAGGAAAGTTTTGGCTGTCAATAGAAATTGAACGATTTTAAATCATCAAATTGTGATTCACATCAAAAATAACTGTCAACAGATGTATGTGAGGAATATGTTAAAGTGTAAAAGGAACTACCATTAACTGTTTTTATAAGCGAACGTATAAGTCACCTTCATTTTACTGACTTACTGAGGTTAGTAAGTTTTCTTTGAGGGCACACACTCACAAATACACACACACACACACAAAGACACATGTTCAGTATTCAGAAGTTAAGCAGCTGAGGAATGACTGGACTCATCTGAAGAGAACAGCTGCAACCTCTATTGCCCGAGATAACACGCAGATGCACACATTGACTACTTGATAACAATCAAAAGAAACCGAGCCTGGCTAAACTAGTCTCTCCAATATTTTGATTTTAGACTGCGAAACCATGTCTATGTACCATATGGTTTGTTTTTAATGCGACCAAACTCCAGGACCCATTCAACAAATTGTTTTTTTAAGAAAATGAATATAGGACTTGTTAACTGACGTCACGCCGTATTGAATGTTGTGCCATCTTGGGAGGATAGCTGCTAGTGCGTTCAATGCAGTGTTTTGATTTTCTTGTTTGATCAGGAAATATCTGTCTTGCTGCGTAAAAACAATGCATTAGCATTACGCAGAGTCGTTCAGGAAAAGCCCATGGTAATTTCACTTTCGATTTCACCATATATCAAGCAAAACAAGTTATGGTACATAACAAGTATTGTCCTCCCAAGATGGCGGCGCCACAGCAACATGCAACAAAGGGCATGACGTCAGCTTCACATTCTCTATACAAAAAATTTCAACACATTGTTTATTTAAAACAATTGTTATACAATAAAATAATATTATATTTTCATATAAACAAATAAAATAAAATATAAATAGTTATATTATTAGACACTAGCCAAACACATACCCAAAGTTAACTGGGGTTCAGGTGCGCACGCGTCCGATGAAACGTCTATAATATAACATAGTATTGTCAAGCTAATGGAACATGCAGGACAAACTTCTTTCCATCTTCAAATATGATATAAAAATATGAATCTGAATTATTTGTGCGTTTGTCCTTGGCTGATTTTTGAAGGCTCTTGAAACCACGAGATTGCTTGTTTAACTCCCATTTTATCATTAGGACAGCGAATATGCAAAATGACAATATTGCAATCAGAGGTGAGCATACAAAATGCAAAAAAATGCCTGAAATAATAATGTCCAAAAATTTTTTATTTAATAAAATCAGAACTGAGTGCCCTTAGGTAAATACTGAAAATTTTATCTCATTATCACTCCAGGATTCCAATAGTTTGTAAGAGATTGCAATAGCCGTTGACTATTATTCCATTAACTACATAACAATGACAAAAAACATTGTTATGAATCCGTGGACTGAATCCACCTTGCACTTCTGTGATGGACCACTGTGCGCCGACACCTGGAGCACTCTGTGGTTTTTCGTCATCGAACAGTGAATATACTCGGCTACACTTACATGCAGTCAGGAAGACAAAGGAGCGACGGATAAGGATGTTAACATTTGTTGTAACGTAATACTTGTATTTGTGAAAGCACACACACACACACGTGGTTTGTTTATGTAAAGGAGCAATGATTCATTGATAGGTTGGTGGTGGCAGCTGGTCGTATGATGATGGACAGCTGCAGAAGAACAGCTGACCGGTCGCTCAGACACATGCATGTGCACAGATCACAGAGCTTTACTGTGTTCGGTTTACAAAAGCAATAAACATCTTATTATGTCTATACAACTGCAGTCTTATTGTTTCTCTAGGTCAATTGGAAAAGCAACAATGCCAAGATCATGTTATGCTCAAAAGTTTTTTTTTTGATAGTCTGTGAGATGCATAACTGTAAACAAATCAAATATTATCAGAAATGAAAAAGCCTGTTGTCATAATTTTTTGTTACTAAAAAGGCACTCTTGTTTGATTTAAAACGCATTACAGGAAAAGGTTAAGTTAAGGAGCTTGCTCAAAATTATGATTGTGATAGTTCATAACTTAAAGAAAAAGAGGAAAGTATGTTAAACTATCTGTTATGAGAGGAGATTCAATACAGATCTGATGAACGATCATTTCCCCCTCTATCCAGAACTTAATCCATCACATTTGTGGCAACTGTGTAAACCTCCATCTGGAAATGACATTTAATGGGAATGACTTGCATTCGATACCCTGTTGTTACTATCGAGATAAGTGAGAAGAACCAGGTGGAGATTATTTACTGCAATGTTTTCTCAGTTCTGCTCCTAGAAGACGTCTACTATTGTGTCTTCGTCTTCCACCAGATTATTCAGTAGTTCATTATACGATCATTAGAAGTTCTGTGAGTGGTCTTACTTACATTTTTATTTACAAACAAGTGCTCAGTGATGTCACTTCTGGGATATTTGGTCACCCCATGCTAAAATGATCAAAACTGGCTGAGATTTTGCTGTGTTTCCTCTTATAAAGGATGTGATTCTATTCAAAATGTAATAAAAAAGTTTAACACAATACCACAAAAATGGAAAGAATTGGACTTCTGTGTCAGGAATAATGCATGTCTTTTCTTGTTTTTAGATCAAATAGAAATTTCACAAGCTGCTACTTCTTAGTAGGAGATTATTTCAGGGTGTGGTGTGTGTGCAAAATGCGATGTGCCTGCGATGTGCTGTGCCGCTACATGAACACGTAGAAAAAACACTAACTTTCAAATGTTCTTCCGAACTACACAGATTGAGTTTTGAGTTTTATGTGTGTTTGGTTTTCTTTCTACAAGTCAAGATCTATGTGTAAGCACTTTCTAACTAAACTTGTTTAGCTTCACAGTTAAAATCACATGAAATGATTTGACCTCTACCATAATAAAGAGCTTTTTGATTCACACAGACAGATCGGAACATGCCCAAGAATGCAAAGCAAGAATTTAATGATTAATCGGGAGTAATAAGACCATCACTGTCCATTGAAGTTCTCGGAAAATCATGCCTGAAATATTAAACTATTCATGCTAAATGTGGCAAATGGTGATTTTAAAGGTGCTGGTGATTTTGCAGGGATGCTATTTAACAGTTCTGTACTATTTCATTATCTGTTTTGAAAATGACAGTATTTGAGGAGGAGAGGAGTTTCGTTTGGCAGCTGTTGTAGTGTTTTGCCAGCACTTGCTGAATGAAGTTCAGTTAAGTTGAGGATCTCGCCGTGTTTAATGCCAGCATGGAGTCTTAAAACCCGCAGAGGGTCTTAAGCAGCTGTTTCCACAAACAATTAAGGTATTGAGACGATTGAAAAACAGGCTTTGACTCCTCTTTGTATGTGTGTCTTCTTTTAGAAATCTAAGACGAATAAAGCAAAGAGAGTTTTCGATAAATTGTATTTATAATTTCAAACTTGAAGTATGCTATTTCTTGAAATTATTAATAAATGGATTGGCAAACATAATGATTGTTTTTTAATACTTCCCATCATTTAACCAAAAGACATACAATCCAAACACACGCCATTGATTTGTTTGGATGCTCAAAAACCGTACACATGCTGATGAAAGTACTTTAACATGAGTTTTTAGTATGTTGTTTCTCTCTCACACCCTCTTTTTTTAATAGGAATATGAGGAACACCTCAGGTTTCATGTGCTAAACTCTGAGGTGCCAGATGCCTGTTGGCAGCTTCCTATTTTGGCAGAAATCATGTTCACGAAATTATTTTTCTTTCTGTCTGTGCATGCAGTTTGGATTCTTAACCTGATCTTAACGCTGACTCAGCTATAATCTTACAGTTTAAATTACAACAGGGGAAAACATCCAATGTGTCAACAAATCGATGCTCGGTTTTATATGTTTGTTGCATGTACACAAACCCATTACTGTTGACATCAGGAGTCCAAAATGTTCAGTCGCTAAAAGCTTTCCAGAACCTTCTCTCCTCAAAGGTCCAAAAGTCTTCATCTTATTAAAAACAAAGTAAAGATTTATATACATATATGTTATGTTTTGCTTCAGCATACTAGTATAGATTTCCAAACATTCTTTATCACTATCTGTAATAATCAAGCCAGATTTTTTAAGTGGAGACTAAAGGAAAAAGTATAATAAAACAACTTTGAAAAAAGCTTACGTTTATTTTCATTGAAAAGCATTGCTGTCTTTTATTATGGTGTTGGTTGTGATGGTAAAATCATTGTTACCCACTGCATCTAGAGGCTTGTTCTCAGAAATTATGTAAAGCAATAGAACGAAACAGAACTTAAGACCATTTTCATTGTCCAGTGTATAAATGCATTAACTATTGAAAACAGAGACTTTGGAAATGAGAAACACATTTGTCAGGTGTTCTCATGAAGGATTGTGGATAGACTGAAAAAAGGTCAAAAAGTGATAGTAGGTTTAAGGCAAGTTTTAAAACAATTTCTCATTTCATCTCTTAAATGTTAATAGTTGCCTGAATCAAGGCCATTATACATGAAGATATTTGTTGTTCCACAACTCTAAGCTAAACTCTGTCACCTAAAACCTCTTTGTGCCCTCATCCTCCTGAGAGATCCGATAATCCTGGGTGAATGGTTCTGAAAAGAGACAGAGGAATTTTTATGTGGGTGTGTCTTTTCTTCTTGAGAAATTAAAGACTGAGGATGAGTTAGAGCAGGTTAATCTTCAAGAAAGAGATGATACACATCGTTACTCTGACAGAGTCAAAACAAAACTCTTGTTATCGCCATCTCTTTTCTCTGTTTTTAGCCTCTTTGACTTGGACTCTGGCTGCTAAAGGTCCTGTGGATTTCATGCATGACATAAGCAGGTGACAGACGAGCCAGGATTTTGGTTTGGGTTTTGGTTTAAATGCAAAGCTCAAACAAAGACAGATGCATAATAAATGCCACTATATATGTGAAATGAAACACTGAACTTTATAGATACAAAAATCTTTAATAAATACTTGGATTGTTGGGGGAAAATCAGGTCCAGGTACAACAAATGAAAAGTAAGATTCAGTATCACCATCAGTGCATGTAAAACTAATCGCAGACAGTAATGCGAAGGACTTTCTGTATGTGTGTTTTTTGTTCTTTATATGCACGTGGAGTGTTAACAATTCCTTTTATTGTACTAATAACATATTTGGAAATAACTGCATTAAATAAGGAGTGCCATCAATCTTGCCATCACATTTTGCATTTTCAATATTCCTGTGACAAAATAATGACAAAAAAGAACAATTGAAATTGTTCCCTTCATTCAGCCTTAGCAACATGCACTGACATTATTCTCCAGATCTTCCAAAACCTTTGAAACAAATGCATTCAACTGAACACATAACTCACACAAATAAAATAAAAAAATATAACCTGCCATCTAAAAAAAAAGGGGGTTTCCACTTTAAGTTTAGCTTTATTGGTTCTATAGTGTTCTTTCTAAAAATGGCATTATAGTAATAAAGTACCATTTTATATATAAATGCACAATATAGCCTGATATTCAACGCAATACTTGCTGGTTAGTTTGCAATTATGTGCAAATATTTTGGGGTCACTTACATTTAGAGCTTCTGGTCCATTTCTGGTTCTGGTTCAGTTTAAGCAGAACCAGAATAATACAAGACAATAATGTCACACATAAAGAATAAAAATCTTCCAAAGTATTCCAACATCGGGCCTAAAAACCAGACAGTCTGGGACACTAAAATAAACACATGTCATGACTGACATTGGCTTGAATATGCAGGTGTTGGACTTTTCCAATGAGATAAAGCGCCACTCAGACATGCATAATATTTAGAGAATAAAGTCTTTTCCAGTGTCTCTCCTATGATGCTAAGATTCAGAAGTTTTTTATCCTGAAACACATTTTTTTCTTTCTTTCAGCATGGTCAATGTCTCCTCCCTAGTCAACATTCAATAGGAAAGTCACAGATAAACATTTATAAGATGACGACAGAGCGTCTTACATGTATGTTTAGAATATCTCTTATAAAGAGTCCCCACAGGCTGCGGCCCTTTCACATACCTATATATAACCATATATATATATAACTTTTCTGTCAGACATAAATAAAAGGAATGACACAGAAAAAAGAGAGAAGGAGTCTGGGAGAGTCAAAAAAGAGAAAAAAATTAAGAATGACAGATGAAAAAGGTGTCACATAACTTACTAAACTCAAATATACACAGCTATGTCTTTATATTTACATATATACATACTCATAACTGTTTTGCATTATAATGAATTGTCACTCTCCGTGATTCAAGATATAAAATAGTTTTCCCAATTGGATTAACAAAAATCCCCAATCTGGGTTTCTCCCAAACAAACTTTGATAGTCTATAAAACATCAGAATAGAAACTTTTTATATGCCTATCAAAAAAGCTCATACTCCTCGACTGAATGATCATTTCAGTCAAAATACTCTTTTACTGTTTCAGTATTCGAGTACCAATTTCCACCAAAAAAAAAACTTTTTTGAAGTAAACCTTATCTCTCAACATTTGGAAGTGTGTACAGAATTTTCTAGCAAAAATAATAAAGAACCAACATATTTGTTAAGGATAAGCAAAAAATATGTGAAAAATATGAAAATAAAATGCCTATGCCAGGTTTAAGAGCTATTCTAAAGGTCCGATGAGGCACTTCTGGAATTTACTTCTGGAAGAGATGATCGCTCCTAAAACTTGACTTGGGGCATGTCTGGACACAATAAAAAATATTCAAAGCTGCCTATCGTTGATTCCTCCTTAGGGTCAAAAGTCTCGCCACAGTTCACAGACATAATCTCAAAGTTCAGCCGCGTGTAAAGTCCGTCCTTTGGAGCAGAAGTGAGTGCAAGTGTAAACAAAAGAAAAGGATTTTGAAATCGTTCTCCAAATGTCTGATTTGCATTTTACGCACGTAAATTCCTGTTTCGTTAGACGACGCAATGACACAAAGAATCAAAAACACCAACTGCTTTTTGATCATACAAAAAAATTTGTAGAAAGTTCCAGTTTGTTCATACATTATGATCTTTCATGTGCTCGTTCACATTGTTCTTACAGCGGTTGTCTTTTCTAATATACTGTGTCCTGTGTGGCTGGGATTGGGCTACTGGTGGAATAGTGTACACTACATCTCCTTTGCTGTACGCCAGAGAAGAGCCTTTATGCATAACCAGCCCTGCTTCTGTTTCTTCATCCCCTTCTCCCTCCTCATCCTCATGCTCAGCTCCGTCTCCGACCCGATCCAGAGGGTAAATCAGGTTTTTGTTTTCTCTCTCTGTGTTGTCTTTGTGCAGTGTGCAGACATTCAGAAGTGTCCCACGCTGGTTATTGATGCTCTCCTCCATGGGAAGGTCATCTCTTTGTCTCGCTTTCCGCCGTCTCCAGAACCACCACATGCAAACGACGAAACAGGAGATCCACAACATCACAAACAGCACGCACAGAACCGGCACCAGGTAACCTGAAGAGACACATAAACGTGTGAAACGAAGAGATGGAAAGAATGATGAAACTGAGATTTAAATATTCCACTTACCGGCTGGAGGATGAGGACCCTGAGGGTCCACCCTGACCTCTCTTACAGCCAACAGTAGCGTGCTGTTGTGACGTTTAGACAGAACGTCTATGATTGATCGGACCACGTCCTGTATCTCGGCACGTCCCTCAATGAAAGTGCTTTGCTCATATGACTGAAGAAAACGAGAGGAATGCACAAGAAATAAACTTAAATGGCACATCTGGACACCAAATAATTGTTTATTAGAAAAAGTTGTATTAAAGAAAAAAAAACTAGATAAATATAAAATCAAATAACTTTCAATAATTATTGATCATTTTCTTAATATATTATCACTTTTAATTTTATACTCATTGTTTCATTTTAAATGTCATTTTTTTACATTAAATTCATTTTTTATTATTCATAAATGATAGCTCATTTGTTTATATTACCTGTTTATTCACACTGTTGTTAGTTAACATTTTCATGGCAGTCAACACACAGAAATATATTACGTATTGGACTAATGCAAGAGGACAAAAGAGATTTTAGAAAGAAAGGAATATAAAGAATAGATAGAGAATTACCAGATCAGAAATAAGATATGTTGGACCTGACTGGGCAAGTAATTCACCTTTCACTTACATTTCATGAGCAGCCGCATGTAATTTTTCTGTGGTAATACTCGGGGTATAACCCCACTGCATTCCATGAGGGACGTCCCAATGCTAAGCTTATAACATCAGCACAATGCGAAGTCTTACAAGAGCTCACACCATAAAAAGTTACCACTCCTTTTCCGGAAAACTCTCAATGTTACAACATACAGTAAATCTTACCAGTGTTACAACATCACAGAAAGAGAGATTCAAGCCATTAAGGGCTTAAAGGATAGGACAAGAACTTTCCGGGAGAAATCTGGATTTCTATAGAAGTGGTGTCATAATGGGTCTATGAGAGAGAGTAAGAGAGAGAGAGTCAGAGAGAGAGAGAGAGAGGAAGACAAAGAGATAGGAAGAGAGAGTGAGAGAGAGAGAGAGAGAGAGAGAGAGAGACAGAGGGAGAGATGACAGGTGAGGTGTTAAAGGTAAGTCTGGAAAAGGGGTGTGATAGAATCAGGAAGAAATGAAAATAAATAGAGAGAGAAAAAGGTCACGAAAGATTCAAAGTGCCCTCCTGTAAAACTCTACTACAGTAAATTACAATGATTTTTGAAGGAGTGCAAACTGCAAGAAAATCTGAAATGTTTTGAAGGCAAGAACAAAATAACCATCTGAAAGGAAAAACAGATGTGACCATTTCAGAAAAAAAGAGAGCTCATAGTGGAGAAGTCTATATTTTGGTAGACTACACACTTTTATTTATTTCCTTATATAGGAATATTAACACGATATGTCAATTATATTTACATGATAAGCACACATTAAAGCTTTTTGTTTTTTTAAGTTGTATCTACAACTTGTTATTCAAGCAGAAAATGATTGTTTACAACAGATATGATATTTCATAAACAGTTATCAAATAAAGAAAGTGAGCTCACCATTGCAACCTCCACTGCATTTTGGCTGGAAGGTGATTGGTCACAAAGAATAGAAAGGGTGTGGTCTTTGGCTAGGACTCGCGTGATTGGCAGATGCGTTATCTCTGCGCAGACACCTTCAGGAGTTGTCCCCTGTTAAACAAACACAGAACGTTTGAGTTTCTGTTGAAATTGTTATCTTGAGATTAAATGCAACAAAAGCCACTTAAAAGAACTTTACGAACCAAACATTTTTTTTTAAAATGGAAACTGTGATTAACTCTCACCTGCGGAACACTATCATAGTCAAATACAAGCGTGACACGAGCACAGTTTTCATCTAGGTAGGTGTTGTTGGGTAAGCACTGAGTGCTGATTGGTTGCTGACGTTCGGGGGGGGAGCATATCCCCAGCTGATGGCAAGGTGGATGAAGACAAGACAGGAAACGATGCTCCACACACCTCTGCCCTTCTGGACACATGGGAAGCTGTGGCTGACCAAAGCCTGAATGCAACAGGCAGGGCTGACGACCACAACGCACCTGAAAAAGGGGGCGTGTCCACACACTGTTAGTCATGTAGTGCATTTGGCCTAACAGCACAGTTTTAAGTCAATTAGAAAAACTCACTTTAGTGCACATGATGTTTTCATCCATACATTGACAACTGTTGCACCCGTCCTCCCATCGGTCACCATGACGGACCTGCAACCCAGAGTGATCGCATGCCTTCCCAACACCAATCACTGCTGATGAGGAAACAGCCAATTTAGACTTTTTATTTCCAACAAGATAAGGTTTGCTAACCAACATCAATCCAGCTGTGTTTTTCATAATGAGGGACGGGGTCTATCTAGAAACTCACACTCTTGGCAGCGTGATCCAGCACGTTCCACTGGGCACAGACAGCGATATCCATTAATCTCATCGGTGCATGTGGCTCCATACAAACAAGGATTGGACTGACACTCATCTACATCTGAGATTGAGTGATAAGTGAGGGAATGAAGAATAAGAGAGTTAAAAGTGTTCACAGTTACTACTGTAATATTGCTTACGCGCACATTTATTTACTCACTGATGCGACAGTCAGGCCCAGCAAATCCAGGAGCACATTCACAGCGGAACCAGTTCGCCCCGTCCACGCACATTCCTCCATTATAACTACAGGGAGACGCGCAACATGTGTGACATTTTATTAATACACACTTGATCATTATTTACAGGCAGAAAAAAAGATCAAGATTAAGCTCAGGCGAGGAGGGATAACCCTTTGTTTTTTTTCTGTATTATCTGTTTATCTGTTGCATCTCTTACCAGGGATGAGGGTTGCAGTCATCAACATCTGAAAAGAGAAAGAAAACAGATGTCGTGAATGTAGAACCAGAGGAGAAATCAGAAGCAGACCTGTCAGGGCAAATCACGGCCTGAAGCTCAATCACATGCTTACAGGAAATCACAGTTCAAATTGAATGCAAATACATTATTTTATTTTTTTAAACCACACAGTGTGAGTTAACATAGAAGCGGATGTGGTCTTACTCTGAGCACAGGTGGGCCCTTCCCACCCATCTTTACAACTGCAGGTGAAGCCACTGCCCCCTCCAACACAGGTTCCACCATTCAGACATGGCCCGGATTCACATGAACTGTTCATTGCTGGACAGAGATGGAGAGAAAGAACATTTACACTTATCCAAAGCAACACACAGTGCATTCAAAGTATACACCTTATAAGCATCTGGGCTCTCAGGAGATCAAACCGAGCACTTTACACTGCTAATGCAATGCTCGATAAACCAAAGCACCTTCATCTCACCTGTGTTACAGGTACTGCCACCCCATCCAGGAGGACACACACAGTGGAATGAGTCTCCATGATCATAGCAAGTCCCTCCATTAGCACATGTGCTAAAATCACATTGATTGTCACCTGTAATAAAAAAATATACTGATTTCTGTGCAAACAGCTGAATGAATTCACACAACTAAGAAAATCTGAGTTAAACCTAAAACAGTGACCCAGGGATTTATAGAATGACTTGAAAGTCTTAAATGCAATAACATCAACTGAATCAAAATTGTGCTGTAAAAAAATAAATAACAAGAAATAAAAATTCAAGTAAAACATAAAGACACACTTACGGGAATTACATGTCTTTCCCTTCCAGTTGTCTGTGCAGCGACAGTAGAAATCATTCAGCCGATCAATACATTGACCTCCGTTTAGACAAGGCTTATCGCTACACTCATCCACCTCTGAAGATAAAATACAAAAGACGAGTCTCAGTGCATGACTTCACATCTATATATCTTTTACAAAAACATGAAGGCTAAAATGAATCTTAAAGTTCCCCAATGGATACAAACGCATATAGTTTTCCAATCTAGCTGGATTGCTGTAATTTGATTCGCCGTAATTTAATCCACATGTATCCTGTTTCAAAGCGGATTCGCATGCATTTCCATAGTGTGCAAATGGTCTAGACCAGCCAAATTTAAACTCAAATAAACTAATGTCTGATCTAGTGTGAAAACGGCATACATAAGACAACACGAAGAAGGTATTTTACCAAGGTCACAGAGTGGCCCATCAAAGCCATCAGGACAGACACAGTGGAAAGAGTTGATCTCATCGATGCACGTTCCTCCATTGTGACAGGGAGATGATGAACAATCATTTATGTCTGAGAGAAAAAAAGCAACAGTTAGTTTCTAAACACAATCGCGTTTTTCTAAACAATGGCTGTATTGTGTACTTACTCTCATGACAGTACGTCCCTGTAAACCCAGGCTGGCATGCACAGGTGAAGTTGTCCTCTGATTGGCTAATGCAGCGGCCGTGAGCACCACAAACATTGAATGAGATGTGCCGTACCCCTTTCACTGTGTCGTTTGATGTCACGGCAATAGTACAGCTGTCGATCACTAATAATCAAATAACACAAAACAACATTTAATGAAAGACAAAACAAAATTTTAAAGCAGACATCAGAGAATCAATAATTTTGAAATAAAAGTTTCCTTTAAAATACACATATCAAAGCTTGACCATGATGGCATAATCATTTTAGAAACATCAATACAACATTTGATTAATAATCTAAACATATATTATTAAAAGTGAGTTTATCAAAGATTTAAAAGAAATAAATTAATGGGAAAGATTATTTAGACGACGCTATTATGTGTGTAAGTTTACAAATACATTTTTTAAATTGTCCTAATAATAATAACTAAAACTTTTTTGGTGTTAAAATAAAAATATGGGGCGACAATTTGGCCATTACTGGGCAATCTCTATGTTGGTTGTAATGGTCTTACTATGTGATTGTTGTACGCACACAATCCTTTGTTGTGTACATACGCTACAGATCTTGTGTTGATCTTACTTGCAGAGACGACTTGTGAGTTGAATTATTGTGAGATGTAAATGATTTGTTTACCTTCACAAGTGCTGGTCTTGCAGTGGTCTCGTAGCTGACCGCATGTTTTTCCCTCATATTCGTCTGCACAGGCGCAGTGAAAATCTCCCTTCAGATACTGACACTGAGCTTTATTCTGACACGGGTTTGGTTCGCACAGATCCAACGGCTTCTGATGAGAGTGTGATAAATTGAGAGCGCTTAAGTAAGGATGACTAATGTTTGTGTGCGTGCGTTTGTGCATGTACTGACCTCACAGTTGGTTCCTGTGTATCCGTATAGACATTCACACTCATAACCGATGGATAGAGAACGACACCGTCCGCCATTTTGACATGGGCACCCGTTCTGCTGAACTTCACAGTGTCTTCCTTTGAAGCCAGGCTGGCAAAGGCACGTGTAACTATGGTGATCATCCTAAAGCAGAGACATAAAGTTTGAAATGATTTGCATGCTGAAACAGAGCCAGCTTTTAAAAGCCACCTTCTTAGAAACATCCAAATCAACCACAATGATTGACATCCATAAAGACGTCAAATAAAACAAGTGTGTGCCCACCTGACAGGTTCCTCCATTCTGACACTGACCATAACAGCTGTTGACATCTATAAAATAATCACGAACAATATTAGCACAATTCCAGAACTTGTAAAAACAACTAAAAACTAGAAAAGAAGAGGTCAAAAGGCTGAACATGCCTATTTGTGCCAGGGCAGGTAAATAAAAGAACACATGCATGTTACTACAGGCAGAGAAAACTTGCTGTAAGGAAACATTAGAGCAACAAAGCGAAGCAGAATAAACACCAGATAAAAAATTCCCCTTGTTGAGAATTTCTTAAATATTAGTATCAGACGTGCTTGCCAGACACAACATCTTCACCGTGCTTTTTCATAAAGGTTTTCAGTTTGCATTATAACAATCTAATCAGATAAAACATTACATTGATACTAAGTTTTTATGCTTCATAGAAGCATCACTTTATGGGAACAGTTCACCCAAAAATAATGTCCTTATTTACTCCCCCTCACATTGTTTCAAATCTGTATGAATTTATTTTGAAGAATGCTCGTAACCAAACAGTTGTTGGCCACCATTGCATACCACAGTAGGAAAAAATGCTTTATACATTTATTTGTCCTGTTGAACACAAAAGAAGATATTTTGAAGAATGTAGGAAAGCAAACCGTTATGGGGCACGTTTGACAACCACTGTAATATTTCCTACAATAGTATTCAATGGTGGCCAAGAACTGTTGACAATCATTCTTCCAAATATCTTCCTCTTTGTTCATCAGAACAAATACATATATACAACAAGTGGAGGGCGAGTAAATGATAACAGAATGTTTGGGTGAACCGTCCCTTTAACAGCAATAAGGAAAAGTGCAAAAGTGTGATGCTCTGCAGAAAAAAAGATGAGGTAGATATAGACTTATGTTTATGTACTGACTGATATTACAGTTGGGTCCCGCCCAGCCCGGGTAGCAGTTGCAATGATATCCACCAATAAGATTTTTGCAAGCGTAAGCATTTACACAAGGTCTTCTCGTACACTCATTCACATCTGTGAGAGAGAGAAGTGGAGCATGAGAGCACAAGAGAGGATATGGAATTAAGCCCCGCCACCAAGCTCACGATCTGTCACGTTCAGGCAACTCTATTTCCCATGATGCACTGCGGCATATACAGCACATCCTCTGTCCTAGCAGCAACAGCTTTTTATGCTAAATGTGTGATACTCCTTAAATCTAAATTACAGCATCACTACCACTTACATTAATTAATTTAACATACGTTTTAATTCATAGCGATGGCCAGAACGTAAGCAAAAATATAAAAAGCCATCTAAATTCAATTTACATTTCTTAAAATTTTCATGTGTGGACAGTTGTGTGTTAAGCTTTAGCTGAAATCAGACTCCCTTCTGCACAGGTAACCCTGCCTGCCCCACGCCTGAGACCAGAGCCCTACCTGGAGAAACTCAACCCTCTTCCCATAACCGGACACCACAGCTACGGTTCCCAACAGTGATTGTTAACAAGTTATACAGCGTTTCCTCTCGCACCAGCCACCGTGGATGTTGAAGTAAAATACATCCACCACACTCCTCTTAAGAGTCTCTTACTCCACCCCATGATAGTCCCTCCAAAAGATAAATCTACCCCACGTCTTGGCAGTTGCCAGGCCTGTTTATATATTTAGCTTTCCTCAAATCACCTGGGTCAGGTTACAGATAATATTCAGCTATATTCCGCAACCACACAACCTCGGATCATCCATGCACAAATATACATACCCACAAAGTCAGGTGAAATAAACATACAAGCATAAACCAAAACAAAGGTATATTACTTACTCATGCTCTCAAAAAAACAGTGAACGATACCCACAAACACAAGCATACACTGTAACACAATGAACTGTGAGTAATTGGCGCTGTAAAATGCAAACACAACATTCAGTTGCAAACTGCATTAAATCAATTAGGGCATATGCACACTGGTGATGTTTGACCATCTAGACATGGTTTGGTCAGCTGTATGTAAACCCTGCACCTGAGTATGAGTACTGTGTTCCTCCAAGTCCAAAGAGTCTGAATTGAACAAATATAAACACACACACAAACACAAAGTCTCACCTATCTGACAGGTTTTGCCAGTCCATTGCGGGAGGCATAAACAATCAAAGCCATTCTCAAGATCAAAGCAAGTCCCCCCCTGAGCGCACGGGTTGGAGGCACACTCGTCTTTGTCTGCACAAAACACACGGAACAGTCATACGCAAAATGTAAATAAATATGCATCACATGTACTGTAAATTGAGTATCTGCTTTGGGAGTGAAATGCATGTGACCTCTGACCTTTAGCACAGGTGGGCCCATTCCAGCCTGGGGGACACTGGCACTCAAACCCTGATGCCAATTCATGACAGGTCCCGCCATTTGCACATGGGTTTGACATGCAGGCATGCTTGGCTGCAAACAATATAATGTTTTGTTCAATATGTAGTTAAAAAAAAAAAAACAAACCCTTTCTCTCAACAGGTAGTGGTCAGGCTTTTGTTGAAACCAGTAACTTTGTATTGGCACCTAATGTATTATGGCTCATGTATGAACTATCGCTTATTGCTCCTAAACTCTTTGTAAGTCGCTTTGGATAAAAGCGTCTGCTAAATGTAAATGTAAACTGCTTGCTGCTTAAATATTTTCTCACCATTTTTTTTATTCATACACTCTTTTTAAAATGCAAACTTTTCTAGATTTCTGAAAGAAAACCCCTCAAGATCGCTTACCGATTTGGCAGTTTTTCCCGGAGTAGCCCTCAGGGCATGTGCAGAAATACTCATCCGGCTCTGTATTCAAACACGTGCCTCCGTTCACACAGGGCTTGTGAGTGCCACAGTAATTCAAATCTATACAGAAAAAAAAAAAAAAACACATTCTAATGTATTAGAAGGTGAGATGTGTTTTAAATCATGAAACACAATTTTGTTTATATACTGTATATATATATATATATATATATATATATATATATATATATATATCAAGTGTAGGGATTTGTAGTTCACCAAACAAGCTTTGATGTTGGCTTGACAAAACAGCTGAAAGTTTATTATTAACTACATCATTAGGAACTTTTACTAACAGCAATATTTCTTATCTGGAGTGAAAGGCAGAAAACACTATAGCACTCCATTCAGAGCAGAAAAAAATGTGTGTGAATGTCATGAGTGAGAGTGAACAGAGCTGCATTCATATACTATCTAAAGAAAACATTCACGAGTAACGTTGAGGACTATCAGGTCAGAACACACAAAGAATCTTACAAGCGAAGTAGAAAGTGTGCATGTTTGTTTTTTGTAAGTGTGTGTTTATATATGTGTGTTTTAGCAGCCGTCACTGCATCTGTGTGTTTAAGTGCACGTGCTGCTGAACATTCCTTACCTTTGTCACATAGAAGTCCACCCCAGTTCTTCTCACAGGTGCATGTCCATGGCTTCACGCAGGTCCCGTGCACACAACCCGGGTACAGCAAACACTCATCGCACAGCGGACCCTGCCAGCCATATTTACACCTACAATACCAACAAAGTGTAAACAGAGAAATGTGTATGCAATTTATGCACCAGACACACTGGAAATCTAGACTGTATTCTAACAAGAGTACACCAATACGTAAGAACAACTATTAAACAACTCGGCTTTAACACCATGTCAAACCACATATTTACACATTTCATATGTACACTACACTGTTAAGACAGAGAGAGGGGAGTTTAGGTGTCGCGGAGTGTAATAGGTTTGTCTAGTACCAGACACAGGTCATGACCTCTGTCTATTTCCTAATCGTAACCGGCAATGAATTCCAGACAGACTAGCAGTCAAAGGTTATTTCCACCTTACATGCTTCATAATATGTTTGAGGTACAGCAGGCAAAAGAGACACGTTCAATGAGAAGTCAATGGCGAAGTTTAAAATAGCATACTAACATACCACCCTTTAGGGTCCTGCAGTATGTAGTATGTTTGCTGTGCACATATTCTGTCTGTATGGAATATTTCCAAAAGATATATACAGATAATGGTGCATTATATAGCAAAACACAGTGTGAACAATGTTGCAATCCCAAAATGCAATGCAGCTGACCTGACCTTCCACGTCCATAGCCCATTAATAGATAGGACTGACTTTAAATGAAACATGCAACATGATAAGATGTGACAATAATGTTGCATACTATATGATCCATTTTAACTACATGGTGCATTCTGTTTAACAAGATATTTTAATAAATAGTAGTCAGTTTATGGTGCATACTGCACAGGTATCAGTAAGAATTCGGATTAAGTAATCAATGGGGAGGCGGAGCTAATCTAATGATGACTCCTGCTTTAGATTTCTGCTTGTTTCATTCAAAATAGAAGCAGATTTTTATTCTAAACTAATTCACCTCCTGAGATTAAAGGTGCAGTTCACCCAAAAAAGAAAATTCTGTCATCATTTACTCACCTTCGAGTTGTTCCAAATCTGTATAAATTTGTTGATGAACACAGAGAAAGATATTTGGAAGAATGCTTACAACCAGACAGATTTTACCCCCTATTGACTACAGTAGTAGGAAAAAATACAATGGTAGTCAAAAGTGCCCCAGAACTGTTTGCTGTCCTACATTCTTCAAAATGTCTTCTTTTGTGTTTAACAGAACAAAAAATATACATAAATTAATTTTTCCTACTATGGGAGTCAAAGGGGGGCAAGATGTGTTTGTTTATAAGCACTCTTCCAAATATCTTTCTCGGTGTTCATCAGAACACAGAAATTAATAAAGACTCAAGGGTGAGAAAATGATGTGAGAATTTTCTTTTTGGGGTGAATTATCCCTTAAATTTGAAATAGAGAGAGAGAGAGATGACTTACACACATTCTCCTGGTCTGTCACATTTTCCGTGCTCACTGCAGCCTTGTTTACACACAGCTGAAAGACATGAAATGTAAATTAATTGTATTTTTTTTTTATTTCTCCCACTCGATTTCGCTAAGGAGCTGATGAGCAATAAACACAAACACATGACAAAACTGATAGGATGTGCACACATATAGTGATTTCATCAATGGAGGTTGCTGTATTGTTGTTTGTAGTGGATGACGAATACAGTATAACTGCATTAAATCTCATTTTCAAACTAAGTGAATTCAAACTAAGTAAAAATCTTGATCGTTTTTTTTAATTATATCCCTAAATTCAAAACCCTCTCTCACAAACTGAGATGAAGTTTACTTCTACTGTTCACCACACTCGTATACACTCAGACACACACACCTGTCCTGCAGACTGGCCCGATCCAGCCCTCCATGCACTGTTGATTGCCGAATTGATCACATTGGTAATGGCCAAAGTAATCATCACGGGGGCGACACTGTTTGTTGCACTTGTTTCCGTAGTAATGTTGGTCGCAGCGCACGCATACGCTGTACTGGAAGCTGGCAGTTCGACCCTTGTGCTGAATGAGCTGTCGTTCCTCTCCGGGATTCATTTCCCCACGGGACATACTTCGCTCAATCAACAGTTCATCACCTGAGACGGCAAAGACAGAAATATTGGTTTGTGCACACACACTCGTGAATATACACACACGTTTATGAACAGGTCGATAAGAAGCGTGCTTATTTTCCTATTTCGGTGGAACACGCTCTTTCTCAGACTGTTTGGGAGCCAGTGAGGAAATAATACAATCAGGAACATACCAGGAAGTACCCCTACCTCCCCCGAAAAACACAAACACGCCCAAGTTCCCTCTTGAGAAGAGAAACACAGTGACCTTTCTAACAACTTCAGTCACAATGTAGGGGAAAGTCTGTATGTGGGCGTGTGTGTGGGAAAAAGCCAAATGGTGTCCGACTTAAAGAGAGAGAAAGAACAACATCAACAATGATTAATCGACGATTAAAATCTAATCTTAGATGTTCATAGGGGCGGTGTGGTTGGTAGCTTGTGACTCTCACGTTCCATTGCATAAATTTTGATTCATGAATTAATTTGGTTACATCACCATTAGAGTGATGTCCAAATCACAACACAATTAAGAATCCCACAAGAAATGAGAAAACATCCTCAAATTTGAGGATGTTTCAAAGAAACTCATGACCCCAAACCAAGGTGACATAAATCACCCTCACAAATCCTTCCCCACAGCCCAACTCACCCTACTCACACCAACTCAGTCCACTTGCTCTCTTCCTTAAATGGACACCTGATTCCAGAAGTGGAACAAAAGCTTTGACATACTGTCCTACTTTCTGACTAAAAAAGGAATTCAACACACTCTTTCATGTCGAATGTGCCACTCCCCACTCCCCATTTTTGCTGTCCTCACGTTCTTTAACATGTCGTCGCTTCCTTTCTCTCTCTCCCCACTTGAAACATAAAAAAACTAGTACTCATCTCCCAATTCATTTCCAGCAATTAGTTATAAAAATACACACCAATCACGCACCATCTATATAAGCTGAAGGAGATACTTAGAGACTGTTACTGGGCAGAGTGAATGTGTGCTTGTGTGTGTGTGTGTGTGTGTGTGAGAGAGAGAGAGCGAGACGATGAAGATAAGCCAGCTCAAAAAGAGAGACACACGCACACGATACACATGATAGTACACTCAAAAATGAAAAATCTGTCATCATTTACTCACCCATTTGTCATTTTAAACCTGTTTGACTTTCTTTCTTCGGCACCACACAAAAGAAGATATTTAGAAGAAAGTTGGTAACCGAAAAGCGCCGCCACCTATTCCCTTCTATTGTATGGACACAAAACCAATGCGAGTTAACAACATTCTTCATCTTCTTTCGTGTTCTACTGAAGAAAGTCAAACAGGTTTGAAATGACACGAGGGTGAGCAAATTATGACAGAATTTTTATTTTAGGGGGACTATCACTTTAAATTAAGACAAATCTGAGAAAACACATCTGATAGCTGGTGCTATGCTTTAAAACAAAGCATCCTTTTCTAGTCTGTCCTTTGTTTCTTTTTATTTCTATTACTTTCCTTCTGTTCCATTCGCATCTCTTCATCAGTCTGTCTCCAGCTTGCTCTGTTTCACTACCTTTATCACAATGGGTACGAGTCGGCCCCCATCGCCACGGCGATAACATATCACAAACAATAGACCAAAGAGCCAGACAAGGCCAAATAATTCCCTCTGCAACTACACAAGACCATAATAACCCCCCATCAGACACACTGTCTTTCTAGGTTTTGTCCCCTGGCTCATGTCCTCCACCTGCTTAAAGTCCTCCACTTCCTTTTTCTTCTTATTTCATTCATCCACTTGAATACCATCTTGCGATCTAACAGCCAGAACCGAATGAAACACAATAACACCGCTTTCTCTGCCCCTTGACGATACGTGAACAATGCAATTGTCCAAACAGGCCAGCAAGAGCTGTTTGGAGTCCTAACACAGAGCTGGAGAGACAGACTTCCTGAAAGGTAAACAGCCCCCCGCTGCCCTGCAAACAGCTAACCAGCTTCTCACATCTAAAGTCGTTCCTGCAACTCGTTCCAAGTTTTCGTTTTTCATTTTATACCTGTGAGCTAGGACTAATTCTCTGGAAGGTAGATCTGAAAGAAACACACCTGGAATATAAAGGAAAATGAGACACTGTGATGATGAATTGCTCTACTGTTGACATCAAATAAATCTGGTATCTAGGAAACATAAATAATGTGCAGGAAGATAACGATAGTAGCAAAAACGCCCATAAGGAAAAGCATTTCCACCTAGCAATAGGTATTTTCACTCATCTGTTAGCAAGCCGTAATTCCTGGCACTGGTCCATCTTTAATAAACCAGGAGCATTCGGAAACTTTCACTAGCATTTAACTTTGTGATGTCTAAACATCTGGCAGATGCAGTGCCATTCATCTTAAAAATAAAGACGTTCCAGTAAGATCTCCAAGCATTGCCCCTTCATACTGTTGACCTGTGTGTGTTGTAAAAGTGTTTGTTCATAATTGATCATTAATAGAGTGTTGTGTATTTGTTTTTATTTGTGCATCTAACTGTGCAATTGTAAGTACAGTGTGTGTGTTCTATCAGAGACTTGGTTTATAATAAAGCATTGTGAGCGTAAGGGAGTATGTGTGTAAGTGTGTGTGTGCGTGTGTGTGTGAGTGTGTGTGCTTGCGTGCATGTGTGTGCTGCTGTATGTTGAGAATAGTAGCATTGCAGCTGCTCAGACAAAAATTAACTCACATGTGTGGAAAATAAAGAGCAGCTACAGTAATTAATGGCTTAACAAGACCATGACCTCATACTCTTTGTACAGACCCAAACTCTCTCTGGGGACTTTAAACATGACACGCTGTACATTATCCCTTTGTATAATAAAACAACCTTCATGTCCATGTTGAACGCACAAGCACACAAGCATGTAATAATGTGTTATATAGATATATTTTTTGGTTCAAATTTTACATTCCCTGTCATTTTCTACTGGCATCACAAAAGTTTTGACGTGTGCACATTGAGTTTGAAATTTCAAAACATTAAAAAAAATTACAACCTCATGTTGTGTCAACCAGCGATATTTTCGCGCGTCATAAAAAAATTTGGACTGGGTTTGATTTTCTGCGTTTTTCGCATCACTCGCAAGCATTTTGAGAGGCCTTTTTTTTAACAATTCAGAGACACCACACAAATGAGCTTCAAATACGACATAACACACACGAAATTTCGGACTGTATGTGCAAAGACCTTTACCTTAATAAATTAGGTTATGGCACAAAAAACTAATGTCAAGTACACAGTGGTAAACTTTTGTGACAATGCCGCTCTGCAGACCAATATTATTTATGTCCCCACCAATGTCAGAATCAAAGTGACGCCCTCGCACGATTACAAACATAAAAATAAACAAAGCCAAACATTTCACAAATCTGCTAAAGTCTAAAGCAGAATTGTAGCGATTGTACAGACACACACTTAAAACAAATATGTCTTAGGTCTTTTACTAATACGAATTAAGGATTAAACAGAGACTATTTTGATCAAAAAATCTAAAAGAAATGTCTCTCTTGCTCTCTCTCTAAAAGTATATTGCTTATAAATGGTCAGAAACACCCAGAACATAAACTAAATTCCTTTATTAATGGCACATCCTATCCCAGTCATCTTTTTTAATGGGGCAACATACAGTAAAACACCAAGAGGAAAAGAGGAAACAGGACACATCTGTGTTAAACAACACTCACTGTGGATTTAAACCATGTGCTTACATGTTCTGCGTGATAAATCATCATGCCATTACCAATGATTGGGCATATTAAGAAGAAAGTAATTTCTGATCAAAAGTGATACTGAAATCATTTTCAAACGACCAAAAATGTTTAATGTAGAAACATGCATGTTGTGGCAGGAATTTTGTGAAATTTGATGTTCGAATTTCTTTGAAATAGTTTGAGCTTCTTGCCAAGTTGTGCAAATGCAGATTCCATATGAGCCTCACGGTAAACTTTTGTTGAGGCATGTCAGAAACCAACCACAGGCATCCAGCCCTGTATTCACCTTTTGACACTGTCCACCTAATTCACACCAGTAGTGTTCAAGTACAACGACACACAATCTGCCTCATTGTGATACAAAATGGCTTTGTTTAAATTGAGTCGCCCAGTGACTCTGAAGTTGAAAACCCCAGACATACAACCACACCAAGGCTAACGCATCAGTCCGTCTGCACTGAATTGGGTAACTGTATCTGTATGGATATATGTCCATCGTTCCAAAGCACTCAAAGAATGTTTACCCCGCCAAACACGCCTGTATATTTCTCTTGCAGTCAAAGGTCAAAGTTGGTCTGTACATCTTACTGTCTGTGCCATTTATAGATGTGAACTTGGAGTGATTCTCAAAGTGGTGCCTGTATGTTTGCTGTCACTGGCATTTCTGGAAAACGAGGGACATTTTTAAGATAGGCCTTTGTCTAAAATGTGAATGACAGTCGACTTGCGTAGTGGTTTGAGTCAAAGTGTCGGGAAAGCGTTACTCACTGTTGTCAGTAAATGTTTGGTTGTCCCAATCCCAAGCCTCCACGATCAAAGTGTAGGCACGCTAGGTGAGGGAGGAAAAAAGAGAGAGAGATTAGCAAATATACATGTGGGCTTCCAAAATCAAAGTCTGAGAAGTAGACAAACATGAAGATCAATAAAACAACAAACAGGGGAAATAACCTGTACACACAGTTTCATGAGAATAAGCTCAAACACACACACACACACACAAAATGAGGCAACAAAATGTATATTATTTGTCTATTTTAGTGTATATTAGCTAAATGTGTATTTAAAATGTTGTACTTTTGTTATGCCAAATATTGCTTGTTATTTAGGGTTAGGGCTTGTGTGGATTTTATATATATATATATATCCATCCATCCATCCATTTTCTACCGCTTATCCGAACTACCTCGGGTCACGGGGAGCCTGCGCCTATCTCAGGAGTCATCGGGCATCAAGGCAGGATACACCCTGGATGGAGTGCCAACCCATCGCAGGGCACACACACTCACTCATTCACTCACGCACTCACACCCTACGGACAATTTTTCCAGAGATGCCAATCAACCTACAATGCATGTCTTTGGACCAGGGGAGGAAACCAGAGTACCCGGAGGAAACCCCCGAGGCACGGGGAGAACATGCAAACTCCACACACACAAGTCGGAAGCGGGAATCGAAACCCCAACCCTGGAGGTGTGAGGCAAACGTGCTAACCACTAAGCCACCATGCCCCCCATATATATATATATATAAAAGATATTTTTTTATAAAATAAACTGAAATGTATGTTACATGACAGTGTGTGAGACCAAATGAATTTGTGCGTGCATTTGAAGGGATGCAAGTCAAAACAGCATTGTGTATAACTCGGTTCTCACGGTCTGGTGACTGATTAGCCTGGTAATAAACCAGATGAACTATTAGATGTTTCAAGGATGTGTGTTTGTGTATCAGGTCACTGCTGAAGTCAACAATTCATAAATGATTGAGTGATGTTTATGTATGTATGTGTGTTTCACACAGACACACAACTCCAGCGGGGAACATTCATAAGTTAATTCATTTTGTGGAAAAACAGTGAACTCTAGATTAACAGCAGGGACAAGAAACTTCAAAAGGTTCTTAAACAGCAGCACTTTACAATGAGTGAGGCGAGTTAACTGTAAGGCAGGTGAGTTCATGTTCCCTCACTGAAATAAGGGGTACTTGGATCTCTTCCCTTTCATCTGACTGAGCTTAAATGCTTTTGGGATTACAAACGTTGTCCTGCTTGGACTTCAACAACAACAACAAACAACAACACTGGGTGTGTTGACTTCCTGTAGCTCACCTAGTAGAATTTAGAGCACATTTATTAAAAAGACAATAGAGGTGGTGCATAAATGTAGGAGATACAATATTGGTTTAATTGAAATGAATTGTTTTATGTTTAAACTTGTGTTTTTTTGTATGTGAAAGCCAGCAAAGAAATAATGACATTGTTATAGCTATTGGAAACCATAATGACAAAATTCTTGTAAAACAACCAATTCTGTCCACTTTGCTTTGCTAAAAACCGATCAAGGAACATTTTGGAAATATACTGGGTTTAAAAAAGTGTGATACATTGTATATTGATTTACATAAGTGTTAGCCAAATGTGAATCAAACTCATCAACAAATAATTTGGCCCAGGGTAGCCAAGGAAACACATTTGTATGATGTTTGGACATGAAATACACTGGAGCAGGACTCTGTTTGCCTGAAGTTTTTCTTTTTGTTTGAGCAGAGATCAGGTTCACTGCAGCAGGACTGCATGGAAACATGCCCGTGGATTTCGTGTGCTGACATTTACGCATCTTTTCTCTGGAAGCATGAATTAGCACGCTAACATCAGTGAAGCCAAACCATTCAAACGTGTAGGTGCATGCACCAAATGGTCGGAAAAAAGACTTCTGACGCAGAACTAAACCTGAAGCAAAATTCACATATATCATGAATATGCATGTGTCCCTGTACACCTTAAATAGACTTGATATGTTTATTATATGTGACCCTGGACCACAAAACCAGTCACAAGGGTCAATTTCTCAAAATTGAGATTAATACATTATATGGAAGCTGAATAAATAATCTTTCTGTTGATGTATGGTTTGTCAGGATATGACAATATTTGTTTGAAATCTGGAATCTGAGGTTTAAAAAAAATCTCAATACTGAGAAAATTGCCTTTAAAGTTGTCCATCATAGGCACTGTAGTAGGCCGTTGCTAAAAAGAATCAGGTTTGTTTTAATGCTCTCTATTGGCTGTAATGACATTGTAGAGAGTAGACGAAAGCAGTCATTTGAAGCTTTAACTGGATATCAAACTTGACTGGGTAATGCCCAAAGAGTTGGAAAGTACGTAGTTGTGTTTCTGCAACTTTGCTGCATCCACTCCAAAAAATATTAAAAGAAGTTTTGATGTATTTATGGTAGGAAATGTACACAATATCTTCATGGAACATGATCTTTACCTTATCATAATGATTTTTGGCATAAAGCAAATTTTATGTTTTTAACGCATACAACATATTCTTAGCTATTGCTACAAGTATACCCGTGCTACTTATGATTCATTTTGCTGTCCAGGGTCAGATATTATTACATGATCATTGATGCCGCAATTCTCTTGTCGGTTAACTGATTTCTGAGGAGCAGGCAAGACAGTGAATGTGGCACATGTGGAAAATATGTTGATTTTTTCGACTCCATATACTGAAAATAACAAGCAATAGCTATTTGTTTCAAAGAAATCTCAAAGATAGATTTGTGGATTTTGGCCTGGAACCCTTCCAATTTAACAACTCAAGCAGATTATTTGTACAGACAGACTTGATTTAGTGATAAAGCACAACAATGCCTTCTCCTTTGGGCATCTCTCATGAAAAATGAGCCAAATAAAATAAACATCTCTCTTACCATTTATCATAATAAAATTATTAATTAAAATGTCTTGCGTTCACTGATCGATCTCACTGATAGTGAGGACATAAGTTTTCTTTTTTGGTCTCTAACATTTTGACCCTCAATATACAAGTATATACAATACAATATTCAAGTACAGACTTAATAACATCAGACACTCAAATTTAACAGAATCCAAATGAAACCTGCCGATTCAGAATACTAGGATTCAGTGAAGGACATGTGATGTGTTTGCAGTGCAGCATGGACAGTTTGAAGACCACCTGGTTTCTATGTCCTGTACGATACAGTTACTAAAGCTCTAAAGACAGTGATCAGACACCAAGCACATGTTCAGAGAGAAGGAGGAGAAGGAAAGATTTTATCTTTCATTAGTCAAAGAGAAATAAGACACCCACATGCACATGCCAACAGATGCACAGGCACACACAACTTCTGCCATGAATAAATTACATCTTCTAAGTGACACGGAGCAAGCAGTACCACGGTTTTGACACCTCAGAGGGCAGTGAGGGCATACAGTATATTGCAAGACCACATATTTGTTACTTTTTTTACACTCATAGACACAAGGATACAGGTCAGGTACAAATCTGCTATTTGCATGATGATACACGCATCCTCAGGAAGATATTGTTCCTTCTCAAAGCTGAATGTGATATATGTGGGTTGGTAACACAAGAGTGCAGTAAAATAAATCAAGCTATCAGGTCTGATATTAAGTGCTGATGGAAATACAGCCAGCAGATGAGAAAGCAAAACCACAGTCCAGATAAAGAACACAAAGCAGGTTGCATTAAACACCTGTGAATTAATGCTCATTCATCTGGACAGAGCAAAAAACAGTTGTGAAAGAAGACTCAAGTAAGATTTACAGAAAAGATGACGAGGTGAAAAGTGGACAGGAAAGGTCTGAAAATAAACAAAGGGATAAATGAAAGTTGAGGAGACCAGAGAATTTAGTCTTGTGGTTCTGTGATCTGTGAAGATGTGGGTAGGACATTGTCTTTTTTTCTATGTAAAGAAATGTCTCCTGCATATTGGCTGGTCTACAATTACTTGATTTAAAACAGAGACAGGAATGACGGTGATACAGTGGCTTTCCGGATACTGGTGTGTAAAACAGCACTACCCCAAACTACCCCAGCCATCAAGATCTGACCTACCAGTAAAACCCAGTTTGCAGTTTCAGAGATACCAGTCCTATCTGGTCTGTTAAATGACCACTGACTTCCAATCTCTTCCAAAAGCTGTCATTAATAATAATAATATTGACGGTTTATGTTAATTGATCTTGTTTTCTGACTGTATTCAGGAGGCTACATTAAAGACTCAGAAATTCCTGATTATAACACAGGACATAAACTGGGGAAGCTTGGAAAAGATTAAATAAAAATGGTGGCGTGTGCTCAGTGGGATGTTTTTTTTTATCCAAAAACAAAGCATGGTATGCTGGAAGAATATCAAAGATCTCACAGCTGTCGGACGTCAGCCACAGCAGGACTTATAAGGCTCATAAACATCACCTTCCGTAAACTTCATCCCTTCCTGGCACACCCGGTTAGCTAAGAAACTATGGATGCCGGTACGTGCTCTTGACAGATTTTGGTTCTGCTCATGTTGATTAAAGAATGGTGATGTTTTGATGTAGCCTTAACCTAATTCATCATCAGAAAACATCCAAACCCAGTGTGTCATCTAACATAATTTCTTCTACTGTTCGATCTTTGTGCATATGTGTAAACACAGACAATATATATAATATAATGTAAATGTAAATATATATAACATTCTGGAAGGATTATTCCCATTAGCAAACATTTGTTTTTGAGGTTTCCCAGTTCCAAAAATCACAAATTGCGCCATTAAACATCACAGCAGGAGGATTTCCTTCCTACCATGGGCTGTCTTCACCAGTATTAACATAGGACTGTCTCTGAACTACTTGCAGCAGCTAAATGTGAATCAAGGATCAACGACTCATCTGCCAAACTCCTAAAATGTCTGTTGTGAACCAATAGCACAAGTTATTGAGAATGTCTTGCAAAACAGATTAACAACAACTAAACCTAAACTCTCAAGGGTTGTTTTTCATCTTAGCAGAATCTTAAAACATGCTGTTGACAAAGACTGTTGACAAAATACAGGCATTCTGAAGCATACCAGAAAACAAATAACAAAACACCAAACTAAACAAGATGCTATCAGAAGATATTTATATTGTTTAGAAAATCCGCTAGGGGATTTTAAGACAGTGGAGTGAAGTACAGACAGAGAGAGACCGAGAATTTGAAATGTGTACAGGAAACCAATTCGTAATTGAATAAAGCTTCAGTAGTATACACAAAACGTGGAAATAAAGAGTTTAGTTCCAAAATGAGACAACTCTTAACTCCAAAATCATGTTTTTCATTGTGCATTCCAATAAATATCAATCAAACTGCAGTTTGATTTTTATTTATGCCATAAAAACAAAAAAAATACAGCTATCTAACAACTTACACAATAAAAACATGTTACAATTATTAAAAAAACATGATACAATTATTAAAAAAAACATGATTTTTGACATTTTTTAAAAGGAGTTATCTCATTTTGGACCCATACTTTTCAAATATTCATGTACATTCCCAAATATCCAAGCAGGAGGACACGTCTCATCCCTACATACACTAGAGTCTAGCACGGAGCAATTATTCAGCATTTGAAAGAAACCATTTTAAAAGGCGTGTGTACACAACGGATGAACACAAGAAGCTCTCACCCCAGGCTACTGTTATTACAACAACTGAAATCTGGAGGGAAACAGGAATCAAATGCAGTGTTTCAATGCTTTCCACCATCTATGAAAACAGATTTACCAGGTTTAAAAATGAAACCCAAACAACAACAAACGCTGGTCAAAGCATTGTGTGGTTTGAGTTAAACGTTTTACCCACAGAAATCTACGCTGCATTATCTTACAACCAATCTGTTCTGGTCTATTTAGCGACAATGCTTGTATCTGAAACGTGATCAAGCAGACAACTCCCACAGCTTCTTTCTCTTCTCTATCATTTCACTCGCGATATCACTCCGTAAACATGCCAGCTCTAGTCAAGAACTCTGTCTTGTGTAAATCATGCCCACTTCGCTCATTTCATACGTTTGCCCAAAACAGCATACATTTAAGATCACGGAACTTTGACGTTTCAATGATGATCATAACACACAATTCTTTAAGCAAGAGAGAAGATGGTAACCTCCCTGCTGAAAAAAGGATGTAAAAATTCTAAATGGGTATACAAGGAGTTGCATTGGTTTTAATGGAAACTATGGTCTCTGTGGGTCACTAATTGTAATTTGTTGGGTTCTATTACTGGGATATTATATGGCTTATGGGAACCAATAGAACCCCATAATTCAAACTGGAATGAGACCCAGCACACAACAAAAACAGAATATTATGATGTTTTTTAATGTTAAACAACTGATTGTACATAATACTATTTGAAATAGAAACAATTAGAATTTGTATTGTTTTTTAGCAGGTGCAAGTTTATTAGTCTTATTTTCCTTCGTGTGTTATAATGCGTAAATTTCTGTAGGACTTCCCAACGGGCTTGAGACGACCACCAATGTCCATAGAAGGTTAAAGTGATAGGAAGTTTAACCAGATTTCGACAGCACAAAACAGAAATGCATTCACTATGCACCCAAGCGCTACAACCTATAAATACGACACCATCAGTTAAGCGCGTAAAAGAACACCCAGCGCGCGAGAGAGACACGCACGCACCAGACGTGGAGCGCGCAATACGCGCGCCGAAACCGGACGCGTCCTCACCATCTACACGATTAGCACCACTGTCCAGTGTTACACTGAGCTCTACTCTTTCCACAGACTCAAACATTTGCTTTTCAACGAGTACAAGTGCGCATGCTTCAGTCTTGCGTATTTGCACGTTACAGAACACGAGAAACCAAAAGAACAATACAATGGGAAGATAGAAAGGATAACAGGGTGCTTTAAAAGTCATTACGGACATATTTTATGTAAAATATTAAGTACAATGTATTAAACAGAACATGTTACAAGAAGGGCATTTCTATTTGTTTAAAAGCTGATGTCAAAGCATACGTAAAGACCTACCGGCCAGGCGAACTGAAAGGGTATGATAACGGTCCCCAGGTCATTGGCCTTGTTTGAGTTTCCATTGATTCCTTTTAACTGAAACGTATTCCCTCCGAGCACGCTCGAGATCGCAGTGCCGTATGTACATAAGCCAGACGTGCTGACCTCCACTTGGTATTCCTTTAGACACACTCTGAAGTAAGTGTCACATTCGTCCCGGTCGCACAGACCGTCTCGTGCGCTCTGCGTGTCGTCGCAGCAGTTGCCATTCTCGAGCTCACCCCTGTCATTCTCCACGTTGATCAACTGGAGCTCCAAATAACCCGACGAGTGGCAAACCTAAAAATAACATAAACATGAGGTAGAAAATAAATTGTACTATAAATATGAAATGAAAACGGTTTACAGTAGCCTATAACTGTAAAGTGTTCTGCGTAGTAAGATTGACTAATATAGATTTTCTGGCACAAACAAAGCATGTCACGAAATAACAGACACGTTAAAGTCAATGCAACATATTCCTCTGTATTGCATGTATTTTACTTTTTGGTTACATGTAGGCCAACTGCAAAAAGATACAATATGTGCGCTAGGAACGAATGGGAATAGACTAGTGCAATAGTGAAATATATACTTGTTTTGTATTAATGTAGGTGATGTATAAAGTTAATACGTGTAGATTCGCCACACTGCGCACAGACACGTTTTAAAATGCTTTTCAATCACATGGTTTCAGGATAATTGAATTAGAAAAAGAATCCCAAACATCTAATTTAACCAAAGTAAATGAACTTCGTTTAGCAAAGTAAAGCGGTTGATTTATTTCTGAACATTTGCTACTTCACATTTGGTCTTAAGAAGTTTAACTCACCTCAGTCCAAAACGTCAAAATGAAGAAAACTATCAAGAAACAACCTCCGAAATAGTTATGCATGACTTCTATGAAGTTAATACAACATGGTCAAAAAACACATATATGCAGCATTATCCACAAAATCAAGCCATTCAAAAACGTGATTCCTTTCGCGAGTTCTGCAGAAGATGAGATGAAAGTCAAACATACATCCACTCGTTCCTCCGGCAGGCTGCTCTCACTATATCAGTCAACTACAAGCCGTCCGAACGAGCTTTGATTGACACTTCAATAAACCATTGGCAAGTCATTAGTAGTAGTAGAACCTCTGAAAGAGCCAACCGCAACGCCAAAGGGCGGAGCTTCTGTTTAGAAACGATTCGTCTGACCGGATTATTGATTTTTAGTTATAATTTTGTGGTGTCAATTTAAGATTTTGAAGGGTGAAACTGGTGCTCTTATGATTTACTTTAATATTACACCTTTAATATTATAACTTGAATATTTTATAAAATCACTAATATTTTACACATCGGGATACTCGCTATAGATATTAACAGCTGAATGGTTGTATACATATTAGTTTGGTTTATGCAATAAGGTGTTTAGGGGCATTTTTGTATACTCTTTCACAATCCGAATGCACATTAATGCACGAGTGGATTTTTTGGGGGGTAAAGACACAGGGCGCCCTCTAGTGAACCGCGGAGTGGCATGCATGATAACTTGCATTACAAAAAGTCCTGTTACTGTCCCTCACCTTCTCTCAACATATCTGATTGTGGAATTATCATATGATGTGATCTGTTCTTGCCTTGTTAGTATGCATTTAATCATATCAACACAAAATAAAGATGGACATCTGGCGAGCTTTAAACATTGTCTATGTCAGAATCAAGGTGTTCGGTGGAGATTATGTTTAGTACTTGGCCATGTCACTTTTTCATCTCATGAAGTAATTACTGTGTCTGATAATTCAGCGTGGGAATGTTTGGATTCAGGTTTTTTTGCGAAACACTTTCCACCCCAAAGGCGTGATGCCAACCTTGTTAAAAGGCAGGAATGTAAGTTGTCTGGTAGCAGAGACTAAACGAGACGATATCAGAAATCTAGTTTATGGTTGTATCAAATCCTGCTTATTAATCAATGTCTTTCTCTCTCACTTTAGGAAACGAGTGACTCTGTATTACTAATCTTGCCGTCAGACTCCATCCTGCGTTCCTCTAGTGCCAGCCCAAAGCCAGAATAAAGAATGGAAGTTAACCCCAGCGCTGCATGCAGAAGAATTAGAACAAGTGAACAATACTTAACTTGCAGTCTGAGGATGTGACACACTGGGGCTCTGATAGAAAGGCACCTGCATTCTGTTGACATCATTGAAGGTGATTCATAGGGGGTTTGTTTTAGCATGAATACCCATGAAATCATTTTTTTTACATGTCAGATTTAAAAGTGTTCTGGGTCATTGATGTGTATGACATCATTGTCTTGTACTATAGAGGTTATGTCTTAGGTCAAAAATGCAATTACAGTTCACATACATTGTTCAGGTCACATTATGTACATTGTATGCACCATTTGAGTTTATTTGTATATGTATAGTTCATATATGGACATGCCACTAAATAAAATCCAAACATATAATTTTTAACAGTACATCTATTGATTTAGATTTGAAACGTCATGTGTTAATGTGTGAAATCCATCTCTCTTCGTCTGATCCTCTGTTTCTCTTGTTTCCCTTGCTCTTGAATAAAGAGAGAAAAGTGTAATGGAGCAGAAGTGTTTTGAGCAGGTGTGAAATACTGTGTCTCAGATTTGTAATGTCACTGATGGAGTGTGAGAGTGCTTAACCTTTGACCTCATGTCAGACTTCTGTTACAACTAATGCAGACTCTCTCTGAGTATGGTTGCATCTGTCCTTTATACCCTTCTCAGGGGGAACAGTTGAGACATGTCAGTATTGACCTGTATCTGTCATCATCAACGAATGCCCTGGATCTGTGGAAAGAGGAAATAAAATACAAATGTCTGAATTTTTGTTTTGCTTAACCCTATACAACTAACTATAGGGCTCATTATATAGGGCCAATAGGTTACCAATATTCTGTTGTGGTCTGCAGAAGAAAGAAAGTCATACAGGTTCGAAATGACAAGTGGATGTGTAAATGACAGAATTTTCCTTTTTGACATCAGAACTAATACTTTAAATGTATAATCCAAAGGTTTTTTTTTTCACATTTGACCCAAAAATGGGTTGAACCAACCCAGCATTAGTTTGCAAAAACTTAAATGTTTAAAAAAGAATTAAAACAGCAGTTCCATCACCTCAATCCCGGCAATGGATGACAAACCAATGCTCAAGCTTCGGTAGAAAGATGCCAGGCAGAGTTCAGGTCTATGGCCCACGAGGGTTGACCTCAGGCGGGTATGTGCGTGCCTCGCGGTGGGCGGGTGTGTAGAGAATGGAGCTGTTATCAGCACAGTCAGCTGTGCCAATTATTCATTTCATTAATGTGTTGTAAGAGAGGGAGGGGTACACGCACACACACAATGACACATTGTGTTGCTTATATACAGTGCTCAATAGGAGGAGGTAGGCAGGGCTGGTTGTGTATGGATTATGCATTTCTCAGAGAAATCCCTAAGGACCCCTTGTGTGTGACTGTGACCTTCCTCACATAAGAAAATTCTCCGGTGTGTGCTTGAGGAGAAATAATGGTGATATGTATAAAATCACCAAGTTTTACTTCAGTTTGCATTGGAAGATGTTGCACTTTCACTTTTTACCTTCTGTTTGAACATCCGACCTCTTGCTAAGACCTGTCAAGACTCATTCTAAATACATTCTTGCATACTCAACACTCCTCCAGGTTCTCGTGTTTTCACAGGCATGAACAGGGAACTGTTGGAAATGTTCTTGGGGAGGGAGAGATCCTGTGCAATTGTGTTTCACACACAGAGGTATTTTTCTTCGTGAGGTAACATTTCCTGCAAAAGTGACAGGAGGGGGAGCGAGAGAGAGGGATTTCATTGTAAAGATGTCTGTCAAGGTACTATGATGCAGGGAATTCAAGGGGAATTCCACAGACATTCCAGCCCGTTCCAAACACTTTAAGATTGGTTTAGCGGATCAAGAAAAGCGTGCATTATAAACAAATGTCAAAGACATGTCATTACACTACTTTCTCTATAAATCCATGTACAATCCAATGCCAAAACACATTCCTGCCTATTGCATGTATGATGCTAATTTTTTAACCTTGACACAGTCAAGCAAACCTGCATGTTTCGGGCTATCATCATTTCATGTTCAGCATCCTGGCATTAATTTGTCAAAAAAAGGAAGCTTGGAAAGGGGGAAAATCTGGCCTCTACATGTTTAGGAGACAAACAGATTTGTGAGCACACACACATTATTGTCCTAATGCCAAAAGTAATGCCTGGGCAGATCTAATCAATCAAAAGAGAACAGAAGAGAGGAAAAACCCAGCCAAACAAGAGAAGAAGAGGCAAGCTCTTATCTTTGTTTACTGTAAGCACGGACCACTCCAGAGATTTCCAAGGGCTCTTTGTCACATCGCAGTTCCAAGTTCTGGAGCCGGTCTAAATCGAGATAAAAAGAGGTTGATCTGTTTGTCTTGGGTTTCTTTTTGGCACCTTAGATCTTTGGCTATTCACAGATTAACGGTGGTTTGTATTTCAGGAGCTTCTGAGAGCATCTCCACTAGAAGATAAACATGTTGGTTGGTGATTGACCATTTTCTAATTGTCCTCATATGCACTGACAGCTTCATGCCAGCAGATGAAGTGATTATGTCAAGCACTGTAATAACCTGCTTTCTTGAAAGAGTTAACCAGAGGTACAGAGGGTTACACTTGTTAACATAAGGTATTCATTTAGTATGGGTATTTTCTATTCACAAAGTGAAAAGATAATGCCATGTAAAAGTTAAGAGTGCATTCCCATATAGAAGAAGTGAAAATCTAAGATGTCTTTGATATCTCCATTATTTCTTCTAGACATCATTGAGATTAAATAAAAAGAAAATGTAAGGTTTCGCTTAAGTCTCCTCAGTACTTCCCCTGAAAAAGACCCAGATATCTCACAAATGTTTGCATCAGAACTTCAGAAGAGATTAACAATGTCATATATTTACCCAAACCCAGATTTTATTTACCTTTAAACGCTCGGCTCACGATGTAATACGATACACAATACTGGGTTCAAGATTAAAATTGCATCACAATATTTGAAATATAAAATGAAACTGACACTCAAATGACATCCAGATTTTGCCCCAAAACATTAACCATTTTTTGTATAATTTATAATTTTGTTCAAGAATTACGACATAATAAAAATTTAATTGATCTGTCACTGAAAATATGTATTTCATTAAGAAAAAAATTGCTATCACTCTACAAAAGATATCTTAATAGCTCTTATTGTTTTTGTATCGTGATGTACGATACTTTTATGTACCCCTTACTTTAAAATCTACATGCATTTTACAACTCCAAATTTGTAATCTTTTAACAATTGTCTTCGTTTTTTCTATTCTTAACTAGTAGAAACATCTGAGACTGAGTTGATACATAAAATAACTCCATCCTCTGAGCTATGAAAAAAGCCACATCTGAGCATAAAAAATTTCCTGCGGGTGGTTGGAAAGTTATTATTTTCTAGGTGACTCAAAACATTAAAGCCATCAGGTTTTCTCCCTGTTGGGATTATTTTCCTAAATTTTAGGGTGATAGATGATAGGCCAGGCAACACTGGACAGGTGGGTGATGGTGACTGAACCTTCATTTGAGCATTACACTTCTTAAACACCGCTAGACATTATGTCTCCTCGTTGCATCAAAGCCACATATCTATTGAACACTTATTCATAAAATAATGCCGATAACAGACAAAGCGTCTAGAAGCTCAGAGATCTATAAAGGTGGGCAGCAATAATAACAACAGCTGTTTTGACTTCAGAAAGTAAGTGTATGGTGTCTGCATGTCTGGATATGGATTAAGTTAATAGTAATGTGTGAGCACAAAAGTGTCTTTTAAGTAGGATTTCAAATTGCCTGCTTCCAAAGCACAGTATTACGGTCAATGGAAGCCAATCATTACATGACCACATAATAGCGCAGCCTTAAACTGTAAATCACTGTCTTTACGATAAATAATTTCATGACTTCAGCATGCTAACCATATTAAATTTTAAGGAGCCTTGACCAGAAAATTACGAAAAATACATGAACAAAGCTTATTGAGTCACAGCTCAAGAGAGAAAATATTACTACAGAAGATGAACAAAAATATGACCATTTAAAATTGTATAATCAGAGTATAATTTTTTTCTTTAGTTATGTTATATATTTTGGCAGAAACCTGACTCATTGTGCTTTCAAGGTATACATCAGTGACCCAGTCTGTGAAAACAAAAGTCTCAAAATGTTATTATGAGATAACAAGGATCAAACCATTAATTGATTCGTTTAAATTGATCAATTGATTGATTTCAAATGTAATTTCAAAATTTTTCCATAGGATGCTCCTTTCATTATTTAGGTTAAAAAATACTACATATGGGTTTTCACAGACCTTATGACACTTAGATTCTAATCATTATGTGTGCTGCCTGACTATGACCTAATGTGTGGCTCTACCAACTGAGCACCATGAAAACAGTTTTCCACAAAATTCCCCAGTATGTGAAAAAGGCTTTACTTAGGACTGCAAATATTGCTGAATTGTAAGCACGTAGATTTTACTTCATTAATGTAAAATTAAATTAGAGCTATTCTCCCGCGCGTCCAGCAGGTGTCGCTCCGCACAAAGATTTTTTATTTGTTTCGAGGATATGAGATGACTGGTTGTTGATATCGAGACATGAATGAAAATGCAATATTTTACAATAATGTAAAAGGTATAATAGAATGAGAATTTGGCTTATTTCATGCATAAATTCTGGCAACCTCAAAGTATTTAGTCCAAGGTGTTTTTATTGCTCGTATGGTATTTTAAACGGAAAATAAACTGTACTGTATCAATCCAAGGTAGTGACCTCAATGTGTGAAAGGGTTAGGCAAACCTGTTTTTTTCTCAAGATTGACTAAACCCTTTTCTCTCCTTCATTGGGTGGTTCCGGTTAAATATATTAACAAGTATTTTACAAAGACTTACTGGGACACATGGAACTTAAACTTACATATATAAATTGTCGTTGCTTTGAAACAATGTATACTTGGATGTCCACTCATCATTATATGTAATTGAGTATTACACAGACTGAGGCAGGCAAACTAGTGTGTGGGTCGGTGTGACTGAACATCTGTGTTGCTTAATGCTACTTTTCACTTCTAGTCATGTCAGTAATCTCGTTCAGCTATAATCTCGTTCAGCTATACATTTTTACCTTTGTATAAAAAAATGTCATAATGCTAAATGTGTTGTCCAGTGGCAAGTCAGCTCTGGTCAAAAACTTTAAACAGGAATAGGGTGTGTGAGAGAAAGTGGCGATGGAACGTGACACCCTGCCTTTGCCCTTTTGAGTTCCCTCAATCTGCTCATGTTTGGGCCCTGAATGCAGGCCCACAATACCTCGCAGATCCATATGCACCATCCATCCCTGCACATCCAAATGCTACGCTCCTATGTCTACTAGAAGCATAAATGTAAAAATGCATGAAAAACATCAACAGTTGGCATTTAAAAACAACCTTCATTCTGTAAAGTAAGTTCAGTCGGATCATTCTATTGAGATGAACTCCACAGTCTTGTAAGTACTTGGAATTGCTGCCTCCAGTATTTCAGTATTAAATATTTGACAAGTTGCTTTGGAGAGACAGCACAGTTTTTTTCTAATTATGGGGGATAGTCAGATCTGCCGCACAAATTGCTTCGTCTCCTGCCAGGTATGCAATGCTGGATTTCTCATTGTTTTATTTCTCGTGGTTTTCTATTATTTGATATTGAATTATATTGATTGACATTTGATTATTGTTTTGAACTTAAAAATTGGATTTTGAATAGTTTTTTCCCCACCTGGCTAATAAATTGTCATGTTTAAATTTGTTCTGCATTATAATGAATTATAAACTCCAGTAGATTGCGTTACATCCCACATCCTGTAAAAAAAAGGAAATGTACCAGTAATGTGCAACCAGTACATTTTCCATTCATTTAATGAACCTTTCTGTTAATTTTAGAACACAACTCAAGGCCAAGCAAAATTCAAAATACAGGTGAAACAGCTGTAAGAAATGTTTACAGAGTCCATGTTATCTCAAATCCTGCCTATAGGTAGAGTATTGGAGTACTCCAACATAGAATTTTAGAGATTTGGCTAACAACTTGATTTCATTCCTCCGGCCATAGAAAGGGGCAGTGCTGACCACCTATCAAGATCACTTGTAATCTTTATAATGAGCTTAGAATAGTTGGCCTGAAATAATTTATCTAAACTTCTAGAAATTCAGAATTAATGTCAACATACAGTCCTACTTAAAACCAAACAGTAATTATAGAGACAATACATTCAATACACAGTCAACACACAGATTTTTCTTAAACAAACAATTAAAACAATTCCATAATCAGAAGCAGGCCGTGTTAATACTGTACACAGGGGTGTTTCGTATCAGCTTTTAAACGTTAGACTGGTCAACACTACAAATCAAACCCTAAAATGAACATTAAACCCTATTAAACCCTATCCAATAATATTGTTGGTTAAAATCATAAATAAAAACACATTGTTCCACACTGTCTTTCAGGACTTTGTTACATAACTGACAAATTGCTAAAGGAATTCAATTTGTTTTGGATAAAAGTATTTGCTAAATGAATAATGTAAAAGTAGACTCAAAAAATTAAATACATTCTTGACCCAACAATGGGTTAAAACAATCCAGAATTCTCGTTTGAAACAACCCAACACATGTTAATTTACAACCCAACGGTAGGGTTCATCCGTTTTTTGGGGGTTATAAATAACTTAGCATCTTTTAGTGTAAAATGTTGTATGAAGGGAAAAGCTAAATTACTTAAGACTACTGTACATTTTTATTCTTATAGTAAATTTCAGAGAAAATAATATGCATTACGAAGAGTTAACATATAACATATACTTAACATTTAGTCATATACCAGACGCTTTTATCCAAAGCAACCTACAAGTGAGGCATAAAATCAAATCCTATTTACAAGTAAAAAAATTTGAGTCAGAAATAGTTTACTGTTAGGTTAACACAGCAAATATGCTCATTTATCATCACCAGTAAAGTATTTTCACTCATTTTGGTATAAGTGACAGATCACAAATGTTCACAGAGCCATCTATCCATTTCTGCAAAGAAAATCCAGGATACAGGGGCTCAGTGAATGTGGTCTGGACTCTGTGTAGTAGGGTCATTTTGTCAGTAACACTATAGAAGGATAGGGTTCCTTCACTTTGGTCCAGATATACTCCAATTTTCGAGGAGACAATGGGATTGCTAGTGCTGATATTGGTGTGCAACATATTAATATCCGCCTTCGAGAAGTCAAATATCCAGGACCTGTTATTACATCCAAAGGGGAAGCTTCCACCTGCATGATCGAATTGATCATATGAGAATGCAATAGAACAGCCTTTACCTGCATACTCAACCTCAAAATAACAGCATCCAGACAGACTTCTGTCACACAACACTTGATATGTGCTGGATTGAATTTGATGTATGGCACCAAACAAAGGTTCCTGTACAGGGGAACTCCAAAAAGAAAAACTTCCAAATTCTCTTGAACGATCACTGGAATGAAATGAAAACATGGGTTCCTGTTGATGTGAATGCCCAGAAGAAGAAGGACTCCCAAATGCTCTTGAACTATAACTGGAATGAATTGTTGCACAGGCTGAATTACCCCGTGACACAAAGCTGTTATTGGTTACTGACAGCTGATTGCATGCTGACTTGTGATTCAAGCATAGTTTAGAGGAATCTATGGATATAAACAAAATTGCATAAGAAAAACACAGGTCTTAGCGTTGTAAATGTCTTCAAAGAGTTGTTTTAGCAAAATCATATGCACAGTTTATAAAGAGGAACAGCTTATGTTCATTAACATCAGTTCTCGTGCAGCGCAAAGACAACATTATAATGTGTTCCTGGTTATTTTGAGCCAATAAACCCTTTACACTCTTAGTGTTGTGGAGGATACCTTTAAAGGGACTAGGGGCAACTGGGGAAGTTTCGCAGACAGGGCATAAAACTAGTCCCAGACGTTAATGTTAGAGGCGTCTTGATCAAAAAAAAAAACTTGCAATGACGAATCTTCAAATATATCAGTGTGATTGATCCACAACAGTAATGTTTTAATAAAGCATGTTTTTTAAAACTTTACTTACAGTAAAAATCCTTATTTAAAAAGGCCTAGTCCTGATTTAATCTAATCCCTGTCCAGGAAACCGGCCCTTACAGTGTGTATGTGCGCCCTGTATCCAGACATATCATCAACATACTAAAGTGATCTTTATACTTTCCCCCATTTCAATATACATATACAGTGTACGAAACACATACTGTACTGTATTCCACATTACTTACATATAAGAAACTCTTCTCTGGTCTTGGGTTGTGATGGCAAATCTGAAGAAATAAAAAACTGCAATTATGGATCATGTCATATGTGTGTGTTGTTAAAAAAATAAAATATGTTGACTTACAATCTGTTATCTTCTCATCGTTCAATATATGGACAGTTGGAACTAAAATAAATGCAAAGAATTCATTAAAATTCATTAAAAATCTGCTCTACGCATCTTTTTATGAATTCATTTATAAACAGAAATTATAACGGTTCTATTTCATATTTCCTGTCTTTGTCATAAAAAACACAGAAGAAAAAAGGGGAGTAATTGTGTTTTAGTTAGCGTTTAATTTCCTCAGCAATGAATAAATCAAATTGAATGTAAATACAATAAGATGCAACCTCTCTCTGATATCCGGACGGTGTCTTGTTCACACAGATCATCAAGTTGACTTTTCAGTTCAGAGAGAATTGGGTGAATTTCCTCAAAAGTCAAATGTTGGTTTACAGTGGTGTTGCACAGGTTTGAACGTTGATGGTTGTTAATAGAAGACAAATTCTGTAGATGTAAAAAGAAGCAAAGAATCAGAACCACACAACAGTAAACACAGTCATTTATATCAGCTACACTGTAGATAATGAGAAACTCAGTTCTGTTACCTGAATGAAATAAATGTCATCGTCTACTTTTGAAAGCTGCTTTAGTTCCTCGTTTCTCCTTGTGAGATCACTGATCTCCTGCTCCAATGTATGTATAAACTCCTCAGCATTTCTTTCTTCTACTTCCTTCTGATTTCTGATCATCTCCGTTATCTCAGCTCGTTTTTTCTCCAAGGAGCTGATCAGCTCTGTAAAGATCTTCTCACTATGCACCACCGCTGCCTGAGCAGATTGCTATTAAAAGACAAAGTCACTTCTGCCTGAAGCTGCTAGATGTGTAATACATTTTAACAATAAATAATTAATCACATGGTATATGAAATATATTTTTATTTATTTATAATATTTTTTATCATAGCCTGTATATGTAGCAGTCTGCAGTTGTAAAAGATAGAATAGCAAAACAGCCAAATACCACAAGCGTGTCACGGAAATGTCATGATTCTTATATATGAAACATCAGGTTCCAAAGTATCTAATATATGACCTCAATGACCCCTTTAAACTTGTAAAATATGACATGACTGAACCACAATGTTTTATACAGGCTCAATGAACCAAAAAACGAACACTGGTAAAGCAGGAGAAGTATAACGGCATACGCCATAAGTTTCTGTAATTATTACATCACACTCACCTTGTGAGAGACACTGGCTTGTTTTACTTCCTGTATTTTCATTTCTATTTTATGTATTTCCTCTTGTAGGCCATCCTGATTTGATTTTAATTGTTCCTGTGAATTAAATGTATTATAATTGTTGGAACGGAAGACACTCTCATTATCTTATTAGATTCTGACTGTTAAATTGCATTTATACAAGGCATTACGTAGAAAAAACAATTGCCTTACCTGTATTTCTTGTCTTTTAGCTGCAGGTGAAGCCATACTATGGTTCATGTGGTTAATAAGAGCACATTGCATGCATATTAACTGTTGATCTTGGCAACAGTACAGCTCCAAAGGTTTATCATGTTGAGGGCAGATCTGCTCACTGTGACGTGACGAAGCATTTACCAGTTTGTGTCGCTTTAATGCAGCTGATTTATAATGAGTCTGGATGTGAGCTTCACAGTAATGCGCCACACACACCAAACAGAACTTGATGGCTTTGAGTTTGTTTTCCACGCAGACGTCACAATCCACATCCCCGGACCCAGCAGAACCCATCACGGGAGTGTCTTCAACAGCTGGTGGTGTTTCTTTCTTCATTTTCTCTACAAGTTTAGCCAGCACTGTGCTTCTGTTAAGAGTCGGTCTTGGAGTAAATATCTGCCTGCACTGAGGGCAGCTGTAAACTCCCTTCTGATCATCCACATCCCAGAATTTCTCAAGACAGTTCATACAAAAACTGTGTCCACATGCTGTAGTAACTGGGTCCTTCAGAAGTTGGAGACAGATTGGACATTCAAAAGGACTTTGGTCATCAGAACAGTCAGCCATTTTGTTGATTTGTTGTCACACCCAGAGGCAAATGTTTCACGATAAAAAATACGCTTGACTTTTATTGAAAGGTTTTCTTCGAAACGTGGCAATAATGATCACCCCTGTTGTGTTGAAAAGTGTTGAAAGTGAATTATCAGCAAATACATCTACTAATTTAAAAACAATCATTAATGCAAAACAGACATTAAAGGATAAACAAGTGTTTGAAGTACAAACAATATTAAATATAGACATACATTTGTCATACATAAAGTAAGCAGTTGCATAAATACTACATATACTGCTAAACCATATGGCAAACTTACCGTTTGTTGTACGCAGTTGTTGTACTCAAAGGCAGTTCAGTTTCTATTTCATTTCTTAGAAAAAGGGAGGGGCGTTTGATAAAAGGCACATCTCGTAAGGCCATGTACACTCAAAAATAATTCATGGCATCTGTTGGCAAAACTTTAATTTAATGCATTGGTGCAAGTCAAAAATTCTATTCAATTTTTGGGTTTTATTTAAAACTTTTATGTGTCAAACTCTATCTTGATGAGTTGTGCCGACATAATAATGTTGATAATTACTTTAAAGGGGTCATATGACACGGAATATTATTGTTTGTAATGCAATGTGTATACACGATTTACGGTTAAAGAATGGAATTTTACAAAGCTCATAGCTCTGAAAAGCGAGGTGTGATATGATTGACCAGTTAACCAGTGTAGTGATTGGTCAAATACTGCAAGCGTGTGACAGAAATGTAACGCCTCTTACCATATTTGAAACATCATGTTCCAAAGCAGTTGTATACAGACAGTTACGTCCGCATTACTTTCAAACTTGCAGGTGTTTCTAAAGCAAAAAATGTTTTTCAACATGTTCAATCATCTAATAAAAGACTACATGTATGATGTATTTTGGTAGCATTGCTGAGGTTCCCCAGTTCCCATCATGCTTTGCGTGGGAGTAGATAAAGTAAATGTAGATATAAGGTGTTATTTAATGGATTTCATCAACATTTGAACAACTTGAGACTTCATAATATATAATGCGTTCAAGGAGAATTTGGTGATGTTAGAGTTTCAAGAGGTTACCATTGTCCTGAAGGATAGCACATTTGCAAGAGAATCAGCACTGATGCTGTTTTACACAAAATGCATTTCATTAGAGATACTACAGGCTAGATCACCTCATTAGTTTGAATTTGAGTAATGTGTAAAAAGTGGCATACTTTGGTTTGTTCAATCAGTGGCTATGATTAAATCAGTATTAAAAACATTTTAAATAGTTGTCGTAAAATACATTGCAATTAAGAGAATACGGGCATCTGTCTAACTCAACATAGTTTATTAGATTAACTTATATGTTAGAAAAATATTGATGCAAATTGTTGCACACATTTTTTTGGTTGGGTCTACAAAAGATATATTTTTTTGGATAATTTTGAGCAAACATTTTCTTTCAACATTCTGAATATTTTATTCTTTTTTTTGTAAAATATATATAGTTGTGTTCAAAATAATAGCAGTGCGTTTAAAAAGCCTTGAAGATTAAAGTTTAAAATCCTTATAATAGCTTTTATTTCAACACACAAATGCATTAGGAACACTGCACATCCTTTTCTAAATCAAAATATGAAGAAATAAATTATCAAATTTGTTATTACTCTACAGAAAGTGAAGAGAAAGTAATGATAGGCTGTTCAAAAAAATACCAGTGTCTGCATTTTGAGTCGAACACTAACTGAACTGTACATTACTTCACTGTCTTCACAGTGTACTGTGGCTTGAAAATAAGGGCCGTAAATAAGGGCCACTTGTTTGACACCAGGTTTTTCACATGATTTACCTCTCTATTTGAACTCCACGCTGCTAATATTTTGAACACGGCTTTTTCAATTAATGGTTCAATTCACAGAATTAGTAGCATGACTGTTTGGTCTGTTGGTTTTCTATTACTCTACTACACCTACTAGAAAAAAATATTTGCCATATTGATATAAAATTTCTACAAACAACAGTGACTGATCTGTTTGGTGATGTTGGACTGGTATTATTTTAAACATAACTGTATATGTCACATGAAAGTCCTGTCTTTATGATGTACTTTGCACGATGCTGCCCTCTGGTGCCATGTGCTTAAATTACAAGAACGGCAAAGGATGCCACAGAAGATGCTGCAAACTATCTATGGCCAATCTGATGCACAAGCAAAAATGTGAAAATCTTTAATAGTATGCAGAATGAGGTGACTTACATGTTGGTTTGTCCTCCGTGAATGAGAAATATTCTCATTAGGAAAACTAATCAATATTCCCCCCTCATAGCCTATTTCTTCCACCTTTCTCACGGTCTCAGGAAATCCTGTCTCTCCCACATGCATCAAACCGATTGACCCACAATTTCTCCTATCAGTCCAGCACTCAATGCTGATCTCTGATCAGTGATAATATCAAATTTGTGATAGAAGAAGGTCAGAATGACAGAGGTTCCAGAACATCGAACAAGAGATATTGAGATCGACAGAAGTGTGAAGAGGAATGTTGACCATATTTATTTCATATTTTAGTTTCTGAGCATCACGCTTAACATCAGAGATAAAGATGCTTAAGACGTTACTCAGTAGTGGAGTTGTTTACTAGCTCTTTTTGCGCATTGGCCTAAAATGCAATACCCGAGACTGCCCCTTCCATCACAACAGGTAAACACAGGTGACCTTAAGACCATCTCACAGCAGGACTTTTCCTGTTGAGCCTGCAGAAAAGTGTGAGGTCACTTCTCAGTGGATGAGACCTCAGAATTATTATGGCTTATGTTTCTATGCAAAAAAAAAAAACAGCTACAGGCACATGAACCGAAAAACATTTCCCAGCTTCTCCTCAGAATGCCTTGTCTTATTGGTGTTGAAGATACTGCTAAAGTTTGGGTCAAGTAAAAAAAAATTAGACCCTAATTTTCTGTAATGGACTATCCACATAACCAATCCAATCCGCTGTACATTACATTACTGGTCTAATAGTCTAGTGCGCAAAGGTCATTCAAGTTAAAAATTCATAAAGATAACAGCTGATTAACGATTAACAGTTAAATATTAAAATTATTTAGGATTTTGAAGACTTCACAATTAGGTATTTTTTATAAATAATTAGTTATATCAGGTTCTGAAATGAATTAAGCGAGCAGTTGGACACAAATGAAAGCTGGCTTTTGTTTTTAAAGCCAAAAATGTCTTGTAGGTCTCTTATTCTGGAGAAGATCTTTATTAAATAAGCAGATATAACCTTCAAGATATCTTAGACAAAGGTCATGACTTTTACTCAAAGTATCAGAGTTCATCCTTCACCAGTTAGTATATAATACACTATGGTAAAATTAACTGATATTGGTCACGTCTAGGTCACCTGCTTCATCAAAGAGGACAAGATAGGTCTCCATTGTCTTTATTTGTCGTAGTTCGTTTGGTGTGTTTACCGCAATAGTTCAAACATGACAGCACAAGCCCTACCAATTGTCTTTTATCAGAAACAATACAACATTCATTTGGCCTGGAAGAGAATAAACTATAAATAACGTACAAATTAAAAAGGCACGTTTTTTTCCAAAAAAGCAAAACACAAAGGTTATTTAAATATGAAGTGTGTGCTCATATTAAAATACTTTTAATTTTCGTTCCCACACTGACTACAGATCTATTATTTTGCCTACAAAAAAAAAAGTGTTTTCTTAAGATGAAAAGAAATGTACACAAAATATTTAAATGTTACGCTATAACAGCATTTATGTGGAATTCTTCAAGTACTCATTTGAATTAAATGTTTCAATACAAAAAATTGCAAAGGTCAAATCTGCAAATCAAAATCATTACATCCTAGTTAAATTTCAGTAGCATACATTATGCTTAAATAAAACGGCAGCCTATCAGCCCAGAATGTGAAATCTAGAGGACTAGCGAGACTCTGTACAATAAAAACAAAAGGCACTAGAAAACCAACCAATTAAACAGAGTAAAATTTAACACTGCTGTAAGTCTTGGATTTGACACCTGTATTCCACTCTAGGCAGAACAGGAGCAAACAGAGGTACATCTGGTTTTAAGAATAAGACTTTGGTTCGATAAGTCATCATAGTACTCCTGGCTTGTACACAGCGATAGTAAAAGGCACGTGCACATGCACACATCTGCCCACACACAGGAATAAACCATGTGGGGGCTAATCTCTTTAGATGTGCAATATCATATGTCATCATTACGCTAAAACACACAGTAAATGCAGTTAGCGAGCAGGCTAACACACTCCCAACGAGAATCATCACTCTCAATCACCACACACACACATTGGCTCTCATACTCCTGCTTGTCTACTGTGAGTTGAAATTCATATATATATGTGCATGCACTTAGGGAAGAACATGTGGCTACCTGATGATTAATGATGGCTGTGTGTGTTATGTAACTGCACGGTTTAAGCTCAGGTTTGACTTTATCTTCTTAAGTCATATGCTACATGAGCAGAGAACACGCACCAAAACACAAATGTGGGGTTTTATCGCACCAAAAGCATGAATGATTTCTTTTTTAGGACATCAATTCACATATTTTGTTCTCTTTTACTACAGGTTTGTTCCCAGTCACAGTAGTGTGTAACGTTCACAATCCTTCTTCACAAATAGGAACATGAACACCAGTCAGACGGAGGCTGGATGTCCGTTTTTTTGGTGAAGAAATAAGCAGCAAGGTAAATTAGTGTCTCTCCTCCATTGGTGCACTCAATGACACTTGGATTTAGAACCCGTCCCCATCATCTCCATCAAAACCGTAATCTGTATAGAGGAGAAAACAGACGGGAGGTAATGCTCTTTTCTGAACTACATAAAATTGATCAAATTTTATTTGCCTGTGAAATATCCCTTTAAATAGACTTGACATCATCTTGACCAAAACATTATTATGAAGTGACCGTAACACGCCAAAGTCATCCCAAAGCTAAGGGTAAGGTTTTATTGCAGTACATACCACTGCTGCCCATTAACTGCATGGCACTGAAGCAGGGTTCTTCCTCCTCCTCCTCCTCCTCTTCATCATGTGCAGGATCTTCATACGCAACCGGTCCGCTTTCCAAAACAACAGCATTCTGGGCAGGGGCGGCCACTGGGGTAACAGACCCCTTCTGAAGATGAGCAGGTTAAAGATGAAAAGAAAAAGATGGTCAACGCTTCATAAATCAACATAAAAAGCATTCACTGCCCGTTTTATTACCATTAAGATTACAAAGACGTTTCTTTATAGAATTACATGTATTGAAGCACAATAAGATGTATCATAAGAAACTAAAAGTGTTCAAATCACTCATGATGGCTTTTGTATTTAATCTGAACAACATCATCACTGTCACTAATCTATCACAACTGTCACCTGAAGTGTTAACAAATAATATTGTGAATTTATGAAACCTTGAAAGGGAAGACAAGAATCTTGTGAAATCATGAAGCTTAATTTCTTTGGTTGCAAAGTTTTGACCCCTCATAGTTCAAAAGCGGGTTAGGACATACACAGACTTCTAATGTCTATATAAGAGTGTTTAGGTAAAATAATAATTTTTCATTCTGTGAAATACTAACAATATTCCTCCAAAATTTCAAATAAAACTATTGTTTATATTTGCATTTATTTGTAGAAAATAAATGCAAATATTGCTCTTGGATGTCACTACAGACACTGGACTGCTCACAATACATCTAGTAATGCTGCTTAAATGAAAATTTGCCATGATCTATCAATTTTATTATAATAATTTATCAAAAAAATATTATATACAGTTGAATATTATATTGTATACAATGTATATATAGACAACTGTATTTATTAACAGAAAAGTGATTTTGGTTTAATTTAAATTTGGATTAATTTAAATGGTTTTATAAATATATTAGCACATACAGTGTTAAGTAACATGTTTCAAGATAGCAGAGAGAAATAACTGAAAGCACCATAATGCAGACAGACGATTGAATATCCATGAACAACAGACAGGAAGGAAATATCTTGACATTCAGCTTAAAGCATCATAGAGCTAACAGGCAAAAGGAGTGATAGAGCCCCCGCTAACGTTACAGCAGTCAAGGGTTCAGAACGAAAGCTAGAGAACCGCAGGAATTGGGAAATTAATGAGCCTGAAAATGACTACATTAGCTTAGACCAGGGTCTCTGAGTATCTGCATAACATTAGACTGCTGACCAGTATTCTGGCGCAAAATAATTATATTACTTCCCACATGAAAGGTAAAAACTTCTAGGTCAACCTAATATCGATTTCTTAATGCTGAGGATAAACTAGATAAAGCTCTGGGCCAGAGGGCAATTTGAGGGTAAAGGAAAATTGGTTTAATATCTGGGGAGAATTGCCAATAGTCTGGGAAACTGGGAAGGACAGTGATTTAAACTCACTCACCTGGTCAAGAGCCAGTTTCTTAGAGGGCTGTGCGCATATCAGGGGCTGTAACCTTGAGAGGGAGAGAGAGAGAGAGAGAGAGAGAGAGACATGGTCATTAAGGCAAAATGGCTTTTTAGTTAATCAGAGCTGCTTGGAGCATTTCTAGGGTATTTCTGGATAAATGTAGGCTGACGGTCTTAGTGCATTGTCACTTATTCATTATAATGCAAATCTTGACACATTATTTAAATGAATTCTCTAAATGTACGCATTTTTTTATTCTATCAACCCGGAAAAGCAAGTTCAAAACCCACAGAGACTTAAACAACCCCCACTTCATAATGAATGTCACTTTTTTATATTCTGTAAAAATGTATATATTCTTCTTTTTGAAAATAAAAAGTGTGAAGAACATGAACAGTTGTGAATCAAACACGCTCTCATAGGTGATAGACATGGACATGTACAGTCTTGAAACAACAGTCTACCTCAAATGTCTCGCCACAATATTTCCACGGGAATAAACATGGCATCTGAACACAACTAATAACACAACAAGAGACCGAAGAAGCAGAAGAGATCACAAAAAATATAGCTCTTCCATAATTTCAACTTTTCTAAACCATCACAGGCGCAGTTGGAATAATGAGTTCACTCATTATTCCAAAGAACGCAAGATATGTTAACGAGGGACGGATATGATGCGCTACATAAACAAACACTAATCAGATTCATGATTCTCTTCATGATTCTTCTGAATATGCAGAAGAGATTCAGCTCTCTTGGGAGCGGGTACGTCTTTATATAACCACAACATGTCCCAATTCTACTCGCACATTCTTAACTCAACTGGCAAACAAGCCAGACCTTTATCCTAAAAACATGTTTTGTGATCCAGCATGCGAGTGACCTATCAGTGCAGCAGTGCCTTATGGGATGGAATGCTGTGCTTGGCAAGGCACCATGAGTTGAGAGCCAAATACAGTGACAACATGCTATTCCTGAGAATTCAGACTGTTTCACACAGACACACACCACAAGGGTACCATATAAGCCAAGATACTGTTCATTAAACCGAATGGGTTGATTCCAGTGAACAGCGAGCATAACAACAATGATGTATTTAATGTACGCCCTCATTTCAAAGAGTTTAGTTTGTGGTTATGATGCCTCGACTACACTCGCCAAACATTATTTTGACCTGCAGCATCACTTCTTCACAGTCCAGATGCTGCTTTTATGTATGACTAAGTGGCTGATGTCAACAGCGGCTTTCTTTTACTGATCTGAGGGTGTATGACACAGGACTGACATATCTGCCGCAAGGCTTGAGCAACAATGCTCACTTCTCGGAAGAAAGCTTATGATCGCAGGTAGGGAGATGAGGTTCTCCCTTTTTCCAAGGATGACAAAAACGTCCTCTCTTTATTTGGGTCAACTCAGCCTTGAGAAAACATAACTTTCTTTCATCTCTCAGACAGCTCACCTCTCGCTCTCTTGAGAGGGGGGTTTTCTGCCAGTGTGCTGATTAAGAAGAAAACCTAGAGCCTACAGCAGAATGAACCTCAGACAGAGAGAGCAAAATAAATAGTGGAAGAAAAAAATCTAGATTTTTCTCCTAATTTCATCATTTTAAGCCATACAAGGGGACCTGCGGTGTATGTAGATAGAAACAGCTCTTTCTAAGGTAATAAATCATAACGCTTCATTATGTAAGGTCTTTATACACCTCTGAAGAAAAAAAGTATATTATATTGCATTTCTGTTGATAGATCCTCCAAAAAATTACACACTGTGGCTTTAAAACACAATCCTCATGGTACGAAAAACTAAAATCCTCTTGGCTTCCCCACTGTTCTGTCTGGCCCCATAGTGGAGTTTTGATCAACGTTTAATGGACGTAACCCTAAATCAGCCAATTATACCAGATTTCCAGAAGACTGGTAGTTCAGACATCCAGCAGCGTTGTAGTTTTGCACATTTGTAGCTGAGGATGACAGTCTATGGAACAGCTGTCTGATAGAAAGCGAGAGAGGGAGATTGTTTAATTACCAGATGTGTGATGGTGTGAAATGGCGATTTCTAGCACTCCAGGTGTGAATGTCTTCCTGAGATGTTTCATGTCGCCATACAAAGGAAGTGCTGAGAACAAAAGACTGGTGCGCCACAAAAATGAGAATAATCCATCTCGGGTTCTCGCAAACCTTCGTCTCAAACACAAACTCTAATGAAACCTTTGCCATTTCAGAAAAATGACACTGTCTCTCTCTCACACTGTTCCATTTAAACGTTGAGCTATGGGTAGCTGAGTGGAAAAGAAAACGACCAGAAAAGGGGGATAGAGAGGGGGGTAAAACAGCAGGGGGCAATTATCCAGGCTATTTCTGGAAGAGTGAGAGAATGTGAGAGACTTATTAAATTTAAGGTACAGACGCACAGAGAGAAAGAGAGAGAGAGATGAACAGACCAGCAGATGGGTATATGTTCAGGTAATTGCCGGAGGATGTCAGGAACATGTTGTTAATTTACAGCATAGGGGGACAAATGGGAGGTTTTGTGTGTCTGTAAGTACACAATACCTCAGATACAGTCATAGAGAGTGAACTAAATAAAGTACAATGGCTTAACTGTCAGCACATTGTGCACTGAACTAAAAATTGGATTTCTGTATTCAACCTAAACACGGCTGGACACCTCATATAAAGATGAGTGTGGTAGGGCGATATAATAAATATATTAAATACTCGGGATATATTTGCAGTGATTTTGCAGGTGATATAAATTTAAAGGGATAGTTCAACCAAAAAATTAAATTATGTTATTATTTACTCCCCATTTACCCTATCGTCATTTCAAAGCTGTATGAAAGCTAAGATATTTTGAAGAACGTTGTTAACCGAAAAGCCCCAGCACCCATTCACTTCTATTGTATGGACTCAAAACCAATGCAAGTCATGGGGTGCCAGTTTAATAAATTTTCTGTGTTCTGCGAAGGAAAGAAACAAAGTTATGCAAGTTTGAAATAACAAAAAGTTGAGTAAATGATGACAGAATGGGTGACTTTAAGCAAATTAATGGATACATCAAATACATTAATGTCTTTGATATGCTTTTTATTTGGTCATTAAGGATCCTACGGAGCATGTCATTAGCCTAATATCACCATTCTTCCTCATCTCATGACGGGCGAGGAAAAGAGCTACAGACAAAGATTTTAATGGCGTAACAAAAACAGTGTTAGTGCTGCTAAGCTTGTGAACTACTTAAAGATCTGCAGTGATTCAAAACTCAAGTACAATGTTTTAAAACATATTTATCATATATGCCAAATGGTTAAACTTTCTGTCTTTAACTGCAAACAATATTGACAAAAGGCTGAAAAGAAATTCTATAGCATATTTCCCAATGTGCACTGAACAGCTTGAACAGAAAACATTTTATTACAAGAAAATTATTCCTAAAAATATTTTTTTCTGTAAGCACCCAGTAAGCAAGGCACAGAACAAAAATACAACGCGACCAGTTGTATTGTCTACTTAAAGTACTTTAACTTTAAATAAAAGTCAATGAATAAAAAACGAAGGAAGAGTCATCACTGAGCTTTAAAAGACTCAATGCCACTAAATAATACAGACACAGCTCCCATTCTCAGACACACTACATTCAGTTAGCTAGCCTGTTATTATTTGCTTGTGAGAAAGAGCAGGAGAGCGAGAGACAGGAGAGAGAGGCTGAAACAGGTTAATGGCTTTTAAAAGGTTGCTCAGTTTGGGACCTCACCTTTCCATTCACAAAATAACATCAAAGCTACTTTCAGAATGAAAGATTCAACAGATCAATCCTGTCCACTTCAGCGATTCATTCAGCAACGGGTAAAACACTGGACATGGATTAAACCACTCAAAGAGAGAGCGAGCGAGAGGTACATAGAAAGAGAGAGAGATGCTCATTGTTCCATGATGTCGGCCTTTCCTCTTTCACGACAAACCAAAGACCAAGCCTTTCCTTAAAGAGAGAATATCCATTACAACCTAGAATAATCTTTACCTTAAGATAACAAATACTAAACGGAACTGAGCTCGCAACTTAAACACAGTTGTACAATACACACACTGTACACACTCTCCACACAGGGAGGTGCTAGGGAGGGGACCTCACTTTAAATATGTACTCCATTTCTTCCATACCAGCAGTTAGAGACTAAATATAAATCAGCCTAAGCTATTCTTACTGACCATATGTATGGGGCTCTTTCGCTCACACACCCACGGTTAATTTAGCCTGCCCTGTGCTATTCTTAACAATCGTTCAGACCTGCCCTGCGGCACAAAAGAGGAAAGACATAAAAAGAGAAACAAACACAGGGACGTTTCACATTTGTAGCTCTAGGAATTTTGTCAAAAAATTTACCTCTGCATGTGAAAAGTGCAGGAAAAATGTGAAGTAATGTGTATGAAGTAAAAGAGCAACACTTTCTAAATTACAAGAGTACTAGGAAACAGAGCCACAAATATACTAGAAAATATATTTTTTACAAAATGTAAATGAATGTGTGGGTGAAAACATAATGCAAGACAGGTAACAACTCTATACCTCTTGCCAAAATTGCTGACAGTTTTGGCCATCGTCGGTGAAGATAGGTGGAGATTTCTCTGACGGCTCATTGGCGTTTTCTTTACTCCGGCTGAAGGTTCTTCAGTCTGGTGAGTGGGACTTTTTGGGCTTGATTTATTCAGGTCTTTTAGTACATCATAGTTTATTTTAGTGGAAATGCGTTTCTGCTCCAGCATCTTTTCAATTGCCTCGTCTGCAGTGCTGGCGTTTATCGGCTCACGCCTCCTCCCAGGCTTTTTAGGCTGAGCCAAACACAGAAACACAGAAATAAGGATGTAAACTTCGTGTCTCCACACCAACAAGCGTCTTTTATGAAACATCACGTTACCTTACGTTCTTTATATGTACCCTCCTCCTTTTCCTTCGCAATTCGTTCTTCCTTTTCTGAAGTAAACAAACACTCTTTTAACTGTGCCAAAACTAAATCAACATGTCTGCTTGGTTTTAAATAGGAAAAGAACAAATTGGACTGTTTTATCTTTCCAACCTTTCTGTTCTTTGAGGTAGTCTGCGTTTTGAATCATCCACAGCTCTGTCTTGATCTTAATTTCCTTCTCATTTAGGATGTACTGAGACAAGACAGTCAACACAACACCATTCTGTTAATGATGTAACTATCAGATACCGGAGTAAATAGCAACATATCTCATTTCACCTTATTCCATTAATGAATTTCTGTATCTAAAATCTCTTCTGAGATTGCATCTTTATACAATCTCGAAGATGTCACTTTAAACACAATCTTATAGAACCCTCCATTGCTTTGACTACTGAGTAAATTATCATGCCCGTTACCAGGCGAGGTCAAAACTCACCCGATCGATCTCGTCGTCGTCGATACCGCTCAAGTCCAGCTCACCATCTTCAGCATCTGCATCTGATGGAGAAAAACAAGTTTCTAGATACTGCCTGATGTAGTAGTACAAAAAAGGCACATGTCTCGGTTACAAACGTTAGTTAAGTAAGTTTATTCAATAAATAATTTTTCTAAAACACATGAAGATTAAGTTTAAAGGCTGCATCAGAACAGCATATTTTTTACATGTAGCTCTGTGCCGTTTGGCCAAAAAAGTTATGTGGAGATGCAGAACATCCATACTCACTGCAACCCAAAATTCACATGGCATAAAGGTCATATTCTAAAGTCTATGTGTGTTTGTGTGAGTTTCTCTGTGGTCTCAGCCTTATGGCAGGTCTTAGTCCAATGTCCTCTGAGCTGCTGGGATCATTATAACTGAGATTCAACCGCAGCAACTTTCAGGGCTTTTCTTCCTCTGCCTAGCGTTCCTCTTTTCCAGGTCCAGTTTTTCCCATCCCCCAAACCTAGTCTCTTCTCTTTCTGCCTGGAGATTGTTGGCAACGCTTCACAAGTTTGCTTCATAGAGCATCTCTCTTGTGTTGTAATGGGGATTGAGTTAGGCCAAAAAAAAAAAAACTGAGTGTGAGGGAAATTCTGGTTTTCTCGCCTCTGAGCGAGGGGCCCTTAATGCCAGCAGATCCCACGAGTCAGGAAACCTGACCTCCTCTCGGCACTCAGATCTTAACACGAAAGCACAGATAAAACGCACTCAAACCAACACACACACACACACAGAGTCCTGTAATGCAGCACATTAAAACACACTGCATTTATGACTCACATGCGTGTGATGTAGAGATGGTGAATGGACAATATTAAGTACAACAGGTGAAACAAAACCACATCAGAGAGAGACCAGGTGCAGCTGGATCCATCAAAGTAGAAAAAGAAAGCAGCTTTCATCATCCTTGTTAGGGTTGTAACGATATCAAAACTTCAGAAGACTGTACCAATACCAGTTGAAATGTAACAATTTGGGTATTTATGAAGACTTTAAAAAAACATTTTCAAAAAGGGATATAAATTCTGCCATTAATCACTCACCTGCCAGTTGTTCCAAATCTATACATTTCTTTGTTGGGTTAAACACAAAGAAAGATATTTTGAAGAATGTTAGCAACCGACAATTATGAGGCACCATTAACTAACGTAGTAGGAAGAAATATTGTGTAATTTTTTGTTCAAAGCCTGATTTTCCATACCCAGAAATAGAATTGTTTCAGAAATTGTACATTCCTAACAAAAAGGTACACAAAAGTAAAATATAGTAACTTTTTTCTATTTAGAGTCATAGAAACGTACAAAATACGTTGTCTCTGAAATGGTGACGCTTTTTGTCACATCCATAATGCATGTTTATTTCCTTTTTTGAAAAGGAAATCTTCTGTATAGACTGATATTTTTCTGATGCCCAGACTCTAATGAACAAGGAATCGAGTAAACGTAAACAAACAGTTCCATATAGTATGCGAGTAAATACATTCTTTAAGAATTTCATGTTATTGTTGAAAATGTCACATCCATAACGCTGGAATTGGCCTAAAACAAAAAATTTATCTAGCATTGATACCACTCTAAAAGTAAGACAAGATTATTATTTAACTAAGATTTGTAACTTTATTAACAGTTCTTTTAACATCCCCAACTTCACCTGAAACCAGAAAAACACACAGGACAGCAATAAGAGGCCAAGTGCAACAAATTACAGACGAGAGAGAAAACTAATTATCCACTCCACCTAACAACTAATCATTCTCTCTCTTCATCTAGTCCTCTCTATGATCTTCAATCCAAAACCCTTTTGGTCCTTTGGGCAAATTTTAGTATAACACATGAAGAAAGGCTAATGTGTGGTTTGAAATTGTATGTGTGTGTTCAGAAACGGTTCAAAGGCTCTCTCAATAACACCTGTTCAGTGTCAAGCACTGTCCGAGTAAAAGACGTACAGATATTTCCAGATAATGCCAAACAGACACCTCCTTTGTTTCTCTCTCTGGACAATATTCACTATTGTGCACAAACAGGAGCTCCCAAAACGTAATCATTTGATAACGTCACTCAAACTGACTGGCTGGATAAGAGAACAAGCACTGAATGCCGGAGAAGAGAGTGCATGGACAATGGAGATGCAAAGATATGGAATGAGAAGGGAGGGGGGTCTTTTTAGAGGAGAAGTGGGCAGACAGGCCCATTAAAAACTGACCCCTTCCTACCCCGGAGACCTCCCCAGGGAAGCCCCTCGCCCACTCACACACCTGCTACAACTGCCTAGATCGCCCAGAGGCTGAGAGGAGACGAATGGGCGAGAGAGAACGGGAATGTCAGGAGAGAAGATATGCAAGTGTTTTTTTCCACACTCTACTGTACATGAACAGACCACAGATGGGGGATGGTTAGACTTCCACAAACACTAGGATACGTGGAAATGTAAATGTCACAGCGAAGGAGATGGGAAATGGTTTAAGCAGATTTTATTCATGAGATCTCTCATTCTCACTCGTTCAGATGCCCTTCAGGTGTTAAATTGAGATGGGAGGAAAGCAGCCTCATGGGGACCCGCAGACAGATTTTTCTGTCAATGTATGTTAACGGTACACTGAACATGTCTATCCCATGGATGTTGTCTCCTGCAGACATGTTTTTTTCCCTGCCACATGTCTGACGGTTAGTCTAACTCTCATGATGTCATTTCTCACAGATAGCAGTGTCCTTGACAGATGACATCACATCACTGTTATCGCTTCAAACTAACACTTTAAGCATTTCATTAGCAGAAAACATAGCAGAAATGAGCAAGATGGATGTAAAGAAATTATTAATTTAACAGCAGGAAACACAAGAAAAGGTAAACAACATAAATCACAGATGTCTTCTCTTTAAAATGAGCAAAAAGTTATGACAATTTCACAACTTAATGGTTTCTAAAACTTGATTCTAATTTATCAAAGTTACCATTAGGGCTGGAAGATATATTGATAAGGAGATATATTCACATATATTAAATATTCATAAATTTAAGATAATTGTGCTAGCTAAACCAAGTTAAAGAAACAACATGAGCTTTAGGATGACTTTAATGTGTTGTTTATTTGGCCATTAAGTTATATGAAGACAACTTTGGAATAGTTTTTTTAATCACTCCTTGTGATTCATGAATCTGAGAATGGTAGGTTGCATGTTTTTAAACAAAGTACCCTAATAATAACATAATATAACTGAAAATAACTAATAACACCATAATAACTTATGCTAAATATATATTATAATACCACAAAGTAACAGTGTGAAAGTTGCTACAAAACTGTTTCACAGCCTTGCCATAGAAGAACCATTCTTGGTTCTCCAAAAACCATTCAGTCAAAGGTTCTTAAAATATAGTTTCTCTTACAGTTTTGTTTAAATAATGATTTCCCGCTACAAATAAACCTATGTAAAAAATATGTTCTGTGGATCTTAGGGTCTTTATAAAACCATACAGCCAAAAATGGTTCTTCAATGGCATTGGTTATTTTAAGAGAAGTCTCATTCACTTCTGTGAACTGAATCAATCAAAAAACAAGTCCTTACATGATTACATGTAAATCCTTCAGTAAAACAACACATTTATAAAATATTGCTACTTAATTCTATGTATTGTTAAACGTAATCAAGTAAAAATATAATTACACACTATAAGATGAACGCACATCTGTGACTGTTATAAAACCCTTATGAATGTGAATTACTGCCACTTAAGGCCCATCTGTCCTCTACAAACCTCAAACAGCTGTCCAGAGGATCCGCTCAAAACGAGTAGAAGAATAAATGTCACTCACACACTTTTCGTGTGAAAGGCCCTTTCCTGTCTCCATCACCTCCCACTTTATTCCTTTCTTCTAGTGTAAATGCCGTCTCCTGCTCTAAAGAGAGAGATACTGCCAGACAGGGAGAGTTCGATCACATCTGGATCTTAGCATTTTTTGCAGATTGTGAGAACAGATCTTAAAACCAGTTCTCTCATAATGTGAAAGTACCAGAGGGAAGAAAACAACCGGACAACAGAACAAAATGAGAAATGCATGGAAGGATGCTCAGTGTTAATGTGGACACTGCTACTTCCTGCTGTGTGGTCAGCAAGGGGGACCAGCGAGGGCAGTGAGTGACCATCTGGAGACACACACGCACACACACACACTTGCTGCCCCTGTGTATTGTTAAGATCACAGGTTCCCCGCCTCCGCAGGGAACAACACAGGATAACACAGGAGCACTAAAAACACAAGCACACATAACAGGGAAACCCCTCTGACAAGAATGAAAAGGGCTTGCTTAAGAGAAAGCTACCAAAAGTTAAAGACAAAGTAAGAAAGAGGATTGGGGCCTTCACACACATACTAAGCTGCCTATAGACACATTATTCAAGCCATCACAGACAGCAAGTCTAACTTTTCTCCTTAAATATCTCATAGTAGCAATCATTGCACATACAGAATTTAGCCAGAACACATAGTGGCAAGCCTGGTGAATGAAATAGATAAACTGGTGGGTCAGGAAAAAGTTGTTTACATATAAACAAATAATTATTCACTTCTTTACTCCCTACCAAAATGTCCTCACAATTTGTTTTTATTTCATTACCCTTGTGAGGACACTTTCAAAAATGTAGAGCTGAAACCACACACACACCCTCAAGCATAGGAACTAGAACACTCAACAAGCATCTTATTGTCTGAAAAAGAACAATGAGCACACCTAAATATAAACAGGGTGAACAGACAGACAAAAATCCGCAGCAGACAGTCTGAAAATCGGGCCAGAGGCGTGCACATACAAAGCAGCATTTCAGGGCTTGTCTATATCAGTATCAAAATGCATTTTAGCACAGTGCAGTTTTATTGTAGTTTGTATTTGTACTACACAATTAAATATATATTATTTGTTATTATGTATAACAAACAGAGACCATGACATCATATCCTGTTGCGAACATTCAAATCAATGGTCTACTGTGACGACACTTTACTCATCGACACAAAACGAGTAACTTTTGGGAAAAGTTATACAAAGCTTACACTTCACATTACAAACACTGGGCAACATAGTACTGAAAGGCCCTCTCCTGTGGTCACGTTTTCCGTAATCCACTTTAAAGCAAACCAAAAGCACGCACACCCGGTACGAGCTTCTCTCACAGGCGATCCAACACCCACATACACAGCCGCCAGTTGTGGGTGGATGAAAGACACTGCACTAAAGAAAAGGTACCGTGTTCAATTAGTGCTTAAAAACAGAAGGGGCTTCCACTTCCTCCACCCCATACAGACCATTCCCAACTGAAACAACCAATCAGAAACCTGACAACATGTGACATCACAAAATCTGACAACCTGCCAGCACTCTATCCCCAGGAAATTACCAGCTGCAGCCTGCGATGCACAAAGTTTTTTTCTCTCTTCGGTTTAACGCTCTCGCATAAATGCAACCACAAGTGATCCTGCTGATTTCAGATAAAGAACTCTTGTGTTCTGTTCTCCGGAAGATGTTTAACTTTGTAGCGCAAATGTTTGTATACATGTTGAAAGTGGATAAATGAATGAAAAGTAAATTTAGTGTGAAAATTGAATAAATGTTTAATCTCTCTCTTACCGTTCTCTTTTTCTTCTCCCACTTTGTTTATGGACTCAGTCAGGCCCAAACTAGCAGCAGTGGGCAGCTTTCCGAGCAATAATTCTAACGAAGGCCTTTTGGATGGCGAAACTTTTTCTCCATTCTGCTCCTGCTCATCTCCACCTCCATCTGCTCCATCAAATCCAACTTTGCACAAGTGAGATGCTGCCGCCATAAGCTCTTCATCCTCTCCTTCATCATCAGCGGCAAGAACACTAGAGGATGCCAAGGAAATTACGTCATCTAAAAAGGGAGGAGCAAGGAAGACAAAATAAACATAATCAATTGCTTAAAATCAAGATGGAGACAGGGAGAAAAGGAAACATTGCTTGCATCACAAGCTAAAAATAACGTCCCTCTGGGAAATTTAACTATTGATGGCATTAAGAATTTACCTTATAATCACAGTGACACATCAATATCATCAATACACTCAATACACAGATGGCAGCCTTTCTCAGCTGTCTAACACAACAGTTTTGTTACCATACGAAATTACACAGACTGACCATGCTGCATGAAGGAAAATAAGGTGGATTTATTTGTTTCAACTCATTAAAATGTTATATGAATTACTCTTCTGCTTTGCTTAACTAGAGCAAAAACACCATAAAACCTATGAGAGTTTAGGATCTTACAATCTTCCTCTATGGCGCTGAAACTTAAAGTTGCCCTAGTTCCGGACCCCATGCAACTCGTATTGAACTGGCATTGGCTCATCTGCGTTCGAGAGGAGGGCTTACCGATAGGTTAATTGCGGACTCCTAATAACACACTTATACAATGCCAACAGTAATTGCTATAACTACACAAAGCATTAGTTTAAATCCCAAACAACTGCTAAAAACACACTTATACAACGCCATCTATAATTGCTATAACTCCACAAAGCATTAGTTTAAACCCCAAACAACTTCTACTGTACGACGGCCAGCAAAACGTGAATTATTTTGGAGGCTAGATTCATTTGCCTTTTAATTTGGAGCTTTGCTGTGATCCAACTGACACGGGGAGAAAGTAATTATATAAACACATTCAACCGCACCAACACACATGCACACTCGAAAAACACGTGAACAAACATGCATGAAAAGACAAACTTGGACGCTCGCACAAACAAACACTCCTACGCCTGCAGTCTTAATTAACTCCCTTCTGTAATCACTCCATTAGGGATATCACGTGTGAGCAACACTGGATCTATGGCTTTGTGGGAACTGTTGTGCAGGAAGCTAACTGGACAAAAATGCAAACAAAGAATTTCTGCAAATGGGAAGTAGCACTTTATTTCCTGAAAGCAATGAATTGTTGCTCTTTAGGCAAAAAGTGGTTCAGACTCAACAAAGAGTAATTCTGATAAAAACATGACCATTTGACTACAAAAGGTAGAGACACCTTTTCTGTATGGACTGTGTGTTATAGTGTTAAGCTTCTACCTTCTCTTGAAGAGGATGTATAAATCCCTCGTGGTTTGGGCCTACAGCTCTCCAGCTCTATTTCAATCTCATCCTGATATACACAGATTTCACCTGCGGTATACAAATGAACACACAGCAACACATCCTTATTCAATCAATACGTTAGACTTGTTCAAAGATCCATAATGTAAATTAGAGCAAAAATTCCTGCGTAAATGTTAATGTTACCTTCAATATCATCGACTTTCTTTTCAAGCTCTTCCTCAATCTGTTAAAAAGAATTGGCAGAGGAAGGTTTAGGTGGAAGTGTCAGGACACACATGCAAACCAGTTCATTTATAATGCGGAGGAGGGCCAGAAATGGATGGATATATGTATAATAGCACATATTAGAAAAACAATATTTAAATTATCAAATCTTTGACCGAAATGTTGCACATGATCCGCAACCTGTTTTAGTTTTTGCTTTCTGAGTCCAGCTGTGAAAGAGGGTGGGTCACACTCCTGCTCCAGGTCCGTCTTCATGAACTCTTCAATGGTAAGCTCACTGGTGGGCGTGTCCTCAAACTCATTCAGCCTGTCAATCAAACACACCGGGGGTCAAGACACAAAGCATCGGAGCAAAATGAGGCCTAAATAAAACATTTTTGAAAGAATGTTAATGATATTAAATAAACTACATTATAACATTAAAAAGGCATTCAAAGTAGCTACAAGAATAATAGAGGTTGCAGACTAGACGGTACAAGTCTATATGCTTGCGCTTTCCAGACAGAGCACACACTGCCCGCTTGTTTGAACATTTGTTTGTGTGAAGATGAAATCTAACCTCTTCCTCAGTGTACCCTCGCACACTTTCACCACACTAATCACTTCCTTAATTGTTCGCCGAAACTGGTGCATCCGAGCGGCAACCAGGAGAGCTGCGACAAAACACAAACATACACTTTAAGCTTACAGAAGAAAAAAGGTTACAGAAAAAGAAAGAACAAGAAGGAAAGAGGAAACATAGTTAAATATGAAACTTTAATAAGCTTTAGAAAAGTGCGTCCTCTGTACCTGCTCCCCCGCTGACTCACCTCAGGCAGAATATACAGACATTAAATGCACCTGTAATGCTGCAGAGCCCCAGATGTCCGTTTCACTCCGTTTCATTAAAGAAACATGAGGAACCAGATGCACTTCTGAACTAAATGACAAACTGAAGTATGCCCAACACTAGAGCGCAACTGTGTGTGCACCTAAAGGTGTATGCAAACATGTAAGAGATGAGATATTAAAGAATCTCACAGCCAAACAAACACAAATTACTTGAATTCACGTTTCTGATTTTATTGCTGCATTGTTATTTAAAGCCAATTATGTAATTATTGACAATTTTGTTTTAGCCCTTTTTCCACAATACAATAACCTGTCTTTAAAATTACTTTCGTTTTCATTAACATCTCCAATGATGTCCAGGCTAGTAGATAATGTTACTCAATAGTCCAATAGCTATTTAACAACCGTTTAACCAAAGTAACACCAACTTTTAAAAATCCAATCAATTCCTGGTTTATAAAATCAATCCAGTTGAATATCCAATTTCATTTAGCAGTCAAACTTCTATTAAGAAGTCAAATTGGTTGTAAACAAGTTTGTACACACAAACTAGGTTTAAACAGTTCTTTTCACTGCCAGTTTCCTAAACCCTTTGGATAATATATACTTCAAAAGACTGCATTAGGAAAAAAAATTAACCTAAACATGTCTAACTGTCTTCATTTATTTTATAAAATTAGACAACTTTCAATAAGGTTAATCTGAGATTTCTTGGGCTCAAGATCTTGTGGTATACAGTGGCAATCAAACTTCCTTGAAATCAAAGAACCATTTCAACATTACAGCTACAACACAAGTACTATTCAAGATTGAGGCTTTCATCACATGCAGTCTTCTCTGTTTGTCTTTATTCTGGGTCTTTCTCGCTTTCTTCCTCTGGCATTGTGTCTGTCTTTCTCAAGCCTCTGATCACTCTCTGCGAAACAAACTCTTTAAGACTCAAGCTTCCTCTTTTTCAGTGCTGCTCCTAAAAGATTAATGGCAGATTAATTATTCAGGTTTTGCAGTGAAGGGGGGCAGAGAAACCCAAGCTGAGAGGAGCCAGTTATTCTAAAAGCTTAATTACCTTACAGAGAGAAACTCTGCCTTAAAGTTTACAAAGGACAGAAAGTGTAGCTCGGAAATAAAACTGCGATTGATGACACAGTATCAGCAATGAACTTCATTGCATTAGGCAATTACACTTGCAATGCAACAAATGATGGGGCATCACTGATTGTAAGAAGACAATTTTCAGATATTCTCTTTTATCAGCATTTAAGTGTGAGCTTTGAAATGCATGACCTGATCAAATTACAAATCATAATGCTTACACCCATAGGTGAAAACGAGGAGTTTGATCTGAGCAAATGTTCAATATCAACTACATACTAAAACAGCTACAAAACTTTTAGTTAGAGTTTTAGTTGGAGGAGATACATGGAGTGTGAATTTCAATTTAAGAGAATTGAACTAAGGATCTCTCTGTGATGGCGTGTGTGCTTTTGCGCATGTAACAAAGCAACCCTTCACTAGCTCACATCATTAAAGAGGTCGCACCGTTAGGGGAGGGTTGCCATGGTTACCTGCTCCGCAGAGGCCTGAAGGTCTCCGTCCCGTGTGCATCCAGTCTCTCTTCATCCTCTGCAAGAGACGCAATGCCGTCATGGAAACCTCATGACTCTTCTCTCCGAATTCCAGCATTTGCGAAAAACGCGGGATATAAAGGCACGGATCTGTACCGTACAAAATCTCAATTACAAAGACAGACAAAGCATAATTGCAACATTTTCAGTTTTTAAAATGCTCAACTGAGTGTTAAATCTGATAAGTCTAAAGTAACTCATCATAAGTCAAACAAGTTCCACAAGAATCATGATTACAGACTATTAAGTTACTATGGCTCATCAGCACCAATTTATGGGCAGTCCAAATACAATAAGTGAATTTTAATATTACTAGAGATAATAAATCCAATTCAGATGTGTCAAGCACGCCCATTATTAAACATCTAAAGAGCAACACAAAAGTAAACTCTAACAAAGAATGAGCACATCTTCCAACTAATCTACACTACATATGTTCACTATAAGCCGCTTAGATGTGTCTGTGGTGCCTTCGGGAAAAACAGAGAGAGAGAGAGAGAGAGAGAGAGAGATCATGCTGCGTACGGAATTTATTGGAAATCAGTTGTGCGCAGCAATTTTTTCTGATCCAAGTCCAGCCCTCGTCCCGTTTTAGACTCCATCACTACTGACATGAAGCCGGATAAATAAAACTTGGAAAACGCTTTGAGTTCTGTAGTCGTTTGAGGTAAGAGCGCGCATTATCATTCATTTATCACGTTGCTCCGGTACTGTTACGTCGTGACGCTAATATTACGTTTACAACGCGCAACTGAGACTGTGAGCGCGCAGATTAACGTTTAGCACAAACAATAACGTTCCCTCAGTATTATTAAACAAAACATATTTTAGTTATATACTATTTTTTTATATACGCATTTTCATTCGTGTTTTTCTCCCAAGTAAACTGAATAGCGAGTATTAATACTTAGGCTTGCTAACCGACAAACGTACGATCACATTTGATCTACCAGACCAGATTTAAATTTGACTAAGAGACGTACAGTACAAATAAACGAAGAAAAAAATGCCTTAATGCAGACATACAGTAGTCCACACAGAACCATAGATGCCGGAGGGACAACCCTCCGCCTCTGACGTCAGAGAGAGAGAAAGAAAGCGAGAGGACCTCAAAATAAACTCAGTCAAACTTCATTTCGTGTGGCTACAGCAGAGAAAATGAACCGCTTGACCATGATTTGATAATACATCGGCGGATACACTTTATTTGTCATTAGTTGTGTGCTTCTTTAGTGACATTTAAGGCGCTTTCAGATCAGACAGGATGGGATTAAAAAAAAGGTGATCTCCCGAAATGGTTCCCGAAATACCGATGTTCATACCGTTCTGTTTCAACGGAAGACACGCGATATTCAGAAATAACAAGGACCGCGGTTGTTTCTGAAAAACAGCGTTGTGGATTTTTATCGGTATTTCGGTCAACTCGTTTTTGTTCTGATGCCCGCTGCGCCGGAATGCAAACGGTCCCATCATGGCCGGATCATGAAATGCGTTACTTTTCTACTCCTGCTCCCCGAAACGCTTAAAAAGTTGAAAAGCGCAAGCAAGCACTCGGGAAGACTGCCCGTGTGCTATAACGTCTTAACTATTTCCCTCAAGGAAAGGATGGCGGGGGAACTGTACCCCGTGAACGATCATGCATCGGTGCAGAAGAACGGGACCGTGATGCTTAGCCTGTCCGAGAAAAAGAGGAACGTGGAGCCAGTTGCGCAGACCACCACGACCATCGCCACGACACCGACGGCAGAGCAAAATATCAACAACAACAATGTGGAGATCTCCACCTGGCAGTCCCTGCATCCGACATTACGCGAAAGGCAAGTCAAAAACAATGAGAAGTGCTGCATTACGTTGTTTATTTTACAGTAACATGTGCTATTAGACATGATCTACTGATTTGCATTATTTTAACAACGTTTATTCTAATTATTAATATTTCGTTTTAATTCTATTCAGAAATGCGCTCATGTTCAATAACGAACACATGGCAGACGTTCATTTCATTGTTGGTCCACCCGGAGAGTCGGAGAGGGTTCCGGCACACAAGGTAAGTCCACATCCACATTTCTCCTTTTAGATCCTTTAGGATAAAAGATTGACGGGACATTTCTCTTTCTCAGTATGTTCTGGCGGTCGGGAGCTCCGTTTTCTGTGCCATGTTTTATGGGGATCTCGCAGAAGGGGACTCTGATATCCATATTCCAGATGTGGAGCCCGCTGCGTTTCTCATCCTACTAAAGTAAGACTCACTAATCATATCCGGGCATTAATGACAGGGCAACTCAGCTTTCATGCCAGGTGGCAAAGATGGGTCCAGTAAGGCACGGAACTCCCTACTTATTTTAGAGCTATTACAGGTGTTTATTGGATTGCAAATGTTGTACTTTTTTCCCTGGGAGGAAGACACTATTTAAAGCTGTAGCAATGCAATGAAAGGGCATGACTGCCTGTTTATCTGTTCAACAGATCAGCTTTGGTTAAATAGCTATTTTTCAGTCGTGCTGAAGGAATAGAACTAAACTTAAACTATTGTTTCCTTATCGATTCTTTCCTCTTCTTAATTAGATACGTGTACAGTGATGAGATCGAACTGTCCGCCGACACAGTGTTGGCTACACTCTACGTTGCCAAGAAATACCTGGTGTCTGCGCTGGCTCGAGCGTGTGTGGGCTTCCTTGAGACGAGTCTAGAGGCACGAAACGCATGCGTGCTGCTGTCTCAGAGTCGGCTGTTCGAAGAGCCGGATCTCACTCAGAGGTGTTGGGAAGTGATCGATGCCCAGGCAGAGCTTGCACTGCGTTCCGAGGGATTGTCTGAGATTGACCTACCCACACTGGAGAGCATCCTACAAAGGGAGACGCTAAACGTGAAGGAGGCTATAATCTTCCAGGCGGTTCTAGGATGGGCCGATGCAGAATGTCGAAGGCAAAGCTTGAGCCCCACGCTGCAAAACCAGCGATCTGTGCTGGGAAAGGCGCTGCATCTCGTGCGCCTGCCTTCCATGACCTTACAGGAATTTGCAGATGGTGCAGCACAGTCAAACATTTTAACCCTTGAAGAAACACACAGCATCTTTCTCTGGTACACAGCTGCAACAAAGCCGTCGCTTGGATTCCCAGTTACGCCCAGAAAGGGGCTGACACCGCAACACTGTCATCGGTTTCAGTCCTCCGCCTACCGCAGCAACCAGTGGCGTTATCGTGGACGCTGCGACAGCATTCAGTTTGCAGTGGACAAACGTGTGTTCATCGCTGGACTCGGACTGTATGGATCCAGCGGAGGGAAAGCTGAATATAGCGTTAGAATTGAACTCAAGAGACAAGGAGTGCTTTTGGCTCATAACCTGACCAAGTTTGTGTCCGACGGTTCTAGCTCAACGTTCCCTGTGTGGTTCGAGCACCCAGTACAGGTAGAGCAAGATGCGTTCCACACCGTTAGCGTTGTTCTCGATGGGAGCGAGTTGAGTTATTTTGGACAGGAAGGGATGACAGAAGTCCAGTGTGGGAAAGTCACCTTCCAGTTTCAATGTTCCTCTGACAGTACCAATGGAACTGGGGTCCAAGGGGGACAAATTCCAGAGCTGATATTTTTTGCTTGAGTACTTTGATCTGCTAAAGAAGAGACAGCGGGTAGATTATCGTCTGGAATTAATGCCTTTTCTCATTATGTAGCTGCAAGACATATCTGGTGGAGGAGGGAGGGTATCCTTTGGTCAGACTTCATTTATGTTTCACACATAAAGGAATGCTCTTCAATATTATTTATTTGCTAAAATTGTTTTAAAACATTCAACTTCTATTTAATATTATTTTATTTCTAATTATTCATAATCTGCCCATGTTAAGAATGGCCATTTTGCACTTGAACCGAGGCAGCTTTATCTGTCTTGTTATTTAAATGATATTTGTTAACAACTTGATGTCAAGTGACATAAAGAACACTGAAAACCATAAAACATTTCTCTTCTATTCATCAGTATTACATTTTCTTTTGTCTGCTATATGACTATAATATATACTGTTTATTTATAATATTGCTGTTTAGAGACTTCAAATTGACCATAAGAACCTTAAAAATGATATTTGTCTCCGAACACCAGAGTTGCACAATTTGTCTGCAAGTAAAGCTTAAAGGGGTCATATGACACAGCTAAAACAAAAATTATCGTTTGTTTTAGATGTAATGCGATGTGTATACACGGTTTAAGGTTCAAAACCTCTGTATTTTCCACATGCCGTGCATGTTTGTATCTCCTCTTTGCCCGCCTCTCTGAAACACGCAGATTTCTTACAAAGTTCAATGCTCTGAAAAGCGAGTTGTGCTATGATCGGCAAGTTAACCAGTGCGTAGTGTTTGGTCGAATACTGCAAGTGTGTGACGGAAATGTAACGCCTCTTACCATGTTTGGAACATCAGATTCCAAAGCAATTGTACTTACAGGTACTCCCACCTTACCTGCATATACATTTGGGTGCTCTTAGTCAAATCATACCACAAACTGACGAAGATTTGTGGAGCTACGGTTACACAAGGCGTTTCAGGCAGGTCTGGGTGAGCATTTGCTTTTAGATAGAATGCATCTTTTTTTTCCGACACTTTCATTTTTGCAATTTTACTTGTCTTATACATGCATGGGCAACTTATAACACACCAAAGACAAAAAAAAAACAGGTATTCGCGTAAATATGACCCCGTTCATTTACAGTAGCAGAGCCCCCTCTGTGTATTAAAAATGGCATTACACACATAGTCAAATACATCACCATGTAAAAAGCTCTAATTGTGAATGTTAAACTGACGTGTTGTTTGTGATATTTCTCACTTACCAATAGCAGGTGCGTTGATGCACAGCTCTCTTGCTAAAACAAGGAAGGTTTTACCCAAAATGTACACATTCACCTAGAAAAGGAAGAGACAGAATGGGTAATAAAGATGGGCATAATTCTGTGAAAGCTTAGAAAGAGAGGGAAAGGAGGACAAAGAGAAGGAACATAAAATCAAAAGAGCAATGATGATGAACAGACAGACTGAAAGCCATGATCGTAACGCTATTTAAACAGATGCCGAAGGTTGCAAAGTTCAAAGCTCTGGGGTTTGGATCTATACCAGCATCACTGCAGAGTCCCGACTTTCTCACAAACACTACATCTGTCTTTCTCATACTTGGGGGATGTACCAAAAAAGGAAATATTTCAAAAAAAGATCATGTAAATGTTTACATGCAATTGTATTAAAAAAAAGCATCCACACACAAACACAGAAACCCTATTCCTTCCATCTGGGCCCCGCGGCATTAAAGAGAATTCTTCTTTAGTTGATGTCAGAGGTCATGACCGCTGAAAAGTGGGATGGCCCTCACACACTCCTGACCTGAGAGGGGAGGTGGCAGCCTTATGCCTCAAAAAGAGCTCCTCTGTCTGGGGGAGAGCTAAGGAATTTATTGGTCCTTTCTCTGTTAAAATCCCCTATTGACTCAAAACTGCAGTGGACAACGTCTGTGTACAAACGTGTGAGGCAGGGAGGGGATTTTATAGGACAGCTGGGAGTGTAAAAATATAAAACGGTCACACTAGCTGGAAGAAAGCGGTTTTCACAGACTCAAACACGAACTTTGTATGCAGTGGGTTCCCCGACTCCAAATCTATAATTTAAACCAAAATTATTAAAATAAAATAAAAACATGAACACCAAGTTATGAATTTAGTGTTGCTTTCTGCTGACAACATGTATGATTTACGAATGTTTTTTCCAAAACTGAGAATTGTCAGAAATTTGTGGAGAACAACAGCTATATTGCCACGCAGAAATTAAAATATATATCCCAGTTCAGATTTTTGTACTATACATATATATTCCACAACACACTCACAGATACAAAGGTGAGTATTTGTTGTCGTCCCGCAAAAACCTTGTATCTCTAAAGCCACAATTTTTCATGAAATGGAAAGTATGGAAAGAATCAAAGCTGTGTTTTCAAAACTGACAATTTATTACTTTTAACTAGTTCAATATTTTTAAAACCAACAGACAAGCACCAAGGTTGACCAATATTAATGTTTTATGTAACAATACTATGAAATATAAGTTATCCACCCAACAGCCACAATATGGTCTGTGTGGCATGGATATTGTAAAAAAAAATTGGTTTTACCTGCACCAAGTCACTCAGGTCCAGCAGCATGTCTGAAAGTGCGTTGAGGAAATCATATATACAGAATTACTTATGTAACACATTTTCTATTGCTTGGTTCGTGATGTCTAAGATGCCATAAGGCATCATCTGTAAGGACCACAGACACTATTAGAGAGCATCACTACATAGATGATCCCAAACACACAGAGATAGCGAGAAAAAGAGAATGGCAGCGTTTTTTTTTTCAACCACCTTGAAATGAATGAGATCTTGGTCGGATTTGAATTATTTGCTTGACATTTTCCCTCTCTGCACAGAGCACCACTGAACCACCACCTCCTGAACTCTGGAATTACCCATCTCCTAGCAACTGAGTACTCTGTGTCCATGGAGACTAACACATCTGTCAAATCAGTTCAAAGTGTTCTTAAAACATCCTAATAAAAAGCATTATTGTGGGATTAACAGTCACCATAACAACAAAGAGAGATAATCCTAAACTGTGATTATAGATGCCTGTCAAATTACAGATTTTTTGGTGCATCTGGGTTAGAACACTCCTGGGAGGAATTTCACGTATAAAAATGAGCTAAACTGGTTTCCATAATAACTTCAAAAACAGTCCTAGATGTACAACCTGTGTAGTGTTAAAGAAAGAAGAATTAAATGAGAGTTAAAATCCATGTACTTACAGTAAACCCTACAAAAGGAATTGCAAGAAGGAAAAACTTGGACCTGGCACAATAATCCACAGGGTTAGTTTGTACAAAAACAATAATGGACAATAATGCCGGGTTGTCTAAAATTACAACATCCATTGGGAATTGAGACAAAAAAAGCTTTATTCTCTCTCTCAAATCCAGCCACACCCCTTACCCTCCATGGGCAAAAAGTGGAAGCTCTCTCTCATGAGCTCTTATGTAAGCCTACCAGACGTCTGACTGAACATGTTCCTTACGTAACCTCTGAAAGATAGAAAGACATAAACTATCGGCCTCTATTACTTCTCCTATATTTTTTACACATCAAATTCAAAAAAAGGTAAATAAAAAAAACAGGAACTAGTAACACCTAAAGTTCTTGACATTATGCTATACGCTTTATCTCCATTTGTTTTCCAAATCACAGAAGATAAGGGTTTGCAAACGATTACAGAATATTCAGTTTTGGGTAATAAAATCAAATTGTTTTCACATTTAGTTTTTTTAATTTCTAATTAACATTTTATACTAATTCTTAGTATTTTTTCATGATTTCTTTACTCTCATTTCAATTACATTAAGGAGTAAATAAATACTCAATGTGTCAAAACACTTCCAACTGCCAGGTCTTACATTCGTCCCTTTCAGGATAATGAAAAAACATTTCTGTACAGTTCATAAATTCAACTCAAGGCATAACAAACCAATGCAGAGTGTTCGGGTGGACAAGGCACATCTTCATTAAGGTTCAACCCAGGTCTAATGAAGTCTCATGAGAGACACACCCTGCCTTTCCTGACTCTTTTTAAAATACCATGGAAAACCCTAATTTTAAACAAGCAGTTTTAGAAATAAAAGGCTAAACAGGATGATGATTTATCAAAAAACACAGATAACAACCAGTGTTGAACTGAGTGTGAGTCTAGGTTGATCATTACAAAAATAAGCATGAGTGTTCACACACACGGGAGAAGCAAGGCTTTATGACTAAGCATCAGTCGCTGTGTGAGGCGTGGAATGTAGACATATGCGCATAAGGAGACGATCTCAAGAAGACTGACTCACCCTTCCTTCTACCCCCACATAGGACTCCTTCTGAATAGATTTTCTTTTTCTGCAGCCCATTCATTTCCTTTTCATGTAATTTTCACTTTACATCTCAAGGCAGAGTATCTCTTTTTTTCTTCTCTGATTAGTACATTCTCTCCCTGAACAAATCTTTTCATTTTTGGATCCAAGATTATGCAAATTACAAGCTGTATCTTCAACTAAAAAAATACAAATGATTAATCAAGATTTACTGTGTACAAGCTGAAAATCTATCAGACTAAAATATGAATAAAAATGTCTATGGTATGCTACAGTGTTGCCACATGGCCTCATTGCAGTTTTAATTCTGAACTTATAAACGATCGTCTTAATTAAACCTGTTTATTCAGACAACAATTTATGTTAAATTTGATGAAGGCTTTTTAGTTGTAACACATCACTGTGTGGTTTTCTTAAATCTCTGTTAGCCATGATTTAATAAAGCCTTTTAATTTTTAATTCTACTTTAAGTGCCTAGGTCCACTACCCGTGTTTTCAAGAGTCTTCCACATTCTTATGAACAAACCTTATGGGTCTAAGGATACGAGGTGTGCCCTCTGTACGGCAGACGAGGTAGAGGCAGGCGGCAATGACATGAGCCGATTTGCGGCCTCTGGTCAAATGTCTGCAGAGTGCCATCTTATAAAAGTTGAATGCTGTTTCCAGACAGTGCTGGTTCATTTGCAGCTGATGACCAAGATGGTTTATCTGGCGTTTGGCTAAACAAAACACATTGAAACAGCAGTAAGTCGGTATTAGTTAGTTATCTGTCACAGTACATTTTATGTGTGTTCATTTTTATGAAGCAAACTCAAGGTCAGACCCTTGGAGCACACTAGTGACTGGAAAATTCATACAAAAAAGTCAAGAAAAGCATTTATAAAAAAGTCAAACCAACAAGGATATTTAAAGCACTTTGCATTAATATATATGTGTTTAAAAGATCTTATATTTAACTCAGGATCTCTAAATATATCATTAAAAAGTTTATATGTGTTTCTGAAATAAATATATGCTAGTAAACATCTGTTCTACTTTCTATATCAGCACCTGCTGTAGTGGAGCTGTTTGAGAGGCACACACAAGGATATCATAATGGGGGAAGCATCTTTAAGCAGAAAGCAGGTCAGTTTATACATACTCACAGAGGCTCTTTTGTTCTGTCATCACACACAGATAGTATAAATCTTGATGCAGACATAAGGCTGTTATTCACACACACATACATTCCCACACACAATAAAGTGACCTCTTCATTTTCCCAGACTAGAGCACACACGAGCATACGCTTGTCTGACTAAACCGATTCATCGGTACTACAGAAAAGCACACAAACCCACCACACCTTATGACTCCTCAATCCTCTTTAAAAACAACCAGTCCCATCTGGCTTTAACAGACACACACTTAAATTACATAACACATTATTTTTTTTCAAAATAATTTGTCTTTGTGCCAAAGCAAATGCACCTTAGCCAATACTTGAGAATGCTTGCGCAATCATGCTATTTACTGAAATACATAACAATACAGAATTTAATTGCCACATCTAAAACTACAGAATCAGTGATGCTCAAAGTTTGCAAATTCTGTTTGACACCCTTATTAGCTTTATCCTTAAATATATGAAATATTAAATTGTATGCTGACCCTTTAGGGTAGGCCAATGGTTCTCAAACTTTTTCACTGGAGGGTCCCCTTTGTGTAGCGTGCATCGCTTTGTGGCCACCCCAATTAAAGACTTAATCTTAAACTTATAATTTTAATTAAACCAAAAACATATTCAGTAATACAATGCTGGAACATCAATGCTTTCGGTTGGTGAACAATTTTTTTTATGTCTGATTGCATAAGATCTATAGTAAATTTCTAAATTTCATAAAATGCCACTAAATCTGTGCATATTGGCGCCCCCAGTTTGAGAACCATTGGCCTGGCCATGTTATTATTAGTTGCAAAAACAGACATGAAGTGATGTAGGAAATGGAATAATTTCACTTGGCAGTTCTATGATGATCATATATGCACCCCTGACCATTCTGAAGTGTGGCAGCTCTGGACTCCCTCCCCACTCCAGTGTGGAAGTTCGTTCCCAATGATGGCACATTTCCAGACGCTGAAATACAAACAAAGACAAAAATGCTTTTCTTTGCTTTCCTGTGGCTCAATGGATAGAGCATGGCACTAGTAGTGCCAAGGTCATGGGTTCGATCTCAGGGGATTGCACATAGTCAGAAACAAATGCATAATACAGTGCAATGTAAGTCACTTTGGATAAAAGCGTTTGCAAAATGCATATATGGAAATTAGGACTGAGTTGTAAACAAATATTATGTGCCAAATGTGAAATGGACGTGTCTATGGTTTTGTAGGCCTAATTGGTGATCTCCGAGCCAGCAAGTATGTTCTTTTTTCAAATGAAAACCTGAAACACTGATAGACCAGCTATAACAAGACAATGCAGTGTAGGACTAAGTTCCAGTTCCCTCTAAACATTTTTTTTTATATTTTTAACTACCACTTCCAACATTACCTACTGTACATTAAGAACTTGACAGCCCTCTGGTGGTTAAAGACAGTACTGTAGTTAAAGGGATAATTCCCCCCAAAATAAAAATTCTGTCATCCTATGTTCATTCTCGCGTCATTCAAAGCTGAATATGACTCTTTCTCTTCTGTGGAACACAAAAGAAGATTTTACGAAAAATTATTAATGGTTTTGTATTCATGCAGTTGAAGTTAAGGGGCCAATGTTGTTTGGTTACCAACGTTCTTCAAAATCTCTTTTTTTATGTTCTGCAGGAAAAAGAAAATCATACAGGTTTGCAAAAACATAAGGGTGAGGATCTGATGAAAGAACTTTCATTTTTGTGTGAACTATCTTCTTAAGAAATGTATTAAAGTTAAAGAAATCATGATTTCCAAAAAAATAACATCAACATTTCCACAAACAAACACTGTAGAATGAGATTGTTCCAGGCTAATAGTATTTGAGAGAACTCCACAAATACGTTTCGACCGTAGTGTAAATAATTTATCTTTATTATGAACCTTTCAGGAACACCCTAATTAAAAAGTAAGCCAACTTGTATCAAAGACCACAGTAATTATTCCTCGTATAAAACATTAAAACAATTAAGAAGCAAAATCATTTAGCATTTTATGTGATAAAAATAAACAGCTACTTACACTCGCCAGAGACAAACTGCCCAACAGCAGACGAGCCTCCACCGCTGTTCTCCACAAAAGTCACCTCAGAAACGATGATGTTGTCCTCCAGCACAGAGCCGCAGCCCATGCAAACAGCAACTCCTCGTGCCTGGTCCACATCAATGGCTGTGCCCCCACAGTTCTTACACTTCCTCATGGTCTCGACTTATCGGTTAACACAAGGAATGTTCTCTGTAAGCATGCAAAAAACATTAGAGGATATCAAATTATGCATTTAGCTCAGGTTACCCGAGACTGATCTCATTGTAAAACTCACTGCAAGGGTGAAAATGTATTTAACAATGATAAAAACTATCCAATGGCACTAATATTGCCTTGATCTCTGTTTGATAACTCAATCTTTGTATAAAAGCTAATTTACCTAAAACACCATGGGACATATTTTCTGAACGTAGCATAACCCTGGTATTTTGGACACATATTGAACTTTTTGCAATTTTTTTTAGTGCACACAACAACAGAAAGCAGTAGAGACCCGCTGCACATTTCAGCATCTTACTGCATTGTGATGAAATAAGATGAACCACTAGTTGTAAAAGTAGAGCAACAGCGCCTCTTTTAGGAACAAAAGTGCATATGCAATGTTGCCCACGTTGCAAACCCCAAAAGTACCGATTCATAGGACGTTTATTAAACACATAAGATCTTCTAGATTGACACAACATATAAAATGTGAAGCAAGCTGTTGTCTTCTTATCACTGATGTGTGATCAGTACGTTAACTGGAGACCGCTTTGAAACGTAGCGTTGTGCTTACATTACAACCAACTCTTCAATTTCTTTGCATCTTTTGAATAACGATACAAATATGTGCGGATGTATAATTGTCCCAAATTCATCATACAGGTTAGATTGCACAGAAAACGTTATGTGGCTATCAGGAAGATAAACAAGCACAGACTTACCTGCCGGCGGCTCAGCCGTTTAACGGGCCTTTCTGTCCCTGTTTGCCGAAATAACAACCGCTTGTACTTTATTCTTAGAGGTTATACGGTGTTTATGACTAACTTTTACGATGCACCCAAAAAGATGTGATGTGTTGTTTTACATGACAAGCCGGCAGATTTTGGCTCATGTTACTCTATGAAAAACAGCACATGTGTACTTCAGCATGCAATACGGATTATACCAACGTGACACCGGAGGGGGCGTTAACGTTAATAGTTTCAGAGTAAGGTTGCCGCGATGGGAACAATGTTGTTGTGTAATGTTTTATTAAATCTAATTATAGGACTAAAAATATACGTACGAAATGTTTCAGCTCGGTGATTTAAGAGCCTGAGTTCACAGCACCCTCCCTTTAACAACGCTGCGTTATGGTATGACCCAAAATGCTTATCAGTGACGCAGAGTCGCTTGTCGCCGCATCAAGTCAAACTATTGAATATGACGTAACATGGACATCTTTGGACGTAACATAATAATAGTGCTAAATATTATATCCGTAAGTTTAAATGTTTCCTTGTTTTTATTTTGGATGTTAAATGTTACAGTGATTTGTTAGTAAGCTTTGATCTTTTCAAAAAATATAATGTATTTCTTAACTCTGGCATTAAACATTTAGTCAAATTATATTTTCCAATTTTCTATTTATTAAAACAATAAAATAATGAATATAGTAATAATACATAATAAGGGCTTGTAAGGAGTTTTCACTTTTTGTTTTCGTTAATCACGGCGTATAAATAGCGTGTTGTAATATGTTTTTGTCCAGCAGGTGAATGAAATAAGAGGATGCTGCAGATTATAGGCGTGGCCTAAATGCGGTATTTAACATTTAAAGCAATTTCGTTCAGAGTCAGACAGAGGTGCAATAAAAGCGCATTCACTGGATTATGTTAATATAGACGTTGATTATTGTCTCAACGATATTCCAAACCCTCTTCAATTATGTTTATCACAATACTAAATTATAACTAAAAACTATTTCAAACAGTGCCACTGTTCTAGATGGATGCTTCATTCATGTTTTTTTATATTAATAACTTACTTATTATATATTAGAAAAAGGCATTAATTCTGAACTGCATTTGGACTCAATGATTATAAACTAACCAGCAGATTTTTAATCCTGTCACTTTTATGTAGATATTGTATATAAATAATGCACTAAACTTTTACATATTTCACATGCTGAATAAAATTATACAATTGGTACTTTGGTACAGTCTCCTTGATGTGTGACCTAGCCGTAGTTCAAGGCTAAACAGTAAAGTCCAATCAGAATATCTTGTAATTTTTACAGAATCGGTCACTGTGGAAGGTACAACCAGAAATGACCACAGAACAGTGAAACTACATTCACTCTTTTGTGCGATCCTCTGTATTTTAGATGGTTGTGTTTGACTGTTTTGCCTTGGATTCGACTGTACTTCACTGTATATATGTTTCATATGATGACTGTTTTATACTATAGTTTAAATAAAGGATAGATCAACCAGCTAAAGCAAATGGGTCTCCATTGCTGTCATTCTTCCAAAACAACAGTGCCGTCTTTCTTAAACAATAGTAAACACATGCTATTATAAAGTGTTTATATGACGTCGCAAAGCGGCGCCTCCTTGTGGTCATAATGTAGATTGTCCTCCTTGCAGACACAACATTTAAAGCAGGGAAACTAAACACAAGCTCGAGGCACTGACCTGGGTGGCGCCACACATACGGCACACTACACGTAGTGCGTAGCGTATGCACTCTGTGAGCAGCAGGCAAGATGCGTGTAATTGACAGTTTTTTTCCAGTACAGAGTACAGTTAATAAAAGTGCAATGGCAGCTCATTTATGTTATTAAGTAAACGTTATAATAGTCTTACAGTTCTATAAATAAAAGAATGTGCAACATGCCTTGGATTGACCTACCGATGAATTGTTTCATTATATAAACCATGCTCCTGAATTCACTGGGAGAATGCTTTGGCTCTTTCCTTTCATCGTGGCTGATCTAGTGGGTAAGCCATATATTTATTAAAATTGATTGTGTGAGAGTTTCAACTTTTTTATGAAGTTTAGTGTTTAACATGTAAAAACAATATAAATGTGATCACTGGTATATAAAATTGTGATCATTTTTAAGAGTTTTCAGGTTCAGCACTTCAAATGTGACCCTGGATGACAAAACCAGTCTTAAGGAGCGCGGGAACATTTTTTAGTAAAAGACAAAAATACATTGTATGGGTCAAAATTATCGATTTTAATTTTATGCCAAAAATCATTAAGGTTATTAAGATCATGTTCCATAAAGATATTTTGTAAATTTCCTATCTTAAATATGTGAAACTATGTGAGTGGATGATCATTGTGCTCCCTCAAATTCCTGAGTTTTAAACCGTTGTATCTCAGCCAGATATTGTCATATTCTAATAATTCATACATCAATATACATCTTATTTATTCAGCTTTCTGGTTATGTACAAAGCTCAATTCCGAAGAAAATGAGCCATAAGACTGGTTTTGCTGTCCAGGGTCACAAATGTAGTAGACCTACAGCAGATGATGTCAGATTTAAAGAATGGATCATGTGTATACTATGAGAGCTTGATGACTATTTAAGAACATGGTCGATCAAAATAAGCATTTTCTGTAGAAGTGAAAGGCAGTGTGAATAGATGTGAAATGAAAGACTTTTACATAATAAGCTTAAGTTCAAGGACAGGTACAAAAGTTTTTTTATAAAGTCCCAGTCCTTTCAGATATTCTGTTCTTCCTGGATGAAATTACAGCTAAAACCACAATACAATGTAACAAAATTCTGCACCCTTTAGAAAACCTTTGTGTGTGTGTTTCTGAAACAAGTGACTCTTGATATTTTGAAAACTCCTTCTAGCCACTTTCGAGGTGATGGTCCCTGATAAACAACTGAAGGCCATTCACGGTCGTCCAGCTATACTTGGCTGTATGTTCACACCAGATCCCGACACCTCACACTTGGTGGTTACCTGGCAAAGGCAGGAAGATGTACGGGTCGTCCACAGTTTCTATTATCAAAAGGACCAGTTGGATCGTCAGAGCCTGCAATACCGCGGAAGGACCTTCCTGTATAATTCAGAGCTTGCTCAAGGAAATGCTTCTTTACAAATAACTGAAGTCAACCCAAAGGATACAGGCCGGTACATGTGCATAGTGACCAATTTACAGGGAAGCTCAAGAGCCCTGGTAGAGTTGACTTATGGAGGTATGTTCATGAAGAACACAACAAAGACATGGAAATAGTGTGGCACAATCCTCCTTTCCCCCCAACAGAAATAACCTTGTCTGGCTTTTGTATTTTCTTTTCATATATGCTTTGCTATTATTAGTTCCTCACATATTATTAGTCCAGTTGCTGTTTTTGGTGAAATCATGATTTCCACTCTCATTAAAAAACTTACAATTTTATGTAGCTGATGCAGAGTCCTAAAAAGTCACTGTAATGCATATAATCTTAACAATGTATAGAATCTGAGATGACCAGATTTGTTTGTCTTTTTCAGCTCTATATTCTGAGCCCAGGTTAAGCATCCATATCAACTCCTCAGCATTCATAGTGAAGTTTGAGACGGAAGGATTCCCCAAGCCTGAGGTGAACTGGCTTAGTAAACAGGGTGAAAATCTCACTCATCAACTGGAGGTCATTGATCTGACAGAAGATGGATTCTATTTCATAAAGAGCAGCTATGTAGCCCAGAGGCAAATGGTTAATGTTACATTTACACTGAAGAACCACCTCCTCAACCAGAACCTTGAGAGGCCTGTGATCCTCGTTTGTGGTAAAAAGCGTTTTTTCTTTTTTTTGAATGTCATAAAAACAGATCATCTTTCATTCTTAACAGGTTTTGCAGAAAGATGTTGTAATGTGTGTGTGAGGGTAGAGGCATTACATTTATTTAATAATTTTGTTCATCACTTGCTCACTCTCATCTTATTATATTTTAAATTCAAAGTTGTATGGCTTTCTTTTGCAGAACACAAAATGAGATATATTGAAGAAACCAAACAACATTGGCCCCCATTTATTTCCATTGTATGGACACAAGAACAACTGAGACCGTTCTCAAAATGCCTTTTTTGGTTCTCTGATTATGACCCCTATAATCTGAAACAGCTATAAGAAATGTCAATCCAGAAAGATGTCCTACTTGATCAAACCATGTAGTACTCCTCATCAACATTATTGAGGCATTGTCTTTATCTGAAGCATAACAGTCATTTGACATTTTGAATGTCAAGTTCCCTTGGATAATGGTTAACTTGATCTACAAATTAACTTTACATTGTTATCTTAAGAATTTGCATGCGGTTTCTTTACCTTAGTTGCTATCAACTACCTCTGTTCATTTGTGGAAACAGTGAGTGATTTCGGATTCCTGCAACAGATAGACTTGACTGTAAATGGGATACATAAAAGTGTAAATATTAACCACACCAAAGTAGAACATTGATGGCACTGTGGCATTGTGGTTTAATATTGGCTCTTAGATGAAATCATTTGTTAAACATTTACATTTAGCAGACACTTTTATCCAAAGCGACATACAGAGTGTTCCGGGAATGAGACATATGTTAGACCGGAGCAATATCATAAAAGGTGGTAATACAAAGTTACCAGTTTCAACAAAAGCCAAATAGTTAAAGTAAATATACGGGTGATAGCTCATACAAAATGAATATTCTGTCATCATTAACTCACCCATCATTTACTCACCCTCTTGTCGTTTCAAACCTTTATGACTGTCTGAACACAAAAGGAAGATATTTTCAAGAAAGTTGCCACCCGGACAGCACTGTACCCTATTTAATTCTAGTGTATTGACAATGCAAGTTAATGGGGTCCTGTTAACAACATTTATCATAATATCTTCTTTTATGTTCTGCGGAAGAAAGTCATACAGGTTTAAAATGACAAGAGAAGAGGGTGAGTAAATGATGACAGACTTTTTATTGTTGGGTGAAATATCCCTTTAATTTCAACCCTATTCAAACATGCCTCTCCCCAGAGACTTTTAAAGTAACTATACTAAAATGCATAACTGTTTAATACATGTTTTTATCTGAATTTGAGGAAAAGTGAAGACTTGAGTCCAATAGTTGCCTTTTCCCTTGCATTTCATTAGTTTAATTCTGTCTGTGGGGGTTAGAAATTCATGTGTATTCTTTGTAACTCTTTTATAGTGATGCCACTGAATGTATTAACAGTTTATGTTTTAACATCCACTTAAGTGTGACTTCAACAGCGGCATTCTCCAAACTCTGACTGAATGTCTTTTTGTTTTTCAGATGAGGTCACTGCCACAAATCAAGCACCTGTTGCAGTTATCATACTTGCTATGTTGTGTATTGTGTTGTTTATCTGCATCATTATATTAACATTACGGAGACGGAAAATGCAGAGATCTTTAACTGCAACGAATTATGGAGGGATGTAGGTTAAGGGCTTGTATCATTTTTGCTTTCACTCCACCCTTCTCCTCCACATCAAGAATGCAAATTGCATGGATTTAGTTATTAATCCTTCTCAAGTTTGAAGAATTTAATTGTGAAAGTTATGGGCGTGTGTAAGTGTTTATGGCATTATTAACTGCTGTGCCTTTTTTATACTTTTTATGGGTGAGGATGCTTTAAGCACACTTTCCTTCAAATAGTTTGAGCAGCTCATGACAACTAAAAGTCCATATATGCATATTTTACATTTCACTTTGTATGTATGTTAAGTGTCCCTCTCCTTACATTTTTTATTTCTTTTATAACATATTTACCCTGAACTTCGGCACGTTTCACATATATTGACTGCAGAAGTTAAACAACTTCAATAAAACGGTGATGTTCTACATGATCAAACACATCATTAACCCGTGTTGTCAGTTGACAGTAACCACGCCTGATCACAGAGCAGTAAAACTATAAACAAAGTCCACTTAATCCTATACTATGAGTGTGTTTGACTTTTATGTCTTGTATTTTAGCAATGAAGTCTGTTGGAGGCAGCTTTGATTCATTAACCTATTCGTTTTGAAACGTATACCTGTTATTGAACTTATATTAACTTAGTTTCATGCATCATGGGCCACAAAAAAATAGTCAACATAGATAGCTGTGTGGATGATGGCAAATGCATATTGAATTTCCCAAAGATATCTGCTCTTTTATTTCCAGAATATATGGGTGGGAGACAGTGTTATGTTTATTGTCTGTTTTTTTTCCACACTCTAAAAACAGCTTAGTTGAAAACAACACAATTTGTGTTATTTCTGGGACAACACACAAAATGAGGTGTCCTTAACTACAGACTGTTGTTCTACGACAATACATTTTGTGTTAGTTTAAACGTGTTTTGTCCCTTTTATTTATTTAACACAAAACCAATTACACATAAATTTAACTTGAAATAACTTGAAAATAATGTAAGTATTCACACATTATTCCATATAACTGCTGCACTGTAAAATATACAATCTTTGTTAAAAACAACACAGTCTGCCTGAACACAACTCTGTCTTGTTTATGTAACTCAACCTGTTCCTGTAGGCCTGTGTGTCCTTTTTATGTATTTAAGACAAATTAACACAAAATTACCCATATACCCGATTTCACAGACCAGGCTTAGGGCTAGTCCCAGACTAAAATGAATGTGTGACCTGTCTAAACTGAATGAAACTTGCCCAAAAATATCTTAAAATATATCAGTGCCATTGTTTTGTCACAAGATGGTCACCAGTAATGTATTCTTCTAGGGCATTTTTATAAAAGCGACATACATATCTTAATTCAACCAAGGCATAGTCCTTGCTTAAGATAAAATGTGTCTTTGAAACCGGGCCATAATGTGTTGTAAAAATGTTGAAATTCCCTAAAACAAAACCACACTTTTATTTAACACATGTCCAAATACATAGTTGACATGTACAAGTTGAAATCCATCCATCAATGAATCATTTGTTAAGTATTTTGAGCATTTTGAGGTGTGTCTTGAAAAAACAGTTCCTGGAACGGTTGCTGAAGCTGAACAGCAGTATAATACGAACCAGCTCCTTTTCAGACGGATTTGAATCTTCTCCATGATGTCACTGTAAATCATCAGCATTGAGATGTTTCATTCTGCCATATCGAACAAGTCCAAGCGAATAGCAAAATGATCTGTGTCATTGTAAAGTTCTTTCTTATAAGAGTGCAGTGCAGTATACATCTATGGGTTTATATTGTATGTATAATCATCTTCGCTTCTTGTTTAATCACCACCGGAAAACATCACAGGAACAAACAGAATGACATCTATAATTCAGAAAACGGAAACTTTCATTTCAGCCTTGACAGAAAAAGATTTGTTAGATAAAAACCTGATCTGGACTGCAGAACACAAACCAGCTGCAATAAAAAGAGACCCTGCACAGACATGTAGGCTATGAAATTTGGTATCACCAAAGCAATGCACTGTTGAATTCTTGAAATTTAAAGGGCGTCACAATTGGAGTCCTGGTGAACACGGGAGAGTGAACTTGTCATATTTCTTTTAGAAATCTCTTGACTATCCGGTAGAGCAGAAACTATATACTTAAAAAGATTAAGTGATACAATTCATAAGATGCATGTTTTTCAGTTCAATGCTAATAAAAAATAACTTTACAGACAAATATGCAATGTTATTAATACAAATATTTTTCATTATTCAAGAGGTGATGTCTTCGATTCAAGCATCCTGCAATGTTTAGCTTACAGATAAGAAAGAGAATGTTTGAAGTCGTTACAAATCAAACAAGGTTTTCCAACCAGACTAGTTGTATGACTTTTAACTGCTTCACAATGTCGTGGAAGTCTTTTAAATGGATTTTAAATGGTTCTATAAAGAACCTTAAACGTTTGAAAAAACGTTTTGTTCTTAAATGGAAAACGAGGAAGAAAGAAAGAAAGAAAGAAAGAAAGAAAGAAAGAAAGAAAGAGAAACCGTGTTTTTCCTTTGGCACCTTTAGTTTAAAGAGTAGATCGTGTTTCTCAACTTTACATCAATACACAGAGCAGTAATAGCAAAAAATTACATTTAGATTCTGTTTATCCAGCAAATAAAGCTTCTACATTGTACGGATTGAGTTGTCTTTTTCAATGTCTTATGACAGGCTTAAATTGAAAATAAATATACTGTATATATTATTGGTTAGAAAATAAAAAATGAAGAAAGAAATAAATAAAGGTAAAACAAAATTTTCCACTTCTTAATTTTGAAAACATGTTATCATTACGTTTCTCTTTTCTCAATAGCTCCTTTATCACCAGTCAAACAACAAAAGCTGTCAATCCTTCAGCCCATATATACAGTTCAATGGTATGAGATTCAGTTAACTAGCAGAACTTAAACCTTTTGAAGAATCAATGAAGTCTTTGTTTCATTACTTCCTCCTCGGTATTTATGGTGCAATTTACATGTATCTACCTTTAGCACTGAGATGTAGAACTATTCTTATGACAATAAATACAATCTCCCATGCCATTACTCATTCCTTTCTAAAATTAACATATGATTTTACTGTGTTAAACGTACTGCATATAGTTAAAAAACTTTTGGCCATCATCCACTAGTAGAGTCAGGATCTTTAAAGTCAAGAAAAACCCAAATCAAAATTTGAAGACAAGTCATTTTTATTGGCAGATTTGCTAAATTTAAATTTGGCGGTATGGCTCTGTTCTAAATTCCCCATCCTTCTCATGAGCTCCATGAAAAGTGAGACAGGGAAGCAGCAGCAGCATCTGGGGTGACCAGTTTAGCTGGGAGAGCAGCTCAACCCCCCTCAGAACAGACAGGCAACAATGACAACAGAGTGCCATTGATTAAGTAAAACACTAGTTAAAACACTAGTTAGATTCTAGCAAACGTCTTTGTAAGTCAAACAAATGATTGATGGTTTAAAAATGTGGCTTAAAACACACCTCTATAAAAAGTTTTTCGATATTTGACTTTTTTATAGTGTTCAAACTTTGTGCTTTTTGTTTTAATTGTCTTATTTTATTATAAATTGCTCTGAAGCACTTTGAGATTTTCTTGAAATGTAAAGTGCTTTATAAATAAAATGTACTACATTTATGCAATTGGCAGACGCTGTTATCCAAAGCGACTTACATTTCTGAAGCAAAGTTCACAGTAGGGAAGGAAGTAGGCAGGTACCGTCGAACATTCAAAAAAGCAATAACATGGAAGTAAAAGGCCCGCAGCCACACGAAAGTAAAAGGCAGGCAGCCACCTCACGGTCGACTGCCGGCAAACAAACTTAAACATGTCCGGGCCTGGTCCTCTCTCGTCGTACACTCTGCCGCTCGTCCTTTTATGCTTCCGATCTCCACCGTGAGAAATACGGAGCCGGTGCAACGCGCAGCTAACACTCGCATCACCGGCCCAGAGTCATTCCCTCACGGCTCCCGTCCCGCCTTGCTAGTCACTATTTCATTGTATAATACATTTGTTTCTGACTATGTGCAATCTCCTGGGCTCAAACCCATGAGCTTGACATTGCTAGGGCCATGCTCTAACCACTGAGCCACATGAAAGCTGAAAAAATGTACTATCAGTATAAATTTAAATAATGACCTTTAGCATAGGATCAAATGTCTCAAATTTGGTTGAGAAGTTGGTTCTTAAAGTCACTGTGAAATAAAATTAAAATGCCTATTCTTTCATGAAATATTGTGGCATTTATTGTAAATACTTTATCTGTCATTCTGTTTTTAAAATGCATGTGCCCTCTTAATCTTTTTCAATCTTTTTATGAAAATGCACTTCCTTCCTGTAATCGATCTTAAATGATATGTTACAAAAATAACGTTACAAAAATAACGTTACAAAACCTAAGTATTTTTTGTGATTTTGGCCAGAATCTTTTTTAATCTGTCTATACCGTGGCCGCTAGGTGTCACCGCGCTGATACAGAAGAAAACACATGCAAACACAAAAAAAACACAAGCAAATTCAGAAAGCATGTTCAATAGTTTGGCGACACATGCCCTGAAAATACTCGAAACACAAATAAATTTACATATTGTACTGTTAGATGAATTGTATAATTATCAAAGTACCAAATGTTAACTTAAATACATTTATTTTAAATGTCCTTTACATTCAGAGGTCATACAGTATTTTGCTGTAAGAAAATAAAGAGTAAAAACCTAAGAGCTTAAGTTTCTCAATGAATCTGTGCATGTGGTTGGGTTGTTATTACTTTGCAGGTTACAACATAAGTTTATCACCATAATTTCATGAAACTACGTCAACATCAGACTGTGGTTTGGGAGGGTGCGTCTCACTCCGTTGCATCATCTTCGGTCTGCAGAGGGTGTTGAGCATACCCGTCCAGCTGTTCCTCATGGAATCATGGAAAATACTCGAAACACAAACAAACACAGAAACGCGCTGCAAGCTGCACGGACGACAACGGAAGTGTTTCCGGGGGACCGCAAAATCTGATGCACCTGATTGGGACGCGCTTCATTTTGACTGTTCAAATTCTTTAGTGGAGTTCTCAGCCACATTGACTATGTCGACTAGAATAAGTTGACAAGTTTTTAATCCTTTTTTTTTAAACTTTTTTATAGTGACGTTTGTTTAAGTAAGTCAAGCAGCTACTATGTCTCATAGTTTTTGTTAAACTGTTCAAATCGACAGGCTAATAATATCCTACGGACCTACGTAAAGAAAGTTAAAATAAAGTTATAAAGCAATTACCTTCAATGTGGCTGACAACTCCACTAACGAATTTGAACAGTCAAAATGAAGCGCGTCCCAATCAGGTGCATCAGATTTTGCGGTCCCCCGGAAACACTTCCGTTGTCGTCTGTGCAGCTGGCAGCGTGTTTCATTGTTTGTTTGTGTTTCGAGTATTTGCAGGGCATGTGTCGCCAAACTAATGAAGAAGCTTTCGGAGTTTGCTTGTGTTTTTTTGTTTTTTATATGTGTTTTCTTCTGTTGCAGCGCAGTGACACCTAGCTGCCACCGTACTCTTCCCTCAAGTAGAAAGGATGGGCATGTTAGAACAAAGGTGTCCTGAAATTTCATCCGTCAGATTGTCCTACCGGGCTTGCAAAAATCCTTACCGGGTGCGTTGAATTCCCCCACAGGAACTTGTTTCAGTTCAGTTCCAATTCATTCAGGTTCTCGTCTGAATTGTTCCCGGATGTCTTCGTCCCTATGTCATACTATGTAAATGTCAACCTTAAAGCTGCAGTATGTAACCTTGGTATTTGACCACAAGAGGGCGCATTTCCAACAATAACAAAGGCGAAGCTTGATGACGCTATGAAGCAGGTGACGATGGGAGATGTCGTTTTAAATGCGTTTTCGCTATAGCGATGTATCTAAATTGGATAAACGAATCATGATCACGGATGAGGTAATTTATTTGTTTTTGTATTACCTGTATATCTGATCGTATTATTTTATGTCATCATAATTAATGAACTGCAAGGAACGTGAAATGTTATACTATATTATCCCGTTACAACTTACAGCTATTTGTTAAATGATTTGTTGGGTTAATGTTGTGCAGTGTTACGTGTTTATGGTTAATGCCGTGTTGTTTAACGTGCTCAAACCAATCGTTCTAAAATAAATAATTGATTTGCTTACCTGTCTATCAATACACTCGCGAGAGCAGAGTCTCTGTCAAGTCCAAGATTGTCGCGCAGCGCATTTGACCATGTGATATTCTGGTCTACACCGGAACAAAGTATAGAGCGGACATTGCGTCACTGAGAGGCGACATTTCTTTTCCGGGACGGCCAGTTATTTAAAATCGGAATTTCTCTGAAATAAAAAATCTTTAGAGACTTTTGAAATATTGTAAGTACACAACTGGAGGAAATATATCACACTGTGCAAGTTATTTTCTGAAATTTTATTACAAAATTATTACATACTGGAGCTTTAACTGGAACAAGGGGTCTTAAAAATGTTGATTTTACATTTAAACTCAAACAATTTTGTATTAATACTGCCACCTCGCGGTCGTCAAAATCAATAGCTAGCGAGTGAAGATCTGGTGCGTGAAGATCTGGCGCATCACCTGCATTTTATTGGGTTTATTAAAGAAAAGTTAGACTATTTGCAAATGGCTAATTGCAAGAACATCCAACAAAGCGTATTTTCATGTCTAGGCATGACATGAACCTGAACAAGAATGTGTGTACATTCTCAAATAGGAAGGGCTTTATCTTTAAACGTATATTTAAATTTAAATGTAAAAAAGCAGTAACTTAAATCAGCTGATCCAGATACACGGATCATCAAGAATATATGTTTTCAAAACATCCATCGAAGGTCTTTTATTTTAAAGTTTTGTTGTTGCGCATGCGCACACTACTGTAAACAATCGGGTGACGGCTCATCCGATTTGAGTCTAGCAGACTAGACACGAGGAACAGATGGGCGAAAGGTAGAAGAAACGGATTTAAAAAATGGTATCAATAGGTAAAACATTAGTGTGTTTCTTGTCTTTTTGGAAGTCATTTAATTCTCAACGTCATCAATGCACATAAAGAGCGCTGGTTTGTTGATACAGCAACAGATTTACGACTGAACCGATGCTTTGCTCACTGTGTAATGTTAACGTACATCAAATCTCAGTTGTGCGCATTTCCAAATATTAAGATCGTTGCATTGTGTGTTATATAGTTGCATATCTCACCTCTTTTAATAAATATCTACAGGTGAAGTGCTCTGTCTTTTGTTGGTCGCGATATTGTGGGGAGGCACGAACCCGTTTCTGAAAAAGGGAACGGAGGGCATTGAACAAGTTCAGAGAGGAAACAAGCTCCTCCAATTTTTGGCAGAGGTCAAATTCTTGTGTTTGAATTTCAAGGTATGATTTTTAATAGTTTTTGCATCCTTAAAAGCTTTAAACGTTAGTTTAATGTAGCTAATATCGTTTCCATCATAGTATCTTGTGCCTTTCATATTGAACCAAAGTGGATCGTTAGTGTTCTACTTCACTCTTGCTTCTACCGGTAAGACAACTTTAATATAATATAAAGAGCGAATAGTCAGTTGTGCATTGTTAGACATCACTCTTGGTTACTACTGTACATTAACCACTATTAGTTGTTTCTTTTATTATTGCTGTTTTTTTGTAGATCTTTCTCTAGCTGTGCCCATGGTGAACTCACTCACCTTTCTGTTCACACTGCTAATGGGCAAATGGCTGGGAGAAGAGTTTGGAGGTAAAAGTAAGTGTCCTGTGGGTTAGTAACAGAACTTACCTTTTTTATAATGCTGCTGAACATGAGTTTTACTTTCTGTCATCGTGCAGGAGCTGTGCTGGGGATGTTACTCACCATGACTGGAGTGACTGTGTGTGTCCTGAGTTCTGTCTCTCAGACAGACATAAAGGAGCTGCGCAACACAAGTGACCACTAGAACAACAACTGCTGGACAAGATGAATGTAGAGGCAGATGGACCTCGACTTTGGACCGTGCTATGTTGTTGTGTCTCACACTAACATTGTCTGTCAACTATGTAACACTATACGTGCTATTTCGTTTTTAATATGTGCTGTGAACTTTTGCCAAGACAAGGAAACTGTTTTAAAGGATTTTACATCTGTATTCAGTGAGTGTTTTTGCACTTTAATCTCACCTGTTGAAAGAGTATAGTTTTGTACTGTGATTTTAAAAAAGCCCATTTTAAGTGGATGTGTATTGAGGAAAGAAGAAAATAAATTTACATATTGTACTGTTAGATGAATTGTATAATTATCAAAGTACCAAATGTTAACTTAAATACATTTATTTTAAATGTCCTTTACATTCAGAGGTCATACAGTATTTTGCTGTAAGAAAATAAAGAGTAAAAACCTAAGAGCTTAAGTTTCTCAATGAATCTGTGCATGTGGTTGGGTTGTTATTACTTTGCAGGTTACAACATAAGTTTATCACCATAATTACATGAAACTACGTCAACATCAGACTGTGGTTTGGGAGGGTGCGTCTCACTCCGTTGCATCATCTTCGGTCTGCAGAGGGTGTTGAGCATACCCGTCCAGCTGTTCCTCATGGAATCTACCAGCCTGATACACAAGACCAAGTCAAGGTTTTTGGATGAGAAATGTTTATATGTCATTTTTGTAATGGCTAAAAATAACATGATAGGGTTGTAACGTGTAATGCTTGCTTTATTGAACTATAAAAAATGTCTTACAAGTTTTAAAAATTATTTTAGAGTTGATTGTCTGTATTCATTTTCATATATAATGTTTACAGCTGTCTGCAACTCATAGACTAACAAGTTCTTGCTGTGTTTTTTCATTTTGTTGGTCAGAGAGTGATGATGATCTTGATGATCTTGAAGATCTTGAATCTCGTCTAGTTGACTATTTAAAAACAAAACTCTCACGATTATAATGTATTTTACTAATGGCACTGATCACAGATGGCAAACAATCAAAAAAATCTGCCATATTACTATTAATATAACATTGTATAATATAAATTCATTAGAAACAAAAAACATTATTTTAAAACAAAATACATCCGAAACAGCAAGCATCTCACCCTTTCATGTTTTCTGGATGTATATCCTAGCTGGGTCTCTCTTTCAGACACACTGAGCTCTTTCTCTCCGTTCACATTGAGATGAGGTGATGATGGATGTCCTTCAGGAGAATGCATCTGTAATAGAGCAAATAGTAAGTTCATGATTGAGCCATCTGCTAAATTAGGTCAAGATGTCATTCTTCAAATGTGTCTATCATGCACACTCACATGATTTATATCGGCTGTTTGAAATGGATCTCTTTCATAAAGCTCCTCATCCTTCACAGTTTCTGGTGCTCTCTGAAATAAGAAACATTTGGGTTGTAGGAAAGGAGTTGAAATGAGAGGATTGGTGAGGAAAGGAAATTACAGAAAAAGAAAGGAGTACCTGGTCAACCGGCAACTCTACAGCTGTGTTTTCATCTTCTGGAACCTCCTCAGCACCTCGAACCTCCTCCCTCATACTGTTATCAGAGGCTTTAAACACACTGGGCTCATCTACACACATTTTTCATATATGCATAGATATGTAAACACACTTTTCCAAACACCTACACATGTTATACACTCAATACAGTGCTTGTCAGTGTTTGTATGTAGGAGGCCACCTGTTGGAGCTCTTGGTGGGTTTCTTGATGTTGGAGGGTGTCTGCGGACTCTCACAGGTCTGGCGTAGAAAACAGAGTTCTCGTCTTTATCCCCTTTCCGTCCTTTCCTTTTAACAGGGTGAGGGGGGCTTTTTCTTTCTGCCTCATCTCCTGTGGACCTGACACGCCTACTCTCTCTCTGAACATAGAATATATTGTATTAAATAGATGAATCAATACAAAGGTGCATGAATAAAAAAACACTGACACAGTCTGTGAAATTAACATACCAATTATACCTGAATATTTATATTTTACCTCAGGTGACTCCAAGAGGGTGGAGTCACTGTGGCTGTCCTGAGGAAACATCTTCCTACCCTGAGTGACATCATCACAACAGAACATCTCGATTTCAGACCACAGGTTAAAACCACCATAGTTTACAACGTACTTTAAAAAAATATATATATTTGTCTGAGACTCTTACCAGAACAAAAAATGTCTATTTCTCGTACTAAATTATATTAAATTTTTACCTCCATGTTTCTCTTTTGCCCTCTGTCTCCTGCATAATATCTACAGTGAGAAAAAATTGTTGGTAAACATTGGTTAACTTATATTTCTTTAAAACAAACAAATTAGTACTTAGTTGTACAACATTTGTATGATAAATTGTGTTTGTCCTCATCTTTTTTACTTGCTTTGGATGAATAGAATAATTAATTAAATAAAAAATAAATAAATAATTCACCTATCTGCACTGCTGCCCATTGCTTTGTTCAGTAGAATCTCCACATAGGGAAGTTTCTTGAACTTCTCTGTTCCCACGGCAACGTAGCACTGCCCACTCTCCAGCTCTTCTGTGGAGGTCACTGTGATTCCCTCCACAGTACAAAGTCTGAGAGGTTAAAGGTGAAATGTTATTAGGAAAGTCTGTGAAACAGCTCAGCTGCCCATTAGAAGGTCCTTATTGATGCATAATGAATTGTTCTCCAAAATTTGACAAACAAATACCTGCGCACAGCTCCTGTGCGAAGCATTGCTTTTTCAGAAATAAGCCTCAGTATTTGCTCTAGATTCTTTTGCAAGTGGCGGGAAATGATGAGACGCATGGCAGGACTGAGGATATCTCCGTTCCTAAAAACACTACAGAGACGGATGCGACAAGAGACAGAGAAACACAAGGGAGAATGTGTTTGTGTGGAAGACGAGACGTGTTTGTACTGCTGTGTAGAGTGAGTTCTCACTGTATGATGCAGGGAAGAATGATGACCTTCCTCCATTTTGCAGAAACATTAAGCCTAAATGTTTTAGTCTGTGGAAAGATTTATATATTATTAAATGTTAAATATGTGTACTGTATTTTGTTCACAGCACTGCTTTCTAAACATGCCCTAACAAGCTCTCTGATAACATTAATGGCCGGCTATTGTTGGAAGGCACTATGACACATCCCCTTCTTTCCACAATGACACACACACACAAAACCATAAATACGCCTCGGCTAAGCATCCACAGCAACAAAACACGCAAACAAAACACAACACTTTGAAAAAATCTGGTATGATTTTTCATACCTAGTTATAGCAACACAAACTTTAGACTGCTGCAAACATGTGACTGAAAGCTTCATAGAACAGATCCAACTTTTCAACAAAATATAAAAATTGTAAAGGGTAATGAAATTGCAATGAGGTACCTGTTCTGCAGCTCTGCACGTTGGAGATTTCTTCACTCCTGCATTCAGATAACTAGTAAAACGAGAAACAGCAGGTTGAATTGATTTGGCTTTCAGTAACAATATTAATCCGAAAGCAAAAAGAATATGAATAATAATAATAAAAATGACATAATGTGAAACCTGCATATGAAGTGATCACAAATAAACACAGACGTTTACAAAAAAGACTGTTAAGTCAGATGAACGATGTCCATATGAACTATACTTATCATTTTGGCAAGACGACTGTATAAATATGAGGGTAATTTACTTCAAACCTCCACAAAAAGAACCAATAAACTAATCAAAATAAATACATGGCAATAAAAAAATCAATCATACCGTTTTATATAAATAGTCTGAAAATGCCATTTGTATTGCTACTTTATTAAATTTTTTGCTACTTTAGTTGAGTTCATCTTCGACATCTCGTATTGTTTTAATTCTCCTAGTTCAGATTACTTTAAATGTGAATTTGGATAACTTTGTTTTCATTTCTCATTTTAAGAACAAACAAAATGATTGACATTATTGCTCAAACAGTGATTACTTTAGATTATTTCCATCTAATTCACACTTACTCCAGTTTCTTAAATCGCTCAAACCCTGCTGCCACATACTGTGCACCCTGTTGAATGTCAGTGAGACCAGAGATCCTGTGACCGCAGCGTGGCGTGTAGAGCGTTCTAACAGCCAAAGGTGCTCCAATATTGAGAGTGATGTCATTAAGCAACGCATCCATGGTGGAAATTTGCTTTTGATTTACAACAAATCTTCTTCCTGAAAGACATTAACACATATGAAATGCGATGTGCTTTCTACTGAGATTGAATCTGCAAATGATACCTTAATGTTGTGGAGATTTTTTGTGTGGAAAAAACATAGTAGTATATCCATGTGGCACATCCCTGTACTATTATATATAGTAGTACTATTATAGTAGTTGTGCAACTAAACAAACCATCAAAAATCACTGGTTCAGAACTTGATCTAACCTGAATAGAAAGGATCTCCATTCCTGTAAACAACCACACTCTTGACTGGAGGCAGGTGGCTAGTCACACTTGTTGAGGCCATGACCCTAAACCAGCCACATTAACACACACCTGTAAAATCAGCACAAACAACTCACAGTAACCCATAAATAATTACACACACTTTTACAAATAAAGCTGTGAAAAAACACAGATTCAACTCTTTCCATCACCACTGAGACGCTCACGACTGACAAACTCACAAGCTATTTCACTTACATCTCATAGACATATTCATATGCATATGTAAATTTACACACACTCACAATAATACTTACAGTAGGAAGCTTATGTTCACCTGGATGTTACCTGGATCAAAACTCTGGCTCAATTATTTCCAATTGTAGTGGTTTGGAATTATAAATTATTTTAATGGTAAAATGCAGTCTGTGTGGGAGAGTGCCAAATACCACTCAAACACCTCGCACAGACTCTCTCCCTCTCTCACACACACACTGGTGTGTTTCCTGGTTGCCATGGAAGCATTACTAACTATAGTGGCAGTCTTTGTGGGTCAAACACAAGAGAGGGTTAGACAGAGGGCAACAGAAAATCCTTAAAAGTAAGATATTATTTGGTCAATTTTATTAAATTTTCCATTCCTGAAGACATTAAAAATAATTGTGCTGAACCACAAAAAGGACCACAGATTGGAATTTTCAGGATTGTGCATACATTTAACTGATGTCTGTGAGTGCATGAGTTATGGGGTTGTTTATGTCTTCTGAGAATTAAACCTTTTCATCACCAGAGATAGAGAGAACAAAAACATCACATATCAAGAGCCACAGGGATATAAAAAACTTTCTGAGGAAGACAAAAAGTCATTTGATTTATTCAGTTCTTGAAATAATACTTATTTACAACAGTACTCTAAAAGCCCATGCAGTGTCAGCACATAGTCTTCTTAACAGTTTCGTTTGGAACTCCAAGTAATTTGGTCATGAAGTTTGGTGGTTTATTAATTAGCTACATGTCACATAAAACATACTTGTGCAATATTTAATTGTATTTTGGAAATGTTACAGTATATATACAATAACACACTTTTTTTTTTACACAGAGAGTTTGGTATCTGAAAGACATTGTAATAAATATAAAATACAATTCACACACATTGTGTGGCATAAACCTTTTAATCTATTGGCAGGGAAAGAAAATCCTCTCAGAGGAAAACTTTACAGACTGGAAAAAATAAAAAACATTGGTCCACTTCAAGGTCCTGGATCATTGAGAAATATCCATTCTGTGTCTAAGCGTCAGATACTGCAAAAGACCAGAGCAGCAGATCAGGAGAGGCAGACACATGAATGAAAAATACACACAATACAGTGAAAAGACGGATATAAAGAAAATTGTCATCTATAACTTCTGTTCTCACTTTCTTTCTGCTACTAATAGCTTGCTGGATCCACAACAGCTCCATTGCCAAAGTGCTCCGCTGCTGTTTCAAAGATTCAGACGTGTGTTCTGTGTCTTTCAAAGCAAAATGCAAATTTGGTTCTGCCAGAAAAAGCACAAACACACAGTCAAACAACTCACAGTCTTATGATTATTTCTCAAAAGAGTCTATAAATATCACATTGAATTCTGTTCCTGACAGACCTTTCAGAAGAAAGCTGCTGCTATCATCTCGATTCATTGAACCCCTAAGTGTTATAGAATCTTCCGTAAGGTTTGGTATGGCCACACTCTCTGCATCAAGAGGTGTACAACTATCTCTGTCAGATGTTTCAGGAGCTTCGTCTTTCTCAGGTACCAGGACTTCAGATGTTGGGATAGGTGTTTCAATGTCCATATTTTTTATGTTTTGTTCAGTAGTAAAATTGTCCACATAGTCATGGGACAGTTTCTTGGAGCGTCCATACTGCAGTAACAAACTTTCCTACAGGTTAAATTATATCATTATTATAAAATATGTTATATAAAACAGATGTATTAAACTCATTGATAATTCTAACATAAGGGTAAATGTAAGACATTTTCAAAATCAAGATCACAGGTAAAGACTGATCAACCAGATGAGGTGTTAAACATTACCACATACCTACAAAAAAAGATTAAGCGTTTAATAAAAAAAAAAGATTATAGATTAACAAATGTGTTATTTAGCAAAATAAAATATAGGAGTAAGAAATGCAAGTTTTGTAAAACATTTAGGTAACTGACATGGAAGGTCACAGTGTCAGTGAAGTGAGGTTTAGATATGATTTTTCCTTTCCAATGAAGATGATCCAAATCTCCATCAATTTCACGAACAATATCCTCAAACTGGGTCCGAACCCAATCCAGATCTTTTCTCTTTAAATAACCACGACAAAAAGCCTGGGGACGATAAAGAAGTATTATGAAAACACTTCCTTGTCTCTTTATTATACTATATTTAAAAGAAACCAAATAAAACGATTTTGTTCATTTATATTTAAAGTAGACACCAGGCAGGTTGTAATACGATCATGTTTTTAATTGTTCTTCTAAAACTATTTAAATGGACAGTGTAAACAAGAGGTCAATGTAAATATTTACTACTAACAAAAAAGACAGCGGAACAAATAACTTCTTCTCAAAATACAAACAAAACGCATTAACGAATCTAACTAAACATTATAACAACAAAAATACCTGAAATTGAGCTAATTTCAGTCTCCACTCGACCTCCATCATTGCTGGTTGACTGTTTGAACGACTGCGCTTGACTATTTCTTCCCGTAATGACACACTGAACAATGATAAGAGTCCGCAGCTCACCGGCGCCAACTGCTGTCGTGGATGAACTGACCACTAATTTTTTGCACATCATTCATTACTTAGACGTGTAATAAAAAATCACAGAACATTTTTATCACTAATAAGTCCACACAAGAAGTGTTGCAGTGAGCAAAGTGATACAAATATAAAACAAATGTAATCCATTTATTCTTTTAAAGTTTTTGAAAGTCCTGAAGCATTATTTTTACCATCATTTAATGAGGTATAAGAAAAGGAGTAATGTTATACAGCTAATCTCATATCAAACCACCCCTGAATCCATCTCATATTTAAAACATTTAGAGGCAGGCATAGCAGAAGTCAGCTATAATGAGAAGTGACTGCATTATAAAAGATTTACATTTACATTTAATGTTTAAATCATTTACTTTTCCTCAAATCTGCCCATGCAGTTTTGTTTTAGCACTGAAACATAGAATGAGAGGAATGGTTTTAACAGGTAAAGTACTAATGTTTTAGAACACTATTGACTATTTGGTTCTCCCTCACAGCTTTTTGCAGTAGGTCTAAAACTAGAACCTCGCTGACCTATTTTGGATCGCATTGCAGAAATTCCCTCTATATCAATGTGCTGTATGGTAGAGACACTGCATTTCCCAAAGGTTTCGATACAAACTTGTGCCCCGTGGAAAAGTGTGGTCCATATTGTAGGATTTGTTTTTTTAAACTAATACAGAAAATCACTTTTTAAACCATGCTTTCACTATGCATTTGAATTCATACGAAGTTTACACAGTCAAATGCTTTACATTTCTATCGGCGTCATCAAGAATAACAAACAAATTCAATTAGGTTGTTCCTTTATACACAATAAATAGCTTTTTCAAAAATAACTGGTTTCCAGAAAAGTTATATAATATTACTTTAAATAAACGTATTTCATGTACAAACATCTACAAAAGATCCAGTTCTATCATGTGGGGAACCTGTACTATAAAACAATTAATGTCATATAGACACTAAGAAGAGGCACTAAGATTTATGGTCTCAAACAGCCCTGAGTGAGTAAATAGCTACACCACAGCAATTTACAATATTTCCAAAACAAAAACAAAACATATGAACAATTACAAAATAAAGCTTAATTGTCTAATTAGGTGATTTAAAATAATAAGAATGTTCCCACGTCTGCTACTGAAGATATAGGTTTTCACAACCTAAGTTAAATCAACAATTCAACCAAAAATATTTACTCATCCTTATGTTGTTCCAAACCCATATGACTTTTTGTGAAACACAAAAAAGTTTGAATAATATACTAGCTGCCCTTTGCATTGTAAGATAAATGACTGAATCTTTTTAGCTTCTAAAAGGGTGCAAACGCAACAAACAGTTAGTTGACTGTGTAGTGTTGTTTTTGTTGTCATTTTTCATCTTGACCGCTGTAGCAGTTGTTGAATAGAAGGTTTAGTAAAACCAACATATGTATTCCACAGAGGAAAGGAAATCATGAGCATTTTTTAAATCCAAAACTGTAGTAAATGAATGAAACCAGCTTAAGCAATTCTTAACTGAACCATAACTGTCCAAACAAACATTAGATAGGCTTTAAATCACAGCAATATAAAATTCATTCAGCTGCTTGGGTCTGAATTATATAAAAGAGCTTAAATTGTATTTAAATGGTATGATCAGGGCATTCAAATGGAGAATGTGCTTTCATACCATTGATCGTAATATAGCATTTCACTATAATGCTGCTCATTCCAGCCCTTGCAGTTGAATTGTTGCCATAGCAACCCGGGCCTTGGTCTGCACAGTGATTTGATGGTCAGCTGGGATTGCTTTATCACTTCAGGTGCTGGATGTCTTGGGCAAATCTTGATTTTCTGCCAGGTGAAGTTTCTGTCTGGATAAACTGCATTAAGGAGATATGTACCGTACTGCTAATGCATTTCTAATGCACAGGCATGCTAATGCTTTACCATCTGTAAAGGATGTTGTAAAGGTAAAAACTCTAGATCAGCGTGTCATTATACTTTCAATCCATACATCCAATTGGCCTCCATTAGAACACAACTGATATGAGAACTATGCTCTGATTGATTTTACTGGATTTGAAGCCATAAGTGCTCGGGTGAAAACCAGTGAGAGCTTTCAGCTCTCTTTGGATAAACAGAACTTGCTGGATAACACTTTATGGTTCATAATATAACACTTAAATATAATCATAACTTAATTTAGTTTTTAAATAGATCGAATATTTGGTCATTACTGTCCCAGGAACATAAATTACAATTACGAAACATCATTAAGGTAAAAAGACATCACATATAAATATGTATAATTCACAGTGCGGTAAAGGATACATTGAGCTGCTCAATTCTTCCAGCTAAGGGGAGGATAAAAATAGAGAGGCTTTCAAACAATCAATACCATACTGGTGATTTAAAGCATAACAATATACACTTTAAAAGAACAGGGGGCTGTGTCCTAAATTTGTATAAAATATATTTCTGCATATATTCTTTAAACATATGCTGATTATAAATTGCATATTTTAATATAATACACCAAAAATACAGCATTAAAAGAAACAATCAAAGTGATTTGGTTTGAGAATCTGCATTAACAATAATGGAGATTACTAAAAAAATGTAAAAATACTTTTATTGGTTAGATATTAGCAAAACCAAGTAACAATCATACAAGGTGACTAATAATAATGATTTATGCCGAAAAATAAAATCCACAAAATATGAAGTTTCAGAAGGACAGGAGCGTTATGCAAAAATAATTCCTTCTTTGTCTTTTGGTGTGAGAATCACACAATCACACTCTCTCATATGTTGTAAAGTCAATTACCCATTTATGAATATAAAAATACAGCTGCATTGTGTTGGGATCTCTCACATACCATTGTGCTGACAGCTAGAAGGGAAATACTATCAATAAAAACTGTCCAGCCTTTCACAGGCTGATGAAAGAATTCAGTCAGATAGCAATGCTCAGATGTGGTTGATCATGCAAGACCCAGCCACAGGCCTGTATTCAGATACAGGGTATTATTGTGCTCAACCCGCTCTTTCAGCATGTTAATGTGGGATTCCTTGAAAGAAGGAAAACAAGTATACCGGTGTTCCATCTCAATCCATCTGTCATCCCAATTCAAATCCTATCAATTCTAAATGATATTCAAACTAGAGTGTGTTCCAGTATGTGTGTGAGTATCTTACGTTTGAAAGCAGATGTTCTAGATTGCGGTCTGAAGCCGTCTTTCTTTGATCCTCTGAGAGCTCCTCCACATGGCTGTCCAGACTGAAGTGAAGTCGGGCCAGACGTTCTTGCATCTCCCTCACATGCTCTAACTCCTCGAAGGAGCACACCTTACCTATGGACGAACACACAGAGGCATACACAATAACCCACATGGATTAATCATGTCCATGGCATAATTGGTGTGGAGTTACGTGCCATAGTTGAAGCCCTGCAACACCTGATATCATGCACATGATATCATATTGCATCACAAACACAATAGATGTTATTATTTGCTTCAGAAACTTTTGTTACTTCAATACATCTTTGCATTCTCTTACAACACACTCCAATACAATTTCAACCACAGACTGAAGTTTTAATAGGTTATAAAAGCATATAATGTCTGTGTGAGTGCATTATACAGTACCAAAAGCTTGAAGTTTTCCGGAGTGAAAGTCATTAAGGAGGTTAAGGAGCCCTCCTTCCATTTCTCTAACATCTGAGACATCAGTGAGGAATGAATGCTGGAGCGGTGAAGACGACTGGGACAAACGACTGGGACCAGCAGGCTGAGGAGCTCGGGGCTTCTCTCTGTGCGGTCTGCAATCAAAACCGCATTTAGATTCATGGTTTTCTTCTCCCATAGGATGTCCTGATGTCGATATCAAATGGGTTGATTTTTACTCTGTTAAGTGTTGTCTATCGGTCATGTGAATAAGCTTATGATGCAAATTGTTACAAATCAACTGCGTTCTAGTTTTCAGGACAGAACATTTATCATGCACAGAAACCTTGTGTTTTGGGGGGGAGGCGCGGGAACAGCAAGAGCTTCTTTAGATGGACCCATTGCCCCCACCGATCTCTTGTACTTGCCCCTGGGTTTGGGGGAGGGTGGCTGTGGTAGACTAAGCGAGAATGTGGCGCTCTTACTCGCCGGGAGAACGCACAGTTTCCGTGGGTTTATTGGTGGAGGTGGGGGCTGGGGAAGGGACACTTTGGGGCTTCTTTTCTTCCTCTTGTCCTCCATGAGGGCTGTGGCACTTTTAAGGAGACAGAGACAAGAGATCAAACTCAGCTATTGAGAAAACAATACAATCTGATGTTGGGATTACTTTGCTTTTTAATCTTAACTGCGGAGCAGTGAGAGAGAAAATGCTAAACATTTACAGGTTAGGCAGAAATGCATATCTACCCTTGAGATGCCAAATGTACTAAAAAAATTTTTTTTTATTAATTTAGATTTTGCTCTCTGGGACTCTCGAGTGCATAGTGTCCATCCGCAAATGGCACACAGATGTATTACCTCCAATGAGTTTTCTTTTTAAGTTGGAAAATTGGATTATAAATGACAGATAAGTACTTGACTAGCACCTTTATAAGAATGACCAGAAAAAAGACAATATCTATAGTATCTCCGAATGCTTTGAAATGATGCACCAGGCAAGTAAATTATAGCATGCAAAACATGTACATACATAGCCTTATACATAAATACTATAGAATATCACATATGATACTGGTATATTATGAACAGATTTTTTCTTACAGCCATTCATGAAAATTCTATCCGACTAAACTCACTGAGTCATCTGGGTCAAATCTGGTGCTCTTTAACTTCCCATATGAAGAATCAGGCCACAAATGTATATTATGCATGTTACTTAAAACCCGAACATACGCTCTCAATATATTTCTGTAGTCGAAGCGACACTTGCCGTATTTCATTTTTTGCGGCATGGTTTAATAAAACCTTTGAATTAACTACTTCCTACTGTCGAGGTGGTATTGTATAGAATTGACGAGATTTGCATTAGGACATGAGGCAATGCTCCAATGAGGCATCGACGCGCTAATGTTCCCATCATATAGGTGAACAAAATGATTTACTCACCGGCTGAATACGAGGGTTTCCGACGCAAGTTTATGACGCCCGTGATGGCTTGTCCATTCAAATAAAATGTTTCCGCGGTGTGTTATTTAAAGGCAATATCAGGTGCGTGTTGTTGTCAGCTTGAGCTCCGACTTCCCCCCCGCGAATGTGTCACTCGTACTATGGTGGAGCTTGCTTCCTAATATTCACAAGACAAGCTTTCGCCATTGGAAAGCAGCTTCAAATAATCTAATAAATATTTATATTTCAGGGCGTAGCCATAGATTGGTTGCTCGGCAACGCCACAAAGGTGTTTAATATTAAATCAGCAAAACCTTCGGCATAGTAAGATTCGTAGTTTCGCTCGTAGATGCGGTCACAATAAAAAGAGCGCCGAAGATCACAGACCTCCCGTTTAAAGATAAAGTGACGCACAGATAATTTATATAAATACCATATCATCCAGAAAAGAGAATTTTACCAGAAACCCGCCAATTTTCCTTTATATCTGCATAATTGTAAAGATCATTGACCCACATGTACCGCCATTCAGAAAGATTTGCCGCCATCTAGAGGAGGATACATGACTGCAACGGACTAAATAATAAACCCAGAATAAAACCCCTTGAATTATTAATATCAATTGGCATTATGTTAAAAGTAAATGTTTTTTTATACCTTTAAAAGATTATGGTGGTGCATTATAAAAACCCTCAAACATACAAAGTACAAAAATATGTCTCCTTTTTATTTCATGGCAAGTCAGAACAAATACAGAGAAAAATGCACCTATAGAAAAAATAAACAGCTCTCACGCATGTTTTCTGCTCGTCTGTGATGACGGACAATAACGTATCCTTGTCTAAATTACTTTCTGGTTGGAGGCACTGGCTGAATACGAATACGCCTTTCCCAGAACGATTCTGTCTCTGAGCAGTTTAAAAAAGGCGTAATAATTACTAAATAATATTAGAGCTAATGATATCATCTGATGCCATTTCTCTGAACACATCAGGGAATATAACTGGTAGAATATAATTGCACCCTCCAGGATTATGAGAATGTTTAATATTCGAAGTGGTTTGTTGAAGAAAAACTGTAAAAAAGAAAAAGAAATGAAAGGGGATTATTACCGTAACATTAAAGTATACATGACTTTAAATTATGTTGCTAAAAAAATGAAATACATTTGACGAGTCGCCAAATTTCTCCGGCAATCGTTTACAAAGCGCTTTGTGTTTCAGACTTCAGAAACGGTTTATACTTACATAGAAACGATAATGTGAGACATCTGAGGGAACTGCTACATTATAATGGCCCATGGCCTTATAAACATTTTTATTGTGTTTGACCAAAACTCCATGTGGCCACATGTACTCTTCTGTCCATCTGTAGAAAGCAGAGAAAGAATAAGCACAGAAGCATAATTTAATATCAAGATAAATTCATAATATTTTAAAATATCTGATCACAATTTATGAATAAAGTACACCCTTTTTCTAAACAGACTTCAGTCTTATAAAATAGCCTGTAATAGCCTTGAGCCCACTAAAATGTTATTTTTGACAATACACATGTAACAAAGATCAAAACTAATCTATACTATTTTGAACCTTCTGCAAGACAAGTAAAGAATAATGTCTAAACAGTATGACTGGTTTTCTAATTCACTCTAATTGCTATAAATGAATCTGTTATTAAAGGCCACACCAGAGCAAAAACAAACATGTTAAAACATGCAACACAAAGCAGACATTCCATTCCAGAACTAAACAAATATTTTATCAAACTTAAGCAAATTTAAAAAACTAGCATTGTGCATCTGTTGTACTCACAGTACGTTTTTAAACTTACTAATTTTGGCAGTAAATAAATACATGCATTTCTCTGATGTGTTTGATTCTTTGCAGAGACAACCCAGCTGGCACAAGTACCTCTGTAAGATGCCTGCTAAAGATCACTTACATGTGCTGAAGTACATTGGAGCAGAGGGAGGGGTCCACCTTCTGCCAGCAGCCCAGGTGAGCTGCAGCTTTATGAAGCAGGTCACAGTACCGTGGAGGCAGTAGGTGCCTCATAAGAATAACCGAAGTACTGACAGATACAAGTATAAACAGCTCACAGGACCAGCGTTTATCCACATACTGTGTGCTCTAGACCAAGGCAAATTTGTATAGTAAATAAACATGAATATAAAAAGATTTCACAGTACCACACAAATCTGTAATGTTCTTTGAAGTTCACAGACATGAGCAGTGCACAATACACTTTTAATGTTTCATTGTGAGCACTGAGCAGATTGTGTTTAAGTATGCATTGACATCCATCTAACAATAGACATGCTGACATAAGTTGTATATTGTATATACTATATCCATAGCTAGTTCAACTGAACTGCCATGATAGTAAAAACAAAGCTTAGCATTACAGACAGACAGCAGGAGCGTCACATGTAATATATTTTTTAAAATATATTTGCATGGGTGTGTGTTCAGGGTTGTCAAAGATCATTAATGTAACCAATGTAATAAAACAATTGCATATTTTTTGACATAAGTAAATATCTTCAAAAATCTCATAAGATTCTAAACGAAGTTGCATAGCAAGTTGCGTACTAAGGCCACCTTGTCAATACTCTCACCTTGACGAACCAAACAGGTACGAACGCTACATAGTATGCGCTGAGCATGGAGCTAACCAAAACCTCCTTCATCCTCCAGTTGAAGTCCATCTTCAGGTACTCCACTTCTTTGCGGATAAGGTCAGGTGATAGGCAGCATGCGTGGGTGGGCATGGGCTGAACACTGTACAGCTGACTGGTGTGCTGTTTCCATGTTTCCTTAAGGACTGAGAGATAGTCCCGGCCCCCACGTCCCAGACCACCGGCCCCGCTGACATCTTTTGAACCCATGGCACCTAAAGGGGACATGGACCCAGCTCTCCGAAAATCGCAGCTGAGTTTAAAAAAAGGAATGTACATTCCAAACCTATAGAGAAAACATAGATGGGGTGCATATGAGGATTTGTTAGTGTGAGTTTGTATTCATGATTATAATTCTTTTGAAAAGGGTAGAATAGGCAATTCTACCCTAGAATAAAAAGAAATAAAAGCGCAATTATGATATATTTTTAACTCATAATTCAAAATCTCTTTGTTCTGATCTTTGAATATGATCCCTAAATGCATGTGATGTATTATTACAATGTGATGTGTAGAGTAGTACTCACGGATAGCAGAGGAAAAGTAGGCTGAGCACAGAATATGTCTTGAAGAGATAAATTAGTGAACGACACAGACTCCACCCTGCAAGAGTCAAGACGGCAAAACGAGCCGTCACCAGGAAGAAAGAATGAGGGAAGGATAACTTTCCACTTTGCGATGCCTTGGTCAGGATGATGGGAAACAGAGAGAGAGAGAACGGGAAGGAGACAAAGAGATTACATTACACATCTAAGCAGATATCAAAAAGCTATTCAAATGACAGGAAATGAAATATAGATACAGAGCTGAGACATAATGCACATACCTCTTTTACTATGGCAGCTATTAACCTGCGTGCCAGCACGATAATGATGAACACCAACATATTGTAATCAATAAGGTGGAAGTTCTGCACAAACACAACATTCACATAGATGTAATTTCGGATAAATGCTACAAAGGTTTACAGTTTATAATCTGTTTTTTCTTTTCTCTAACAAACCAGCAGTTATTTAGAATGAGGTTGTTTAAATGCACAGATCACATCTATGGCGTTTAAAAGCAGTCACATGTGACTCACCAGAGAGGTGTGTGAAGGGGGGTGAGAGGGTGGGTACCACCACACGGTTTTATAGATGTTGACATAATGCACGAACAGAGCTGTAAGATGGCACACCAACAGATGGAGCTCAAACAAGATGTTCCGGTCCACAGAGAGTTCCGGAATTTTACTGTGCTTCAATGGCACAACCGTCTGAGTGGCCAAAGGAGGGCTGGACATTCCCGTTCCGGATCCATTCCTGAAGATAGTTTGCAGAGTCACATTATCCTAAATAAAAATTCTTGCATTCACCACCTTTCACAACACACAATTTCCTTACCTAGTCCGTGACCTCACACTCGTCACAGGTGAGCTGGTGGAGTGGTTGCCATTGCCAACAGAACCCGTCTCACTGCTCAGTGGAGAGCGACAGTATGTCGTTCTATTTGCTCCTCTTCTTCCTCCGGCCATTCCAGATCTTCTCACCCCGTGTCTCAGTGCCTTTGAATTTATAGTTGGTTACAGTTTAGACACCTACATAAGGACAAAAAAAATCCAAACAAGGTTTTGGTTACGACCATAAGATCCTCAAAGCCAAACCTGACAGACACTCAAGAATGAAGGCTGGATCTAAATCACTATACTGCCATAACATTTTTTTTTATTTGATTCTAAATCAGCACTATGATACATCTCCACATCTGTTTGAAACCAGCAAAATCATCATTCCCTAATCTGTTAAACAACATACAAAACACTGACTTTATTTAGAATGGATAGATCAATGCAAATTTAGTTAATGTAAATGGTAACATGAAAGTCGCAAGGTATTTACTGTATGTGAATACGGCATACAAGAAAACCAATTTATTACATTATGATTTACCCTAGAGAGTCTATTATTAACAATAACAAACGTAAGACTCGCCCAATTCAACGACAGTCTGTTCACAAACTCTTTCTCAAGTCAAATTTTTAATCCGAATGCTACTTTCACTTTCTCCTTCACACACTAGTTCCTCTCTACTGTAAAGTATTTTATGGGTGTAATTGTTAATACTGAGAGCACTTTTCCACCATCGCGCCGAATCGTTCTTCTCGCTAAGTCGTTCCACTCATGCCAGCCGGTACAGAAGACAGAATGTCTGCTGTCAGAAACCTTAAAGACGGACGACTCATTGAAAGTACTCACTGTACTGTATATTGTACTGTTGACTTGATATTTAACCTGCAGATGCCTAAGAAACCTCTTACATGAGTGAACACGGATTAAATCAAACCTGTTTGCATAGAGTCTGTAAAATCAGATACTGTCTATCTCCATACTATACTGTCAATAAAGGGCTCGCTACGTTCTCAGATTAAAAGCCATCAATACACAAAAACAACCATATAACATATACGGCAGAGAAAATAATAGATGAACAGTGAAGAATGACAAGCAAGTAACACTACTTGGTCAAAAGTTTAATCTTGAAAGAATTGCCAAAGGATGCATTACATACGCGTTATGTAAGTTAATTCCTTTGCTTTGCTTTCGACGATCACTTTTTAGCGGATATTAGTTAACATTTAACGTGGAATAATACTGTCTGCGCGCCCCGGGACTGTGTTGATATCTGCAGACCTGCCTGTTGATAGCCAAACTTGCGGAAGCGTTCCATTTAAACGCGTATGTTTAAACGCATATTCATGCCCCTTTCCTTACGAAACCGGGCTGCTTTATAATACAACACGCAATGGTCGGCTTTGGTTAAGTCTTAACGCCCAGAGAAATAAAAGCATGCTCAAATTTAGGAGTGCGGCCTAGTGCTCTTACATTTGCTCAAATGTCCAGAAATCAGAAAAGGTCGCTTACCTCTTTGAGCCGCGAGGTTTAGTCCAGATAAGGCGACTGTATGACTGACGTTGACATACACTCAGTTTCTGATGAATTAATAAGTTAGGATCCTAAATGTTTTTGTTTTATTTCTGACAATACGATAAGGCTCATTCTGTTGATGTTGTAGCGCACGCACGCACGCTCGCTCGCTCGGAGGGAGGCGTGCGCTGCGTGCGCGTGCGTGTTGAGCGCGTGTGAGATCAAAGCTCTACAGGCACACACACTGCACTGCACAGAACCAGTTTGGAAAAAAGGTTCCTGCTTACAATGGTTTTGTGCATTTTTCCTCGAATATAATGATCCTTGCAGGGCCATGTAAAACTATACATATAAATATATATATTACATATTAATTCAATATATACAATATAATAATATATATACATTTATTTACAATAAAATGTTTTAATTCTGCTTTTCAAATATATTATTGTGTTAACTCCGTTTTTACAATTTTTCAAAAACCTTTTTTTGTGTGCATTCCAATTAATATTAATCAAACTGCTGTTGGTTTGTTTTGATTAAGTCATAATAACAAAAAATACAGCTAATGAACACAATACAACACAATAAAAACATGAATGTATAATAAAAAAACATAATTTAACTCAATTTTTTGGAAAACCATGAAAGAAACAATGTTTTTATTATGTTGTCGTTTTTTAATTATGTTTTATTGTGTTAGTTAGCTGTGGTTATTATGGCTTAAATCAAAACAAACCAACTGAAGTTTTATTGATATTAATGGGAATGCACAATAAAAAACATGAGTTATCTCCTTTTGGAACCAAGCTCTTCATATATAGGCTATATATTATAACCAAACGGAGCCAAGCTGCCAAGAGGTACGTCACTGTGTACTGCGCTTTTTGCATTACAATGAAACCAGAGATTACATATTTAACGTTATTTATTTATGATGATTATTTTTATCCATGTGTTACATAACTCATTCATTCATATGTTCCCCTTTTTATCAATACAACGAACCATAGTTATTTTACTCCACCAGTACCCCGGTGTCCACGAAACGAAAAGGGCGGGTTTTGCTCGCCTGACAGATAGCGCGGCTGTCCAATCAGTATGCAGACCCCGCTAGCTCGCGGGTGCGCGCCGGAAGAGCGCCGCAGTGGCAGCAGCGAGACTGGAGCGAAATGGCGTAGCGTGCTTTCCATCGCCGCAGCGCTTCGGGACCAGGCTCTTTGAGCCTCCCCGATCCTGACGGGTCATTTGCAGGGTGGAAATGTATCTGAGAAACCGTTGCAGTTTATTCGCTTCCAGCCCGGTACCGAATCAACGGAGACTGTAGGTGAATGTTCAGTGTTGACATATTGTGCACGTCTTTGTCTTTACTCTTTGTGTAACAGTTTCGCATTCCAGCACTTGCGTCACACCATCTCTTTTTTGTAGATGGCCAGGTATAGCGCATAGCATAGGGGTGCGATTTTATTTTTGCTGCATTAATATTTATGATACAATTTGATTGTGTTTAATCTGCTTTGTCTTTCTTTTCTGGAGTTAATAAGTATTGTGTATTAGAACTAATGGTTAGCTTTATGAACTTGGTTTGTCTTATTAACAGAATGCCCTTCATAGCACGAAGAAAAAGGAACAGTCACGTGTCTAAAGGAACATAAAGAATGAGCAGGTCAGTTTCTGCATTAAGGATTACACACATTTCTTATTTTGTTTCATTTCATTGATTTTTATGTGCTCATTCTGTGCAGATATGAGACCATCCTGTCATGGCTCTTCAAACTGCTCATCCTCCAGCATTATGTCAGGGAAGTGTCACTTTTTCGGTCAACATCGCTCCATGAACATACAATTTCTTTACTTTGAAGAGTATAGTTCACGAGGTGATTTTTAACAATGAGAAATTAAAATGTGTCCAAATATGAAAAAACCATGCCTGTGCCACAGCTTGTACAAATAAAGATCAGTCATGTTAGGATAATATTTACTTTTAAGTATTTGTGTGGGTGCAGGTTGTGTTAATGTGTTACAATATAGAGTGCACTTGCTTTGCAGGTAAAGTGCAAGCAACCTGCAAAATGCAAAGCAATTATGTGTGAAAAATGTGTGACCTAACTGTTTCATTACCTGCAGATTAAGTGCCTAATCATTTTAAACTCCTGTCTCGCAAGTCTCTTACCAAGGCTTAGCTCTAAACCTACAGCAAGACAGCGAGACCTACAGCGAGACAAATTGTAGATAAGTAGCTGTTCTCTGAATTCAAGATTCATAATGGTGCTTTAGCAAAATCATGACCCTTGCTATCACGTACGGACAAACCAAGACAGCCAGTGGCATTAACGTAACCCAAGCATAAATTCAGTAGATGAGGAGAGTTAATGATATGTGGAGATAATGAAATGGAAGTATTTTACTACCTCGCAAAGCAAATCAAGTAAACATCTCAGATGCACACAGCCACCAATGATCTGATCAGTATTTCCTGGTATTTCTTTCAGTCATTTTTACATAATAGTGTAGGAATATGATGCCTGTGTTTTAGGATGAAAGTGTTTTGATCCAATGAATGAAATAATTTAACAATGATTATAGGATTACATATCAGACTAAGGGCATAGTGACCTTATAGTTTCCTGGTTGTCCTTGGCCAGCAATTCACCCTGGTAGTTTCCATCCTCCTCAGTAAGTAGAATTTGGCCAAAAGAAAGGCAGTGGAACTTCTAAATGCTACTGTAGGTTGTGGTAACAGTATGTCGAAACACAATCGAAACGTGCAAGCCAAGAGTTTGTGTTGGCTCATTTGTCCTAGATTTTAGATGTCATTTTAAAGAAATGATTTAATCCGTGCTGTTCAAAATTTCTATAATTCTTTTCTGGTTAACAATTTGATTGCACAGCAATTGTGGGTTTTTTGTATCAGTGGATTTGTACAAATACATTTAAATTTATGCATTTGGCAGTCCTTTATCCAAAGTTATACACAAGGCATACACCCTGATACATTTTATTAGTTTGTGTGTTCCCCAGACCTTTGCCCTTCTAATGCAGTGCAACCAATTTGGCTAAAGGAACAAATAAGTGTTACATACCCCCCCCCCCCCTTTATAGGTGTGAATCGCAATGGGCGCAACAGTAGTCAGGCCTCAGTGTGGGAAATGTGCAATATTTGTTTCTTTCCTTTACGTCGTGTTTGAATATGTATATTGTACAAACAAGTGACAAGTTGTTTGCAAAAACAACAAAATCACCAATGTCTTCCATTAAATGATGTATAGTTTCATCCGCTTACTTTATGGTGGCGGGATTTTGTAGTGCCAGCATAAACATGGCCATGCATGTACGGTAGCGATGCTTGCTGAGTTTAATAGTCGTAGTGAAATGTAGTATACTGCTATAAAGTTGTTTAGAAAATACATACAATTAGGCAGACAAAGTTTTTATTAGTAACCAGCATGGATGCAGCATCCATACTTTGATCGATCTGAATAAGAGGCAAGTCATCTTGACCTGAACTAAGAGCATTGTTAAAGGGATGTTATTTTGGTTTTGCTGGTTAACACAGTTTTTTTGGTTAATCACTATTAGTGAACAATAATTTGTTAGCATCCTGAGGGTTACAAAAAAATGACGGTTGGTACTGATGTGTGGCTAGCCATGCTGAATGCTCATTTATGTTTCATAAGCACTGTGTGACTTTGTCCTAGTTTGTTCTGTGGAAAATTAAGTACTGCGCCCAAAATAGCAGTCAGGTCAAAATGCATGTCTCGAGATAATCGTATTTAGGGGGAAAACTGCCCTTAGTAGCTTTTACTGTTCTGTTCTATAAGGATATTCCTTACTGTGGAATTATTGTTTTGATTTTTTACAATATTTAGTTAAAACCAGTTACACAGAAAAATATATCTAAAGAGATGTGTTTGAATAAGTCATACCTTCATTGTTGTATTTTTCATCAGGTATGTTGTCTCAAACTAGAGCTTTTGGGTAGTTTAAAAAGTAGCATACACACTAGGTTTTAAAATAAGGTCAAATGCATAAAGCAATTATCAAAGCATTGTAATGTAGATATAATACCTCAAAAACTGGAATGCAAACTGTATTTTTAAATATACTCTTAAGATATGCAAGCCATAATGTGTATTAAGTTCATCATTTAGAAGCAATAACTGCATGCAAGAATTATAATATAACAGTTCAGTAGTTTTTGTGAAATTTGTAGCATATATGTTACATTGATAGTGTGTTTTGATCCAGGACATCTCATATACTACTCCTCTTAGTACATAAGCTATGGTTTCATTACTCATGGACACTAAAATAATTTGTGAGGCCAGCACTAAAGGTCTGAAAATGATTTAAATGAAGACCGTTTTTATCTGGTGGAAAAACGTTGATGGACAGTCTATATATGCAGGGTCTGTGCCCTTTTAATGACTTTGCATGTTTACATACAAATCATTGTGGAATTCACATAAGCTGTACATTTGTTTGCAGCTCATTAACATTAACAGCATTATGAGCTGTGTTCTGGGTAACCGTTTGTTAAAATCCCTATCTTCATAAATGCAAGAAACTGGATTTGTACCACAGTACATTCACAAAATGGTTCTGGTTGGTTCGTTTGTGGAATTAATGAGTATTTGGATTACAAATGCAAAAAAATATTTTGCTGGTGCATGGTAGTGAACAAGATGTCTTTTGTGCCGCATGCAATTGAGCATTGCTTAGAAATGTTTATGCAGAAAATCAAAGAGTGGACCATTGTTGTTATTATTTTTAAATGCATGAAATTCCAAATGTTTATCTCTACTGTACATGATTTGATGTTTCATCAAATGAGTAGATTGTATCAAGTTACTTTTCAAATTTGAATATTGTAAAATGAAATTGTGATTCAAGAAGCAAATCCAAGAAAGTTATCAAAGCTTGACAATTTTTGGTTTTAAATGTGTAAAAATGTAATTTGAGTTCCAAACAATGTTCATTGCAGATGATGCAGAACGAAAGTGTATATTGCTATGCTAGCCTGCTGTGATTGTGTTGCCGATTTTGCCTCTGAATGTGAAACTCAATGCTCGGTCTAATCTATGCACTTCAGATGTGTCCTGCATGATTTTGTACAATTTAAAACTGTATCAAAATTTTAGCAATAAAAAGCAGCATGGTGCCAATTATAGAAAACATTTATTGTACTGTTTTCTCCAATATTACAGTTATATGGGATCAGATTAGAAGTACTTTATTTTTTAGATGTCATATCTGGACTAAATTGATATGGGTAATATATCTCCAATATTATTACAGTATACATTTTTGTAAACTTTCTATGAATATAAACAATGTTAATATAACAAAGGAATAATTAAACTTCAAGCCAACATTGTAAACATTTCTCTTTAGTTATTACCTTACAAAAATACACTTTATTTGAACAAAAAGCTGTATACTTTATCCTTAGTCAACGCTGTGTGTGCACAGTTTGTCCATCATTCCCTCCAAAATCTTCACCTGTTTCAGCTGGGCTTCTAAATCCTGTTTCAGCTATTAAGACAAGACAGACAATTTACAATGATATAAGATAATAAGAAGCCATACGGGCAACTTAATGTAGTTTATATTCACTAAACTGCAAGCAAAAACCAAAGTGAGTTAATGTGCATACTTGCCTCTTTTATGTTTTTGTCCAGAAGTCTGTGTTTGAAGCACATTTTTGAGGCTTGAAAATATTTGCCATTTGTTAGAATGTAGCTGGAAAATAAAACATTTAAAAAAATAAGAATTTGGACAGTTATAACATTTTTCAAGAACAAGTCGTTAAAGGAGTAGTTCACATTCAAAATGAAAATGTTATCCTCATTTACACGTTTATGTTTACATTTACACCTCTTAGCAATTTGAACCTGTATGCCTTTCTTTTGCAGAGCACAAAAGAAGATATTTTGAAATGTTTGTAACAGCACAGCCCCCCCATTCACTTCTATTGTGACCAATGCATGTGAATGAGGTTAACGACATTCTTCAAAATATCTCTTACATTTATGCATTTGGCATACGCTTTTATCCAAAGCGACTTACATTATCCTATATATTTATACATAGGTATGTGCAACCCCCTGGGATCGAACCCACAATCCTGCGATACCACTGAGCTACAGGAAAGCATTTTATACTTTTGTATTCTGTGTAAGAAAGAAAGTCATACAGGTTTTAAATAACAAGAGGGGGCAGTGAATGATGAGATCATTTTTATTTTGAAGGTGAACTACTTCTTTAATGACAAAGGTATTCGCTTGCAAAACACAGACTACACTTACCAATTTATCAGCTCTTTTCGTAAAAGGAAGAGATTTCGTAAAGCAGACAGGTGCTCTGGAGTGGAGTGAAGAGCAAGGCCAACACTGCTTTTACAACCAGCACAGCGAAGAAGATGGTAGGTGCTACAGATAAAATACATTCGTTCAAAACACAAGGAACATCAAACACATGCTGGACACAAAGCTGTTTGTATTATAAAACTGAATACTTACGAGTAAGCCAGATGACCATCTAAGCTCATTTCCAACGGTTTACTCACACTCACATCATCAGAAACTTCTACATGAAGACAGAATAACAAAAAAAAAACAGTTACCAAGCAATTAACTTAGAGTAAATTTGTAAGAAGTTTGTAGAGAATAAAAGAACATAAACACGTTTTCAAACTATTAAAAATGACTATTTTCAACTCATAACACTTACATTACTAAAGAAAATAGCTGATGTGTGAGTCATGAATAGCAAAGAACACTTCAATACGTTTTGAACATTAAAAAACTGGCACCTCAAGGACTGCCAAACCTTGTGACGCGTTTTTTAGTGCATATAGCTTAAAGGTTCTACTTGTGCATGTATGTCTGCGACATGTTGTGGAGAAAACATATTCTTTAAAAGTCATCTATAGAACAACTTACTCAAACATACGATAAGCTGGAGGCTCTGGACTTCCCCACAGATTCCTAGAGAGTCTCCAAGCACCGTGTTGCATGTCATGCATTGGAGAACACTCCCGTTCATGTAGTCCCTGCGGGTTTCCCTGTGTTTCACTGCCTTTAGCTGATCTGCAATTGAACTTTGCGTCGAATCACACGGACCAACATCAAAAGAGCGTTCCAGTAAACATCTATTCGACATTTCTTTCAGAACCAAGTATCGATTCATCAAGAACTTCCCAGCTCACACGCTCAAAACACTCATCCACAATTTTTCGTTTAACGGCGTAATCGCTTGGCGGCGCTCTTGAGTCCTGACCGCACAAACGTCTCTTTTAGCAAAGCCTTTAAGCCAATCAAAGCAAGCGAGGCGCAAACGCTACTTCTGATTGGATGTAAGGTCGTGTCGTCATTGTCTTCTCAACCAATTATTTAGCAAGAAAGGGCTGTTTTGAAACGCGGTATTTTTCAAACGGCAAACCCACCTAAACAAACCGAACATCTCCGAGCGGCGTCGTAGGTTCTGTTTAATATTTTTGCTTCAATTCCGTGGATTGTTTTCACGATATGGATTTGGACTCGTATAAATATGTGGAATTGCAGCGCCTCTCTAAGGAGGTCGGACTGAAAGCCAATATGAAGGTAAATCGAGTTTCTAACGTTAAACATGATCCTAGGGGACCTCGTGCATTGCTGTTTTACGCGCTCTGATCTAACGTTACACGTTGTTTAAAACTCAACATTTATATCGTTATACCCAAGTATAAAATCCTGATGTTTGATCCTGAAAGTATTTCTTAAATGTTTTTTAAAACGCGGGTACTCTTTTCGTTAACACGTTGTTAATTTATGTCAAGGCTGATAAGCTGTTGAAGGCTTTGAAACAACACTTCTCGCAACAACAGCCGGCTTCTGAAAACGTGAGTAACGAGCAATATTGGTTGTCAACTCTAATGGTTCTGTTTTGTCTTTGTAATGCCACGTTTATTTAAACCACGCAGACCAGAAAGCAAAAAAATGTGTTGTTTGCAGGGGAATGATGCGCCAAAAGAGGACGCTCCCGTAGATACGCAGGAAACTCGCACCGCTGTGTTCGTGACTGAACGCCGAGGGAAGAGCCGAACTGTCAAGAGAAAACTCTGCGACCCCACACCAGTCACTGCTGAGGTGCACATTCACAGATGTTCTTGTGATTTGGAAGACTATGTGGTCTCTTTATCTTCGAAAATAACACAGCTGCTATGGGTATTTCACGTTGGATGTTTCCTTAGATTGAGGAGAAGCCGGTACAGGCGGAAGAGAGCCGAAGTGGCACCAAAAGAAGAAAAGTGTCCTCAACCAAGGACACTTCACTTCCACCTGAAATTCCTGGTGATAAGGATGCTTTGGAGAAAAATAGAGAAACCGGAGACACCAATTCAGATGCTCACAAACAGAAAGGTGAGGTTTTGATCCTGCCCAGCCAAAGTGTTTGAATAACCTTTCATATTAATCTAATAGAAGAATTCAAATGAATAGTTTCATAAAAGACAAGATGATTAATTTATATAAATACACAGTGTGTGTGGCGGTTACAATTTAAATGTATATTTTGCAGGTGCTGGGAGAAAGACAGCAGGCAAAATCCCTCGTCATGAGGGTTTAATGAAGAAGAAGCCAGCTCTACGGCCCACAACTCCAAGTAAATAGAACCTTCTGACTTCAAGCACAAAAACACAAGAAACACACACTTTTCCAGTTGTTGTAATGTATAGGAATGAAAGAATCTTTGTGACTGGTTGAGTGTTTAATTAAAAGTTATTTATGGTGTGCTTGACTTTAAAACATGAATGCAATGTCCTTTGCTCATTATCTTCATGCCAAGCTGATTTTTCAGTGCTGAATAACGTTTGCAAAACATTCTCCACCAGACTTTAAAAAACTTCATGAAGCTCACTTTAAAAAGATGGAGTCAATCGATTCTTACGTCCAGAGAAAGAACAAACAAATGGAGGTGCTGAGAAATTCTGTCAAGGAACTAAAGGTAACAACAAGGGTGACCTGTCAAGTAATTGTTTTTATTTTTGATGTCAGTGTGCCTGAGGCTTCACTTAGAAGTCGTTTGCTGTGTATGTCAAGTTCCAAGAGGTTCACTGGTGTTTATTTCATTTCTTCGTTTTAGAATCTGTCAGAAAATACACTGATGAAATCTGTTGAAACAAAGGTTGGTCTATGGATTTTGTATCACAGAAGATTTAGCAATATTTGGCATTATGTAAAGTCTTTAAAAAAATTATTGTAGACCTGTGAAAGCGGGACAAGTAGGTTTTGTCTAGATCAGGTTTACCTAAAGAATAAGCAAACTATGGTATTTTCCATTAAAAGCTGCCAGTTAGCCGAGCATCACTCTTCAGCCCTGGAGTGCAGGAAAAGAAGCAAATCCCAGAAAGACGCAGGCTTACTCAGCAGTCCGCCAATAAACCTGCTTTAAAGGACAGCACCACCTTTAAGCCAACTGTCCTCACAACAAATAAAATCAATGTTCGGTAAATACAATATTTCTCATTTTAGTTCTGTTATAATATTTTTTTTACAGCCTAACCCCTGATTGTAATGGCTTTATTTCTTCAGGTTCTCAAAGGCCACTCAAGATAATGAATACAAGCGTTCACTTGTGAAGACCCCGGCACGTATGTCTCCTCTCGTCCCCCTTACCTCCACTCCAGGGAGAAAATCTGATATTCACTCCAAATCTGAATTGAATAAATCTACCAATCAGATCAATAAAACACCTGGTAAGAGTAATGGAATTATTCATTACTCTGAAATGCCTGAATCATTTGTTTAAATATGTTTATTGTTTTTCAGGAGTTGCAACATTTGTTTTCAGTGGAAACAATAGTGTGTCAGTCACACCAGGCAACACCAAGAACAACACATTTGATCTTAAGGCGAGTCTCTCTCGCCCATTAACCTACAAACCACACAAAGGTACATCTGCATTCTTAACAAAAATATGAATAAAAGGCTGAAGGTAAAAAGGATAAAACCAATGATGCCTTGTGAAACGAGGAATATCCATTTATAAAATCTTCCTGCTGACTAATTATTTGTTTTGTCTTATTTCTCTTCTATAGGGAAGCTGAAGGCTTTTGGAGCCGCACAGGAGAATTCAGCACTTAATAAATCTCAGACTCTTCCTTCACATCAGAAAAACTATAAACAGCACCAAGTACAAACCAGGTTAGTTACTTGAGTATTTGTTCTTTTCAGTTTCAAATTACTTATCTATCACAGTCACCTACAGCTAACTGTTTTCTTAGTTGTCTGTGATAACTTAATTTCTGTATGAATTTTCAGAGACGAGCGACGTGTCCGACAGGTGGAGGACAGGAAACAAAAGAAAGAGATGATGTTGGGTGCCAAACGAGGCCTGGTCATGACATAATTCCAATGTTCTTTTGGTTTTTATAGTTACTGTAACTTCATATCCTGCTTAATTTCAAAATGTTGTACATTTTTTTTTCACCCCTCTTTTGTATATGACTATTTTAGCTGTTTGTGAGTTAAATGTTAATTTGTATATTACGAGGTGAGACAAAAATGATGTTTGTTCATCAGAGAAAAAAAACCTTAAATGGAAATTAACTCTTTATATAGTTTTAAAACATTGTTCCTGGTTAATGTGTGTCATGCGATTAAAAAGATTTGGTACACCCAGTTAAAATGTAATTGGGTCATTCCTACAATTTGAATAAGAAAATAAATATGATCCTAGCTATGATAAAAAGGTAAAATTTTGCTTTGTATGTAAAAGAAAACAAAGATCTTCTCACTCCATTTAGATAAATAAATAAAATCAGGTTGGAACAATAATTCAATATTATTAACTAAAATTTTACTGGGAACTTAAGTTACCAAATCGTAGAATGACCACATCTAAACCACTTCAATTAAGAGAGCATTTGCCAAGTCAAACAAAACTTCATTTTACAGCAATAGTCTTAAATTAACATTTTGTTCTTTTGTGTCTTATTTTATGTGTGTGTCAGTAAACATGTTTATAATAAAGCAGTACATTACATTATGGACAATTCTGTAATCCCAAAACTATTTGAATCAACTTGAAAGCAATTAAATATATTATCATCTGAAGAGGAATGATGCGGTAAGCATGGATGCATTGGGATCTTGCAAAACCGCTGGATTTATTACTGAGAAAATTAGACCTCTGGGTTTCTCTTATAAAGCTCATATGCAAACTCCTCTGTATGGGCATGGTCATTACACAGTGCGATGAAGTCAATCTCCAGCTGAAATGGGCCATCTGCTTTGTCTCCCAATGTAAAACCAATACTGTTAACCTAAAAACACAAATGCAACATTGGGATTTGCTGTAAATGCTTAAAAAATATAATGCATTGATTTAGGTTAAATAAAAAAAAAACATCTGTTAACATCAGCAAGTGGATGAATTATGAAGTAAAAACAAGTACACATACCTTGTCTAACCAGAGAGCATGCTGATCATCTTGTATCCTCCCCCGACTAGAAAGGAAAAATTTAGAGAATGGGATCTGGAAAAAAAGTGTGAAGATTTTGCAGTTTAGCACCATTATGGCTCAGGTATCATACCGTTACAAACTACAGAAGTGTGTTCTGATTTTTATGGATGAAATTTTTGAAGACATGCCTTGACATCTTGCCAGTAGGGCCCCCCTCTCGTGTAGAGGAAGTAACTATATATGTCATCTCTCTGGTGAGAAAAGTAGGTTTCTGCTGAAATGTTCACCATCCATGGTCTTCCATCTCCACGGATACGCATGTGTAAGGTGTTGAAAGTAGACCAATCATAGTGCTTTTTTCGGTCAAATGAGCCCTGAAGGGAAAGGAATATTGAAAGGTCAAACTACATTTAATTTCTCATCAATTTAAAAGTGCACACAAACAAAATCCTCTTAACGTGAATACACTTAAAGTGTTCCTGTGTTAAGTGTTCAGAAAAGCATCAGATTGTGTATAACAGAGAAATGTTCAAACTCAGCACTGACCAGTGGTTGTTTGGATCGCATTGTGCAGTATCCACTATATCTTGTCTCTCCATCACGGGGAGCCGTTGAGCACAACATCCCATATAGAAAACACGTGGTATTGTTCCTTCCAAGCTTGATGTATGCCGCACTACGGCCCCCAATCTCCTGATCAGATGACACAATCCACTGATTCAGACTTTCCGGTCCACGGAATTCCCACTGGACCTGGGTCTGCTCCAACATATGATTTATTAAAGGTTTTCCTTCTGGCCCAGTAAAGCGATTTACAAACTCATCCCTAAACAGCCCGAAATGCTTTCTGATACCTTCCACACCTTTGGAGAAGTCAAAGTGTATCTTTTGCCAGGGCCAGCGGGTGTCCGGGGCCTGGCCTGGTCTCCTGTAATCTCTTTCATAGGCACCCCTGGTGATCAATATACCCGAGGAGGGTGATGTGGAAGGAAATGACAGAGGCTTTCTGTAAATGACACGAGGAATTCCAAACAGAGTTTTGAATGTTTTTCTCGATAAAGCCATTTGCTCTTGTGTCCCTTTGTAACCAGATCAGAAATGCACAGGACTCCTGATAAAAAGAAAACATCAGGTATGACTATTTCAATGTATGCCGTTTCATATTAGTCATTGAGGATTCATGTAACTGCTGGCTACAAATTATTCACTAATTCAAATATTAGCCATATAAAGAGAAAGACTGTGGTTCAAAAGTCACTATCCATTTTTGTTACAAACATGTACACATTTAATACAATATCCATTAAAAATATTGACCTCTTATAGACCCTGACATTCACAAGAAAGTAAACCTAATGCAAGCGCCACAAAGTAATCAAATGTATGCATGACAGATGCTTTTATATATGCTATAAATACGAAGAGTGTTAAATTTAACTTAAAATACTGGTTACAAAACAAATAAGTCTTTGTGACACTTTACCATTCAGATGAAACATGCGCCATTGCAGTCCGTCATATAATCTGTCCCGTTCCGAAACATTCACCCGTTTGTACGTTCCTACTGACAGCATCTCTCGCATTTGGTCATAACATCCGATTTCTTAACGAATAAATAAAAGAGAATGTTCCGCTAATTTTTATGTGAACAATATGTGTAATTATTTGTTGCAACACTTTCCTGATAAACTATATATGATCATGTTGATTGGAGTGCGCGTGTGCGCATGCGCAGTACCGCTCTAGCGCCTTTGTGTGGAGGAATACGGCGCTGCTGTTTAAACACACACATACACACACAGGGGAGCCAGGCAGCTAACCATGGTGAATGTAAAGAAACGGAAAGGTCGGGTTGTGATCGACTCCGACTCTGAGGATAGTGCAAGCGATGATAATTTGGATCAGGTAGGAATCTCATGCATGCGAGACTGAGCCAAAAGCATTGTTGTTTTGGCGAGGCGCTAAGATGTCATAACTGTATGTGTATGTTGAAGTACCATGCTAAGTGAAGTGGTAGAGCTAGCTGGTTAGCTGGGCCCTGTATGGTCACGTCGCCTTGGATGTAGGACCATTTAACCGTAAATTGGGATATTTGATATGTTTTTATAATGGCGTTTGTAGCACACAGGCGTTTAAGCTTCACAAAAGAGTCCGCGCCAGTTTAGATTCTGTTCTGTTTCATGACGTCACGCTGCCGCGGCTAAAGTTCTATTTCGATTGTAGCTATAGAAATATGACCAGAACCTAGAGCGGATCGAGAGAGACTGCATGCAGCCGGGAGAACGGTATTTTGATAGGTTCGTTGAAGGTCACGTGACAGGAAAATAAATGTTTGTGGCTCATTGTAGATTTGCATAAACACCTGTTTTGACATGATGCCTACCTATACATGGTTTTTACTTTTAACATGTAAATATAAATTCTTACAATATGAACATGGAGGTACACAAAGTATTTCGAAGGTAGAAACAGCGTATATGGCATTGCTTTCTCCAAACATAATTTATTATTGGTTTGAGCTTTACCGGTTTTGACACGGCTATAAGCATGCATTTTGATAATAATTGTTACGTGTTTAAAAATTGATAACGGTACAGAATGCACCATGGAAACACCTTTAGAGTAATATTATGAAAAATTGAAAGTTAATCATTAAAAGTTTTCGTTTGGGCAGTTTTGTGCCCCTTGAGGCGGTGTGTGTATTGGCCACAGAACGACAACACATGCGCTTCTAGTTGTTTTCAGTTTGGTGGTGTTGACAAATTAGAGCTAGCCCGCTAACAGGCAAGCAAAGCACAACACAAACAAAACATGTGAATACTGACAACCCATAGAGCTGTTCTGTTGCTCTGTCTTTTAATATAGTAAGCGCAGGATTCAATTTCATAAATACTTAACACATACATTTCCCATAGCCTGCCATGTTTGTAACCCTTAGTTTTGACATCTCTCTGTGCGCTGAGATGAGTAGACCATGTTTAATCGGATAGAGTTTGTCATGCATCGAGAATTTTGTGTTAAAGCTATCCCAAATCCCTCTGTGTCACGTGCTAATTTTATCCTGGAATACTAGAACACAAGTAGCCACTCTGCCATGCACACACAGACCCTGACTGCTATTCAAGTTCATGCTTTTTGTGAATTCTTAATAATACTACAGCAGTCTGTATGCTAGAACACTTGCCCTGAAAGTGTTTTGAAATGTAAAACACACTTGCAGAGTAGTGGAGATATGGATTAGCGTCAGGTTAGCATGTCCTGTTGTAATTAGAAAGGGGATCCACCTACTCTGAGGGTGTTTTGAGTGTGACAACTTGGGCCCAACATCACAAAGTTGGCATAAGTTTGGGGCAGGACATATCATAAATATTCAATATATGATAACAACATGCAGAAAACTTAAAATAGCCCACATTAACCATGTCTACGTCAATCACACGGCATACACCTTCAGAGGATAACTGTCATCTTTATGTATCTCTAGGAACTGCTTTCTCTTGCAAAGAGAAAACGTGTGGATTCTGAGGATCAAGAAGAGCCTGTTAGCAAACCTGCAGCCTCCACAGATTCGGAGACATCGGACAGCGATGATGAGGTATGACGCTTTGCCTTTATTTAAAGTAGGTGCTGACTTTTGGAGCTCTGTCTATTCAAATTGTAAAAACATTTGCTTGAGCCATGTTGTCAGACCTGTGTGAATTATGTAATTCCTTTAAATAAATTTTACAGTGATATCTTGGCCTGCACCGTCTTAGAAAATGTGATCTGACAATAAATTGCCATTAGTTTAATTTTGATTACTACTAGTAAACTCGCTGCTCTGTTGCTTTGCTAATATTCTGTTATTTCTTTCTTTGGCTAAAATGCGTTATTATTGTGTTACTAAGTTGGCTGTCTGACTGTGTGAAAGTTTTTGATAAAGCCCCTAAGCTTGCTATGGCATTGGTTTTACACTGCTCTTCTCTGCATTTCATACATCCCTTAAAATCTTTCAGGCTTCATAGTTTCAAAAAAAACTTTTGTGTTGGTAAACAGTTATCTAGAAATGTTTTTAAACAAATCATAATTAGGATATGTTATAATCTGTTAGTGGACCGTTGGAGGCACTAAAACCAAAAAGAAGGGGAAGCTGAGCAAAGGCCCAGAGAAGAAGAACGCGATCAAGAAACAAAAGGGCAAAGCGGCTTCATCGGGAAGCTCAAATGGAGACAGTTCAGCAGAGAGTTCCGCTCCAGAGGAGGGTAAGACAACGGTACCCGCTGTGCATCTATGCCAGAACTGTTTGTAGTTTACAACCCTGTTGTCCTTTTGCTTTTTTTGTGTAAGAGACTGAAACTGGAAAAAAAATCTCCTTGAAATGATATCAAATAAACAAATTGATTCTCCTTGCTGATTCTCAAGGTGAGGTGTCAGACTCCGACAGTAACAGCTCATCCTCCAGTTCGGATTCGGATTCTTCCTCGGAGGATGAGGTTTTCCGGGACGGGTATGGCGATGATCTTATGGGGGATGAAGAGGACAGAGCCCGTTTGGAGCAAATGACAGAAAAAGAGAGAGAACAGGAGCTGTTCAATCGAATAGAGAAGAGAGAAGTTCTTAAGAGGAGGTGAGAAGAGATTCAAGCTCCTTAGAAATTATCCTAATGTTTAAGCATGTTATGAGAAAACAATTCAAAATCCCATCTTGACAATGTGTTTCTCTCCCAGGTTTGAAATCAAGCAAAAACTGAAGACAGCAAAGAAGAAGGAAAAAGAAGAGAAGAAGAAAAAACAAGAGGAGGAGCAAGAGAAGAGAAAACTGTCTCAGGTCCCCGACACTCAGGTGGTGAGTAAACCATGATGCCAGCATGCTCATTCTTTAATGAAAAAGACACACATGGGTTTTTACACGTGTTTGTATGTTAATACAGGTGATGTCCCATAATAAAGAGAGACGGATCAAGAGAGATGAGAAACTGGACAAGAAGTCACAGGCCATGGAAGAGTTGAAGGCTGAAAGAGAGAAGAGGAAAAACAGAACTGGTACTTTTCTCACAGATTTTCTTGCATCTGTAAATTGAGAATAAATTTGAATACACTTACTATTTCTCTTATTGTTTCTAGAATAAATTTTGCAGTATTTAGTTAGTAGATTAGTAGCAGACTCTGATCTATATCCTTTGGGCTTTCAGCTGAGCTCTTAGCCAAAAGGCAACCACTGAAGACGAGCGAGGTCTACTCGGATGATGAAGAAGAGGAGGAAGACGATGATGACAAGTCTTCAGTAAAGAGTGACCGCAGCTCAAGATCTTCATCTTTTGATGATGAGGAGGAGTAAGTATTAGAGACAATGTCAACACAAAATCCCATGTCCATAGAGAGCTTCATAAAAAAAGACTTATTGTTGGTGTCATTTTTCACTCGCATGTAATAAGCATGTTTATCATCATTTCTTGTGCTTCAGGAAAGAAGAAGCTCCGCCCAAATCCCAGCCGGTGTCATTACCAGATGAGCTGAATCGAATTCGGTTGTCCCGGCACAAGCTGGAACGCTGGTGTCACATGCCGTTTTTTGCTAAAACTGTTACTGGTTGTTTTGTGCGGATTGGCATTGGAAACAGCAGCAGCAAACCTGTTTATCGGGTCAGTGTAAAATGAAACTCTCTTCTTGTTTTTCTTGTTTTTTTTTCTTTATAAAGTTATTTATAACCAGAATTTTATAAGCACCACAAAAATATTTTTCATGATATCAGGATGTAACATTAAATGCCTGAATAGTTCAATATTTAGTGTCATTGAATTAATTAGAATTTGGTTTCAGGTGGCTGAAATCATTGATGTGGTGGAGACGGCTAAAATTTATCAGCTCGGGTCCACACGGACAAATAAAGGCCTTCAGCTCCGGTAAGTAAGCTGTTGATCTTTTCAGTCATCTCTGCTTTTCGGGCTCCATCACTGATCTGTTTGCCTGCTTGTGTTTGCAGACATGGAAATGACACACGAGTTTTCAGACTTGAGTTTGTGTCCAATCAGGAGTTCACCGAAAACGAGTTTATGAAATGGAAAGAGGCGGTGAGTTTGAAATGTGAATCTAATGGAACAAATAATTAACAGGTGGAAGTTAAACCTAGAAATATGCACTAGTAAGGGTTTTCATTTCTCATTTTGTGTTTTAACACTAACTTTGTAATCTTGTTTATGTTGGGAAATTTTAATTTGGGGTTGAATTTAGTTCATCCTATTTGCTAGGATTGACAATCTTAGGTTTGCAGTATCCAGTAGTAACTTTGGAACCTGTTACCGGTCCATAGATGTTTGTTGCAGGTATGCAGTTTCCTACTCTGGATGAGATCAGCAAGAAAGAGCAGTCCATCAAAGAGGCGGTTAACTACAAATTTAATGACAAAGACATTGAAGATGTAAGTCCCAATGATGTCATTTCCTGTTGACCTTAATGCAATGAATTGTAATGAATACTATTTTCATCAATGTAATTATAATGTGTGTTTATTTGTATAGATTGTCAAAGAGAAAGACAGATTCCGAAAGGCACCACCAAACTACGCTATGAAGAAAACGCAACTTCTCAAGGAGAAGGTAGTTATGTTTCACATCCATTAACACACGTTTCTCATTGACGTGTGTCTGATAATATGCATGCCTATGGCCTTTACTGTTGTTCATAATGTTAATCTTTGCTAATTCTGTGTAACGTGTTTGTACAGGCCATGGCTGAGGAGACCGGTGATGGAGAGAAGGTCAAAGGACTGCAGGACCAGTTGAATGAGCTAGAGGAGAGGGCAGAAGCACTTGACCGACAGAGAACCAAAAACATCTCTGCCATCAGGTCAGAAGCACACATTATACATGAACACAGACACAAACTCTCATCTCTCATTTTCATAATAACGTTTCTATGCTTTCTTTCCAGCTATATCAACCAGAGGAATCGGAGTTGGAACATTGTGGAATCTGAGAAGGCTCTGGTGGTAAGTGTTGCTGACTTTCAGGCTGGTTTTTGAGATTCTGCAATCTAAAAAATTATTCTGTAATTTGAAATGCCTTAATTGTTTCTCAGGCAGAGGGACAGAATGCCAAGAACCAACAGATGGATCCGTTTACCAGAAGGCAGTGTAAACCAACCATGGTGTCCAATGTAAGTCCTACATCTATTCACATTGACACAAAATGTCAGATATGGTCTTCTTTACTCATTCTTATTTTTCATTCTTATTTTATTCCAGGCAAGAGATCCCTCAGTCCACGCTGCTATTCTGGCTCATCTCAACCAGAAATACGGTTCAGGCTCGGGCCAGGACAACCCCCAGCAAGCTAACAAACAGGTAATACACAAACCTAAAGCAACACGATGCTGTTCTGACCCAGTATTTACCTTTAACGGTGTTTAACGTTTATTTTTCAGGGCCAGACGGGCCAGAAAGACAAAGATAATAACAAGCCAAACAGTGACCTCTCAGAGGATCTTTTCAAAGTGCACGACTTTGATGTGAAAATCGACCTACAGGTTCCAAATGCTGGTAACTATGATTCAAATTGATCTATTGGTTGCAAATACCTACTTCTCTGATCTGTGATTAATGTACATGGCGGCTTAAAGGGACAATTCACCCCAAAATAAAAATTCTGTCATCATTTACTCACCCCTCGAGTTGTTCCAAATCTGTATACATTTCTTTGTTCTGATGAACAGAGAGAAAGATTTTTGGAAGAATGCTTATAACCTAACAGTTCTCGGTCACCATTGACTACCATAATAGAAAAAATGACAAGGCAAAAAATACGATAGTAGTCAAAAGTGCCTCAGTTTGCTTTACTACATTCTTCACAATATCTTCTTTTGTGTTCAACAGAACATTGCTTTAAAATGTATATTTTTATTGATGTTAGAATTTGTTTTATATATCCTCCACAGAAGCAAAATCCCTGGCAGTAAGTTCAAATGCATTGCCTGTTAAAGATGGAGCTCCACGTCGGTCTCTTAACTTGGAGGACTACAAGAAAAGACGGGGACTCATCTGATCTCTAACTCCGCCTATATTTTTATCTTCCCCTGCATGATTGGCCACCTGTGCTGGGGGTATAAAGCTGTGGCCACCCCCTGTGTGTGTGAGTGTGTATGGGAAAGTGCGAGTATGTGAATATGTATGATGCATAGTAAGTGTACACCTTTTAAGACTGAGCGTGTCAGAGATTTTGAGTGTGTTCATGTTTGCCTGATCACAGAAAGTATGAAGTTCAGAGTACTTGTATGATTGTTTCACATGTATGCGAGAGAAAATATTCATGAATACTGAACTTTCAGCTTTTGTCCTGTAAATGGAGACTCTGAGATAAAGTTTTCCATGTTAATTACAATGTATGCAGACGGGAGAACAGGATTGCATTACCTCTTTTGATTCTCCTTTTCATACTGATGTATGAAGCACACATTCTCTTCCTCTCAGACCCTCGCAGAAAAGACCCTTTTATATCCAAACTTGTAAATTACTATCACAAAGGACACTATAAAAATGAACACAAATCTTGGTTTTTTTTTATTTTGAAAGATGTTGTTCGTTTTGAACAAGGTGATCTGGTCTGCCCTACTTTGTCTTTGAAAAAGCTCTGAATTTTCTATTCTGTGTTTAATGGGTTTAAGACAGCTCTGTTTACTCTGCTTGCTGGCCTAGAGTGGCTGACCAATCAGATGGGGAGTCTGAGAGTGACCAATGATATCACACTCCCTAAAGAAAAATGTTTGCTTCATGAAGACAATGATCGAATAAACATGTCTGAAACGGACAAAAAAATGTTGAATTTCTGTATCTTTTTGTTTTCTCTATTACTTCCACATCCCTCTGTCTAAGAGCTGATGTAAGTGTTATTATTGGTCATTAATTAATGATGATGTCTTTTAGTCAGTTCTGTATTGATGTGGCATGCCTTGTAAATAAGCGATCTTGAGCGAGTTGATTAAAGGATGAACTTTTTCATACTAATTGTTTTTGTGTATTTACTTTTTAAACCGTGTCATATGGTTTTTGGTCGACTTAACAATTAATATACTCTAGCTAAAACTATGGTCTTACCAGCCTGCCCAGTGGGTTATTGGTCTTCAAACCTGACCAGCTAGAACGTGATCAAACCCCTCTAAAACAGCTTACTTGGGTTTTAGTCCTTTTTTCCAGCAGGGCTGCATATAAATTAGTTATCGTTAAACGTTTACAGTCATAAACTAGAATGCAGTGAAAAGGAATGGGCGTACTCTCATCATTTTTGTACACAGGAATTTATTAAGATGGGAAATCGCGATAGGAATTAATAAAATCGGAAATCTCAAATCGGATTTATATATTAAGACTAAAAGCCTTTGTATTTGAAACGTTTGATTTAATAGTGCACTTGTGATTTTAGAGAGCGTTTGCTTTGCAAGCAGGGGCCATATGAAGCTGCATTTACAGTCAGGCAGCGCGCTGGGCGCACTGTTGTGGGTCCTTCGGATAGTTCCTGGTCCACGTCGGACTGGATCAGAATGAGCAGCAGGATAAAAACAGTCAGCAATAAGACATTTACAAACCCTTAGGCATTTCCCTCCGACATTTCTCAAGACATGCCCCTGCAACATTTATTTTCAGCATCTTGAGAGACCGGAGCCCCTCCAGGTACTGATAAAATATGACCTTTAATGCAATAATATAAGCAGAAGACATAAAGCCGACTTGGTGCTGCCTATCAGTTTACTGTCATCATGTTTGAGAATTTACTGTACCCGTTTTTATTTGCTCTAATATTTGTAAATATAAAGATTTGTAAAAAGCGTACTGTAGTAGATGTCGATAAAACAGGGGAAGGTGGCATGAGTTTAATATGTTTGTTATGTATGATAAGTAATGTTAGCTCGTGTATATTTGGACTTAAATAAGTTAATACATCGTTTACAAAAAGAAATCGCAAAAACTAAGAAGAACAGTATAAAACTGCCGCTTTTGTGGTCTTTTATAAAATTGACTTGACATGCTAAATAAAATGTATGTAAGGCAAGCTAAATCTATTTATTTACCACATTTCATACACAAAGGTCATGTATAGTGCTTAATTTTATACAGAGGAAAAGGCAAAGGATACACAGTCAATGACTGTAACATTCATAGATATATAAAAGGCCTCTAAAAAGGGATCTTGTATGCTTTAGGGGTTGGGTTTTTCAGCTCATGTTAACATAGAAAATGTCTGCACACTTTCACATCATTGAATTTATCACTCATCAGACCTTTATTTAGGACTGTACAGTATATGTGTTTTTTTTCCAGAGGATCAGGATGTCTTGGTTTGCTGATCTTGCCGGGAAGGCAGAGGACTTGCTGAATAAAGTGGACCAGGGTGCAGCGAGTGCTTTGGTCAAACAGTCAGCTAGCAAGTCCTCCCTCCCCTACAATAGCACTGACACCACAGATTCAATACAGTACAACTCTGCAGATTACAGCTCCACCCATGACCAACAGCAAAAGGACTCCATCTCCACCTCATCCCATGGCACCGCAGGGTTTATATCTGCAGCCGCTGGGAACATAAAGAAATCCAAAGCCACTGTTTTGGCTGGTACAGTGAATGTCTCCAGCGTCACGCCTTTGGGCTCTAGCAGCAAGGCTTCGTCCAGCTTTGTGCGGCCCAAAAAGCCAGAAGTGGATGATGACTTGCTCTTTGACTTTCTGAACAGTTCAGATCCACCTCAAAGCGAAAGAAAGGAGGTCAGGAGAGAAACGGTGTCTAAAGTGTTAGGCCCTGCAGGAGGATTAAATCAGGCCCAGGTGCCCCCCACTTTTGTTGCAGGTGATCTCCAGATGGGCCCTTCTGTCACAGCAACCCCATCGTCCACACAGGGCCTTTCCAGAAATTCCAGCATTGGCTCCCTTTCTAACAGTTCTCACAGCATTAAAACAGAGGACGGCTCCACGCGAGATCACAGCAACGGTACAAATGATTTCAACATGATGTGTATTTTCATTTTAGGGGTCTGAAAGCATGATTTCTGTGTGCACTAATTCACACAATCGCACCCTTTTAAGGCCAACCAAACTGGGACCATCTTGGGAAATTCAGTTATTTTCTCTTTTTGTAATTCCAAACATTTTAGGCTATTACAGGGTAATACCAGAGAAACGATATGAGCTGCTTATTATATTTGTATGTTAATATATTATATAAAGGCAGCTCAACAGTTTTTAGATGCACACTATAGCTGCAGTACTTGTTAGGACTAATGTGGTTCTTTCTTTTTGAACATCTATAATCCATGTCATGCCCAGGTGAGGCTCCAGAGAGTCTGAATTTAGAGATGGAAGCTCCTGCAGAGCCCCAGACAGCACCGATGATCCCACCCCAAGACCAGCTGCAGCAGCAGGGCCAAGAGCAGGTGATTTCCAGCCTTCGCCTTGAGAACCAGCTTTTGCGCAATGAAGTCTCTTCTCTTAACCAGGAGATGGCGTCTCTGATCCAGAGAGCCAAAGAAATGCAGGAGGGTGAGACAAAAACGATTTCTGATTTGTCAGTTGAAGTATTTATTGTACTCAATTGTGCCTTTGTCATTTAACAGGCTCATATATTATAATTGCACCCTTGCATGTCAGCAGAGAATCTCAGGAAATTTAAACTATATTCTCTTGCAGAAGTGAATCTTGCCCGAGGTCGTGCCGACAAATGGAACTCGGACCAGTCTCGTGTTGATCGCACAGTTCGGGAGCTGAGATCGCAGGTTGATGATCTCACAGAAGCTCTGTCTGCGAAAGACGGTCAGCTAGCGGTACTAAAGGTGCGACTGGATGAGGCAGATCAGCTACTGAAAGCTCGAAGCTCGGCTCTTGAGGAAGCACAGAGCGAGAGAATCAGGTGGGTATCAGTGACAAGTCAACGTAAACAGATAAATAATGATGGTTTTATGGGGACTGTGTTAAAAGCATCATGGGAAAATGATTTATGACTCTCTTTCCAGTTTTGTCGTCATGCATTCATTTTAGTAACAGATCTCTATGCTGCGGTGTGTTTTAGGATCATCCAGGACCAAAGCGAGGGTAGCAGTCTTCATTCTCAGGCTTTACAGACACTACAGGAACGAGCGAGAGATGCAGATGCTGCACTGAAGAGGGAGCAAGAGAGCTACAGACAGATGCAGGTGAGTCCACATACACCTACATAAAAAACACTATGTGTATGTTATGTTATGATGTAAATTATTTTTTCTTAGACATATGCTAGAAATACAGATTTGTTTGATACTCTTAAATGTAGATGCATATGGAAATAATGTTAAACAGGAGGTGGGGTTTAGCATGGGAAGACAAAACCCAGTTGTCATAGTTAGCTATTGATTTACTCTTTTAGGAAAAACAAAGGAATCTCCTGTTGGCAACTAAAGATACGAATCGTACTTAACATGGACGTTTTCCACAGAATGAGTTTGCGACACGGTTGTCGAAGGTGGAGGCAGAACGTCAGACGTTGGCCGAGTCGCTAACGAACGCAGAGCGCCGTGTGACGGACGAGAAACAGAGAGCTGAAGACTTTCAGCAACAGCTCAAGAGCGCACGCTCCACATCAGAGTACGCCAAACAAGAGCTTCAGGACTACAAAAACAAAGCCTCGCGTATATTACAGGTCTCTTTCTCTTCATTTTCGTCCTTTGTTTCTGTTTAATAGGTGTACAAAGGGTTTTGACTGTATTTTTTCGTCTAGTCAAAAGAGAAGCTGATCAACAGTCTGAAGGAGGGCTCAGGTCTTGAGGTCATGGAAGGAGCCGGGGCCAGTGTTGAACTTGAGGAGCTACGGCATGAGAAAGAGCTGCAAAGAGATGAGATTCAAAAACTACAGGGCCAGATACAAAGCTTACGAACAGAGATACAGGTAAACATACAGATGCACGCAGCATAGATACATATAGATTCACAAAGACAGATATGCCTAAACATATGGATAAAATGTACTCACATATAGAGGAACATACAGAAGCTGGGTGATATAGCTACAACGGTAATATGTGTTATTGTAGATAGTTTGAACTTTTTCTATTAAATAAGGAAAATTCTAATTGTTAAAAGCACATAATGACCCAGCATTGCGAGTTTACATTTCCTTCTCTCTTTTTACTTTAGGATCTGGAAACCCAAGCACTCACAGAGACAGAGAACTGGAGAGAACAACTGGCAGAAGTACAGGAACAACAATCCCAGCACATCAGAGCCAAACAGGAAATAGAGGCTGAGTTGGAGAGATGCAAACAGGTACGTTAAAGAGAACACAGCATTGTCTAGTGTCTAGTGTCATTCAGTATTTTTGGAGGGAGGACTTTTATTTTTTATATAAGATTAAATATTGCATAATGAGTGAATATCTATGTGCATATGCATACTTTTACTACAGGAACTGCAGTACATTGAGGAAGAGCATCACCGCACTAAAATCACCCTGCAGGGCCGTGTCAAAGATCGGGAAGATGAGATCCAGAAGCTTAGAAACCAGGTACCCCTAGCGTATTCTTACGGACACATTTGATATAATACAAGGATAAAAACATTTCATAAAGTTTTCGGAATTTTTATTAAGAATTTAACAATACTAGTTCTTTTGTAAAAACGACTTACAGTTACTTTCCATTTCTAGCTGACCAATAAGGCTCTGAGCAACAACAGTCAGGCAGAACTGGAGGGCCGTTTGCATCAGTTGACAGAGACACTGATTCAGAAGCAGACCATGTTGGAAGCCCTGGGCACAGAGAAGAATTCACTAGTCTTTCAGTTGGAAAGATTGGAACAGCAACTGAAGAGCCTGCAGGGCGGTCAAAACAGTGGATCACACATTAACATGGCTGCAGTAGAGGGACCAGGTAAGTGCATTGCATCAAATTGTGGAAGGATTGGATTTATGAGATTTATTTACTGTAAATTTACCTTACACGAGCTGTTGTTGTTCAGTGTATTTGACTAAAATACATTCTCCTAATTTGTACTATTTGTGACGGTTTTTGAAGGTACTAGGCAGAGAAACACACCAATCCTGTTTAGTGATGCAGATGGCACTGGGACAGGAGTGTATGGGAAGGTTCGTAAAGCGGCCAGCACCATCGACCGTTTCAGGTGACACATCCCTGCAAACTTTTTTGGATGCTTTGCATTATATTTACTTTACAGTGTCCTGACAGAAAATTTGTGCTTGTATGTTTTCTGTTTCCTTTAGTATACGTCTTGGAATCTTTCTTAGACGTTATCCAATGGCCAGGGTCTTTGTTATTATATATATGGTGAGTACATCAAGGGATCTTTTAGGATTAATGTGTTAATGTGATTAATTTGTTTGTTTGTGTTTTTATATATGTTTGTATATGATTGTTTGTTTTTTCCAGGCACTACTTCACCTTTGGGTAATGATTGTCCTCTTAACATATACACCAGAGATGCACCCTAATCATCCTGATGGGAGATAAAGGACTTTCTGATAACACATGATAAATGGTTACTGATTAATAAAGGTGAAATTTTAGGAGATTTTGGGCTGCTGTCTAGTGACAAAATGCGCATTTATGTTTGAGACGATACCTACAGTTTGCACAGACATGCTATGTTGGGCAGCTTTCTCCCTTGCTCACCTTTAATCTTTCTCTCCCTCACATTTGCTTGTTTTTTTAATAATTTTTTATCTCTTTTCTGGCTTGGCCCAATTACATGCTTCCAGAAAAGTGATGCGTGTTTGTTAAAAGCAGAATATAATATTTAAGGTGTAATTTAAATATGTGGTTTTATTCAAATAAGATTCTCCTTTCTTTTATTCATCTCTTACATCATGAAGATTTATTCATTATTTTTGTTACAGTAAACAACCGATTGTATTTCCTCAAACTGTAAATCAGATTTCTCTTAATAAATATTAACAAGTACAACATCAGTTTGAATTGTCACTGCTGTGTTTTATGACTGGAATATAAAGGCATGTATAACAGATATGTGTACATATTATAAAAATATATTCATGGTCCTCAAGTCCGGTAAAAATGTTGACCTGGATTATTCAAAAAGGCAAAAAAAAGTGACTGAAAATATGAAACAACAAATACAAAAGATAAAAATAAAAGTAAATGAAACATGAAGAATGTGTTTCTGGAATGAGGTGTTTGTGTGGCATACCCCTCAGAAAATATGCAGTTGAGTATATGATCATTGAGACACTGTTGCTTAATATGAAGTAGTTAGACAAACTATCACAACCCCCCCCCCCCCCCAATAAAATATTGCTTTTTTAATTGCATTATGTTTAGATATCTTTAGTATCTTATGGAAACAGAGTTTAATGTGATTATAGTATTTTAACATATTGTCACCACATTTTCCAAACCACCAAGCATTTGGTATAGCTTGAAAGTGTCAGCAGTTCTTTGCAATATAACAGAGGGAATTGTCTGTTTATAACGTATGGAAATTAAACCAAAGGTTATAAGCAGTGAGGTTGTTGTCATGTGATTGCAATACTCACTCTGTCCAGCGGCGTCACTGTAAACGAGGCACTGCGCAGACTGAACAGCTTATGACATCAGAGTACCGCGAGAGTGGCTCAAAACCTGTTCTTTCGAAACGCTCTCGCGGTACTTTGATGTCGTACCCCGATCAGTTTGCGCAAAAGTCAAACACGGCTAATGTGTGGTGAATTGTGTTGGTCCTCCAATATCCCACAATGCTTCATTGCTGTGTCCACGTCCTCTCTGATCCGGCTGTGATGGCTACGGTCGAGCTGGCATTTTATCGGCGTGAATAACACAGCGACTTAAAACAAACCTGAATTCGAAATCTGACCCACTTTATATCGATAAAACCCAGCGACCAGGTTTTATTGATTCCTCTGGATTTTAAGTGTATAATGCGTCGTTTAGTCGTTGTGTATGTCATGAAGTTTTGAGCGAACTTGGATTCGCTTTCACTGTCAATTAAGACTTATTTTACAATAAGTTAAATAAAACCGATGATTATTAAATCCTCTCGGTATAAGAAGCTTTTGTTTACGGATCTGTTATGTCAACGTATTGAATGAATCCGTGAAAGGTTCGGGTCGATAAATAAAGCTTCGATTCGGTGGGTCATGTCTTCCTGGCTGGGAGGGTTGGGCTCCGGCCTGGGTCAGAGTCTCGGCCAGGTCGGGGGCAGCTTGACTTCGTTCACTGACCAGATCTCAAACTTTACTAAAGATATTTTGTTGGAAAGCGCCGAGGAAGTAGGAGGTAAGTTTACAACAGCCATATGGATTAAAACAGTTGCATTGTACACATTGTTTTTCTTTGTAGAGTTAATGTTTGTATCAATGCACTGAGCACTAAATGTTTAATTTACATTTCTTTATTATTAGATGATGCGTTTAGTTTTTGTCAGCACAGATTTTGTCAGTACAGATTGTACTAGTTGGCCTAGAGAATAGTGCTACATTATCTCAAATTGATTTGTGATGTTGAATCACTTGGATTTGTTTATATTGGTTTTCATTGATATCCTATTTGTTGTTTTATCATGGTCGCTTTAGATGAATGTCAACATTCGTTTAAGCCCCATTTAATGTGATAAAGTAATTACATTTGGATACGATCAGAGTTTTTTTGCATACAGCCATTAATCCCCATTAGAGATGGGTTCGCAGGCAGCAGAAGGGCTTGGAACGTTCTTAGTTTTGTGGCCTTCTCTGTATTCCTCTTAGAATGCTGGCTGTCAGGTTTAATATTTCTCAGGTTATGTCAATTACTTTACGGAGCTGCCTTTTCTTTTTTGGTGTCTGCTCTTGTAGTTGACTGATTATGTCAATACAGAACCACTGACTGACAATAATAAACAACTTGTTGATGTCAGAAGTCAGTATGTCCTCTTCTTGACTGTTGGAGGAGTAGACAGACACAGCAAGAACTTTGACCGCCAGCTTCCAGCAGAACAAACCTGCAGTCAATAAATCACATCTCACAATGCCTCTGAGCTCTTTCAATGGCACTTGCTCTCTTACCATTTTTAAAAACTTCACGTCTTTGTCTTAAACTATAAAGTGTCTCTAATATTTTCACACAAATATACAGCCATCGAAAAAATGAATAGACCATTACAAATGTTCATTCAATTAGCATTTGTAGATGTATTGTGGCCTATTTCAACCAAGCTAATTTTCTGCATATAAATGCAAATAGACCTATTTTTATTTTATTAGTAGTTTATAGAAATAGGTATTTTACCTAAACAGATACCTATAAATAGTAAATTCAGGAAAAACTGAGAAAACTTTCCTGGAGCTCAGTGGTTAGAGCATGGCACTTGCAACGCCAAGATCATGGGTTTGATTCCAGGGATTGCACATACTCAGAAACAAATGTGTATTATAATGCAAGTCGCTTTGGATAAAAGCTTCTGCCTTATGCATAAACGTAAATGTTAACAGACTGATTCTGTTTGGTCTGTGTTTCATCATCTCTGCCATATAGTTGGAAAAATTGGACAGTTTACAGAATTTGACATTTGATGCAGATCAGATGCATCGTTATTGTTTTAGGAATATTTTCTATCCCAGATAAGGTCACATATGACATTATAGCTCTAGGAATTGAGAGAGGATCCGTGACTTTAAAGATTGTCAGCATTTCTTTTGTTCCTACAGATGCCACAACTGAGTTGCACGTGTCCAACTCTAGATTGCATGAGCTGGAGACTGCGTATACAACACAAAAATCAGAGGTAAACATAAGCGCACACATGCAATATCCTTGACCATGCTACACGTCTTCCTGCATGCATTTCTCAATTCTTTATACATAAGACATCTAGTTCATCTTCTGTGCTATTGAGCTTATCTGTATAACATAGTTTTGAGATAAATGTTGAAAGTCTTGAGGCAATGCTCTAACAATTTTTTTTATATAAGTGATAACATTTTTTATATTTATCTCAATATATCAACATTATTCCACAATTGATTACGCTTAACTTGCATTGAACCCTAAACATTTATTTTAAACATGTCTTTTAGAAAATTACCTCAGATGTTCTCCTTTTTTAATGTGTTAAAGTTACGGGATAAGTTTGTGTATGACTGTTGATTTAAACACTTTTATGTGTGTTTTAGTATGAGCGCTTGCGGAGAATAAACGCTGAGCTGGAGGAGAAGCTAGAGGCTGCAGAGATTCAGGTCAAACAGCAGTCAGTGGAAAACAGAACTCTACTACAGCAGAAAGAGGTTTGTCCTCAAAACTGACAACAACACTATCCCCCTGGAGAACTCAAGTTAGCCTCTAGTTTTCATTATGAATGCGTATCCGATTTTAAAGTTTAGAATCATGTGTTGTTATGCAGGTAGAGATCAGTCACCTGAAGGCCCGTCAAAGTGGTCTGCAGGACGAGGTTCAGAAACTCCAACGCTCCTCTCAGGCTGTGGCTTTTTCTTCCGATGCTGCTGTGCTTCCCGTCACCACTGCTTCCACAACCACTACATCATCTTCATTCCTGCATCGGAACTCAGCTGTCCATCAGGGTTTCCATGGCGATGAGGTGGACCTCAGTGATGTCCTGTGGTCACAACAGGAAATAAACCAACTGTCCAGTGAGGTACACCGTCTAGAAGCTGAGGTGGCCCATTGGAGGAGAGTGGCTCAGGTAGAAATCTGCTAATGTGCTCATAAAAACCAAGTCTAAACTTATATTAAAAAATCAGACATAGTTAAGAATTACATCAGGCGTTCAGGCTAACACATTCTACAGATGATGTGACATTCACCTTATTTAGTGAAATTAATGGGAAAATTTAAAATTAAAGGACAGAAACCAATAAAAGTTTAGTAACAGCAGTAAAACTTGAATAGTACAGTAGACTGTATTAGACATACAGCATATACTAGAACATATTAATATATACTAGAATTAAACACATTTAAAATTATATATTTGTATATATTAGGCATCCAAGCTACCAGGAAGTGATGGGAACGGAGACCAGGGTGAAGTTCTGAAACTGCAAAGAACCATCAAGGTGAAAAACATTTGATTTCTCATTCCAACTGTAAAATAGTTAGTGTACTTGCTTTCCTATTGGTCAGCGCTTTATAACTGGTCTTTGATTAATATGGTTTGAACCAATTAGGAGCTGAGAGAAGAAATGGCAAAGGAGGTGGATGAACACCAGCATGAGCTGGCAGCACTCCAGGACGCACAGCGCCAGAAAATGTCTGAAATCTCTAGACGGCACAGAGAGGAGCTGGAAGAGTATGAGGAGAGAATTGAGGAACTTGAGGAGCAGCTTCAGAGTGGTGAGGAACAACAATTTAGTTTTAAAAATGGGACATTTTATAGTTTTCTGTGTTTGTCTGAATTTCACTTTTCTTTTCACAGGACGGGGTCATGTAGTTAGCACACCAGCTCAGGACACCAGACTTCAGGAGTTGCAATCCACCATTCAGTCTTTACAGGAAGAGGCGGAGATTCAACACCGAAAGTACAGTGACTTATTAGCCAGCTTGGAGGAAGTGAAGCATCATAGGACCAAGCTAGAGAGGGAGAAGGAAGAGGCTGCAGCAGAAAATGCAGAACTATTGCTGAATTATAGTCGCCTTCAGAAGTCTGTTACTGAACTCCAGGCTCGGGTCCAGGAGCAGGAGGGGAAGTCTATGCTGAAAGCTCAGCAGGACAGTGAGATACAAACCCTGAGGAAAGCCTTGGCAGGTATGCAGAATACAGGAAATTTTGAAGGATCATCTTCTCCTTATAGATAACAGCAATTAGTTGTCAACTTTTTACTGTTAATTGTATGTGAAACTGACAGAACTTGCACTTATGTGGTTGTATTTGTTATTTTAGATGAAGAGAAAGAGGTGGCTAGATTAAAGAGTCTCAATGAGGTAAAATTGCTAAAATCATCCTCAGCGGTTTATAAAATGTACAAAAAACATGTAAACTTTTTATACTGTAACACTTATGTTCTTAAAAAACTTTTTGAATCAGAGTGGCTCTAAAGAAGAACTGGAACATGCTGATATCCTGGAGCTCAATACCATCATTGATACCCTCAGGAAAGAGAAGCGTGAACTAGAGAACGACAAGGTTTGTATTCGTAGGCAAATGTGTTTTAAATATGGTGGTTCATGTGGTTCAAAGTATCATCATTCCTTGTTTTTGACACAACAGATCTCCCGAACCTCTCCACTACCTGTCATTTGTCAACCAAACATTCAAATGGATAATCCAATGTTGCTATGTTTGGCTGGTCTTAATGCTCAGACATATTTTTTCTTGTCTCTTCACCCTTAGGTTGCACTGGTTGAGGAACTGAACACAGCTGAGGATAGATGCCGTGATGGAGAGTCACAAAGTGCTGTAGAATTGGCACAGGAAGTATCAGACCTAAAGAGCCAACTGGAGCATCGGGAGCAAGCGTTCAAGCAAGCCCACCTTGACATAGAGACACTCACAACGGAACTGGAAGTACTGGATAAGCAGAACCAGGAAGCCACACAGGTACATTTGCCTCTAGACCAATGCAGGTTACATGCTTTAAATTCATTATGTAACTTACTCTGTTTTTGTACTCTCTAGCATCTTATTGCAGTAAAGGACCAGATGTCTATGCAGAAATCCCAGGCAGAGACAGAAACAGCCCGTCTACAGTCAGATCTCAGGTCTTCTCTTGACCAAAGAAGGACTCTTCAACTGGAGCTGGAAACTCGGGGGGAGAAGCTAAGCCAAAGTGCCTTCTCTCTAAATGAACTGCACATGGCCAAACAGCAATTGGAAGACACAGTTAAGGAGTTAAGGGACAAGTTGAGTAAGTCACAAGAGCTGGGAAAGGAGCTAAGACAGGAGTCCTCCAACCTAAAGAGGGCTCTGCAGGAGAAAGATACCGAGATTGCAGCACTTCGCGAGGACTTAAATCATTCTGGGGAGCAAGGAAATGAGTTGGAGGACCACAGGAAAGAACTTGAGATGAGGAGTAAAGAGCTCCGTGACTTGAGAACAGAATTAGCAGAAGTGAAGTCCTCCTATGAGAGGGTGCTTTCTGAAGACTTTGATATGAAAATTGAAAACACGAAGTTGAAAGAAGAAAGTGCTCAGGCTTTGGACAAGATGGACATTTTGCAGAACCAGGTCCAAGACGCACAGGCCTCTCTAAGCAGGTTGTCCCTGGAGAAAGACACTCGCATTGAAGCCCTGAAATTAGAAAAGAGCCAGTTAGAATCGGAGCTAAGTCAAATGGAGAAGCGTCTATCAGATCAGGCCAAGCAGTACCAGCAAACCATCGAGGAACTGACCAAAGCACGCTCGATGAATGCTTCTGCATTGCAGACAGAACATGAGCGAATGGTGAAACTGAATCAGGAGAAAGATCTCACAATAGCAGAGCTCAGGCGCGAGGTGGAGCAGATGGTGTCTGACAGCAAAGACACCAGCGAGATGCTGGACATCACTGTGGCTGGCCAAAAGCAGCTTACAGAGCTTTTGCAGGAGAAAGACACCTTTGTCGAAACTCTGAAAGCTCAAGCTGCAGAAACGCAAGAGGAGTTAGAGACAAGTGTTTTGAGGGCAACGCAAGAGTCTGATACTCTGAGAAGGTTACTGGAGGAGAAAGACAAACACCTTGGAGCCATGAAAGAAGAAAACAGCCATCTCAAAGAAGAGTTTGACCGTCTAAGGGACCAACAAAGCAGACCGCAGCCAATGTCAGAACCACGGACGCTGGATATCATTACAGAGCTTGAGACAGAGCTGAATCAGCTCAAAGCTGCTAGGGATCGAGACGAAGAAGAGGTCCAAGCTCTAAGGACAGTATCAGAGGAGCAACAAGCCACAGTTCTACGATCACAGCATTCTCTTCAGATGCTACAAAGTGAACTTGAACAAGTACGGTCAAGACACGAACAAAGATCACTCAACTACGACAGACTCATTAGCACTAAGGATGAGGAGATTGTTCGGATTCAGTCGGAGTTACAGGGGCTACGCACACAGGGACAGAGTCAAATACAGTCAATAGATATCCTACAGGAGGACAAGACCCATTCGCTAAATGGTGAAAGTGACAATGAGAAACATGACCTCTCTAAGGTTGAAATTGAGAGACTTGTGAAAGGCATCAAGGAAAAAGAGATTGAGATAAGCCAGCTAAACGAGAAAAACCTTTCGCTTACCAAACAGCTCGACCAGCTCGTGGTCTCTCAAAATGAGCTGGGAAAACTCTCGCAGATGGTGCTTCAAAAAGATCTGGAAATCAAAGCGCTCCACGCTCGAGTGTCTGGTGGCCACAGTCAGGATGTTGCGTTCCTGCAGCAGCAGTTGCAGGCCTATGCAGTGGAACGAGAACAGGTCCTGGCAGTGCTTAACGAGAAGGCCCGTGAAAACAGCCAGCTGCGTTCGGACTACCATCGCATCATGGACATCGTTGCAGCCAAGGAAGCGGCTTTGCTAAAGCTCCAGCAAGAAAACCAACGTATATCCACCATGAGCGATCCATCGGGAAGTCAAGAGATGTTTCGCGAGACCATACAGAACCTTTCCCGCATCATCCGCGAGAAAGACATCGAGATTGATGCCCTGACTCAGAAGTGTCAAACCCTAGTGTCCGTCCTGCAAACATCTGGCACAGGCGATTCTGTAAACGGCGGCTCAGGAGGTGTCAGCAGCAACCAGTTTGAGGAGCTCCTGCAAGAACGTGACGCTCTCAAACAACAAGTGAAGAAGATGGAAGAGTGGAAGCAGCAGGTGATCACTACAGTGAGGAACATGCAGCATGAATCTGCTCAACTTCAAGAGGAGCTACACAGGCTGCAGGGGCAGGTGTCCGCCGATAGCGACTGCAGCAGCAAGCTCTCTGTGGATTACACCCGACTCATTCAGAGTTACGAGCAGAAAGAGCAAAAGCTGGGATTGCTGAGTCAGGAGCTGGCACAGGTGCAGCAGACTATCAGCCAGCTCAACAGCACCAAAGACGTTCTGCTTGGGAAGCTGGACAGGGTCAAGCAATCTCCAGAAGTCCCTGCTACGGCAGTGAGCCAGGCTTTGGTGTCTCCAAACGTAAAGGGGGCGGCACCACTAGTACAGGGTGAAAGTTTAAATCAGGAATTGCAATCTTTGCAGAGAACGTTGGCAGAGAAGGAGAGCATGATAAGAACTCTGCAGGAAAACAACCATCGTTTAGCAAATTCTGCATCTCTGTCTAAGAGCGAGCAGAGGAGCCATGCAGATGAACTCAAGCAGGCACGAGAGAAGCTGGAATCCCTGCAGCGTTCCCTCAGAGAGAAAGATCTGCTCATTAAGACCAAAGGAGACCAACTCAGTCAGGTAACAATTTATTTTTTTATGATGAGCAAATGTCCACACAACTGGATATTTTGAATGTTTCTTACATATGATTATCCCAGTTTATGGAGCTGTCTGCCAATGAGCTGATAATTGAGTACCTCAGAGATCGTACGTATTTTTGTAGGCTAACCCGGAAGTAAGCGCCACACTGGTCCCCCTCTCAGTGCATGTGTATTCTTTGTTACTGTTTAATGCTAAAGGCCAATGGCATCAACTTCACTCCATCAGTTAAAATCATGCAAATTGATTGAAATTTAATGTTCAAAACCTGTATGACTTATTTCTTTTAAACACAAAAAAATATATATTTTGAGATTTCTCTGTAGTTTTGTGTCCAAACAGTGGAAGTCAATGGGGACCAATGTTTGTTTAGTCACTAACGTTCTTCAAAGTCTCTTCTTTTTTGTTTTGCATTAGGTTACACATTTTCAAAATGTGAAGGTCATTAAATGTAGAATTTTCACTTTTGGGTGGATTGTCCCTTTAAGAACCATATTCAAAGATTCACCCGCAGAGGGAGCAAAATCACTGATTTATATCGAACCAAACTGTGATGTACAAACAAAGGCTTCCACATGATGTGTCAAAAATATTATTTGGTGCACAACATTTTGTCTGCACAACATTGTCAAATTATTTTATTTGATCAATTATAACACTTATAACTTTTCTTCAGGCCCATCTTCAGTTATTTAACAAATAAGTCTTTCGTTCGACACTATAGGTGAGTGAAACCTTGCGTAACCGTGAGAACGATAATGAAGTATTGAAGCAGGCCGTCACGAACCTGAAGGAGCGAGCGCTGATTCTGGAGCTCGATGTGAAGAAACTAAAGGAGGAAAATGAAACGATAGCAGGTAGAGTTCGTGAGAAAGAGACAGAATTCCGTGCCCTGCAGGAGACCAACATGCAGGTGTCACTATTGCTTCGCGAACGAGAGTTTCAGTTCAGTGCAGTGAATGAGAAGGCCACTGCCATGGAAAAGATGTTGAAAGATAAAGAGCAGGTAAACAAATATTTATTTTTATGTAATATATTAAATTACATGATCTAAAATAGTTTAATTATCTTGATCAAAAAATTAAACGTTTTGTGATAAGTTTTTATTTATTTATTAACCTTGTATTCAGGTTTAGCACCTAAATATATTTATTCTCACGAAGCTCTTAAATAAACTGGAATGGAAAAAAATCGTCTTGTGATGATCTCAATGAAGACTTGAAACTCTTGGGCACTTGTTCTGCTATTGTTGAAAATATTTATTTTGTCTCTGCTGCAGGGTAAATCTGGTGAGCTGAACCAATTGTTGAATGAGGTCAGATCTATGCAGGAGAAAGCCATGTTGTTTCAGCAGGAAAGAGATCAAGTGATGATGGCACTCAAACAGAAGCAGATGGAGACAACAGCTCTGCATAGTGAGGTAACAGAGTGTTTGCTAACAGAATGAATGGTGTAACTGTTTGTGAATTTTACACCACTCCATTTCCAAAATTTTGATTATTTTCTGTTTCCTTTAAATTCTTTATAATAGTTTTGCACGGTATTTAAAAAGACACTTTTGTCAGGCATGACCGTATGGCAGTTGTGAATTGCTGGAGTGTGTTTGTGTTCACTCGTGGTCTCATGTTCTCTCTGTGTAGCTGCAGCACACGTGTGATAAAGAGCAGCGTCAGAAGCAAGAGTTGGAACGTTTGCGTAATCATCTGTTAGAGATGGAGGATTCCTACACACGTGAGGCTCTTGGAGCCGAGGACAGAGAGCGAGAGCTCAGACGCAGAGTGGCACTTCTTGAAGAACGTTTAGCATCGTCCTCCAATGCCGTGGAGAGCGCAAGGTTCGAGATGGAGGGAATGTTTTCACATACATGGTTCAGTTGAATGATGTACACAGTATGTTGGTTAGGCTTTACTAATGTTTGTGTGGATGTTTGTAGTCAGCAGGCGAGTCTGCAGGTGGAGTCTCTTCAGGAGCAACTGAATGGTGTTGTCCGACAAAGAGATGAGGCTTTGCTTGAACTCAGTACTGCTCAGGACCAGGTCAACCAGTATGCAGTGTCACTTTCTAACCTGCAGATGGTGCTAGAACAGTTTCAGCAAGGTAATCTACTGTTTGGAATCATTATAATATATATAAGAGTTATTCTGTTGGAGCTGTTTATGTATATTTGTTTGCATTGTTTTTAGAGAAGAGATTTTCATAGATAAGTAATGTTAAAGTTACATTTCTTAGTACTAAACATTTTTTATTATTTAGTAAATACTCGTGGAACATAAATTGCATGCAACACCTGTATTTAAATGTTTTACATTTTCTTATTGTTTCTTATGGTTTTAATTAATTTTTCGTCAATGGATTTATAACCATGACAGCAGTTACAAATGGCAGTTACATAAAGAAATAAAGAAAAATGTCAGTATGTTTGGATTTAGGAAAGAATCCAGAATCCATACTTGAACAGAACTTTGATGTCTCTTGTCTCCTTGCAGAAGAAAAAGCCATGTACTCGGCTGAGCTAGAAAAACACAAGAGAGAGAAAGCAGAGTGGAGAAAGAGAGCAGAGACTGCTGAAGACAAGACGGCAGCTCTGCAGGTCAGCACAAACTCACATATATACACAAGCGCCTCTGTCTTCTAGTTCTTCCTGTACTTCATTGTGCTTAATAAGTAGATATGTATATACAGTTGTCTGTGGCAATCGTAGATAAACCTGGATGAAGCAAACGCAGCTCTAGAATCGGCCTCCCGTCTCACAGACCAGCTGGACCTGAAAGAGGAGCAATTAGAAGATCTGAAGAAACAAGGTGGGTCAAAGTGTCATTGTTTTATTGAAGTGTTGACGAAATTACCACCACAACATGCCAAAAAAACATTACCTTTTCCCCAAAAAACTTTATCTGAAATTTTTTACACTTAAATATCATGAATTGCATGTTGCAAATTATTTAATATTTGAGACGCTGTGATGTGATATCAGCAGCTCTGGGGACGATTTATTTTCACAAAGGTCTTTGAGAAAGTGCTTATAGTTGATGTAGTGATTGATGTTTGCAATAATACCTGTAATGAGATGATGACGAAGACTGTGTTTGCGAAACAGAAGAAGAGAGCAGCCAGATCTGTAGATGGTTGAGATATTTTACATTCCTTCACATCTCCTCTCTGTCAAAAGATTTTTATGGTACATCAGTAGCCAAACCCAGTGGAGACAAAGACTCTCTTTTTCCATTGACCCTGTCTTTCATTATCCAGCTCACTCGCTCTCTTTCGTATACTTTCATATTCTATCAGGCTCCAAATCAACAATATGGGGCTGTCAGTCTGAAAAGGAAAAGAGGCTGAAAGATGGTCGCCGGGAGTATTTCAAGCATCTGTCAAAGAACCAAATCATTTTTGATTAGCTAAGCACAGATGCTGCCGATAGACATTCCAGAGTGTTAAGGGCAGACAGGAATTCTTTTACTTTCTTATCGCTCAGTTAGCGCCGTCTATAGAGGTTACTTCTCAGTGTTCCCATTAGCAGAACCGCCAAACGCCAGAAAAGGGTGTTTAAGATAAAAGTAATCAGATAAAATCACATACACACTTTCCTTTTCTGACTCCAAGAGACATTCCCAACCCACTTAAAGCCATGGCACTGTTATTATGGTTAATCTTGAGGTGCAAAAACGCACACACACTTATTTCTATACAAACACTTGTTCTCTGGCGTTTACTTTAATAAAATCATACCACATTCTCTTGAAAGCTATGCCTGCATCACACACAGGTTCACAGAAAGGCTTTTAAACATTTGCCAAGTTCCCATTCCGAGGTAAAAAAAAAATTGTAGAGTAAATATAATACAAAAATTAAAATGGAAGATTGATTGGAATCACATCACTTACATCAGGGGTCAGTGTATTAAAGACCAAGTCTGTAAAGGATTGTTAGTTCTTTAAACTTTAAAATTAGCCCACAAGTCATGACCTTGACATGTCCCAGAAGACTCCAAAACCACAACATACTCACTCTTTGTGCGTGTGTTTCACAGTGGATGTACGACAGGAGATGTTGGAAGAAGCTCAGAGGAAGTTGATGAACCTTGTGAACACCACAGAGGGCAAAGTTGATAAGTGGGTTTAAAATGCAGTTGCTTTTCATATTTATTTGAGTAAAAATATTTTTAAAGGGGTGTTGCTTTGAAACATCATCTACTAACATGAAAAACTTCTGCCGCAGAGTCCTAATGAAGAATCTTTACCTGGGATATTTTCATACCCCCCGAAACAAGCGCCACGAGGTGTTGAGACTTATGGGTAGTGTGCTTGGATTGGACAAAGATGAGGTGAACGAGGTAGGTCAGCGTTTTTTTTCTGAAGCTTTATAATCCTTTAAATTTCTCTTCATCCTCCCCTTTTTAAAGACACCCAACTGCATGCTTACATTTATCAGACAATTTTGTTTTAGTGGAACAGCAGCCAGTTTTTCTGTTCATCATTTCTAAACGTCTTTCAATCATGTGATGGTCACTTCTCCACCTAGCCTCTTCTGTTAACTCTTGAGAAAAAAAATCCTCAAATTATCTAGTTCCATATCAGTGAGAGGGTTTCAACAGATGTTTTGAATGTTTTTCCACTCATGTAACCTCATATGTTTAGTTTGGCAATGTTCAGTTGAGCTGCCCACGCTAGTTCTGTTGATAGAGATCCTCTGAGGAATTACTTTTAATTGCTTTTGCTTGTTGCTGGTGATCTTGGCATGGAGACCTCTGCTCATGGCAAGACTGTTTGAAATGACACGTTAGCATTGTTCAGCAAATACAGCTCACCAAGCACTAATAGTTGAATAGCTGTTTTCCTTTGATCTCAGAGGGGCTGAACTGTACCGCTGTGGAGTTTAAAAGACAGAAGGATGAACATTTCACAATAGCAGTGACAATTAAGTGGCTAAATTCCATCTGGGATAGGCTGAAATCAGTTTAGGCGTGTTTCTTGAGGGTCAGTAGGTTATGGGTTCTGTGGTTGTTGATGATTTGAGCTGCAATATATGCCAACAGTGACACTTTTGTTTAAAAGTGAGAAATAAAAGATTAAAATGCTACAGGAGTGTTTACGTGACGTACACTGCTCATCCCATCAGACACTGTAATATTTGGTTCTAGGTCTTAATGGGATAGTTTACCCAAAAATGAAAATCTGTCATCGTTTGCTCACCTTGTTGTCATTTCAAACCTTCCAAACTTTCTTCTGCGGAACACAAAAGAAGATATTTTGAAGAATGATGATAACCGAACAAAGGTGGCACCCATTCACTTCTATTGTATGGGCACAAAACCAATGCAAATCGCCGTTGTTTGGTTACCGACGGAAAAGAGAATACACATACACATTTGGAATGACAAGATAGAGAGTAAATGGGTTGAACTTTTGGGTGAACTATCCCTGTAATATCCAGGTCTTCATTCAATTCTAGATCTTCCATTGTTCATAGTCATATTCACATGGAATGTGTTCGACCCATCCCGATGGTTTTTATGAAAAACAGGGAAGACCAAAAGAGGGGTTTAATTAAGTAAACAAGAGAAGAGATGGGCAGACGGGCAAAATGTGGAGAGAGAGAGAGAGAGAGGAGATAGAGAGAGAGAGAGAGGAGATAGAGAGAGAGAGAGAGAGAGAGAGAGAGATTTAGGTAAGGGGTTCTTGCCAACTCAAAGCATTTCCTTACCCACAATCCTGTAGATATAAGCTGGGGTCTGGCAGGGGAGACTGCAGCTATTCAACAAGTGGTGAGCACAGTTACCCAACAGCTGAGAAAGAAAGAGAAAGAAAGAAAGATAGAAATTGAGAGAGAGAGAGAGAGAATAAAAATATCTGTGTGATTCTGGGTCAGACAGTCCACTTTCCGCTCCAATTCATATTTTTTCCTCTCACCTTTTTTTAATGCTAGATATGAAGTTTTTTCCACTTGAGGCCTATGTTTACAACCTAAACAACTTAAATATTCCTGCTCTGTTTTTTGTTTGTTTACTGGTCTAGCATGGGTTAGGGGAGTTGAATCATATGTGGTTGAGACAAATACTTGCTTGCTTTCTGTGGTTTTATTTAAAATATAGCATAAGATTGGTCTAGATGTGCTCGTGTATATATTAGACTCCCCAGAAAATTCCATCGAGGACGCCAGCTTTTATATAAGTTGTAATTTTCCCTCTCGCATCCATAAACACATCCACACATACATACATGAATGCTGACCTAGTGACATACTGACTGCTGTCTCATTCGTCAGTTGTTGCAGGAAGAGGGAACGAGTGGGATGACTGGTTGGGTCTCAAGTTGGCTGGGAGGAAGAGGTGTTCAGAGCGTTCCCAACACCCCACAAAGACCTACACACGCACAGAACCTCAATTCAGTGAGTATATACACTGTTTTATGTGAAATGAGAGATTTAAACATCCTCATCTTACATGTCCTTGTGTCTTCAGTCTTTCTCTGAGATGTTTGTTAAGTTCCTGGAGGTGGAGTCTAGCCCTGCTCGTCCTGCCCCTAGACTGCCCGTTTATGACATCAAGCCTCTGAGTGCGCCCCCAACTGGCCGGAGTACTAGCACACCTGCATCAGGTAATGAATGAAATATGAAAATATGTTTTTTTTTCTTTCAGATGTTACCACTAATGCATCTTGTGTTCTGGCAGGTGTTTCTGGACCAGGTAAGCGCGGCGGAGATTCAAACCCGTTCTTGGCACCCCGTTCTGCAGCCGTACCCCTCCTCAGTCATGCAGGTTCAGGTAGCACTGCAGGTGCGGGGGGCCACCTGCTTATGAAGCCCATCTCAGACGCCCTGCCAACCTTCACACCTGTACCTTTTTCTGCTGAGGCCAGCGGTGGGGCACTCCTGAAAGATCTGCTCAAGCAATGATTCAACACTTGTACTGCCACTCAAAGCACTTTAGTTTATCAGGACACTCGAGACCTTATATAAAACTGAGACATGTTCAAGAGCCATGGGTTTACTGATTTATTAAAAAAGCTGAAGCTGTCAGTGCTTATAAGGGCTGACTGTGCTCATCAGACAAAACCGAAGCTTTTGACTGGGTCAAGTTTTGTTTGCAAACTGGAGATGACATTATGGAATATTCATGACCTTCACCCAACATTTAATGTCTTGCAAACATCCAGTTTGTCATATTTAGACAGGGTTAATGTCCTGAGAGGTTTTTGTAGTGTGATGAGAGATCGTCTCATGCTGTCTGGCAGTCACTACAACAACACATTAAACCTTTTCCACTTCTGCAAAGACTTTGTAGCTACTCTTCCAAAATCCTCCCATTATTGAGTGCTAGGAATGGTTGGTCGGATCTCTGGCGCAGCAGGTACAATAACCGTAAATCAAGGGGTGTTGTCTGATTCTGCACTCGCTCCCATGCAAGTAATAGTATTTATTTGTGCGTCAGTCATTCGTTGTTTCCGACGAGCTGGTGGAAAGGCGAAATGTGTATTTATAATTTGGGAAGAAAAACATAGTGGAACTTCAAAATACATTTACCATCTCCGTGTATGTGAAGATTTTTTTTGAAAGAGGGAGGCGCAACGGCCTAAGTAATTCAACTTTCTGTTTCTCTGTCAACAGTTGGGTGCATTTTATTAAATACATGTAGGGTATATTTATACGTTTAGGTGTATATTTTGAGCGGTTTGGATAAATTTGATCAATCTTTTTGAGGTTTAAAGACAGCTCGTGACATTCAACATCTCTTGTGCAAAAATAAACTTCTTTACTGATGTTTGAATATGTTATTTCTTCTTTTTGATTTCAGATTTTCACTCGTAATGAGGTGATTTTAAGATTTAAAAACTGAGAACAGTATCAAAAATCTGAGATTTGCATTTTCACCCTCAAATTTGGCAGTTAAATGATCTGAATAACATTAGTACACCCTATAATCCTTAAATTGTATGTCTCTTTTTCTTACATTCTCAGAAGCCGTTTTTATAAGAAAGTGGTGCATTCGTGGATCTTTTGCGTCTGTTTTCTTTTCTCCCTACATAATGTGCTATAGAAAGGCTGTAATTTAGGAGTGCTTATGGAGGCAGTGGTCTCAAGCATTATCAAACCAGATTAACCTCAAAAGGCAATGTGCGTCTCTCCCATTCTGTCTCTGGAGAAAACCCTGTCTGGAATTCCAGTAGTAGTGTGACCGCGTCTGATACAACTGTTTGTTCACTGTAATCTGGTGCATAGATTACTGGACCTTCCACCATTTTAAACTTTATTGATATCATGCAGTTTTGGATATTTATTCACAAAAGTTATCCAAACTATTGTTAACTGTGTAGAGTTGTTAAAATCAGGTAGGCATAAGCTAGTATGGCTGCTGCTATGTAGTTCAATGGGAAAAGGCTAGGATTTAACGTCTGCTAAAATGTAAATAGGCAGGTGATATAATGTTCCAATTTTATAGTTGCATTGTCACGTCACATTTTCAATGGTGCAGTAACGCATTTGAATTCCTGTGAGGTTGTACTGGTTGTTAAGAACACACTTCGGGTGTTGGAGATCGTGAATGTAAGCAGGTGTCACATTTGAATGTGAACTCTCCTCACACACCACTCAAAGCCAGACAAAATAAGCCAGCGCTAACCAGGGAACACCTGCTTCAGCCTCCCACATTCCTCAGCCGTCTTCCCCCGACTGTATACAATTGCACAGTAATAACTCTGCTGTATTTTATCAGTGGCACATCAAGCCTAAATTCAAATTGGCTTTTTCATGTCTGGATTAATTAATTTGTTTCCTGAAACAAAGCCTAAATCATAATTCAGTAATGAATTTCTGTGAAAAAAGTTTACAGAAATCTCAAGGATGTAATTAAACATGTTACAGTGTTAAATCGAAACCTAACACATGGATTTCTGTAGGCTAGCTGTGATTTTGCTTTTGGAAAAGGATGAACACTTTAGGACATGGTTGGTTTTGTAAATGTCAGTTGGAGACATATTATATATATTTATTCATTACATTTTGATTCAGGGCCCAGTTCAGTTTTTTAATTCAGTTTCTACTTTTCCTCATTTGTGAGTTGTGTTTGTCAATTGTGACAAAAATCCTATAAAAAGGTTGCTTAGTGATGACTACATTTCACCCAATAAAGTGACAATACGCACCTAATAGCAGATCGATGTTATGGTTAAGGTATCTGCAAGAAATGTTCCTTTTTGTCCAGTGCAGTAATACTAAAATTATCCGAAATAAATTATTGTAGCCTATATTATATATTATACTATATTTACAGAGATGAACTTGGGGTGGAGTAAATGTGACCACTCTATGCTATTTGCTGCAAAAGCCCTACATTCATAATAACTGAACTCATTGCCTCTTCTGCTAGTCATACCTGGCATGCTTCATGTTGCCAAGCTAATCCACAAAACAATTAAAATCAATCAATAAAAAAAAAGACAAGCTAGTTTATATATAGTATGATACAATAAAAACATTTTGAGTTTTTATGTGCGTGCAGCTCTAAGCTGTGTGGGCTGAATGTGTCAAAAGTTCAAAGGTTAGTAGTGTATGACTATATAAAAAAATATTTACACTGGGTAACCTCTTATGAGATGCAGGGCAGGTTAACATTCACTGATGGGGAGTATGATGGCACTCATTTCTGAGGGTGCTCTGGTCATTTTCATTTTTTACATGTAGGCTCTGCACATGTAGGCTATGCACTTCAGAGAGAGGGTTTAAGTCCAAATTTCCATTACTATGTCCCATGGGAATCAAACATACTAACTTTGATCCTCAAAATCATTTAATTCATGGGAATCAAACCAACAACATTTGCTTCCTCAAAATCTTTAATTATTTTTTAAAGAGAATGGACATACGTTCAGTGTACTTGAATAAACTACTGTTGCGTAACAAGTAGATGCCCACGTGACTGTAAGGAGAAAATAAGTTTATTCAAAAATTACATTTCGCGTAATTTCAGATTCCTTGCTCAACTGTCCTCATAGTGTTATTCCTTTTTTGCTCCCTTGTGCAAACTTTCTTTCCAAAGAGGGCTGTCTGTCGTTGATGGGATCCAGCTGTTGGCCAAGTACTCCGGGGGCCCGTTTATTTGCGTTGCTAAACAATCCGTGGAGTGGGCCGAGTACGGAGAATTGGAGCAAGATCTCTCTTTTTTGTGAACGACCCTCCCCTCACTGTTGGTCAATGTTCACACACGTTATTGCCTTCGCTGAACAGGGCGGCCGCAACGGGTGACCAACGCCAAGCGTCTCGACATTCAGGTGAACGCGCGTACGCGGAGGGCGGGGGCGGTTTGGGCACGTAGTTTTGCGCTTTGACTCCCGTAAACCCGTAAAGGTAGTAAAACCGCAAAAATCAACTCTTTTCCTGTTGCGTGTGGATGACGGAGGTGGTGGTGTGACGGAACCACGAGGATCCAAATAAACATGATTTTTGAACTACGTGGCTTGAGTCGGCTGACCAACAGAAGGTGAGTTTAAATCAGATTTGACCCCTACTGTGAAGATGTGAGGATTGTGTGTATCCGACATTCTGTTTGTCGACATACTTGGCTATTTATTGTGCTTATGTGAATGAATGGACTTTAATGCGATAGCTTTTTGTTTTTTTGTAGGATGTTGACAGTTTTATTATTTATGACATATTGCATTCACTCCGCAAAAAGTCAGGTAAGTGATTTTTTTGCCATGGTTTATTAAAACTTTATTCTAGAGATTTACTCTAAGTGACGTAATAACCGTGCTCATGGTTACGAGACAATTAATTATAATTATTATATAATTATAACAACAACAGCATCATCAATAATAATATTAATAATAATGTTATTCTAACTATAATTATCATTATTATTATTATTATGTCTGTTTTTGCTTTGCATTTATGTTTCTATGCACAGTACAGCTAAATCTATGAGAAAATATCAACATACCTGTCTCTCTGCAGACGTGCACAGATGGATTTACTTATGACCGTCGCGCCAGACAGTGTATCGGTTAGTGACATTAGCTTTCATATGTTTATCAGTGTTTCCAAATACGCCTCTAAATGTGACCTGTCACACATATTTTTAGATGTTGATGAGTGTCGGACGATGGCCGATCCGTGCCGGGGTGACATGCACTGCGTAAATCAGAACGGTGGATACCTCTGCATCCCCCGCGGCATCTACTCCCAGCCCTTCCCGCGCAACACTCAACGCTCATTCTCTGAGCAGTCCTATCCCGAAGAGACTTACCCCGACAGATCTCTGGGATATCCAGAAACTTTTGTTCCCAATCCTCCTCCAGTGGGCCCTGGCCCGAGCTACCCAATAGTAAGCCGGTCGGCGCCCTGCTTCATTGGGTACACGGCCGGTGCTGATGGCACATGTGTTGGTGAGTTTGTTTCTTGTGCTGTACGTTTTAGCATCCTGTGCTTCCTGAACAGCCCAATGACAGCGGTTTGGTGGTTAAAGATGACTGATCTGAAGGTGATTGATTAATTATCATTAAGTTAATATATCCTAGTGTAAAATTACACTTTCGGGCGAATTGTGGAAAAAATGCCTTTTGCGTTTTTAGATTTATGAGTTATAGTAAACCATCAGAACTCTGAATCTACATTAATGGAATGACGCAGTAACCAAAAAATTGAAATCATATGAAAATATCCTTGATTTTTGGATTTTTTTGACACCCTTTGTCCAGCTCTGGGCATTCTCTCAGCAAATCTGTCTGGCACATTTTATAAAAATGTCTGGCTGCTTTTTCTGCACTATTGAGTAACTCATTCATACAAAAATGTAGTAAATTTTCATTTTAGTTTAATCACATACTGTATAACCATTTAAGGTCGAAAAGTTTCAAACCAAAAAATGTGTCCCTATAATGGTAGTCAAGGGGATAGTTATTTGATTAGCAACATTCAAATATATCTTGTTTTGTGTTCTGCAGAAGGATAAAATATCCAGGTTTGCAAGGACATGGGAGTGGGTGAAGGATGAAAACATACTCATTTAAGATTCAATTACCAATCTTTATTAAAACAGATATTAAAGTGATTTTGTTTAGATTTTGTTTAAAATTTCAGTTCAAAGAGCAATTTTAGTTTGGAACCAAAGAAAGTCTTCAACATATATAACACATGGTAAGAAGGTACTGTGGGAAGTTGTTGAGACTCACTGGGTCAAATCAGGTTGTGGTCTTATGTTTACTTCATTTTCTGCAATAGTGCTTGGGTCCTCTGATTCTGAAATGAAGCAAAGTCCACGGTTTTGTACCGATCTGTAATTTAAGTAATGTCTGTGGTGGGCTGAGTGGTATCTTGAAGACTTGAGCAGAACAAATCTCATCATTTGGACTGAATGAGTAGTTAGCGTAGAACCGCAAAGTGCTGTAGGACCCAATAACAAACTACATCCCCTGATGGATATGATGCAGAACAACACACAGGAACTGAAATTCAGCCCTGCTTATTAGGATCCAACTACGAGACAGTATTAGACTGTTTATTATAAATTTGATATCTGTTATATCACCATTGTTTTACTGTTTGAAGCTCCAAGGGTTTTATGTATTTCGATGTGGTGACTTATTCCACATACGGCTGGATAAATAGTATTACTGTATGCTGTATTTTTTTATATTGTCTACAGATTTGTCTCGAGTTCGTGCCAGTCTTTGAAGTTAATGCATTCTCCAGTCATCTCCTATTGCTTTGCAAGGATACGCACTGATAGATTTGTTGCACTTTTGAGCCCGAGAGGGATGTGTTACAAAGATACGCTCGCAGATACACTCATGAAGATGATCTTGCACACGTGAGAATGCAGATGTTGTCCTGATCAGTTAGACCCATAAATATGAAGAATCACAAATGAGATCTGTTTTTTATCTCAATTATTTCTCCTTGAGGTCAATGAGATGAAATGAGGGACAAATGGAAACTTTGCTTAAGTCTCCTCGACCTCAGATATTTCTCCTGAGAAATTTTACAAGTATCTCCAGAGATTCAGAAGAGATCTCATCAATGTCACAAACTGCTCAGATTTGTCAAGTCTGCGGAAAGTCAGTTTCATTGAAGATTTTAATACGAACTCAAACATTTCTCATCCAGATTATTTTACTTATACAAGCTTCTACATAATTTTTACAGACCCATACTCTTAATACATTTTAACTTTTGTCTCATTTCGATCTATTTTTCAATTCTCCAAGCACAGATTTTTGGAGAAAACCTCCGAGTTGATATTTCTTGAAAACCAATTGAGAACTATTTCTCTGGAGAGTAGAGGAATATTTGCCTCAAACTTCAGATATAGATAATTGTCTTGTAGAGGCAATGAGACGGTGTGTAATGCTGTATTTTAAGCGTTGTTTAGACAAACCATGTAAATAATTCAAACATTGCTATCACAGCATTGTGCCAAATGTGAGGTCATTAGTTGTGTAATGACATCTGTCGTTGACCAACTGGGCAACTTGTAAGCTTTCTCTGTGAGTTATATGTATGCGTGTAATTTTCGGGAGATGCTGTTATGGAACAGAAACTCAACAGGCAATGTTTACTCAACCATTTCATCAATCATCATACAGCTTTTATGCTTATGCCCAGAGTTTATATTTGTAAAAGTTTGGGTATACCCTTTCCTTGCCAATGCTGCTTATGCTGCCAGAGTTAGCACAGTGAGTTCTATTGTATGGTCACGAAACCAATGCAAGTGAATGGGGGCCAGTTAAAATCATTTTTCTGAATATTTTCTGCGGAAGGAAGAAAGTTATACAGGTTTGGAATGAAAAGGGTGAGTAAACGATGACAGAATTTTCATTTTTAGGTGAACTCTCACTTTAAATATGCCCATAATTCCCAATACTCATTTTTTTCCATCACAGGCCAACTGCTTGACAGTTTTAAGATCAATTCTCGATCCAACACTGAACCATGAAACTAAAACCTTTGATGATTTGCATCAAAATCCAAAAATCTAGAAATATCTTCTGTGTTTAGTAACCTAGCTTGTTTGGAGAGCTAGAGCAGGCTTCCAAAATTATTTTTTTAAGGTAAGACTTGCTTATTTAGGCTGTGAGATTGTATATCTGTCCGCAAATGGGGAATGACTTTGGAACTGTAGACAAATTAATGTATTCTAGCTTAGTGGGGTGTCTAGGAATAGAGTATGATGTCATTATTGTTGTTACTGAGTCATTTAATTTGATGCTTTATTTTTATATAAAGTATGGCGAATAAGCAGTTTAATCATTTATGCGTTTTAACCCTGCCTAGTTTGTCACTTGCCTGTAAAGTTGCTTAGATAACGATTAAATTCACATGCTCAGTTTCTAGTAGGCTTAAAGGGTTATTTCACCAAATATCTTTCATCATTTACTACTCCTTTTTTCGTTGCAAACTTGTGCTCTATGACTTTCTTTCATCTGCAGAACACAAAAGCAGATATTTTGAAGAAAAAACAAATAACACAAGTGCTCATTTTATCCTCTTCTGTGTTCCACAGAAAAAAAGATATACATAAAGGTTGATTAAATGATGACATAATGTGTATGTTGGAGTGAACTGTTTCTTTAAGTAGTGCCTGTTGAAATTTGTACTGTTCTCTCAAACAAGCCTCCAGTGTAGCTGACATTTACTAGACATTCCTCATGAAACAGTATTACTTCTCTGGCATATTTCCAGTATCAGGTTAGTAGACCGACAACAACAAAATCACTTAATCCTCAACACAAGTGTTGTTTGATTGGGTGGATAGTAAATGCCTCAGTTCTGATTTGGTTATATGACTTTTATTCCTTTCTCTCTCTTACACACAAGTAGTTTTCTCTGATAAAATAGCAGTGAATGGCAACAGATCACAGGCATTGAATTCCTGGAAGGAATTTGTGCACATATACTCAGAGGAAATTCTGTTTAGGCCTACTTATTAAGTATTAGATATCTCTTGTGTAAAAAAATATGTTTAAAGACTTCAGTAAAGTCTAGTTTTAGTATCCCACCTGTGAAGTTTATTGGACTAACTTATTAAACTTTTATTTGAAAGCGCTATAAAGCCAATGCCAACACTTAATATCTAATCTTTCCAATTTATATACATGATTCATTGGTTTCATTTACTCAATATATATTTTACTCATCCTTGTAATCTGCAATGTTAACGAACGGCCGCTTATGCTGTTTCTGGATCCGATCCTAAAAATGCTGATATTCCCAGAATGCCCTAGATCCTTTCACCTCAGTTCAGACATGTGCCTGTGATTCTACACATGTAATCCAGATGCTCTTATGCTCTAGGGCCCAGCAGGGGCAGTTTTGTCTCAATGTGGCCCTTATCTCTGCCAGCTTACCTGTCACTAAAACAGGCTGTTTTCTACCTCATAATGATTAATAATATTTTTTTATTTTTTTCATGAAACATCTTATCTCTGAGAATAGAGGCAGCGTAATGGTAAGGGATGCTGACACAAAAGTTGTAAGTTCAGTTTCACCTAACCTGATGATGAGTATACATTAATGTATTCAAACTGAGTTCATCCAAGAATAACAAATCTGTGATCATGTATTCAGCCTCGTGTTTTTTAAAACCAGTTTATGGCAGTTTCTTCTGTGGAACACAAATTAAGATATTTTGAAAAATGTCTCTGTGGATTTGTGTACGTACAATGGGAGTCAGTGGGGAACTGTTATCAATGTTCTTCAAAATATCTTGGCTAACTAAAGGCCTAATGGTTCAATAAGTTAGGAAACTGTGTATCATTGCTATTTTAACCAAAGATACAGGCTTTCACACGCCCCCCCACCGCCTCACTACTTTTATATAGCAGTTTGCTTTCTTTTCAAACATCTGACTTCATGGTCTGAGAACCAAGCGTGCTTGTTTGGGTATTCGAAGGGTATAATGTCCTCATAAGGAATTGTTCTGATAATAAATAAGCGGAACATAGAGAAAAAGTTCCAGTTTAGGAACAGTGCTGTGTGCCGTTATTTGTGTAAGATGTGCAGATGTGATTGTAGGATTCATGACTTCAGGGACCAATTTAGAATTGTAGCTGTCCAGCTGTAAATGGTGAAGCCATAACACTGAAAAACCAATGAAAGACAAGCTATCAGTGTGTTGTCAACTTCTACAATTCTGAATCGAGCTGCTTCTACCATTATAGAGGGATGCTGGAGATGATAAGATTTACACATCAATTGGATAAATTATTAAAATTACATACACTAACAGTATTCTAATGTAAGTTCTGTATGCTTATTCTTCTTCTCTCTATCTGTCTCTCTCTCTCTCTCTCTCCCTCCCTCCCTCTCTTTCTTTCAGATGTTGATGAATGTGAGACCCAGTCACACCAGTGTAACCCGACTCAAGTATGTATAAATACAGCTGGTGGATATACCTGCTCGTGTACTGAGGGCTACTGGCTGGTTAGTGGACAATGTCAAGGTAAATGTCAATTAAATGAGTTGTTTGCTGACATTTTAATGATGTATTAATCATTTTTGTGTTCAGGAGTAAATAATGTAACAATATGACTTTGTACTACATTTAGAAAATTTGCACTATTTATCTGATTTACACCAACTGGTTTATTGTATTTTTTTTCTCATCCCTCTTCTTGTATTTTTGTATTTATGTCATGTATATAATTTATTTGTATCTGTTAATATTGTCTCCAGTACTCCTGTTAACATTTTGGCCAACACTTGTTTTTTGCCTATTCTACTGTTTGTTGTTTTAAAATTTAAAATTCTTAAAAAAAGAAAGTATTTAGTGCTATATTCTTCATCTTTCTCTAGACATTGATGAGTGTCGCTATGGTTACTGCCAGCAGCTGTGTGCTAACCACCCCGGGTCATACTCCTGCTCTTGTGGCCCTGGGTACCTCATCAATAGCGATAGCCGGACTTGCCAAGGTGATCAAATATATAAGTGCCTTTTGACATCCATCTGATCATTTTGGCTTAGTTTAAGTTCAGCTAATAAGCAAGGTCTGGAATTTATTGCACATTTTTTGAATGCTCAAAAAGGTCCATAGCTATTCTTGTAGTAAGAGACTTTCTGTCATCTACCATACTTATCATCTTCCTCTTTCACCAGATGTTGATGAGTGTGAAACAGACAGTTGTACTCACGGCTGTTTGAACACATACGGTTCATTCATGTGCACTTGTGATGAGGGGTTTGAGCTCGCCTCTGATGGGACAACCTGTAACGGTAATCAGGGAAGGGAATGGGAATGTTTAAGGGAACATAAGAGAAGAAAGTTGAAAAAAATCTAGCTCCTTAGTTCACTTATCAGCACTAGCCAGAAAGTTGGCAATTTTTAACAGTTTGCTGTTTGTCTCAGATGTGGACGAGTGCAGTTTCTCAGACTTTCTATGTCAGTACAGGTGTGTTAACACACCTGGATCATACTCCTGTTTGTGTCCACCTGGATATTACCTGTATGAGGATGGAAGGACCTGTGAAGGTATTTCTACATTTTAACTTTGTGTGGTTTGTATTTGATTTTGTCATGTTTATTTTTATGAATGATCCTTTATCCACTTAATTTAGAAACTGAACATTGTATGAAATATAAAAAAATACCTTTCATTATTATCATTATTTAATGTAAGAAAAATAAACAAGACATACAATCTTTTTACATGTATCACACATTCTTTTATTTTGTTGGTTTAATTGTTGCTGCTGCCATCTGACTTCCACCTTTCTTTCATTTTTGAAGACCTCAATGAATGTGAGTCTGGTAATAACACTTGTACGGCAGCACAAGTGTGTTTCAATTTCCAGGGAGGTTACACATGTCTGGATCCTCTGAGATGTGAACCGCCATACATAGAGCTCAACGATAAGTGAGTTCATAAAATCGCCCATTTGACACATTTATATAATCATGAACAGATGCTGCAATTTGTTAACATCCCTCCATGCCTTTTTTTCCTTCAGTCAGTGCATGTGTTCTGCGGAGAACCCCGCCTGTCGGGAAAGGCCGTTTACTATCCTATACAGGCATATGGATTTGTCTTCTGGTCGCAGTGTTCCTGCTGATATATTTCAGATGCAGGCCACCACACGCTATCCTGGAGCATTTTACATCTTCCAGATCAAGTCTGGCAATGAGGGACGGGAGTTTTACATGCGGGTAGGTTGGCTACTTTCTCTATATCTCTTGCTGTTATACCACTGAGATTTTTTTGTGTGTTTTTTGCTCTAAATATGTTCTGCATGTATAATGTTTTATGGCTTATGCTTATGTTTTTGGGTGAACTATGCCTTAAAACTAGTTGTAAATTTAGGGCATTTATATAATTAGATCCACTAGAGGGCGCTGTACTTATGCTAAGAGAGGCATGTTGAATAACATTGCTCTGAAGCCAAACCACAGTTTTTGTTGGGCCTGCAAATCCCTCAGTTAATAAGTTCCCAATAGAATCAAAGAATAGTTAAAGGAACAGTTCACTCAAGAATGAAAATTCTGTCATCATTTACCCTCAGATTGTTCTTAACCTGTATAAATGTCTTTGTTCTTCTAAACACAAAGAATTTTTTTTGGAGCAATATCACTAACCAAACAGATGTCAGCCCCATTTACTGCTATAGTAGGGAAAATAAATACTTTATGAGTAAATGATGACAGAATTTTCATCTGTGGGTGAACGTTCCCTGTAAAAGTTTTAGGACTGTTTTTTCAAGTGTGTATGCAAACAATGATTTATCTTTTATGATAAAAAAGACAGAATCAGCATTAATATACAAAATATTTATTTACACCCTCTCTCTCTCTGTCTGGATATTTCTCAACACTACAGCAAACCAGCAATATCAGTGCAACCTTGGTTCTCGCCCGACCCATTAAAGGACCAAAGACGATTGTTCTTGATCTAGAGATGGTTACCGTTAACAACGTCATCAACTTCCGAGGCAGTTCCATCATCCGTCTCACAATATTTGTCCCTGAGCATCCATTCTGAGATGTTAACCTAAGACCTCTATGACCTCTCACCCCTTCATACCTCCATCATGGACTTCTGTTACTGCACTACCCGTCAAGCAGCTGCATTTCTTCATCTTTTGTTTCAGTTGTTCCAGACTTCTGTGTGATCAGTCTCTCTGTTTCCTAGTGCGTCTGATACTTGATATCTCATAATGCAGGTTTTTGATTCGGCTGCCTGGTTGTCAATTTACAGTCACACGCATGCACCCACTCATAAGAATATTTATGTTGTGTTTCTACGACCTTGTGTGTTTTTATTTTTCCTTGTGTGTTCTTTTTGCCCCATTTCCAATCATGAAAATCACGTTTTCTGTAAAGCTGAATTTGTTTGTTAATATTCTCAGTGGCTCTTGTGTCAAGTTTTCTTACTGTGAACTAAAGAGCTAAAGAGAGCCTGGTTAAATTAATAAACACAAATTTGATGACCTGAACATTTCTTTGTTTGTGTCTTTACTTTGACAGCTTTTAAAGGGACTGTTCACTCAGAAATTACAATTCTGTCATGACCAGTGATGCAGTCCTAACAAAAAAAGTGGTGTACTAGAAACATTATACCCCAGAGACCGACCCTAAATGGCCGAAAAACATAGAAGTCAGTGTGTGTTGTCTAGTAACATGACATTTATTACAGTTAAATATGCAATTTATTCATATATATAAAATACACAGTTCTTCACTTATGCTTTGATTATGAAGTTATATCATTGGAGCAAAACAGGTCCATGCCAATAATGTTGACCACAATACAATATTTTTCCTTGGTTCAGAATATAGATGTAACTTTGCCTGAGTAAAGCTAGTATTAAAAGTGGTGACAGATGCTGTTGTGGGAGGTTTTTAAGAAACTGATCTAAAGAATCACTTGTTTTAAAACAAAATAAGAAAAAGATAAAGTTAAAGGGACGTTTTTAAGCAGCAAATGCGGAGGGTATACGATAATATAGATCTTCAAATGTCGTTATACGCAAACAGCGCCATTGAAAAAGCAAGCATTCACCACTGGTCATGTATTACTCAACTTCAAGTTGTTAAACGTGTATAAATGTCTTTCTTCTGTTAAACGTACAGATATTTGGAAGTATGTTAGCAACTGAGATTTCTGGGGCACCATTGACTACCATATTAGTCACTAAACATTAATTGGTAGTCAAAGCTTCCCCAGAACTGTTCGTTTCCTAAATTCTAAAACAAATATCTTCTTTTGAGATTAACAACATTTAACAACTATTTATTTTTATACAATAATTACAAAAATTATACCTTTTTTCTCTACTATAGTAGTCAGTTGTGGCCCAGATTTGTCAGTTTTAACATTTTTCCAAATATATTTATTTGTGTTCCATGGATTTTTTTAACCAAATAAAATAGGTTCGGAACAACTTGAGGGTGAGAAATTATTATATCAAATAATTCAGATTTTCCAAATCGTAATGGAGTGCCATGAGAGAGGAGGTTACAATCTGGCGGGCGCTATGACCCAGACACAGGCAGAAGTTTTCACTCTCACTGGAGGCTTTCACATTCACCTGCTGTACTCGTGAGTTTAGTGCGTTATCTACTCCGTGTGGACAACACCACAGGTATGTACAACATTATTTATTACACACTCTACTAATAATGTCTTAAACTGCACAGACAAAAACCAGAACCAGCCAAAAGAAAAACGATGACACTTGAAATGCGTTATGAGTTATTTGCTTGAATTTTTTTAATCAAAATTGGTTAGGCTATTAACAATTCCTGTTTACATAACAAAGTGTTTTCGAAGTTGTTTTAAATGCATTTATTTATTTTAAATGCTAAGTACATAATATACATTTATTTTTATTATTTTCTTTACTCATTCCTCTCGTTTTGACGTTATTGCTATACGATTTATGTGTAGATCCACAACATGACGGAATGTATAAAAAACTGTTGCAAACAGTTTATGGCCAAGAAGAAAGAATCAGAGAATCAAAGTAAGTCTCCCTCTCTCTCTCTCTCTCTCTCTCTCTCTCTCTCTCTCTCTCTCTCTCTCTCTCTCCTGCTCGTAATTGTTGTTTTCACTATGCAGATACACATAAAAAAGATGCTGCACATACAAATACATACAAATCCTTATTGAATTATTGATTTTTTTGCAGTAATAAAGGTTCTGCCTCCACATACATTAACACTTGAGTCTAATGTGAAGAAAAGTGTTGGAGTGTCAGAGGATTATCTCTTGTCCAAACTACCACCAGACGGCCGGGAGATTCCCTTCGTCCTTCCAACCTTCAAGCCCTCCTACATTCAGCCGAGAGGGGCACAGTACCCTGGCTACAATATTGGGCAACAGAGTAAATTGGCACTTTTATGGGTTTACTAGGGGGAAACAGTGTCATGACAGCATTTTTTGGATTATATGTTTCTCAGTTAATGAGAATGGAGATCCATAACCTTGCACAAATTTAACAATTATGCAAATCTGACAACAATTTAAGGTTCCACAAGGACCACTTATGCAGAAAGGAAGGCGGAGCTTGCAGGAGCCAGTCAAATTGTGTATGACCCTGAAATTACCTTAAACACCAGTCAGATGATAAACTACATGTCACCCGGTTCCCTGAGACGCCCCACTTTGAAAACTGGGGTTGGCAATACCCATGGCACAGGTGAGATGCCTTTAGATTTAACTGAAATGCTAATGGATGTTCAGACTTGTTAAGGAAATTCAGATGCAACACAGATTCCTTCTTCTTATCATTTGTTTTCTGGGTTTGAGGGAGTGAACTTACCGTACAATATAACTTCCTCATAGCATCATTTAGTGTGTAACTTCTCTTCAAATATTTACTCTCCAAACCACCTGTCTGTAATCTTTCATTTTATTCCCTCTCCTAAATCAATATTGTTTATGACACACTTGACATGAGAATGTCCCGCGTTGTTGAAATGTATGATTTTGTTGTTTTACATTATACACAGAAAAAACAAAAAGCATCCCATTCGATGACACAATTGCAATTACCTGGCTTATAAGAAAATCATTTCAGTCTTTAAATGTTCAGTATTTTATAAAGAATAGAGAAAAATAAGACACAATGTATTAATGTACTGGAATTTAGAATCAAATGTAATCTTCTGAATCAACTGCATATTTGACGTATAGACGTACACTGGAAAGCTACTGAATCAGTGAAATGATTCATGTCTGTTATTCACAGGATGGGACAATAATGGTAAACAGAGACTCAGTCACTCCATGTTCGATTTGTCAAACCCTCAGGGCCATGTACAGGTGAGTGCACACATACACGCCTCACTTAACAGCCCGTTCCTATAATCAGTATCACCGTTCAATTATACAGCTTTCACAGTCACATGCAGCCTGTAAATATCTGTATAAAGGGGTATGTAATAATAATTTGAGGAGGGTTATTAATATGTATTATAAATAAATGACTCTAAATAACCTAGTATTGGCAAACATGAGCCAAAGTAACTGACACGCCTTAATCTGTTATCAGAGTACAGCTATAAATTATCATATTAAAACACATAGAAAACAAACAAAACAGTACTTGTTCACGCTAACATTTTATTCATATTCTTTTTTTTAGATATACAATTCTGTATATTAAACTTTGTAATGTTTTTCAATTACCTATAGATTGTCAACACACTTAATAAATATAATAGCGCTTTTTTTTTCATGGGGTGGGAAATTGTATTGTCTCAGACTAGGCAAATTTACCAACGTCATCAACTTAACGTTTTTAAAGTTCTTAACATAATTGGCTGATAGAAATTATACATGATTGCATTATCGATATGAAATGAAACTAAATCTAGCTGCGGCGGAGCATTTAACACCATAGTGTTTGATCTGAGCTGGGCGAGGTTTCTATTATTGTTTAAGTTAAATAAAGACACTGAGTCAGTTTGTCGTCTCCAGCCTTATAATGATGGTGGATTACTGAGTGGCCACCTCAGTGTGCAGAAGTGCAACCAAACAAACCTACACCAATCAGATAAAGCCTGTTTTAAAGTTTCCTGTTTGACGATTGGCAGTTCTGTGATGCAGTGACATTTCTTCTCTGTTTCCTTCAAGCGGTATGATTCTGTATCCAGTATCCAGAGCAGCACATGCTCCATTCAGGATTCCTTTGGGAGCAGCCGTAGTCTAGGTAACCATTCATGACCGATCACTCAAATAGTAATTGTAGACAACCGCGTTCCAAAAGAACCCTCAAAGTTCCATTCCAATAGTTCCTCTCCACTGTTACCTGGCATTTCCACTACAACTTCCTTTGTTTGTTTTTCTCCTTTTTTCAGTGTCTTTTTAAACCCTTTATTTCCCAACAATCTTGCCCCCTCTCTTCCAGCCCAGTACTCGCATACACAAGGACTCTCAAACAAACTCACATGCGTACACAAACGCGCACACACACACACACACACACACACACACAGGACTGACTCATTGCAGATTGTGAAATTGTGGAAGGGCAGATGCAGTAATTGCTTCCAAATGTTTTCCCTAAACTCAAGCATGCATGTATCCTCAGATAACTCTTAGTAGATAGTGGATCTTTTTACACACACAAACTTATGTTCTAGTGAATGTCTACCATGATGTTTAATTATAAATAATGTTTTCAGAAAGTCAGAGACAATAACTGATTACATTGTGGGAAGTATATTTATATACAGTATATCACTGTCCTATTACATAAAAACAAACAAGCAAGAAAATATAGCCTGAAAGGGCTGTCTGTACTTTTTTGGAGGCTCTATGGACAGTAATGCAATATAATATACAGAACTTTGTCTTCAGAGGTTTATAATGAGCTTTAAAGCGTTATGTTTTTAATATCTATTATTATCTATATAAACCACGGGTCCCCTGACATGGAAATCGTGTTGTTGTTTCTACAGAAGCCCTAAATGGACAAACTGCTCTACAGAGCATATTTCATAAATACGTTATCCCTTTCGGCAAAGAAGCGAAAAACGTGACGACATCTTAGTTCTGTGTCAGCCACCGTAGAGCTTCCAAAGGGGGGGAGGGTGAGCGGTGGACTCAGCTATTTGTTGCATTTTGCAACCTCACCACTAGATTCATATTTATTTGTGTTTACTTGTTCGCTTGTAGAGTCAATTATACTGTCTGGAGATGAGCGGGATCATGAACTAGGAAAAGTATGTGTGCACATGAGGTACGAAGAGGCGGTGGAGCAGGTGTGGATCACCTTGGTAAAGGTACGGTTTCATCCAACAGGGGCTTTACAAGTCAGCAATAGGCCATTGTGTTTCATTTATACTCTGGCTGAATTGAGCTTCTGTCTCTGAGTTTGGGCACAGTTCACCAAAAATCATCTTAAAAGCAAAAAAATTAAACTATTTAATCACCAGGACGTTTCTTCTTTCATTGAGCTTCCAAGTCTCAAAAGCATTTTCATCTATAATATCCTAGTTATCAAACACACAAATGTTTTATTGGTTGGTTATAAAGCTTATAAAAAGTGCATGTTTCTTTCACCCTTGTTGTGTCTGTTGTCCTGACATTTTGGTACTTTCTCTCTTAAGTGTACAGGCTTGAATGTGGACACTGAAGGGTCAGAGCCTCCAAGGATTGGGGTCAAAGGGGTCATCAGCATGACGAAACAAGTGAGATTCAAGAGCACAGTCAAAGAAGCATCAGCGGTGAGTAAAACAAAGAATCAACTCTTGCTTCAGCGTTGCAGAAATAACATGAGAGATTGTTTTTGATTGCATAATTCTGATTAATAATGATAAATAGTCAGCCTGCATTGAGGGTGTTTCTCTCACACATGCCTGATGTGTTTCTTCAGTTATCGCTTGTTTCGGCTACACGCCCTGTACTGATATAAAAAAGATTATACAGTTGTTTTGTTACTTTAGTATATTTGCAGCTTTAAATGCTTTGCCAATATTATACTTTGTCATTTTTGTCATTTTCGTCATGCTAACAAAACGCATCAAGTAAAGTAAATGAATTCTTCTCAATCTTTGTGTTTTGTAGGACACTCTCTTCATGGAGACATTTGTCTTCACTCTTAACCTAGAGCAATTACGCAGTTCTGCGCTGGTGCTGCGTCTGCAGGCTCACGCGCCACGCAAGCGCACGCTCGGAGAGTGCGCGTTATCTCTTCGGACCCTCGGACCACAAGAAACACAACACTGGCTGGATTTCAGGGCCCACTCTAAAACACGTGTGAGTCTCTGACCTTCTGTATCGTATCTGAACGCTTATCTGATTCCAAACCAAGCAGCCAGAATACACCCAGCCCTCCCATACAATTCCTACCTGTATTTGACTGTATGTGATTCTTTGAACGTGATCTTAAACTTTCCCCTTGCAACTACCCATTATGCCTCGGTTACCCTGATAACAGTTTGTGGAAATAATTAAGGCAGACAGGCCTAATAAAAGTCATGTTATTTTTTGTTGTTTTATTTTCCAGATGAAAGAATGGCTCTAGAATTTCCGACATCATAATTACGTTACTGTAAAACAATGTGTCACATCTTGTGTAATCTAACATTAAACATAAACATTGTTTGGCTAAGGGAACGTTTCCACACACACACAGACAGGGATCGGGTTTGGAACAGTTGTATTGACAGTGTTTATATAAGCAAAAAAAAAAGTTTTTGTTTCAAGGAAGACTTTTTTGTGCGTGTCTCACTCAAATCACAAGCCATTTTGCAATGTCAAGCACAAAAAATGAATGGTTGTTATTCGCTAGTTTGAGATAGACAGAATTGCGTTCCAGAATGAATGAAGGTCAGTGTAAGTGGGTGAAATGAAGAACGTTTGTGTACTTTTGCAGAAATAGGTTTGTGTCTTATAAATCTGTGAACTACAGTAGTCATAACAGGGACAAGCACACACAAATAAGACGACACAAACTGACACGGTTAATACTGTGTGTATTTGTGTTTCTGTAGGTGTGTCATGCTGAGCTTCAGCTGGCTTTGTGCTTTCAGCCGGTGAGCAGCAGAATGCAACTCCATATTCTCAGTGCTCAAAACCTTCCAACATCCTCCTCACCACTCTCACAGAGTAAGTCTCTCGGCGTTTATCATCATTTCACCAAACACTTTCATTACTATATAAGAAAATATAGAATGAAGTTCACAAATCCGTGACCCGAGGTAGTTCGGATAAGCGGTAGAAAATGGAATGGAATGGAAGTTCACAAATGGGCTTAATAAGGGTTTACCTCGTCACCCTGACCACAACTTAATATGACAGATTTTTGTTATCTTATCATTTCCCAGTTCTTTGCACCAAATAAAACTGCACATTCTCTGTAGGTTTCTTTGTAAAGGTGGACATGCTTAGTGATGGCAGGTTCTTGCTGAAGAGGAAGACAAAGGTGATGAAGTCATCAGGGGGGCGTGTTCAGTGGGAGGAGGTGCTTCTTTTGCCCATCACCAATCAGGACAAGAACCTTCAACTGGCGGTCAAACTCTACAGAAGCGGCTCTGTTCGGAGAAAGCATCTACTTGGACAGGTCAGTAAAGAGTAGAATACATAACAGCATTCTTAGTAATGGTATCAATATAGCTAAAGATGAAGTGTTTGTTTTCTACATTTCTAGCATTATCAAACACAATTGCGAGAATGTATTTGTCAGCAGGTTTTATTTAAATTTCCACCATTTTCCATTGGCTGAGAAAAAGATTGTCTCTTCCAAACTTTATTAAATAAAATCTCAAAAAACTAAATTATAAAGTTAATGTTACATTTAATAAATGAAAGCTGTTTATTCCTTTAATATGATTAAAGGTGATTTTCCTAAATTTTCAGGTCCTCTTGGGTTTTGACTACAGTTCTCTAGAGGCATCGGAACAGTGGCAAGATTCCATGACTAATCCAGAAAAAGTGGTGACCTCATGGCACAGAGTCAGTCGACCCTGAACGAGAGAAGAAATGAACAAGAGAGATATAGTGGTAAACTGGGCTGGTATGCTCACGCGCACATTTATACGATTATCAACTTCCAAAGAAAATCAATTTGTATCTTTGATCTTTGATGAATTTTCAGTGAAGATATGTTTTTTTAACTACCCAACTATTTTTCTTATCAACTTTTCCTGAACACTCAAAACAAAGGAAACACTGTAAAGGATAATTCATTGTGATCACTGGCAAATCTATTTCAGTTTTAGTTTTGGTTTATTTAAAAACATTATATATTTGCTAAACAAAAACTGAATAATTTAACTAACATATCATATGTAAAGAACCTTGGATTAGTTAAGAAGTCTTTTTTGTTTACTTTGCTTATATTATCCTTGAGCACCAGGTGAACCAGGGCTTTTTTATGTGTGCTGTAATTTGTAGATAGATGTAGAAAGTTGTAGATAGCAACAAAGTTAACATTTATATGTTTCTTACTGATGTATAAAAATAAAAAAACATGACATACTGTGTATATAAGAGCAGGACACATAATACAAAGTTAGCTGCGATAAGACACAAAAGATTTAACAGAGCTGTGCTAATGTCCAGACATTAGCACAGATATTTAGTTAAAGAAGTTAAATTAGACAGTCAGCTAATAGTTTTTCAGAATTCATATATAAAGTTTTAGAATTGTTCTCCATGCATCCCCATATAACACCAGTACTTTTGAGTTTATACATTGAAACGACATCTCTGCAGTGATTTGGTGATGATGAATGATTGTTTGTAAATCCGGTTAAATAACTGTAAAAGAGTCTGATGCTTTCTCCCCTGGGGCTGAATACTATTTGAAAAAGCTTTTATTTTTAGAAGTTTAGGAGGACTTGGGTTACATTCCCGTCCAAGTGGAACTCAATCCCTTACTTTGCCTCCTCTGTCCTTTCACAGAGCAAGAGAGCTTAAATGAAAGGGTAATACAGCGAAAGACTGAAACAAAGAGACTTTTGTTTACACTGGCATTTCACTTACTTGCATGTTTTGTACCAAGGTGACCTAGCTCTCTATGTGTCGTCATTTTTATGCAATCATATTTGTACAGGTACAGTAAAACTAGCAGCAAGTATCTAAGAGAATTTATATTTGTGTTCATATTTAAGCATGCATATTGTGTTAAGTGTTGCTAGTTCAGCAGACATGATGTGATATTATGTAGGAGATATTATAACAGAGAGGTAAGAAACAACATTTTGTGCTTACTGGCTGTATTTTGTGCTTACACATTTTGTCTGATCTGTTATTGTGATATTACTGCTATTAAACGTTATATCAAATCACCATGTGAAAGAATCTTTAAAAATGTGACACTATGGAATTTTTTGTTATGCTGTTTCATTGTGTGAACAGATTAACAATGTTACAATCATTTTATTTGAGAATTTGGTGTTTTGTACAGTATGGATTGCCTAACATGAGTATGGAGTTGTGCATGACAGATGGTGAAGTTCTAATAGATATACAATTTGATTCATCTGTGTAAAAATGTATTGAATCACAGTACTGCAGATCTAATTTAAAGCATACAACATACGTGTCTCTATATGAAAGTTGAAATGTGATTCTCTGCCTCATTCACAACAGACAGAGTTATGTAAACATTTATACTGTAGTCATATAAGATTAGTTAACAGTAATGAACAGTGCATGTCAATTTTAATATTTTAAGGCCTCTGAGGGATACTTCTACATCCGGATGTTTGATTTAACTGACGTCATGATTTGCGTCAAAATGTACAGGATTGTTATGGGATTGACTGTTTGAACAGTGTTAATGGTTATTCCTCAAGACACACCCCCATCACCCTGGGTTACTTCCACCTGTAGCAAATCCCAGCAAAACAGCTGACCTGTGTGTGTGTGTGTGTGTGTGTGTGTGTGTGCGCGCGTGTGTGTGTGAATTGAATGTGTTGTGTCTGTAGAAATTATACAACCAGTTAATAAACGGTCCAGGAATTGAGATATGAAAGCGCATATGAAAACGTGGCCTAACACTTACCTGCAAGTCTCTTGTCAAATCTATTCAATAAAACCCAAAGTCAAAGGAAGTGAGTCATAAAACAGATATGTATAGAGATATAAACAAGAAGACTGAAAGATTGGAAGAGTGAGAAGCTCAAAAATGTTTTTGCTTTTTCAGTAATCCCCCTCTTGACCACAGACACTCACACTTTAACAGCTGTGACCATGTGGAGTTGCATGCGTGTGTGTTTCCACTGTGTTTTTAATTAAAAGAGGACTTACACATCCTAGATTTCAGCACCGTCTCCAGGATCTGAATTCCTCACAAACTTCCTCACGCTGAGTTCACACGCTTCAAGATCAAGATTATCTGCATCAACACCCCAAATCCACACAGATGTCTGTTTCAGTAAGGCTCTCTTTCAAAACTGTTTTATAATTCTATAACATCTGAACTGCAATCAGAGCTTTGAATATCTGTTGTCACAAAAATAGGTTAACCAGAGATTTTTTCTCTTCATTTTATGTCTTTGCTGTTTTAAGTGCTTTAGGAGAAATTGTATATGATCCAGTATTACATGGCTTGAAGTTCATATTATTTTGATAAACTTTCATTCCCACAAGCACATTTTGTATTAATTAAGGTGTAACTTGATCCTCTAATGTGTATATTAATTCCAGTGTTGGGTAAATTACTCTGAAAAAGTAATTAATTCAATAGTCTAATTAGATTACTATAAAACTTACTCCGTCCAAAAAGTATTTAGTTACTTATAACTAATTACTTTCTATATCCTACATCAACCTTGATCAGCTAAGTGATTCAAGGATAGACATGAAATGGCTTATTTAATTCATTCAAATAACTTATATTAAACTACATAAAGTATTAAAAATGTGAGAATTATACATTAAAGCATGGATTTTGAGTTTCGATGTCAATTTCACTATTTCACATGCATAAATTACACAAAGTATTTAGTTAATTACATAAAAAGTAACTGTAATTAAATTCCAGAAAAAAAGAGTAATCCCTTACTTAGATTTTTCAAGGGAAAAGTAATTAAATTACAGTAACTAATTACTTAGTAACTAGTTACACCAAATAGTGGTTAATTCTAATAAAACAGATAACAGGACTGTAAATTAAGACAATATACACAAAAAATTCAATTGTAGCACAATATCACCATCTTTTGGGCGTTGAGAGAAGTGGAGGAAAAATATGCGTCATTTCCTATCGTAGTTTTTTCATAATTCATGTAGAAACATTGCCCGCTGCATTATAAACACATGATCAACACACAGAATATGTCAGAATCTCTCACCGCAACTTTGTCAGCATGTGATAAAAAACGCATTTTCATTTTTTCATTTTGAATAAAATACGTGTTTGTCTGTGATTTGTCCATTTAGCCAGTCTGTTATAAACTATTATTTATAGAATGTTCTGATAGAATCCTGTATAGAATAAAATACAAAAATGTACAGAATAAAATTGAGTATTCTTAAACATTTTAGATATTCAAAACGAGATATTTTTACATAATCCACATATTGGATAATTGAATGAACGAATTCTATTTATTAAGTTTTATTGTTAACGTTGTGATTGTATTGACAAAAAAATGTAATCGACAGACTTTAATATTTTTATTTTCACTTATTTTCACCATAGCAACAAACATCCGGTCATGTAGATTATGAATCTCCTTTTAGCTGGATCGATGACTCAATTTGGTCTGTTTTGGTGACTCAAATCACATCCCCCTTTATGAATTCCCAATACTACTACCCCGTCTTATTGTAAAATAAAAGGATAATAAATAATTGAACTACACCTGACACACATCAAGCATGAATGCTCATAATTCGGTTATTTATCTCTTTTAAATTGATTTCAGTAAACCCGTATTCTTCTTCGTGTTGATTAAATGTGTTGAACCGTACGCCTGGAGGCGCTGGATTGTGTGGGGTGTGGGCTACACAATGACGCATATGACAAAGAATTCAGGCACTATAAAGTAGACGAAGCTCTTACCTGTTTGCATTGACTCGCAGTCAGACAGGTAACGTTAACATGGGCACAGAATCAGAAAATAAATCCGTTCTTAAAGAGGGGTTTTTAGTGAAAAGGGTAAGACAAACTGGTTTAATTCATTTTCCAATCGCTTTAAACTGAATTAATTCGCTTGATGTTATTTTCAGGGACACGTGGTTCACAACTGGAAAGTTCGCTGGTTTGTACTTAAACCGGACAGACTTCTGTATTATAAATACGAAAGTGGAAAACGCGATTCGTCTCATCGAGGGACCATATCGTTAAACAACTGCAACATCATCTGTCCTTACCTGGAGTATGAGAACCGACCGGTGAGTGCGGACCATCAATTGTAGTATAGTTATCTTTTTACATTTTAATCTATGAAAACAGACGATTGAACAAACTTCATAAATGTTGGCTTTGTTCTGAACACATCTTCTTCAACCTTGTTATAAATGGGTTAGTGCAGATTAAACTCTGAACGGTACCGCTGGGTGTGTCTCTTTTGATTTAAATGTTCACAGCCTCGGGTTGTCATGTTTTATATGATTTAGCCCTTCATTGTTGTATTTTGTTGTAATCACATGCTCTCGCATGTCAGGAACACAACACTATTTCCCACTGGCTTTAAAGAGCTGGAATCCAACACATGTTCATTGAGTTTTCTAAATGTTTAGACACGTTTATGTCGCCTGTACATTCCTTGAAATTAAAGGCTGCTTCACTTATGATCATAGTGTGTTTATAACTATGATAGTTTGAAATAAAATCTTGGAATCCAGTCTTGTGATTGGCTGTGCTCATGTGGCATCAGCTAACTTCTGATCATCTATTACATTTCAACTTCAAGTCTTGAATCATTGTACACTTGTGAGCATTATAATATATATTTAGTTTTTAAGGCTGTTGTCATAGTAACCACATGTCTTTCATCTTGCAGCTGGTGCTGAGGCTGCAGACCAGCACCTCAGAAGAGCATTTCCTGGAGGCGTGCAAGAGGGAGGAGCGTGATGAATGGGCTGAAGCGATTGGCGCAGCAGTACAGAAGCTCAACCCACATAAAACACCGACCCCATCCTCATCACAGAATAAAGGTTCCACGTCCCTCCATCTTCACAATGTCAATCTCAGGTAACATGAGTTCGGAGACCGTCAGTGTACTATATGTTTCTTTTTGTTGTTAGATACACTGTCGAAGCTAATAATGTGTATGTCATCTCTAATCAGTCAGGTGGTGGACTCTATGTATGATGTGCACACTGGTATTCGCCTATGCAGCCATGTTGAACAGGGCAGTTCTTACACCAACTGTTTCTCAGGTCAGACACGTATTATACACTAACACAATAGCTCATACATGAAATATTTAGTTGCATTGTAATAGTTATGATCTTATTTTGTGTGTGTACAGGCTCAGCAGTGGTGGATTGGCTTGTGTTTAATAAGCTGTCTCTGACCCGTGTGGAGGCAGTAACATTAGCCTCTGCGCTCCTGGATGACAGCTCTCTGCGACCTATCGGAATAAGAAGCGCCGATGCTCTACGTAACGCTGCTTTAGGAGAGCAGTTTCTGGATGATTCCACTGCACTCTACTGCTTTGTAAGTTCTTTTCTTCTTTTTTTGTGTTTTGTTTTTATTATGGTTCTCAAACTGCAGTTTTCAAACGGCTTAGAAAATAGCACAATTTAAGCATGACACTTTGACTTTATGGAGCTTGAAGCGCAGAATCATGACACTGTTTTTATTTAGTTTTAAAGGGGAGTCTAATAAAACAATTTCAACCAAATCTGTAGTGTTAGTTGTGTTAGCCCTTACAAAAAATAAGTTAACTCCAAGTTAATTTCATTATTCGGTATACTTCGGTAAAGGTTGTTGCATTTTATGTAATGAGTACTACTTCAGTACCGCTTGGGACTAAAATGGCCCACTTTTTTAGTTTATAAAAGTATCTTAAAAAAGTTCAAGTATACTTTAAGTGCAAGAGTAGTAAATGTCAAGCTCATTTTTTTTTAGAGTGAATGAAATATACTCTATTAATATACAAGTAAATAAATAGTGCAGTTGTTTTCTTTAAGTGAACATAACATCATTCTTATACTGTAGTTTACAATATATGTTACAGGTCCCGGTCAAAGGGAGGAACTCTATTCAGTGTAAAATTTTCAATAAAACAGTAAGAGAGACAAGAGTATGCTGTTAGTCAAGCAGTCCTCTGTATTGTCTTTATTAAACAAACAGTATTTAAAACCATAATAAAATATCATATGTAAACTGAATAAACACGTATACAGCAAAAGATCAATAAATAGGTCAAATCATCCAATAACTTTTATATAAATCGTACAGACTCTCACACAGATCTTTTGCACAATAAACTTCACTTGAATAAAGATACTCAGGTAAGTAACACATTAGAATATTATTAAGCAATAAGTTAAACATTTTAGTCAATTTGATTTAATTTGTTCAAATGTCACTTTTACTATTAAATGTAAGACACTAGTGAACCTCTTTCTGACATAATATCTATTTAAAATAATTACAGATTTGATCTCAAATTTAGTCATTTCAACCAACCTTTTTCAATAAAAAAGTAAGAGAGACAAGAGTTTGATATTAGTCAAGCGGTATCTCAAGCTCTCAATTGCCACCAAGAACTTAAAAGATGCAGCTCAAGACTCATTCTTCAACTCTGGACGTCCGGTCGAACGCCGGCGCTGATCTTGGGAAAAACGCATAGCACCAGGGCTGAGTGGAAAAAAAACCCGTTAACTGATGGCTTTTTCTAAAAGCGCAGCTTTACCGTTGAAAACAATTGAAAAAACATGCCAGCCACAGGTGTAAACGCCTCTGTGGACATAGCCTCTTACACTATCTATCATTACTACAAACACAATCTCATATGAATTGTAATATACATAAATAGTAAATATATACACGTATACAAATCATTTCATTGTGACACAAAAATTGCATACACACACTGTATTTCAAGTAGATTTGAAGCATCTCAAAATATACCAAAAGTTTGAGTATTAAGCCTAAAACGAATTCTAACAGCACACTTCAGCAAAAACTTCTTGAGCTGGGTGGAAATAAGATGTCTTAACTCAACTAAAAGTATGTCACTTCTTCCACAGTCTCAGAGCTTCCAGAAGAGAGGTAGTGTGAAAGCAGAGAAGTCTTTGTCTGCGGTGGAGCTGAGTGGCAAAGTAGTAAAGAGAGGTTACCTGTTAAAACAGGTAAGCACTCCAATTTAAAGAGTGGGCTGGACTGAAATGTGATTATCTGTATTGCCAACTATCTGTGTGTGCGCATGCTCACCTGTGTATCTGTGTGTCAGGGCCACAAGGTGAAGAACTGGAAGGTGAGATTGTTTGTCTTAAGGGCGGAGCCTGGCTTTCTGCACTACTATGACCCCAGCAAGGTGAGAGTGTCTATTAAGTACAGTCAAATACACACCGGTGTCTCAGATCAAGTACTGAAATGTATTGTGTCATGTGCTGTTTACTTTTGTGCTGACTTGTATATTTCCTGTGATGGCCACCCTTTGTAGGATGACATCACACCAGTTGGCAGTATATCTCTGCGCGGTTGTCTGGTGTCTGCACTGGATGATAACGGCACACCCTCAGGTGAGTCACACCTGTATCATGCCTCTCTTATGGAGCTCTCTGAGGTGTGATTACTCCTGAATCACTAATATTACTGTTACTCTATGGAAAGCTTTATTGGGAGTTTCCACACTAACAAGTGTTTACATCATAATTGTCTGAATTAAAGATTTAGCAATACAGATGCTTAACATAGGAAATAATTTAGGTTCTATTGTCATGGTAAGACTGATGTTTACATGTTCTCTGTAAGCAGAAGCTAATGGTCACTCTATTGTTATCTTCAGGTGTTAAGGGTAAAATACAAGGGAACCTCTTCAAAATCATCACTCAGATGGACACACACTATTACATTCAAGCCCCAACACACGAGGAGAGAATGGACTGGATCCAAGCTATCAGACAAGTGATGTAACCGTCACTTAACTCCAAATGTAACGAACCAACCCTAACAAATGAGTTAACCACTTTTTGTTAAACAAATTCTCTGTTGACAAATCTGTGCGTGTGCTGTTTAACAATTGTATTTTTGTGTGTCTTAAGTGTATACGGGACAGTTTAGTTTTTATATATTAGAATATACAGACGGTAAAGTTTTCGCATTCAGTGAATGTACAGTTAATTAGATGATCAGTGTTTTTTGTATGTGCTGTTTTGTAATGTTATAATAAATGTTGCAAAAATGTATATGAAGCAAGTCTTGTTTTGTAAAGGAACATGTTTTTACCTGCCTCTTCTATAGTTGACAGGAAGTAACAAAACAGAACTGACTTTATTCCTCGCACAAGTTTGTTGTTTTGTTGCTATGGTTCAAAACACATACAGACGTATGAGTGTGTGGGTGTTTTTCCAATACTGTACACCAAACACACTCTCTCACACACAAAACACACATTAAAATGTATAACTCAAATCGGAAAAGGTTCTTTAAGAAAGTTTACTGTTTACATATTGCCATTATTAGATGTAAAAGATGTACAAGTATATGTAAAAGTAAAACTTGCTATGAACATGATACACTCATTTAATACATTATTAAGTTGAAGCATTTGACAGTAAAGTGACAGCACCGTGAGCTCAAGGCTTCAAAAGGACTTTAAGTCAGTTTTCTTCAAATCAATATAATTGCAGGACATGCTAAAAATAAAGTTACATCCATTGCAACTACAAACACCTAAAAGTGCATCTAAATGAACAAATAAAGGCACTTTTGCTGCTGTATCAAAGAGCCACTAACCACATCTACAGCAAACCAAAACATTTAGGAAGTACATCATTTACTTTTTAAAAAAGATTCAATATTAAAATGTAAGAGCTTATTGTTTGGATTTAACTAAAAAAAAAATTAAATCTCTCCGTTAGTTTTTATGAAGAGTTATGCAGGATATGTCAATTAGAAGAGAGAATTCATTTGGATTTAACATGTTACATGTGACTTTTATGCTGTCTGGCATTGAAATGTTTTTGAAATGTTCATATTAGTTTTCAATTCATATATTGAACAAGTTTGTTTTTACTACCAAATTAAACCCAGATCGAACTTCAGATAATTCTTAATAAAAACCAACGTGGTGTTCTCGTGGTGGCGAACTTTTAAGACAACTGTGTACAATATGCTGAGGTTTCTAAAACCTCAACTGTGAGTTTGTGTCTATAAATAATGTTTCATCATAGCAGACACATCCAGTCCTGCTCAAGCCACTTTGGTAAGCTGTAGATCTCCATAAACTCTAAGAGCAGTGAGAGATGCTAGCTGAGTAAATCTGTGAGCAAAACCACACAAGGGCTGCCCATCCACTAGAATACGGAACTGCTGGTGCTCGCACACAATCTCCATCTGAGAGGGAGAAACAAAAACAAAAATTAGCTGCAGAAAGTATGAAGCTTCCTAAATGATAAAGAGCAAGACATTAGATCAAGGTTTTAGCACATTTGATCTTTATCAAAATTAGACACCATCGCCAAACAAACGAAAACATACTGTACCTTAAAAGCCTCTCCTGGAGCAAAGGGGAAGAAAGACAAGGCGGTCTCTGAAGCACCCCACTGCCCTGACAGACGAGCGTTACGATGTACAGCCTTTTCGGCAAAGTTAACCTTCAGCTCCAAACCCACGTCACCCTCGATTTCCTCATCCTCCTCTATCTTAGACTGGCATGACACTAACACTACCATGCTAAAAGACAGGACACGTCATTTGTGCATTATTTTGTAATTGTGCAGAACAAACATCTGCCTATTTCAATTTGCATTCTTGCTTTTACACTATAATACGGCTATAAATCAGAATTACAACCATCACAGACATTGAGGGGTGGGTGTGCCCCCCATATTTAGCTGAGTCAGAAAACACAACAAAAAAGTCAAATAGTGGGATATGTTTTTCTATGTTGTCATATTGGCTAAATCATCTATTTTCCCATTATGGCCAGAATCGTCCAATCTCTTTCTGAGATCTGACTGGTTAAGCCTTAATGGGAATTTACCCTTTCCCACGCTGGCAAACAAAACTGTACCCAGACTGCTGAGAATACTTTTCTGTCTGAGCATGACATTGACGTTCAATCTGCATTTTATTTCAATTAATGAACTAAATCTAGATTATTCTTTGTTGATGCTCATGTGTCATTCTCTTGTGTGAACTGGAAATGTTTAAACATTTTAATCTCCGATACAACCGCCTCATAGATTTGGTAGCAGAGGCGAGTCTCATCCAATGAACAAAGTCATTCTTAAGGCGCGATGTGACAGTGATGAAACGAACGCAAGTGCTTTTGATACGAACCTTTTGGGCCGCTTGTGAAGAATACCCATCACTATCAACTTCATAGACGGCCGAAGACCCCCTTTGATCTCACCCACATATTCATCATCCTGTAGGAATAATAATAATTGAATAATATTGAATAGTAATAATAATAATAATCCGAGTTAGGCTTTTTCATTGCATTTTCATCCCATACACCATCTAAACCACTGCAAAATCTGATGTAAAATGGTCCTTTTAATAAAGGTTCTTAAACTGGCAGAGCAGTGTTGCGTATTTGCGCATTCCCCAACATCAGTAATCAGTAAATTCGTATAGGCCTACATTTATGTACATATGTATACAATGTGGTATACTTGAGCCCATGGTAAAATCTCTATTAAAGCTTATTCATTCAGTTTTAGTGTAATAAACTCTAAAATCATCGCCTACTTACATTTCCGATGATCCCTTTTTCTGTCATGATTTCCTCTGTCGTAGTGGCTTTTAACTCCGTTATGCAGGTGTTGCGTTTAAAGCGCGAGGACAAAAGCTGTCAAGCACGCGATTTATCATCACGGTGCGCGAGACCGGCTCTGAATGTGCGAACCCCGCCTCGCAGCTCCGCGTTTCTATAGAAACCGTCTCAGTCTGGCCACTGATGATGTCATTCAGTGGAATTCACTTTCAAAATATTAATAAAAACACTAAAAACAGTAATTTATGCAACTAGCACGGATGTTACTTGTTTCACCTTTTTTTAAAACTTTTTTCCGTTTAAAATGTTACAAATCACCTAAAAGCTCATCATCTAGCCTACATTTGAAGCATTTGATTGCTAGCGCTGGTGTCAAATTAAACCGGCTCTGTTTCATGATTCTAGAAACGAATAATAGGAATACAATTAATTACGTAAATAAATACAAGGACAAATTATGTTTGCTAAACCAGGTAAATTTATTTATTATTTAACAATGTTATGTTAAGTATTTGGATTATTCCACACTATGCCTATATTATATCAAGATTAGCAATACTGGGAATAGCTGCTTGATATAACTGTGGAATCACAAACAAAGACAACATACTCAAGAGACATAATCAACTCCCAACAGGTGTATTGTTTCACATTCCCATCCAACCTGTCCAGCACTGCAATATGTTTTTACCCCACAGTGAGAGTTTCCATAGCTTAAGAGCCAAATTACTGATCACATTTCCTTCTGCTATTATCATGCAAACTATAACACACTTTACTCAGTTCAGAATAATTTCTTTCACTTTGCTTTGTCAATGAAACCAATTAAATGTGCATGTATTGTCTGCCTACATGTTGCTGCTATCTCGCAAAATACTAACATAACTGTCGCATCATCAGCCATAATTTGTATATAACACTTTGTTTTTAACACTTACCCTTAAAGAAACGGATGAGATGACTATACATTAGAGTGAAAAATTTATTTATGAGGCGACAATACTTTCACTTCACTTTAAATATTACTCCGGCAGGGGGCGTCTGTTGGCTCAAAGGGGTTTTCTTCAAGAGCCGGACCTCATTTTTTTCTGTTATTCTAAAAAGTATTCGAAGTTTTAATATATAACATTCAACATTACTCCAAATTTTTAGTGTGTGACATCTTGGTACAAAAATCCTAAAAATATATGAAAAGGACTGATCCTACCAGTGCTCAGTATCCGATACCACGTGATACTCCACTGTGCTGCGTTAGCAACGGTCTGAGCAACATTTACCACGCGAATTATGACACTAGGAACCATTGTAGGCATTAAATGATCACAAAAAAATCACAGCAAACTACTTAAATATGAAAATTATTATTTGAATACAGATTCTGGTGCAAGAAGTCACGTCTTTTCATTTCTATTGTTTGACCCTTGAACTGACAGCTCTTGAGTCAGCTGATCAAGTCACATGACTCTGCTCTTTCATGGCTAACGTAACATACAGCTGATGTGAAGCGCATATGAAGTCTTTAGGCTGAGATAAAGGACAAACGTTACTCGTAAGTGCTGATTTTATTACGACGTCCTTCAAGATTCGGTGTTATAGCATTTTGCAGAGTTTAGGGGTTAATGTTAGTCGATTTGAACCTCCTCTCAAAGCTGTTATTTTCAAGTCGCACAGTCAGTTGTTGTCATTCACTTTAAAGTATTGTTACAAACATACAAGTGTGCAAGCAAGTGATAAACACATTGCAAAACCGAGAAAGAGTTTCTTTCATGTTAGAAAATTCAACTTTTTTCTGCTGGAATTATATTAGTTTATCTTATCAATATATCCAATCTTTTATTCTGTTCTTACTTACTTAATTTTATTATACAAACCGTGCCTTGTCTTTAAGACTATAAAGCCAATTTAATCTGGGTTTAATGGTTATCTGTAACGTTACAGATAAATTGGATTTCTGTTTTATGGCAGTCACCTGGTCATGAGATGGGCATGCGTTGCGAAATGGCACTTTATTTTAAAACCCTTTTTAAGTCATGTTGATATCCCATATTGAAACAAGTAACGTTACATCTAAATTGTATCGACTTCATGCTTTCAGTGCATTTTGTTTTGGCCTTACTTTGTATTTGTCAATCTAATTTGCAATCTCTCGTGTTAGATGTGGAACTTTGTGGAAGGATTTTGGAGTCAACGGACCGTTGAATGAAAGTTGACTGTCATGCATCCATTTGGCCGTGAGGAGGAGACCTCCAGACAGGAGCTCTTCGGTTTCTTCACGCGGTGTTTGCAGCGCGGGGAGTGGGAGCTCGCGGCAGCCTGCGTATGTCAACTGGGCGATGCGCGCGGAGATAATCCGCGTGACCCGCGCGACATCGTTAAAGCCCTCGTTACACACCCGTACCCCCTAAAGTGAGTCAGCAGTTAAATTGAACATTAAGTTGTCTCTTACAAATGCTATTAAAACAATAGTTCATTAGATCTTAATTTGTTTATATCAAGCATGGGAAAAAAATGTTACCAATGCCTGGAGTAATCATGCTATTAAATATTGTTGTAAAGAAGAAAATTGCTCAACATATTGTTCCAAAGATTCCAAAGGTTGAAGTTATTTAAGGAGACAGATATTTGTTTCTTTACACAGGTGGGAATCAGTGGGCACCCCTCACAGACTGGCCTGGTACTGGCTTCAAATCCTGAAGAAACTGACCAAAATACAGGTGCGTGGGTTCGTCCTAAAATAATTCATGCTCCATGCAGAAAGTACTGAACACTTATGAGTTTCTTTGTTTGTAATCCTGCTTTGAATGTGGTTACTTTCTCTTCAGGTGAGCAGGTCTGTGAAGAAAGAGCTTGAGTTCCTGTTGCTCTTAGAGGAGCTGGGAGATGTTCCACAGACTGTACTTGAGGTAGTAACTGTAAATCCAATAAATGTTGCCTTCTATGTGTTTGTATTATTCAAATTCAGATTATTCCCTGAAAACACTTTTCTTTGAACTCTGATAAGGGTACACTCTATCAGCTGTTGTGTTGTTGAGCAAGACATTTAACTTTTGCACTTGCTTCTAGTCAGCAAATATTGAATGCCCTTGTCTTGTTAACTCATAAGTAGGGTTCGACTAGACTAGAACATAAAACACATTCCGGCAAAATATTATAAAACATATTCTCATTTGTTTATCTTCAATGTCCTCCTTCCTATATCTTCCATAGGAGCTCCACATAGCCTTCTTGCAATCTGAACAAGTGAAACGAAAGATTTCATCCGATCACGCCCCTCCATTGAGTGCTGCCGTTCTTTCCTGCCTCCGTTCCCTGCTAGTCCGAAATCAGCCACGCCTCGTCTGTTCTCTCATCAGTTTCCTTCAGCACGCAGATCGCTCCAGAGACCACACCTTACAGGACATCTTCATCCAGCACCTTACCGAGCAGGTAAACATACCTGCTGAGAAAAGGAACGGGAGATGGGTGCAGGACTTGTGTTCAGCGTTGGCTTTGGCACCGTGGGGGTCGGAGAGGTCGGGAGCTCAGCTGGAGACCCTGTGGGAGGGCTTGTGGTCAGCGAGAGATGGGCCCATGACAGAGGAGAGGATTCTGGGATGTCTGCTGCGGCCGCAGGATCATGCTCTGTTGAAAGCATACAGCGCCACGTCGCTCAGACTGCTCAAGGAGAAACTGTTGAGAGAGTCTTCACAAACACAGGGTAAGATCGAGTTTACTGTGCTAACACAGATAGCTAAACTGTACCAGCGCTATCATTGTCTCCCCTAATAATACACCTTGTAAATTCACCTTGTAAAAGCAAATGAATTTAGTTGAAAAATCAACTAAACATTTTCCACACACATAAGCTGTTAAAGCCATCATACCCCTGCAATATTGTCTATATGGGACTGACAGGACCTTTTAAAGGGATAGTTCTCCCAAAAATGAAAATTCTGTCATCATTTACTCACTGTCATTTTGTTCCAAAATGTATACATTTCTTTGTTAAGCTTAACACAATGGAAGATATTTAAAAAGAATGTAAGTAACCAAACAGATCTCATCCCCCATTCACTGTCATGATAGGGAAAATAAATACTATGTCAAGGGTAGATTAGGTCTATTTGGAGACAAGTATTCTTCCAAATATCTTCCTTTGTGTTTAGCAGAACAAAGAAATTTATACAGATTTGGAACAACATGAGGATGAGTAAAAAATGTCTTTAAGTCAAGTTAGTCAATTCCATTTTGTAATATAAGGCACCATACAGATACAATGGCAGTGCTTTTAATTAGTGTTTTAGTTTAGTTGTTAAAGGAAGTAAAACTTAAATTTTTTAGTGTCCTTAAAGTTTTTACTAGCTGTGGATACTTCTGCTCATGTGGTCACAGTTCCCTCCAAATCATTCACAGTTGTCACCATTTGCTTGTGATATTGCTGATTATATATCTAAAACTCAGTTCTCTCATAGCTGACTTGCACGATCAGGAGAGAGTCATGCTTGGCTTGTGCTGTCATGACGACAAACGTCTGGTCTGGAAAGCCATTTACTTTGAGTGTTTGAGCAGTGGAAAGCACTTTCTGGAGCAGGTTTTGGTAGGTGTAGCAAACAGAGGCCTGCATATAAGGACCTAAGTTAAACCCTTTCTATTATTATGTAAACTGTCAGTCACACTTGTGCACCATCAGTACTGTTTTTTTATTGTGCTTTTTCTAAGGCATATTATTGTACTAATACATCTACTTGTGTGCATTGTGTGAATGTGTGCAGCTTACTGGTCTAGATCTCATAAAGAGGGAGGACTTCACCAAACTGGAAGCATTATTACAGGCGGAGTTTCAGCCTTTGTCCCGCCTCTTGTTGTTGTTAGGCTGGATGCATTGTCAGAGCCTTCATTCTGCCAAAAACCTTCTTAGAGTCCTATATCATCAACAGGTTGGTAATCGTACATGACCTGAAGTCTGGTCTACCTTGCAGACTTATGCCTGACCACTCCAAGAATGACCCACTTCCTAAACTGGAATATACAGTTTGCTTGAGGTTATCTAGTATTTACTTGCTAGAGTGCTTCAAAAACTTGGGAAGTCCCTGGACATGCCTGAGCTTGAGAATACCAATTTAGAAAAAGAAGCAAGGCATCACTTAAAAATAGGTTTTAAGTAACAACAGCAAAAGCTTTAAATACCCGAAAGGCTTCACATAAACCTCTACAGGTTACAGGTTCTCAGTCTCTCTTTTGTGCTGTTTGTTAGGGACTTCTGTTCTTTTTGCTGATTCTTAGCAGGCAGTGTTAATGATGTAATGTTGAAAGCCACACTTTAAAAATCCCCTTCGGCTAAGGTGTGGTGATGATCTACACTTGTTTATTTCACAAACATGTCATCTTTGCCGAAACAACACAGCTGAGATGAACCTTAGTCACAAAGATGAGACAGAACATTCAGACTATTTTGTCTCATGTTGTGTGAGTCGGATATGACCTTATCATGTGATTCAGTTGTGTATGCATGAATAAATATTGTGTATGAACATGAATAATGTGTAAATGAATGAATAAGTTTGTTTTCTTCTCTGTGTAGCCCCTGAGCAATGATTCAGTATTGAGTGAGTTAGCTTGCACGCTGTCCTCTCAGCTTGGTGTTTTAGAGTGGTGCGACCAGAACAATCCGTGAGTAAAACATATTTAATGCATGTACTCATGCAAAAGCACATCTTGCACTCACAATGAAAGAGAACCCATGTCATTGTTGATAACATTTCATGCACATCTCTGTATTATATACTTTCAAAAATAGGCTATGCGTGTTTATCGTTGTAAAATATATATTATATGAGAGATTTCGGTGTGTATTTTCGGCTAAATATTCCACTGTTCTTATAGAAACAGGCAGATCATCCCACGTTTGTGGAACAGTTCCATAAAAGGTGCATGAAAGTGATTTTCGACGTTGTTCATTCGCAGAGCTCAAGGTTTATTAAACCAAATTGATCCAGTTAAATTTTATTGATGCTACGTTTGATTATTTAGCACAAAAAATACAGCATGACTTCCTAAACATTGACGTCATACTTAAAATTAAATTTCCTCGAAGCAGTTAATCACAAAAAAGGACTTTGCTGTGTTTCACAGGCAGGGTCACATATGGGTACATTGTTTATTTATGTGTGCATATGGATACATTGTTTATTAATGTGTGGTGTTATGTTGATACATATTAATCAAACGATTAAATATATCATCCTTTTGATTATTTATGTGTATGTGTGTTTAGCGGAATATCCCATGACGCTCTGTTGAGTCAGTTACACATGCTGGACCATCACTCTGCCCTTTATGTACTGCACTATCTGACACCCCTTGCTAAGTATGAAGAGCACAAGGTGCTGGAACTGCTACAGAAGACGGGTATAAGATGCACACACTTGCATGGGGACTAACCGATCTAATGACACCTTTATTAAATTGGACCTGAACATTTTGGTTTCTTGTTTTTAGAAGATCCTTCATCACCCAATAGCTCTGTCCAGCGCAATGTCACTCTGTTTAAAGGCTTCTGTGCGATGAAATATGCTCTGTATGCCATCTGCGTTAATGCGCAGATCCATACCAACTTCCAGGATTGTGAGCTTTTGCGGCAGATGGAGGCCGGTCATGGGGAGGAGCCATCTGAAGGTGACAGTGCTGTTGGATTTGATTACTATACCTAAATGTCCATAGTGTACTCATGACAATGAATGGTTGCTCTCTGACTGATTTTTCTTGTCTATATTTATTTGAAATTTGGGCAATAAAAGAACAAATAGAACATTCCTTGATATGTTTTCTTGACATTTACTATGGTAAAACAACATTATTTTGGAGAACTATGCAAAATTAAATTGTATTTCACAAACAAATTAGTTTACTTTTTGTTTTCCTCTCCCAGGATGCTCTGATCTGTTCCAACACTTCCTATCTGAATGCCAGTTGTATCTTGAAGCGGTTCCAGCGTTGTTCCGCTTAGAACTCCTGGAGAACATCTTCTCCCTCCTTTTTCTTTCTGACACTGACTTCAACCTTCAAACAGAATTGAGCAGCACCAACACAGAAACCCAAGCTGACGCAATCCACAACACTGCAGAGAAAAAGAAATCAAACAGTACCAAAATATTAAACAATGACGAGGGTGTCTTAAAAGCAGAAAAAGAGGATGGACAGCAGGAGGGAGAGAAAAATGACAGCAAGCCTACATCTGATCAAAGCGGAGAATCTGATCAGGTGAACCCTGTTTGGGCCCCCTTGATGTCAGGGTGTCAGGGATTTCTGGTGGATTTGTGTGTAATGGAGGGGATTTTACGGCTGGTGAGGGAGGGCTTGGAGGGCGTGTGTGGGGTCGGCCAGGAGGACGGCAGGGCGCTTGCTGCTGACGTGGAGTTGGCAGAAAGTCTGGGATGTTCTGTTACGGCGGAGACCTTCAGCACCAGGTTACAGAGACTCTCCAAACACACAGCAGAGGCCCAGTGGAGACTGCAGATTGTTACTAGTAACCATGGCAGTGGAAATGGTGAGCAGTGGGTGTGTGCTGAACTATTTTGAAGGTATACACATTGTCATTGTTTAATGTATATGCCAATATTACTATGTAGATGGTCTCTACCTCCCATCTCCACTTCCAAGTCCGGGACTTCCACTGAAACGCCAGGACAGCAGCAGTTCAGGTGTTCGAAGGAGGAGAAAAAACTATCGGCATCGTGCTGAACGTCAAGTCTCTTCAGAACTACAGAATGGAGGGGTCAGCACTAGTGCCTCAGGTCAGAGCATGCACATTGCAGTGGAGACAGACCAATATTATAGTTATGGTCATGTTGTACGTGATTGGTTTTGTGACATCATTCCGTCTTGCAGATGGTGGGGTGTGTGTTGGAATAGTGTGTCGTGGTAATGAAGGGTGTCCATGTGGTGGACCTCACAGCTGGCTGGTTCCCGCAATGCTCTCTCCTCCTGAGTCTCTGCTTATCGCCTGTATACGCAGAGGCAACTGCATAGAGGCCCAGCAGGTGAGATATGATGTCATATTCTTATATAAAACACTAGAGGTTTAAGTGATGTCACTTTCTTTGAGGAGAGCAGTGCCCTGTGAATCTTTTCCATTATTTGATGATTTAAGGTTCTTTGTGTAATATTTTGGAGGATCTATTGACAGAAATGCAATATAATATACTTAACTATGTCTTCAGAGGTGTATGAAGACCTTCCATAATGAAGTGTTATGTTTTTATTAGAAACCTTACTGCTAGATGCCCTTAAATTTCACATACACTGCACCTTTGAGACGAATCTTTGGTTTGTTTGTTTTTTAGGTGATTGCGATGTATGGTTTGGAGAACTCAGAGTGTGCAGGTGAACTTGTGTTTATGGACCGCTACCGTGAGGTTTTGACAGATCTGGCTCAGGTGGAGCAGAAGATAGAGAGTCAATCTCTTTCTTCATCATCATCATCATCATCATCAGAAGGACCGGGCACGGTGGGTGTCGCCCCCGCAGGCAGGACCAGAATGGGCAGCAGCAGCAGGTTTACGCTCAAGAGCATTGGAAGTGCAGCCGCTGCAGGTCATACATGAAAACGTACACGCAAGTACTGACATCACAGTTAAAATCAATGAGCACTGATATTTGTGTCTCTCCCCAGGCATGGCCTTCTATTCCATTTCTGATGTGGCTGACCGTCTACTGAGTACCCCGGCCCGGCCGGTACCCTGTCTAGAGGACGAATTCTGGCTCTCCCAGTGCTCCATGGAATCCTCTGACCTCCTGCGGCCGCTCTTGGATGAGTTGTGTCCTGCCGCTATGGCAGCCTTTGACCTCTCCTGTTGTCAGTGCCAGCTTTGGAAGACTTCACGACAACTACTCGAGACCGCTGAAAGAAGACTCTGCAGCTTTCTGGAAACCAGAGGTTAGTGAGGACGTGAGCGAGAGAGTGGTTGCTAGGTTACCATTTTGGATCAGTTGGTTATTCGTTATTATTAAGATTGTAATGAAAGTTTAAAAAAAATTTTTTTTTTGTCATTGACAGGCATACGAGTTGATCCAAAGGTTCCTCACATCAACGGCATTAGAGGCTTTTCATCAGTCCTGCAACAAATCAGCAAGATCCTCAACAGAACCTCCGCCAGTAAAGCCACGAGTAAAACAGGTCTGTAACATCCACACACACATGAACAAGCACTCATATTTTGAGGTTTGATGTAGTCTCTCTTCACCAGATTTGAATGGAGAGGAGATTGTTGTCTTCAGCCCCTTTGGCTGTAGTGCCCAGGAAGTGCTGCTGTGTTGTCATTCTACTATAACAGAAGAGAGTATCGCCTCTCGCTTGAACCTGTATCAGCGTCTGGAGGTCACTCTTCAAACGCTGACCTCTGCCACCAACACAACAGGTATCCACGCATTGGTTTTATCACATGGAGTTATAGTGAAAACGAGACTGTAGAAGGTTTCAACTTCTCCTGTGGCTTTCCAGTAGATGCACTGATGGGTAGTTCTCTCCTGACGGCGCTGGTCGAACAGGCTGGTCTCAGACAGTCTGAACTGGATTCCCACCCTGTGCGAACTGCTATGAAACAGCTCCTACAGTATTTGGACCAGCTTTGCCCGTTTGAGCCCGACAGCACCCCCGGCAGACCAGATTACATACGCAACTTTCTTGATTATGTCAATGTGCTGGCTTCGGTACTAGTGCGCAGTCTGGGGTCAGACGGTAAGTCAAAATATTCAAATAAACCCATTTTGATTGAATTATTGATCGTGCATGTCTATAGTTCTTGGAGACTTGAATGTCTCGCTCTGACACGTGTTTGTGATCTGATCTCAGATCAGTGCACAGGGGTGAAGCTGGGCAATCCTCTTTTACTGTTGCTTCAGTCGCCCACCCAGCTCCTCTCACTCCTGCTGTTCGATAGACAGGTGTCACCTGACAGGTATGCAAAGATCTCTCTCTGTTCTAGTTTATTACTGATATTGAAGTGAAAATTAAGCCAAAAATGGAAATTCTGTCGTCATTACTCGCCCCTCGTCATTTCAAACCTGTATGACTTTCGTTCATCTGCAGAACACGATATTTTGAAGAATACAATGGCGGTGCCCATTCACTTCTATTGTACAGACTCAAAACCAATGCTAGTAAAATGGGTAGCGCTGTTGTTCGGCTACTAACATTCTTCAACATGTCTTCTTTTGCGTTCTGCAGAAGAAAAAAAGTCATACAGGTTTGAAATGACAAGAGGGTTAGTAAATGATGAATGAATTTTCATTTTTGGGTCACTTTAACATTTGTCTCATGTGATCCCATCACAAGTGCATTGCTGTTTAAAACAAGTGTTTACACTTGTGTCCAGTTTACCTTTGACTACTTTCTTTCTCTTTTTCTCTGTACAGGGTTCTGTCTCTTCTGCAGCATGAGAAAATGCGTTTAAGCGTGCAGCAGGTTGTCGTTCAGCGCTGCTGTGAAGCTCTTCCTTTTTGGGATTCACGGACCCCAACTTTGTTTCAGGGTCCACCCCAATTCACAGGGCTCAATGGAGGGGCGTTCTCCCCATCCAGCATCGCTTCACTTCTCCAGCAGTGTGCACAGGGGTGCGCCCCATCCCTTGACCTCTCTGACCCCGCCACGGCCTCCGACCCCAGCTCTGAGTCTGAGCTATCAGTGGAGGACATGTCTGCGACATCACCCAAACTCTCCACCTCCCCACCATCACCGTCTTCATGCCCTCCTTCTTCTTTTCTTCTCACTTCATCCGCACTTTCTTTCCTGAAGTCGCGGTCTCCCCTCGTCGCCACCCTGGCGTGCCTCAGTGCCAGTCGTGGTGGCGTGACCAGGGCGACCTCCTCTGGGTGGTCGGGGTTACCTTCATATTTCAGAGGGTCAGGCCGTAAAGAAGCGGTTCTGGATGGAGACCAGATCTCAAGGGAAGGGGAAGCCTTGCTTAAAAACTTTCCTGTTCTCAGAATGTACCTGCGGGTAATGGCTGAGCCAGTTCTAGGGGTGTCTTTTGAAACAGAGGAGGGGCTTGGGGCGGCTCTTTGTGGGAAGACTTTGGTGGGGATGCTGTTTTCTGGACTGCAGGGCAGTATGGGACAAGCTATTGCAGCAGAGGCATTCCAGCAAGCTCTTAACAGCTGTGATTTGAACAGAGCATTAGAACTTCTGGAGTTGTACGGTCAGGCCTGCACCCAGGAGGGGGCGCTACGGGACAAACTGTTAGCATGTACTGCACTGCAAGGTAAGCTTTACGGTGCCTGGATCGTCTCAGGTGGACACATGCTTTACCACATCCAACAACTGATTCCTGCAACAAATTGAAATTAAGCTAACAGATTCAATAAAATTAACTTGGAAAAAGTTTATAAATAGTATTGTTCTAAATTCCTTATACAACACGAATGGATCTAAGATCAGCCTGAGTAAAGGACATATACTGCACCTGATTTGTTGCTGTAAGATGCAAATGTAGATCACACTTTTTCTCCGGAGTCTGATAACATTCAATTCATCTTTATAGCTCTATGCGTCTCTTTCTGTTTAGGCAGCAATGGTGTCATGCAGTTGTTTCGTGTAAGGGACCCTGAGCTGCGTGGCCGTGTGGTTCTGCAGGGATTGGATCACTGGAATTTAGATCTGTGTTTAGAATTGCTCCAGTTCTGTCTCAGTGACCAGAGCACTCAGGATCCACTCAGAGAGCAGCTTCAGCAAAGGAAACAGGAACTGGACATGTACCAACGGGTAAGTTTTGCCTCTTTTCTTTTAGATCACATTGAGTAGCAGCGTGACTAATTCAAATGAACTAATTGGCACATAATAGACATCAGATGCTCACTTTATAATTGTTCTGTGTTGTCGTGGCAGATGCTGAGTTTGCAGCCACCGTTGCCGTGGGAGACGTGGCAGGAGCTGAGGGGGGAGTCTGTAAAGAATCCTGAATCTGTATTCACTCTGTTGTTAGATGCCAGGGTGAGTTCATAAAAAACAAACCAACTAATGTTTATAATGATGAGTCGCTGTTTCAACTTGTTCAAGTAATCTAGAATTTATGTTCTTATCGTTTTAGCTCTTACATAAAATGATATCGATAAAACTGTCTACGCCTAACCTGAAGTTAACCTACCACATTTATTTATACCTTAACAAAAAGTTGTTACACAACATGAGCTTTTCTCCAAGCAGTAATGTTCGTTGCATCAATATATTTTTGAATTAATCTAAGGACAGTATTATGAAAAATGGATTTGTGTTTGTTTGTTCAGGAGTTTGAGTTGTGTGCTCAGTGGGTGCAACTGTACACGGCCTTGGATACGTCTCGCCTGCAGCTCCAGACCGAACATCTACTACACCTGCTAGAACAGGGCCACACGGCTGATGCTTTCCAGGTGTGTAGAAGAGTTTGTATGATGACGGCAACAAACCAAATCATGTATTGTGGATGTATTTGTGGGTTTTACGTGATCTTTGACTATCCATCCATACCTGTCCCCCAGCTCCTGGAGGCTCTGTCTGGTTCAGTGGCTCTGGAGGTCAGCGAGAAGGCTCTGGATCGAAGGCCCGGATTGGCTGCCTGCCATTTCCTGTCTGATTACCTCACCCTACACTTCCAGAGTCAAATGACCCCTGCGCGGAGACGCCACATTAACGCCCTGCACCTTGGCTCCAAAGTAACTGCATCCCTTGTTACAAATAAGAATCTGGTTCATCTATCAAAGCACTTATAAAATAATTGTCATTGTGTGTACCTGTCACAGGTGTTACTGACTCTACCGGAAGTGTCCCGTCAGGATTATTTTTCCCTGCTGTCTGATCCGCTTCTCATGCTGGAGCAGTTGCTGATGAATCTGAAGGTGGACTGGGCCTCTGTTGCCGTTAGCACACTGCGAAACCTTCTGCCTGCTCAGGACGCTGGCATCACCAACCAACACATAGACACAAAACTGGCAGATTATGCACGGAAGGCTCTTGATTTTCCTTATGCACCTAGAGAATGGTCACGGTCTGGTGAGTTCAGTCCTGCCGGACCATTATCGCCAAGATCTAGATCACTCAAAAATGTTGTTATTCCAAATTCGCATAACTTTCTCTATGAGAAGTTTTGTAGGCCAGAAGAAGATGAATCAGGTTTGATAGAATTGAATTCTATTGGTTATTTTGAATCGAGTGACAGAAATGCTAGTGTTAATCAGATTTATTATATTCACACTTCTGTAAAATCTGACAATGTGTTCTCAAAGAAACTTTTAGATGAATATATTACACAGAATACTTCAACGTTATATATCTCCCTCTCTTCCTTCTGTCTCAGACTCAGTCATTAGTCTCCAGGATGCTTTTCTTCAGTGTCCAGCACAAGAGAGTTGTCCCCCCTCCCCAACCCACACCCCTCCTCCATCATCAGGTATGCGCCAGACCCTCAACCACTGCTCAATTTTCATGAAACGCATTTAGGCACAAAATCATGTTTTAAATTAAAGCTCAATCAGTTTACATTGTAGCAGAGCTTAAACTGTTGGCTAAATGGCCTCATTAGTATAGAAGTCATGTTTGAAGTGGGTTTTTCAGGAAGCACTCCCATGCACACGCCCTCCAGTGAGAGACGGCCCAGTGCGAAGAAGATCCGCCAGCTGACGACCCCCTTCACCCCTCCAGAGAAAACCCCCGACCGCAAGGACTGGATACCTGACCACAAACAGCACATCTGTATGGTCTGCCAGAGAGAGAGGTTCACCATGGTGAGAAAGGATTATGGATAAACTGCTAACATAAATATGGCTCTTAATTTAAGAATTTAAGAGCCTTAACTTTTATATTCTTTGATGTCAGTTTAACAGACGGCACCACTGCAGGCGATGTGGAAGGCTGGTGTGTCATTCCTGTTCAAGCAAGAAGATGGTAATGGAAGGTTCGGAGGAGCCCGTCAGAGTTTGTGACCAGTGCTATAACTTCTTCCACTCTGAGTAAGATATAAGCACACTGAATTCATGGATGTCATGTTTTAGTTGTTAAAATTTACTTGTTTTGTTTTTCGTTGCAGCTCAGACGAGGAGCTTGAGCAGGACGAAGGTATGTGCCTTCGGATTTTCCAGTATATATTGTATATTGCTTGTCCAAAATATGTAGACATCCTCTTCTACTTAAAGGGAATTGCTAAAGTAGTGAAAACCAATTTGAACACTAGAAGATACACTGACCGTTTGCAAAACATAGCACAACTGTTTGGTTTAAAATGAACATGTTTTACAAACACATATGGCTGTACTTTAGGTGACTGTATATTTTGACTGTAGTTTTTGTTCCATGTTTATTCTTGTTCAAATGAGGTTTTTAAATGAATTTCTTTTGTTTTTGTGGCAAAAAAATTGCATGTGCATTTAACTGGATGATTACAAACAACTTTTCTTAGTAGCTGTTGGCCCAGCGTCAGTTGATGGAGTCCTAAGTGGTGTTTTAAGTCTACCCGAGGTTCCTCGGAAGCAGTACCGTCTGAGTCCAAACCCAGCTGAAAACCAGCAGCTGAAAAGCGAGTTCTATTATGAACAGGTTAGGTTCTCATCTATCTTACTTGCACTGATATTAAATCTTGAAATGACTCACATCTTGGCAATTTTTTAATGACTGACAAGGATTGTTTTGTGGCTGAAATCTGTTTTTTTCTCATGTCACATTTTCAATGTTAAAGGCGCCCAGTGCATCCCTCTGTGTTGCTATAATGACACTACACAGCGATCACGCGGCCTGCGGGCAGCAGCTGATTGGCCACTGCCGCTCACTCTCCCGCAAACTAACCAATCCCGAGGTGGATGCTCGTCTACTGACAGATGTGATGCGTCAACTTCTGTTTAGTGCCAAACTCATGTTTGTTAACGCTGGATGCACCCAAGAGCCAGCACTTTGCGACAGGTGAGATGAACCTATATTAAAACCAAGAAACAGCGTAGAGTAGATTTTTGACTTTCTTTGTTCTTCTTTCTATTCACAGCTACATCAGTAAGGTTGATGTGTTAAAGATATTAGTCAGCGCAAACTACAAGTACATTCCATCTCTGGACGATATTCAGGAAACGGCTGCAGTAACGCGTCTGCGCAACCAGCTGCTTGAAGCTGAATATTATCAGTTGGCCGTTGAGGTGAGAGTGGACTCATTTTTAAAAGCTTTTTATTGGGATACATCTCAACTAATCTGCCCAAAACCCTTGCCTTACTTATTGGTAATGAGGTGTGTTATTATGTTCTCAGGTGTCTACTAAGAGTGGACTGGACCCAAGTGGAGTCTGGCAGGCATGGGGTATGGCGTCTCTGAAGGCTGGAAATTTGAAAAGCGCCAGGGAGAAGTTTGCTCGGTGTCTTAAGGCACCAGTAGATCGGAACCAGCTAAAGCATGGAGCGAGGCTTCTACAGGAGATCGTTCAGCACCTGGAGTCTGCAGTCAAACCCACTCTGATCACGGTAATCTACACATTTTCTCAGGGAACGCACTACGCTTTAGTGAGTTACCATGGATGGACAGTAACTTAAAGGAGCAATGTGGAGATTTTAGCGGAATCTTGCGCTGTGAATCAGCTACTGACTCCACCACTCATCCCTCCCTTTCGATGAACTATGGTGGCTGACACAGGACAAAGATGCACACACATTTTTGTTTCTTTGCCGAAGGAAATAACATAACGAAACACGCTCTGAAGAGCAGTTTGTCCGTTTAGTCTACTGTGGAAACAACATGACGAATTCCATGTAACAGGACCCGTGTTGATAGATGTTTATAGAAATAGCTCATTCTAAGTAAATAAAAAACTTAACGCTTCATTACGTAAGGTCTTTATATACCTCTGAAGACATAGTTATTATATTGCAGTTCTCTCAATAGATCCTCCTAAATATCACACACTGCACCTTTAATGTTCATGTTTTCTTGTATAAAGACTTAAAAAACCTAATGGGCACTCCAGGGCATCACTTTTTCCTAATGCTGGCAGTCTTGTCCAGTGTTAACTGTGGATTTATTTGATGACCTTTTAAGATGCTTTTCTACATTTGGGATTCTAAATGAGTTTGCTTTTAAAGGCTCTCTTGTGTGGTGAAGGTTTATTCGGCCACTTTGGTTTTATAGCACAGTGACTAAAGATCCTGGGTCTGTGTCCCAGAAGTTATATCTTTGCTTGGAAGGGAACAACCCTGCATCACAGAAACACTTTTAAATCAAGAAGAAAAAAGAAAGTCAAGGGAAAAAAACAGGAGTATAAATTTTGGCCATGCAAATGTGCTTTATTAAGAACATGATTTGACTGAAATTCTTCTCATTCCGTACTTGATATTTCTTAACTCACTGTCTGTGTTTGTATTTTGTTTATCACAGACTGTGGAGGAGGACATTCTGGCCTCTCTGCGTGAGCTGGAAGATGCTCTCTCTGATTCTGCTCCTCTGGATGGTGCGGAGAGCAGGGTTCAGCGCTCCGGGTACTATCAGGAATGTCTATCTTATCTGCACACCTACGGGACACACCTGAGCCTTATCAGCTTTTACCTGCGCCACGATTGCCTGAGGGATGCACTCACCCACATACAGAACAAGGTTCTGCCCATTTTCTACAATAATGCAGTCTGATTTTATTTAGAAGTATATTTACTCTGTACTGTGTTAAACAAAGCAACATGTAAATTAAAGCTCTCTGTTTGCAGGAGTGTTCAGAGGAGGTGTTTCTGGAGGGCGTGTTTCAGCCCTGTCTTGAACGTGGCCGTTTAGGTGCTTTGCAGGGTCTGTTAGAGACTTTAGACCCAACGTTGGAGACCTGGGGTCGATACCTTCTCTCTGCCTGTCAGTTACTCCAGCGCAGAGGACACTACCACTCTCTGTACCAGCTCCAGCAGTTCATGATGGTACTCAACCCATACGGACTCACTGCCCCCTGCAGCGTTTTATGAACATTGAAGTAACCGCTGCATTTTCTGTCTCTGTAGGATCACGTTCGTGCCGCTATGACATGTATACGATTCTTTTCGCATGGTGCACAGTCGTACTTACAGCTGGGAGAACAGCAGCGCTGGCTGATCCGAGCAAAGGAGCACCTGAGAACTTTCCTGCAAGAACAGCAGAGCAGAAGAAAATCACACAGCTCTTCGTTCAGAAAGAAAATGAGCACTTCTGATGTCTCCAGGTACTGTTTAAATTCTGAAGTGTAGGATTCACTCTTGTCAAATTTATTTGAATGGAATGTTTTTAAAATTATTAAGCTATTTTGTTGGCAGTGCTATAACTTTTTGAAGCAAATTTTTATTTCCTATTATGGTTTGTTGCAGACATATACACACAGTCGAGTTGCAGTTGGAGGTGACACGCTTCCTGCATCGATGTGAAAGCTCCTCCCCTTCAAATACAGCGGTAGACCCCAGACCCTCAGCGAACAGTGCTCCGCCCACACTTTTTGGAAACACCCCCATGAAGGTGGATGTGGCCTGCAAGGTAAACCAGGAGAACATGCTCGTCATGCATGTCTCGTTCTTGATTCCTATCCAAATCTCACTCAACTTGTTTTAGTTGCATTTTAATGGTTGTTCATAAACATATTTTTTTATTTTAATATTGAGTAATACATCTCTGCTCTTTTGCGTTTTGTATTGTTTTGTTTGTCTCATTTATTATTTTGTAATAACGTGTAGTGTTTAACTGTAAGTATTTCCCTGATTGCATCCACACATTTGTTTGATGTCAAATCTTTTTCTTTTTTTGTGCAACAATGAGAAATGCGTTTGAAATACATATTATGTGGGGAAAGAGTCATGGGTGCAACTGACAGCATTAACCTTTCTTTAACACTGAAACGCTGAGCACACACACTAAATAGTGAAATGTTGGTCACAGTGTTACTCCATTAACCACAAATGATCATACTGATGCAACTTTAAACACTCCAAATGTTTTCAAGCAGCATGTTTATGCATCATGTCAAACTAAACAAACTAAAATCAAACTCAATAAACAGCAATCAGATCTCACTGTTACGTCTTTCTGCACTTTGACCAGGTGATGCTGGGAGGGAAAAATATTGAAGAAGGTTTTGGCATTGCATATAGGGTAATACAGGTAAGTTGTTACGACTTGGTCAGTTCAGAATTAGTCCTCATCTTGTGCACGTATGACTCTTTGTTTCTTTTTTCCGTTGTATTGCAGGACTTCCAGCTGGAGGCACTGGCGGTGTACATACGGGTCGGACAGCGCTTGATCCGTCAGCGTCAGTACTCGTCTGTGCGGCAGCTGTTGAAGTGTGTAGGGGAGTCCGGCACAGCTTCTAAACATGACTGTGATGCCATTGTTCTCAGTTGTGTCTCTGTGGCTGATAAGAATCCTGCGGATGTGAGTACCCACTTTAGACTTCTGGTCAGACTGTATTTACTGTTTGAAGGGATAATTCATGGTTTGTGCCATGACTTAAGCTGCTCTCACGCTATGAGGTCGTTTTTAGCTGTGGTTGTCCTACAAACATTTATAAACAGTAACAGATGAGAGACAGCTGATGTGAGGTCCGCTGCTGTACTCCTCTTGGTAGTTGCTCCCGAACGAGTGGAGTCGCAAGACATGTCCACTTCCTGTCACCAACGGTCAATGTCGCTGGATGTTGCTAGGCTACTATTGAAATGAATGAGATCACCTTGCTTTGTCGCTGATGGTCGAATGGGGCTAATCCAAGACACCCTTTCTGTTCTTGAGCAGATCTATAATCAGATCTATAATCAGATCTATATAAGCAGATCTATAATGTACAAATGTTATTTGCACATTTTGTTGCATTTAAAATGTGTGGCTTTTTGAGAAGTTTACTGGAAATGTTTTAAATGGTGCAGAAAACTCTTTAACTGGTATCTTAACACACAATGAAATAAACCCACCCAAAAGAAATGAAAAACAAAAATACAAAGAAGTTACAGAAAATCTGCTTCTGTTTAGGCGTATGCTTGATGAAGAATTATAAATAGCCCAATGTAGAAAAAAATATACTGTTTCTTTACGAACGTTTAACATGCTGAAAAGGAAAAATCCCATCTTTTTACCATCGACGGTTCTCGACGTATTTCACACATTTATAAATTTCGGTATTAGTATTCGTACGCAGAAATGACAAGGTACTGGTATGACACTGAGCTCAAAACAACAGTTTAACTAAAAATGAGTCGTCTGAAAATTCCCATGTACATTTGATCGTTTAGATTTTTTTAAACTAATACTGTCCTCACAAACCAAGTTCCAGACGTAGTCACCGATCATCGCTTCATCCCACCTTCCCTGTGCTACAGAAATTTCTTGAATTTGCTGACAGTGACAATTGGAAAATAATTTTTGGAATATGTGTAACTTTTTACAGTTTTTGTTTATTTGCAATATATTGTAATTATTGATATAAGCTAAAAAAAAATTGACCTAAATACACACTAAAACAATTATGTTACATGAAAGTAAATATTACCACAACAAAAAGCACCACAGAACTGTACAAGAACTATAAAAAGGTCGGGCGAAACCATTATTTGTTACACTGTGTAGTTAACACAACTCTTGTTCTGTGTCACTATGTCAAAACTACAGACTTGTGGTCAGAATGTGTTTATACATTCTGTTCTTAAAATCAGTACATGGTAGTCCTGACCTCTTATTAGGACAGTTTTGAGATCACTGTTTTGGAATTGAAAGATGTTCACAAAATCATTTGTATACTTTTCGCCTTATATCTGATGAAGTTTCTCTCTCTCTGCTTAGTCTAAAGATCTAGAGGCCCTGATTCTGGAGTCGAAGAGTGCAGAAAACAAGGTGCTCTTAATATTGGTTTCTTTTCAAAATTATATTTTCTTTCAATGGGATTTTTAGTTTGGATCTTTCTCACACACTTTCTAAGCGCTTCTCATCCTCTCTTTGCAGATAAAGGCATATCTGCAATGCAATAAGCTGCGGGCAGCATATCTTCTGGCTGTGAAGCTTGAGCTAGTGAAGGCGGCTCCGGTAGTACAGGATGTGATGCGAGCGGCTGAGACCTCAGGCGACTCTGTCATGCAGGACATCTGTCGCCAGTGGCTCTCAGAGCATCAAGAACGATCATCACGGCAACGGCAATAAATGATAACCACTACCAACATATCATTACAGACTCCTATTGGTCATTGAAGCATCAAGTTGTGCTCTGGTAGGAAATGAATCACCAATGTGCCACTTGTGTAATATTGTCAGTTTGGGACCAATTCAACCCCCCAAAAATGCCACTTTCCTCTTGAAGCTGTTGGTGGCATTTTCTAAAGGGATAGTTCACACAAAAATGTACATTCTGTCATAATTTTCTCACCCTCAGATTGTTCCAAACCTGTATAAATGTCCTTGTTCTGCTGAACACAAAGGAAGATATTTGGAAGAATGTCAATAACCAAACAGATCTCATCCCCCATATTTACTGTCATTCTTCCCAATATCTCCTATTTATGTTTAGCAGAACAAAGAAATTTGAGGGGAGAACAACCTGAGGGGGAGTAAATGATGCCACAATTTTCTTTTTAGGGTGAACTATCCTTTTAAAGATAAACTCTGATAAACACAGAGTTCATGTGTCTCATCTTCAGTATTATAAATGGAATTGTTCTCTTATCTCAGGAAAAGGGATTTTTCTTCTTTTTTGTAAGGACTAACCTGTGTTTAAATCTCATCCTTATGGAACACGGTCCTGTGATGGCAAAGTTGGTCTGTGTCTGTCGTGAAATTAAGTTAACATTCGTTGAATCACTATGGCCCTGTGTTATTACTTGGTCCTCAATGAGAAATTGTATCTGAAATATGAGAATTATACTGTTGAAAGGGAACATGTGATTTATAGGCATCATGATAGCTAGGCCTTGAATTTCCCAATACTTAGTCTGAAAAATCATAAACATTATCTCAACTACTGCATAACTATAAATTAACAGTTACAATTTAAGGGATTCTACGTATGACATGGCATTTTGGAAAATACCGTATCAATGTCTGTTTACCTTATCTATTCTTTGCTTTAGTAATTCATACTTTAAAATTATGCACTTTTTATGAATGCAAGTTGTGTTTGTATGTGAGTTTCTATGTGTACTAATTGGATTTTCTGTGATCCTCTTGTGATTTATTTTATCATATTACGGAATCCATAAATGTGTGAGCATGTGTATATGGTGTTGTGTTCAGAAAATGAAAGGTTAAAAAGGGAGGATTCCTTCTGTTTTAAATATTTGTCAAGGAATTTCAACTGTTGTTCCCAAGAGAACGGGAAAACATAATTGAACAATTTCTGTTTACCCAGGCCTATGCACATGAAAATGATGAAACTGTTACAGCTTTGCAGGACTTTCTGAAATGAAGAAACGGCTTCACTGAGTACAGAATGCGTTTCTTTCAGACTGTTGCCAAAGAGCCTATGAATATATGTACAGTACATATCTCTTAAACCCATTAGAGATATTTCTCAAATCAGTTAAAGTAACTAAATATATTTATATAAAGAAAATAGGGTTTAAAAAGAACTTATTTACTCTAAATAAAATAATTAGCGTTGTCTGTTACTGTAATTTGACTAAGATTATGTTTTTTATATACATGTTTGAAAAATACCAATAAACTATAAGTATAAGTACCAATAAAGTATGTGTTATTATTATGCAAAAACAAACTTTTAAATGTATATTTGTATTTCACTAAAATAAAGGAAAAGTAAAATTCTTTTTTGCAGTGTATATATTTAAATATCTTTTTCTGGCATGAATGTACCACAGTATTTAAAAGCATGTTCACAGTATAAAATACTTAAATGTTGCTTTTTGCAAGAAAAACTGAATTAAAAAGTGCTTTAAAGTAAATATAAAGTTTAAAAAGTAACATCTGTACGACGTTTGTATAACAGAACAATTCAAATTTATCACAAAAGCATAATGGGAAAAAAATGTTTTTGAAATCATAGACTGAAGAAATGGTACACAAGTGTTTTAAACCAAACAAAAAAGATTAGTCATCTAAATATCTCTGAAAGAGGTGGAATGACTTATATTGAAAGGAAAACAAGTCAAATGAAAGACTCAGTCCCACTCAATGCCTAATAATTCACAGCTTACATCCCAAAGTTTACGTGCCGTCTCTTCACTTCTTCCCTGAGGGGCCACAAACGCAGGAGCACAATCACTGAATAACAGAAAGAGGAAGGGGTTTAAAATATGCCACTACCAATAAAAAAACTAGAACCATATGATGTATGCAGTACCTGAAATGTTGGCCTGAGATAGACTGGAGTTCCTCTACGGTGGCGCAATAGATGGATGTCTGAGCTCCTTCCTTTGGTGTCTTCAAGAACATGGGAAAGAGAGCAAACAGCAGCGACATAAAGGTAGAATGTCGCACCAGTTTTGACTGCACTGTCCCCGGATGCACAGAATTCACAGTCACATTTGACCCTAAAAAAGAGAATTAAAAATCTCAACGTTTGATTAAAAGCTGATTATATCAGAGTGTTATATTTCTTTAAGGTTCCTCACCACGGAGCCTGCGTGCAAGTTCACGTGTGAAAAGCACATTAGCCAACTTGCTCTGGCAGTACGCAAGGCCGCTGTTGTAGCTGCCCTGACTGTGCAGGTCATGTAATCGAATCCAGCCAAAATTGTGAGCCAATGAGGAAACGACCACAATTCGAGCTGGCGCACTGCGCTTTATTAGACCAATGAGAAGATTTGTTAACAGGAAGTGACCTGAAAGAAAGGATAAGAGGTTTAAAGGCGTTTTTTAATACATAGATGGAAAAGACATAAGATTAATTGATCATTCATCAACCAATAACAAATGCTTTCTGAGGTTGGCAAATTGGACGAAATCACACAAACAGAACAATGGTCCAGACTCACCCAGATGGTTAACCCCAATCTGCATCTCAAAGCCATCAACAGTTTTCATATAAGGACACATCATGACACCGGCATTATTGATGAGGATATGCAGGTGATCAACCTCTGAATAAAATAAACATTTTCACTTAAATACCAAATAATTGGGCTTTATCTGAGGAACTTGTTAACAACATGCCCTAGTAAATCTTTGTTATCTATTATTGTGAGTAAAGGAATCACATATAAGGAAGTACCTCGTAGAAATCTCTGAGCAAAGGCTCGGATAGAGCAGGTGTCGGCCAAGTCCAGCTCTCTCACCTCCACCTGAGCACCGCCCACTCGTGTACTGATCTCTATCGCCGCCTCCTCACCTTTCTCTACATCACGGCATGCTAGGATCACACGTGCACCTGTTGAACACACGTTAACTGTAACATCAGCTCCCCAACACAAATTCAGAGTGTTAAGAAAGATTTATTAGTACTTTAGTAGAAATGTCAGAAATGTCATTTTGTATTGAAAATCCCAAATAAGTATAGCATATAATGAAATTAGGCATTCTTAATATAGAAAGTATTAAGAAAGAGTGCTTTAGTGTTGGACATACCACGGGAAGCCAAATCAACAGCTGTTTCCTTCCCAATTCCCGTGTTTGCACCTGTGATCAATGCAACCTTTCCATCCAACCGTACTGTGGATCGACAAACTGCTCCTGATGCATATTTTCTACACAAACATTGAAATGAGAAAATTGAATGGAAATAGTGAATAGCTGGAAAAGATGAATAGAAAAGTGATTTAACAATGTACATCTATTCTGTGATAAATCAGAATTGTATATGAAGCTTTCTAAATGACTTTGGGAAGTAGCTTTTGGTCATAAAAATGACATTTTTTAACAAATTATTATCTATTCATTCAACACCTAAAGCTGAGATCCGACCCACGCAAAAAAGAAAACACACATCATTCCACTAGAGCCAATGACGCAGCTCTACTACGCGGTGAGGCGGGGCAACCCCGCCTACACCGACATCTCATTGGTCAGTCCATAGAGCACATCATGTCAAGTGGAGGCGCGTCCGCCGTGGGACAACCCTCGTCAATATGATCCGAGACCATTGCACACTCGAGAAATAAAATTGATTTGGATGTTTTACGTGAAATATTAAAGGGCTGACTTAAGCAAGGTCAACAATTCTTCTAAATTAACATGATTTTAATACACGTCTCATTGGGCTGTACGCTTTGGTGGCTGCAACGCTACGTTCATCGATATTTCTCTTTCACATTATGTTTCATTCCCTTCTGCACAGCGCGTTTCTGTATTATAGTGTGTTTTCACCAAACATGCACAGCCCTGATATTGACAGTCTTTAAAACAATCACCTTTAATTACTTACCTAATACGAGCAGACAACAGCCTTAAGATCAGCACGGATAGCCCTAAACCAGCCGCAATATAAGCGAGCATCATAACTACAACCATTACCGTGCCTTGTATAAACCCGTGGTTCTCACTCTGTATGAAATGTGTTTAGCCTCCCACTCGCACACTAACAGCTGTGCTCCAATGGAATTATGGGATTGTAGTTCTTCAGGGACAATCTGAAACATTATTAATATGAACCGAGCGGGATTTTAGAAATTATTTTGATTGTGCATTCCCGGTTATACATGTTTAGAACATATTATAGCATGTTCAATGTATGTCACATGTCTTGAGTACATCCAAATTAACATAGCATTAAGCAGTATGGATATTATATTAAAATGTCTTTGCGTTTTGCCCTCAAACACATAAAGTTTAGATTAGTTGATCACATTTGGGGAAAACGTTTATTTGGGGTTTCTAGTAAATGTTCAATATAAATCCCATAATGCATTCTTCACGCAAGTAGTCTGTTTGGCCTGCTTGAGGGTTTTAGTATTTTTTGGAAAACCATGGATTTAAATATAATTAATGTGAAAAATTTCTCAGACATATTATTATGCTTTTTAGATGCTAAATTAAAAAAAAAACGTTTTAGATCTTTCGCACCTCTTTTTTGGTCAGGCAAAAAGTAAAGGTACCTATAATCACAAGGCCACACGGAAGCATCGGTTCGAAAATCCGGAGGATCTTGTTATTGCCTAAAGAAACTGATCATATATTTTTGTTATATACAGCAACATATAACAGTTTATCTTGTCTTTTATAAGCGTTTTAGTTATTTTTAAAAGTAATACTTGTTTGCTTTGAACTCATATAAAAATGTCTTCGTCGGAGTTTGAAAAGCTGCAAGACATATATACATCTCTATATGACGAAGTGAAGTTGATTCCCGAACGGGTTCAGAAGTGTCAAGGAGGTGAATAAACCACAGTATTTAATGTTTCGTATAACGTTGTGTATTGTTTACCGTGCAGTTTCCCCAGAGCAGTCAGACGTTGTTGCAAATATCCTTACAGCTGTACGAACAGAGCAAGACCAATAATATATTTATGATTTATTTAAGGGCTATGTTATTTTCATTCACAAAGGAAGGCTGTACTGTTTATATTCTTAAATAATACTTTCTCGATTCATAAACCTAAAAATCTAAACGTTTTTTTTTGTTATAATGTTATCATCAGTATCACCACCAACATCAAACACACATACGTGGTCTTATGAAAATATATTGCCTGTAACGTGCATGTATTTGTAGGGATTACCAGTATTTGTGTAATTATAGTTACACCCTGAATCCTGATACATATTGTCCGGTTTATATGAACTAATTAAACTGAAAGGTGTTTAACTGAGGCCAGTTCTTTTACCAGATTTGTGTCTCAAAATAATTCTGTTGTTTTCCAGAGGAAAGGAAAAGGATGGTCAGAGTTTTTGATGAGCGTATTGGTGAGGCTGAAGAACTGGTAAGTTAATTTTAACTTTATAGTCTGTTTTTTGAAATGTCTACATTAATGAATTAGGCATGCTTTAATCTAAAGTGAGTTCAAGTGCATTTAAAGTGTACTTCTTTATCAGTATGCATGCCTTCGGGAGTCAAACCCATGATCTTTGCTGTATGCAATGCATAACAAATTGAACTACAGGAACACTGTTCCTAAATGTATTTCTCGTTTACTTCAGGTTTAGAAAGTTATTTTTATTAGTGGGCAAGCAGATGTGGTCATGTATTGGGTTTCTATGGGAAATTTACTGTATACACTTATTATCAGGGAATTTAAAAGGGAAATTTTACAGACTGGGAAAAGTCAAATAAATCATAAATGATCATGTCAATTTTTGTAATAGTATAAATAGGTGGCACTTATTTTTTACTAAAGGTAATGTAAATAATAATATTTAAATTGTAGTAAAGTTTTGGAATTGACAAAGTACTGGTGTAAGAAAGCAAAATCATTGTGTACTATACGAGATTTATTATATTGTGATTAGTAGCAGGGCTGTGCTTGCTCGTTCTCAAACTTAAATATCAGGTTATAGTAAGGTTACTAAATAGTTACTAAAGCATCCTGAAAAAATGTATTGTGAATTGTTAAAGTATTTGTTTGGGACACCAGGTGGCAGTATACAACCAATGAAATTCTCTCAGAGTAGGACAGACAACAAATCAAAATCATTTTCAGGTGTATTGAATGTGGATTTAACTAGGGATTTTCTCAAGACATGTTGAAAAATCTAGACTGGCCGGATTATGGATTTGCTAATGTCCTTGTGATCACCAAATCCTGATGTTATTCCAATCTGAGATTTTACTTTCAATTTAACCTGACTCGAATGATAGGTTATTATTATATTATCTCCTCAATGGCAGGTCAAGATGTGGAGTGGAGTTTTTAAGTTAGTGTAGATCAGCTAGTATAGAATGGCGTTGGCAATACCGAGGTCTTGGCTTGGGAAAACACAGACTGATAAAATGTTTGAATTAAATGCACTTAAATTTCCAAGGTTTGTGTGCCTGTAATTTAGAAGGAATTAAACATATTTTAACATATTTTTTAGATTCTTGTTATTAATAAACTGGTCTTTTGGTATCTTCAATTATAATAAGGATTCCAATGTCGGTCCGTGAGAAGATTGTACCAAATAGTGGATTGCTTGTTAAATAATATAAGTTTTGTCTTTATTTGTGTTCCTGGACAACAAAACCAGTTTTAAGGGTCAATTTTTCGAAATTGGGATTTTTACATAATCTGAAAGCTTTCTATTGATTTATGAGTTGCTAGAATAGGACAATATCTGGCTCAGATACAACCATTTAAATCTCAGGAATCTGAGAGTGCAAAAAATCCAAATATTGAGAAAATTAAGTTGTTAATCGGGGGCATTGTGGCAGGCCATCCACTCACAAAAATAAAGTTTTTACTTATTTAAGGTTGGAAATTTACAAAATATCTTCATGGAACATGATCTTTACTTAATATCCATACACAATGTATTTTTGTCTTTTACTAAAAAAACGTTTGCGTGCTACTTAAGACTGGTTTTGTGATCCAGGGTCACATTTTTGGAAGTAAAATGTATCTTAAAGAAGAATGATCAAAGTAAAACATTTTACCTTGGAAGTAAAATTTAATGAATCCCTTTACATATAATAAAGTTTCGTATTTTATTTGAATATTATTTAGAATCATACAAATTATCCAAAAGTGAACCTACTTTTAATGGTACAGACAACAATTCAGACTGAATAACATGATAATTTGTATTTGTACAGTTATTATTTGGTTATTATATGTAATTGCCTGTTTTGTCAAAAAGGCAAAACAAAATGCTATTGGTTTGACCTCTTCTAAGTACATTAGTGAACGTATTATATCTCTCTCAGCTTCAGGGCATGGACCAAGAACTGTTTGGCGCTCCATCATCCTTCCGGAACCCCATGTCCACAAAGATCCGACTGTACCGCAGAGATTTAGCAAAATTGCAGAGAGATATACGCAGCTTAACTGGATCATCAGGGTTCTCTGGTCATTTTGGAGATGGGAGACAAGGGATTTATTCTGCAGAGAATGATCAAAGCGTAAGTACAGTGGTACCATGTTTATCCTTTTACCTTTATATCATTCCAAACCATTTCAAAGATAAAACTTTATAAAAGATACAAAATTTCAAAGATAAATCTTTAATGTCTATGCCTCTTTTGAGTAGATTGTAGCCATCAAGCTCCAAAACAGGCAAAAATTCGTCGAAAATTATGTCACTTTGTTATATGTGTGTATCCTGCTTACACTCCGCCTTAAATACCTTTACAGTCTGTCAGGTTCATGTCTCATAACTGATGTAACCCTTTACTCGTGCTAGATCAAGCTAGAACTGGCTTAAACTCCCCTCTGCACCACAGCCAATGACAATGAATCCCACAGGAAGTGCGTGTAATGTAAATAGTTGTTTTTACACAACACTAGTGATCTCGATCACCTCTGTGTGTTTTACGTTAACCCTGCATTCCACAAGTGTTACGCGTTCAGCCTAAAGCTACGGTTCAGCCTGATAGCAAATAAGCTCCAAGAATCTTTCATGTTTCCCCTGAAAGTCAGATGCCTTTGCTTGATATCAGATGAACTTCACTTTAATTTAACACTCGAGTGTAAATCTCTTAACTGAATCGATATCTGATGTTTTCCATTCAGTGTTCTTCTTTACTGTCTGTTATCTGTTGTGACAATATTAATGCAGAAATACAGGCAGGTCATATGTCATGGCACATCACCACCATGAGTCAAGATGAAACATTTTTCTTATGGTAATAACCCTAAATGGTTTCGGACCTTTCTACAGTAAACAGTGTTTCTACAGAGGTTAATCCGTGTGGTGTGATGAGAACATACTTACTGTTGAGCTGACTTTTCAGATTTATGGTATGATTTGTTTTGTTCAATAGAGAGGAACTGCACACTTTTTCATAGGCCTTGTTTCTGGAAATAAAAATTCCTAAAAGACTAGGGGAAGTCTATGAAAGTCATAGATTATGATTTGTAAGCATAACAGACTGTATTCTTTACATATGCTATGTGTATACAAGATAGTATAGTGCTGTTATTATAAGGGATTATGCATTAACACTCGGAACCTGTGTCTTATATGAAATCTGTTACTTACTGTTGAACTGTTTTGTTTGTTTGGACAGACTCATCTTCAATCCCAGCGTGGTTTGCTCATCCAGGGTACAGAGTCTCTAAATAATGCCACAATGAGCATTGAGCGGAGCCAACGGATTGCAGCAGAGACAGACCAAATTGGCACAGACATCATTGAGGAGCTTGGCGAACAGAAAGAACAACTTGGCCGCACCAGAAACAGAGTAAAGACAGTTTAACACATACTTTGTCTTTTGCAGTGCTTATGTGGTGCATATTTTTTTAAGATCCCATATTAACGGATTAGATCATTCACACAGCACGCGGATGCGATCCGTCCATTGCAGTTATGGTGCAGCCGTGTCTATTTAGTTTATAAACGAAATAGGCAATAAATAGCTGTAAATAAATAGCCGTGCCACCGATCGTTTACGCATCAAGTCTTTTTTTGCTGTACAGCACGTTATGATTTAAAGCGATAGCAAAGGTATGAAGCTCAAAATTGAGATGAAAATTTAGGAATTCCACCATAAATGCATGTAATAGATTTTGCAAAAATAAATAGGCACGGTTTCAGAGACAAGGCTTAAAGCTAGTCCCAGACTAAAATGAATGTGTGACCTGTCTTATCTCAATATACGGTAACTTGCGTAGAAATATCTTCAAATACATAAGTGCCATTGTTTTGTCTCAAGATTTACACCAGTAATGTATTCCTCTAAGGGATTTTTATAAAAGTGACTTAAATATCTTAACTAAGGCATAATCCTGGCTTAAACTAAGCTGTGTTTTCGAAACAGGGCCAATATCCCGTAAAAATCAGTCTAAAAGGAGATTGGGTAACACTTTACAGTAAGGTGCTATTTGTTAACAATTAGTAAATGAATTAGCTAACATGAATTAACAATGAACAATACATATACAGCTTTTATTAATATAAATTTGTGATAATTTCAGCATTTACTAATACAATATTAAAATTAAATGTTGTCACTGTTAACATTTAATTCACCTTGAACTAACATGAATAACTTTATTGACATGAAATAACATAAACAAGGATTAATAAATGCTGAAAAACTTAATTGTTCATTGTTAATGTAAGCTAATGCATTTTCTTATGTTAACTAATAGCATTGAAAAGTGTAACCAGATATTTTTTTAAACGCGTGAAGGGGTAATGCTTCTCTGTTGAAAGTGAAATTATGTAACAATTGTTGAACTTGTGGGTCACAGAAGCCAATGATTGGAACTGCACGGTAAACGCAGTATATGTGAATAGCATATCCAGTGCGTGCCAATTTCGCACCGCATATGTACAGCAATACAAGTTCAAGTTGAGCTTTATTGTCATTCCGCTACTTGTGGGGACATGCAGTGGAACGAAATTTTTTTTGTTCCTCACAGGACCACAGTGCTACATAAATACAGACATACAACAGTGGAGTAAAACAAGAGTAAACCTATACACAAACTAACTAACTAATTTACTAAGAGAGTGAATAAATATACTTCAGTCTAAGGAGAACATTGTAAACATTGTAAGTAAGGCAGATAGCTGGGGAACATTAGAAGATGATTTGTAGTACGACCATGTAAACATACTACATAAATGGGTGTCAGGACCCTGTGTTCTGTTCTATTCCCCTCTATTCTATTTTCTCTTAAAACTGGATCAGACTGGATGCATGTGAACCCAAAATCTATTTAAGCATTCAAATAATTTAATAATCTGAGCAAATGATGTAAGCAAATAATAAATTGCGCAATTGCCAAATTTTTTGAATATGTTCAAATCCTCTCTCTTCTCTACACACCCCCCCTTCCCAGTTGATTCACACCGGAGAAAATCTGAGCCGTAGCAGAAAAATCTTGCGAGCAATGTCCCGGAGGTGAGACATACATTTTCTTTGTACATAATTTACATCATTAGCGTTTGTCAGATCTATTTCTAAGAACGTACTTAAACAGTGAAGTCTCTCTTGTTTTGCCATTACAGAGTAGTGACAAATAAACTTCTACTCTCTGTCATTATCATCATGGAGTTAGCCATCCTAGGGGCAGTGGTCTACCTTAAGTTCTTCCGTAAGTAGACAGTAAGAGGAAAAAGACTATAAAAACAGACATCATCCTCGTGGTGGCCTGGTGACAATGTGCTGGAAACTTTCATGGCTCTGAGTGTCACATGGATGTGTACGGAGGTTATTTTAAGCTCTAAACTGTACAAGCATAAGTACTGCTTTCTGGGTCGAAAGAAGAAGGTGAACGTCAGTGGTACGTTCTGAAAAAGCGGGACCTTTATAAAGAGTGGCGTCCTACTTCATTCTTTGCTGTCTTAAGTAAGGTGCCGAAACCGCGTGAGATGAGTGGATCTATAGGCAGATGAAAGGATGGATGGTACGAAGAATGGACTCAATAAAAAGACAAACAATATGCTCAACTTACATGCTTTTTACAGGACCTTAATCACTAATGATACCATAAAACTAAACTTTATAGTTAAATGTAATTGAAAAATGTCTTAAGAAATTTGTGGCTGATTAATCATTGTTGTCTCAATGTGGTATTAAATTTAAAATCAGGGTTTTGTGTTTGTCAGTGGGTGTGTTTGTTTTCCATTCATTAGTCAGCTGCAGCTACTCCAGGGCAACTGAAAGACTGTAGTAAACACCAACGTCACTTGTTTCATAAGCCCTGGTTGGACGAGAAAAGGGTGGGTTTGACCTCATCGGATAAGGTTATAGATGTTAAGGGTGTAAATATCACTGAGAATGAAGGCGTAGGAACACCTGTTACAGCAGAACACTCGGGTCACCTTGATGTTCAGATTTTTGGCAAGATCGCAAGAATCACTGGAGGGATCAGCTACTGTATGTGTTGCAGGATGGTACATGTGATATTTAACTATGGAAAAATGGTGCATTTCAGGTGAATGAACTCATCAGGTAGCAAACATGTCTCAAAAAAACTTGTAATAAATAAGTTGGTAACACTTTATAATAAGGCGCTATTTGTTAACAACTAGTTGGTGCATTAGCTAACATGAACTAACAATGAGCAATATCTCTGAAGCATTATTAATAATAATTCATGTTAATTTCACTATTTAGTAATACAGTATAAAGATTAAATGTTGTCACTGTTAACAATAGTTAATGCAGCATGAACTAATATGAATAACTTTACTGAAATAAACAAGAATTAACAAATGCTGAATAACTAAATTGTTAAGTGTTAGCCAAAGTAAATTTAAAAACTATATACAGTATATAAAGACTTTTCCTCGACTTATAGTTAACAGTATTTTTTGTGTTTGGTGTAAATGTATGGATTTTACACTTTTATCCAAAGTGACCTACAGTGCATTTGATGTTTACAGTTTATATATGTTTGAGAGCTTTATTCAGACAAGCATTGCTATTAATGCTCCACTTATTTACAGTGAGAGTATTGAACATTGACACATAACTTGTCCTGGACCATTTGTTCCACAGACATGAAATGGTTGAGCATTGCATTAGCAGCGCAAAGGTTGTGGGTTTGATTCCAACAACAAATATTGATAAAATGTATTCCTTGAATGCTTTGTTATGCACATTTTTTATAAAAGCATCTGTGATCATCAATGCCCTTGTTGAATGTGTGCTATTTATAAAAAATATCTGTGTATAATTCTAGAAAGGTTTTGCCCACTTTCACAAATTTTTATATACTGGCAATTGACCCTTTTTCAGTTTCAAACATCTTGTACTTGGAAGGTCACCAGAAGTTTTAAAATGTGTCATTTCAAATGCACAGTTCAGTCTATCTTCAATAAAATAGTTTATTATGACAAAACATTTTACAAAGAAGTAGGAAAATACAACCGAAATGACATGTTACTTTGAAATGCTACTGGGGGGTTGTGAAATCAGATCTGAATGAGTACAAAATGAATTTATTCCAGATTTGTCAAACCACATAATTAAATAACTTACTTAAAACACTAATAAAAAAGTCACCAAGTTCTAACCGAACCAACTCAGGATTAGATTAGCTACTGAAAGCGTCTCTCCTATTAAAATAAAAAACAAAGCAAACATAATACAACAAACCAGATCTGGTCCAAAAGTGCAAACAGGTTTCAATTAGTAAAATTAAATACGTCTGACACTAAATTCTACCCGAAAATTATCTCAGATTTAGATTCATTTTTTTTTCAGTCTTTTGTTATTCTGCAGTAATCTCTGAATATTACCTGTAGCTACACACTAACCCGATAAGATTATCTATTACAAATAGAAATATTTATATTTCAGAAAGATCAGTCCACATTAAGACAGAAAAATTGATCAGTCCACATTAAGACAGAAAAATTAGATCTTGCCCTGTTTGACAAACTGAAATGAGTGGGTGGTTTGTGTTTATTGGAGACTCTCATGTCTCTGCATTCTGCTAAACTCTCCCTGGGTTTATCAGAACAATTAAACAAATCTCACCCATGTGCGTATCACTTTACTGCTGAGGAAACAATATTTTGACCATGACTACAAAAACCTTTGAATAAAAGCTTTCGTCTGGTCTTAGTCTCTGCAAACCTCTCATTTCGTTGTTTTAGGCTTTGGAATGCAAAGTCGTTGACTTGTCCTCAAAAGTGGTTAATACTATTTTATCAAAGTCTTCAGTTAATATCTGCTGAACTACAGCCGTAGTTCAGTGTCCTCTTTTGATTCTGGAATTTTCTGGAAGGCGACATGTGCACCCTCGCGCGTCTGACCGAGAGCTGATGCAATGACATCAACTGCAAGGCTAGCTGTGGCCTCCACAGCCTCAGGTGTCGCTCCCAGTGTGGGGTTCACTTCAACCAGGTCCATCGCGGACAGTAAACCTGCATAGTCCCAAATAAATAATTATCTAAATGTATTTGTCTACATTTGACATTGTAGAAAAATCAATTTTTCTTAGTTTGTGTGCCTGCAGGGCAGTTAAATTGTGATGTCAAACTAAACTGATTTCAAAAAATGTAACGGTCTACTAAACTAGAGATTTGTACCCGTGTTGTTGATCTCCTCTGTGATGTAGATGCCTTCTCTGTAGGTCAGTCCACCATTAACAGGAGTTCCAGTGGCAGGAGCCAGAGATGGGTCAAACGCATCAATATCAAAGCTCAGGTGAATAGGCCTTTGCTTCCTAAAGTAGAAACGACATTTGGTTGATTGTGAACAGATTCACGCGTTGACAAATGTGATAAGGTGACTGGTGGTAGAGGTGACATCAAACTTGCTAGTCAGGTTAAGAAAGGACTGGGAGCTACTTGTGATATTAACTCAAAAAACTTCAGCCCTTATTTATGGAGTTTGAAAGAACAGCAATCTATTTAGATGGCATTTAAATTTGTAGTGGCTATTTACAGAGGGATCAGTATCGTTATGTCATATTTTTGTCATTTGTCATATGTGTGGCTGTTCTTCAATATCATACCTTGACAATAGGTGATCCAGTGTGACCTCCATAACTCTTTGAATGCCCATTCTGTCAATATCACGCATGGAAAAGTACTGAATTCCAAGAGTCTTCAGAATTATACTGAGAAAAAGACATTTTGTTAAAATTTAATATAGCTGATATTCATATATCGAATATATATACCTAATTCACCAGTTGCAGTTACATTATAGTAACAAATGCAGAACACTTTGTTTTGACAGAAACCTTGTTCCCTTTGGCAGTTTGAGGTCATTTTAGTGACACAAAGACAAAGGCTTTGGTAAGGCAGATACATTTTAGGTGTCATTAAGGACAAAAAAAGAACTTCGTTCTTACTGTTCGCCTGGATCAACATCTCTGAGGCCGATGTAAACCAGATCTCTGGCACTCAGGAAAGGCTTCATCCAAGAAAACCCAGGAACCTTTGGCATCTGAGATGAAAACATGAAAAAAATTGTTTTATGTGGACAAAGCTCAGTGTCAGAGGGAGGAAACAAGCCATGGAATTACGAGATTATATAATGAAAGTTTGTTTGCATATCTTGAGTTGAATATCTAGGAATGCTATTTACCTTGTCTTGCAGCTCTCTCAGTAAGAATGCCACAGACTGGCCATGAAGGTTTCCAGAAGGTGAAGTCAGAGGAGTGTTGACATCTGCATGGGCATCGACCCATATCAGACACAGGTCAGGGCACTGTTGGGCGTGGCCTTCCACTGAGCCAATCGCTAAACTGCGGGGATGAGAATGTCATAACAGCTTTAGTTACGTTTTTTTGAGAATTCACCTCTTTCTGCAATGAGACACTGAATTCTCATTCTAGAAAATTTCACAACAATTATTATAAATTCTGACTTAATTAGTTTATGTACAATTATATTTTTTAAACTCAAACAAAAGGGTAATACAACAAATGTAAAAATGCATAGTAAGGCTGTACCTGTGGTCTCCTCCCAGCATAATGGAGGTGTGTCCCGCCCCCACTGCACTGCTCACAGCTCCCGACACAAGCTTACTGGCTCGTCCGACTGTGCGCGGGAATGGGACGTGCATAAAGGGCTCATCCTTTTCCAGATGCTGGAAGCTCAGGTCCCCAAAGTCATGCACAGGGTAATCTACAACAAAACGGTAGAGATAAATAAATGAACAAACTAGAGTACCACATGAAAAAACAACTATTTGTATTAAAATGGATGTTTTTAATTGTCATTGCGTGCGGTCTAATTGTTTTATTCTGTCTGGGTGCTAGACTGGTTTTATAAGGAAAGGGGTGATGATCTGAAGAATAACGGGTTACGACATGTTGGAAAATGTTTAAACTGGTTCTGGAAAATATTATCTGTCACTCAATCTCATCATGGAAATGACCCAGCCATGCAGTGGGCCTATAGAACTTTAGGAACCTCCAGACGACTCCGCAAGCTGGACACCGATGAAGATTTAAACAGGTGATGGGGCCCAGCTCGACAGAACCGTGACAGCTCCACTGACAGTGTTATATTACTCGTAAGATCTTTAAGCTATCAATGATGGCGTCCTGTACCAGTCAGTGGCCTCTTAACTGGAATAGACTGAACACTGCAGCCCTATCAAGGCTTTCAAAACAAGCATACAAATATAAAATATTACATTTAATTTGGCTTGAAAACAACCCCATTTTTTGTTCTCGTGTCAAGAGAGGTGAATGGTTTTTTGAGGGCGCGTTTTGAACGGATACTACATTCTTCACCAGCCTTGTGATTTTGTGAGCAAGGTGCATTAACCCCAGAAGTGCCTCTTAATTAAAAAAATAATTCCTGTAGTTAACCGTCTTGCCAAATGCATTTGATATTCAAAACCAACAGTTGGAAAAGAGAGCAAGACATCTATATTTGTTGCAGCGCATTAATGCTGATATAGTTTGGACAAGAATTCCTTCCATGTATGGTGATAAGGAAAGTGTCATATTCACATTTCTAAATGTGCCAAGTCTGATGCAAAAACAATTAGTCATTGCATCACTTGCAGTGGGTATGTTTTATGTATAAACATATACATAAAACATGATGTTTAGTTTCTGAAGCTAAAAACGGTTTCCTGTTTTGAGGGTGAATATTGATATATGATCCTGAGGACATTTAAATAATATGCTGCAGATATTTTTGGCTTCGTTTTATTTATTCCACACAAGCATTCAAACGGCCAACTAAGCGGGCAACGTCGAAACAGCTAACGTTAGAAATAGTTGAGCTAGATGGACACAAATATACTCATATTTCCCTTATTAGCGGTAATCCGGATAAATCCTCCAAAACTAAATTCGGCGTATTCGAAAGCAGTCTCGAAAGTATGTCACTCGTTCATTCGCCCCGACGGAAAAATCTCAGGCTACTTAAGATAGCAGGAACTATCGCGTTACATGCGGAACGTGAATTACGTAACGGCTCGAAGCTCTGTACAGTGTTTATGTGATAAACAGCTGACCTCCGAAGAGGAGACTCTCTGAGGTGACTTGCACATTCTCGATTTTGGAAAATCGTGACATAAACTCAGTGGAAGGCTAATTTAATCCATTGTTTGCCAATTAATTATTTATACTAGTATCAGTTAGATTTTCGGAGCCACCGAATTACCCCAGAGAAATAAAACGATAATAATTAGATTTTAAATTGAGTTTACGTGCTAATTAATTAACATCGAAACGTTTTATTTAAATCACGAACGTTAAAGATACCTGTAAATATGAAGGCAAAAGTCCTACAGAGTTTATGGTAACTGCCTACATTAGTGGCAGCCAGAAATTACTTTAACAGCAGGATTGTTCGTCATTTACCGAATTTCACAATTGGATACTCACAAATGTTGTTCTTCGTTTTGAAAAAAAATGATATAAAAAATTATTAATTAAAAATAGTAATGATAAAAAATTAAGTAATTACGCAGCCTGTCGACCCCTCCCCCGCGTGTTCAAACGAGTGTGCGCGTGTGAGTGTCACTGATCTGAGTTCCACTCATAACTTTCGTTTCAAGTGGTTTGGCTATTTTATTATAATGGGGTAGATCAAACAAAAATGAGTGATAGTTCACGACTAAATTTACTGTAGCGCAGCGGGTGAACTCTTAAAACCGCAGAAATCCATGATCTCATAAGTTCCGTTTCTGACCACCGGGACGACTCAAAAATAGCATCTCTCTTCGTCAGGTCTCTGAACAGTTTTTTTGCTGTACCTAATGTCAAAATGCGATTACAGTACAGCGCCTGAACAGTTAATCTCACCGCAACAATATTCGACTCCATCACCTTTGCACGTCTTTCGGATAGGAGTTCTGTCATTGTCGTGCGATGCCTCGTGCCATCTCCGCATTGACCTGAGCTGCAGTGACGCACGCAGATTCCCTCCCCACTGCGGGCATTCAGATCTACAACTCTTTCATCTAAGAAGACTTCTTCATTTAAAGTGTGGAAATCTCCCTATATGAGCACTTCTTCTTATATAATCACAAAAACTACATGAGCTGTGAAATCGATTTTTGGTAACGTTGAGTCATTCAGCATGGGTCGCTGAATGACGTAACATATGAGCCAGCACTTCCTTTTTCCTTTCAAATGGTGATAAGAGCTTTCTAATTGCTTATTTATCTATCTTACAAACAAGCGCTTAGAACAATACAAATATTAATGATGATTATATATTTACCGAGATTTGAAAGTCTCTCCACCACACCAGCATCCCGGATGGCTTTGGGTCCATGCTCCACCCCTCTCCTTTTCTGAATCGTAAAGAATTCCATCACATCATATAACTTATATAACCAAGTATTTTAAGTATGTACCAAACCAGTTGTTTCTTACCTGTCCTTTGGAAAAGGGAGCTCCCAAAATCGCAACAGAATGTGATCTGTTCTGTTGACAGGAACTCAGCGTTGATCTCAACAATCTTGAAAGCGGTCCTCTCAATGCCATGATGGAGGGCTATAAAACACTCGCGAAACAGATGCAAAGTTTGTCTGAAACAATACTGTGTCGCCCGGTAATGGTTTCTCTCGCCTGTCTCAAGTAGCTATTGAATCTCAATGCACTGGCACTTCGGTTTCTTTAAGTCCACTTAATTTATATTCATGAGTCGGTGAATAGCGGAAGGTGAAGCTCAGCAACACGCTTTGTGTGAACCCTCTAGAACGCCCCCCCAAAACTACCAGCCTTTCTCCATCCAATTGTTTGTTGCGAACCTGAGCTGTAAAATGTGATTATTTCCGCTCACAGCGCCGCGAACCCCGTTTTTCTATTCATAGAGAGTAGAGACCAACCTTCGTCAGAGTCAGACCCAATGACACACCTTCCCTCCAGCAAATCATGAGCTCCCGTAGTGTGGGTTTGTTTTGAGGGGCGCGGCCTTGTCGAACCGGGTGGCATTAGATCAAGTGCTTTTTTGCGGCGTTGGAAATTTCCATCTCTGCACTGTCACCTAAATGTTTTCAGCTTGCCCTGTCATCTTGTTTGGTGGAAAACAGATCCAGTGTCCATATCATAACCTGAGGGCTGAATATTTATCTGTACATAGAACTGCCCGGAAAGCCAGGATGAGGCATGTTATACAAAGTTGTTGACGACAGATATATAGTTGCCCTTATTTCGACTTTATCCCTTAGTTTATTTTTTAATAAGGGGGGTGGTTGCTTGTGTCATAAATACTTTTCCCAATAAATTTCTTTGAATGAAATTTTGCAACATTACTCCTATTGACTCAACTAATACATAATGCAACTCCAAGAATCAGGCAATCTAGCCTTCATTTATTCATTAAGTAGAAAGCAACAATAAAACTTCATTGCACGAGATCAGTTATAAAAATTTCCAAGTCCATGTTGATGGCACTATGGCTCCATCTCGTGTTTCGTGAGGAGAGTTTGTGCCTGTCTCTATACGTCACTCGAATCGTACAATATGTCGGCATTCAGATTATCACGTTTTATGCGTTTATATAAATCTGCATTGGAAAGGTACGGTTTGCAGAAGGCTAGTAAATTGGTGGCGCTGTAGCAAAGATGTGCGGTTATATTCAGAGTAGTTCCGGGACGTGTTTATTTTTCATTGGGCTGTTATAACCTAAAGACGTTTTTGTGGAACGCATACTGTCTTCCTCCAGGGGGCGCATGACAGCTCAGAGCACGTTATCACAATGTCAGATAAATTGTCGACAGCGATATTGACACAATGTAGAGCTGAAAATGAAAACTAGAATCTTGAATGGTCACAAGAAAGAGTAAAAATTGTTGAATTATTATTTACTGAACAGCCGAATGTGACCTATAAGATAAGAATGGGCCACTAAACCACGCCCACCGTGTAACACTGCTGCATGATACATTTTAATCCAATCTTTGGGTTTTCTATTGGTACTTTATTATCAGAGGTACGCATGACCAAATCAGAGGAAAACGATAAGTAATTTACTGGACGTGGTATTTCATAGATAGACCTGCTACGGATACAAGTTCTCAGTATTACCCACAACGTCGACACTAAAACGCCGAAATTGGTGAGTCTTCATCATCAATAATGGTGTTATTATGAAGCAGTAGTGTTTGTTCTATTTAACTGGTCTATATATGGGCGCTTATAGACAATCACTTCATCACTATGTGTGAAGAAAATCATTGCCCCGCACAGTTAGAATTACCTGGTATGGCCAGATACTTTTATCTGGTGGAGTTGACAGTGATACTACTGTATGCATTTCAGAAGGTATCCATTGGTCTGTGAGCAAAAGATGTCATTCCCTCCTCATCTGAACCAGATACCTCCATTACCCCCTGGCATTTCCCCCACACAGTTTGCAGGGTTTCCCACAACTGTCCCTACAGGTATGTCACATCGATGAGAATTATATCTATTGTATGTTATTAAAAAAACACTAATAGTGTCTCCTTGATTTTTAACAAATTAGTTAACAAGATATTATTTTCCACTGGGTGTAATTAATATATATTTGTTATGTTTTGCTCAGCAAGTGCATTGATACCAGTGCCTGTCGGAATGATGCCACCCTCCCCAGCGGTATGTACAAAGACTTTTGTGAAAATACAAAGACATGGCAAGACTAGCGCAAGATGTCACACCTAGTTTTTTTGTTCGTCAATTTTTGTATAGGCACATACATTAAAGTTTAGTGCATGAAAGTATATTAACTATAAACAGCCTCAGTTCTAAAAACCACACCTTTGGGTCTGAATGTTGCCTTCATTTACTGTCAAATGTATTTCAGCTATTAGAAGTATCTTGTTTTTAAAATATCTTAAAGAGAGATTTACAGTAGTTGTTTAAAACTAAGATCCAAAACCACTACCCATAATGTTATTTTGTCCTTTGTGTAGCATCAGGGCCAGTCATTTTAAATTCAGATGCATGAAGGTCAGGTTGAATCTATTTTATTATTTGCTACTGTTTGATATTAAAATGTGCCACAGGTTTTGCTTCAGACTACAGTGCCAGTGGTTCAGAAGCTGGCAGGGCAAGTGAAGGACGTTTTATCCACTCATACGAAGGAAACCGAGGATGGCACATGTGCCAGCACAGGGCCGACCACTACTGTGTTTGTGGGAAATATCTCAGAAAAGGCCTCTGATATGCTAGTGCGGCAGTTATTGGCGGTAAATAATTGCAGTATCATAAGAACATCTATTAATTACTATTTATTATGTATTTGTGAAAGTTTATTTAGATTACAAGTTTGGTCTTTGTTTTGTTTGCAGAAATGTGGTTTGGTGCTCAGCTGGAAAAGAGTCCAGGGGGCTTCTGGAAAACTGCAGGGTAAACATCATTTATTCCAAGCGGATACCTGTTAATGATCTATGTTTCACCCCATCTCTCTAGCCATACAATAGCTAATAATCAAGAATGTTTTTAAAATAGTTTTCAGATTCCGTTTCTCCATATTATCATTGTCTGCTCGCCTTGTGCGGCATGAAGATGTAACATTTTATTTGTGTGTGTAGCATTTGGTTTCTGTGAGTACAAAGAGCCAGAGTCCACACTGAGAGCTCTCCGGCTGCTTCATGAGCTGCAAATGGGTGATAAGAAGCTGCTTGTAAAAGTGGACGCAAAGACCAAAGCTCAGCTGGACACCTGGAAGGCTAGACAGAGGAGACCAAACGGAGTAAGCTGCTTAACTACTAAATCAACACAATACATACCTTATTTTAGTTCCATTTTATTCACTAAAATCAATCCAACAAAGTGATTGAAACGTCCAAATTTAGAGATGTAATACAGAAATGTCCTCAAAACAGGCTGCTCAGACTGACGAAGAGACTCATGAGGATGAGGAGGATGAAGTTTTGGATGAGGAGACGAAACGGCGAGATCAGGTTGTGACGGGTGCGATAGACAGTCTGCTCCGGGAGTACTCAAGTGAGCTCACCGCTTCCGCACAGGACGCTGAAGCCCATCAACGTAAGAAACGTAAAGACAAGAAGGAGGTACTGTTGTTTTACTTTCACAATAGGAGCCATACTCTGATGGTTATCCCTTTCATGCTTTTACTGTATGTAAAAACTGGCCAAGTTCTACTTTAAGGAATAGCTCTCACCAAAATAGAAATTCTGTCACTTACATTTGTGTACATGAAATGTATTGATGTGATAGAATCCATATTTGCTGTGACTACTTGTTGATTTCTGTCTGCTGATATGATCTAATCTATATTTACTTTTTTTAACCCTAGGATGATATAAATGCCATGGAGTTGGAGGAGGACAAACGTGACTTGATTTCCAGAGAGATTAGCAAATTCAGAGACACACACAAGGTAACTCATTCCTTTTTTCTCTCTCTCTCTCTCTCTCTCTCTCTCTCTCTCTCTCTCTCTCTCTCTCAGCTTGTGGACTGAAGACCGTCACATCAGATAGTTTTTAATAGAGAATACTTTAATAGAGAATTGTAAATTTAGCCTGTTCACAGTAGTTGGACAAAAGTATTCAAACCCTTGGAATTATTATGGATTTCTAACCAAATTACAACGGTAAAACCAGTTTTTACAGATGACTATAGTAAATCCAAGGGTTCACGTTCACAGATTTTCTCCTGACTGCATTTTAGTGTATGATCTCACATTACAGAGTCTAAGTAACTTGGATATAACAAGAAAATGAAATCATAAAAATAGGTAGTTATAAGCAAAAAGCAGTGGCAACAGGTCATGTTCAGTTCCGGCTAGATTTATCACGAAATGTCAACCTTCCTCTGAAGCTAATCTGTTCATTAAACCCCATCATTACGGTAGAGGTCATTTGGTGACTAAAGCAAGATGAGACTCAGAGCTTTGGAAAAAGTTGCTGGAATAGAGGATGTAAGTATGAACCTATTTTACTACAATACACATCTTGGGCGCCCCCTTCTGGAGGATAAGCAATGGTGCAACTGGCTCTGGCCTCAGAAAAACTTCATTGGAATGAATATGATCCGGTAAAATTGTGAATCTCTTTGACAGTATGATGTTCTGACTTTAAGGTTAACAAATTATTATCCTAGTGTGTGTGTTTAAGGCAGAGCTGAGTGAACCTATGCGAGTCCTCTATTTGTCTAAGCTTGGTTTTGGTGAGAAATCCAGCACTGAATAACCACTGCAGTATTTTTCACTGCAGTCTGAAGGGGGCGCCCTTTCACAGCACATGCATATCTGAAGATTTGCAGGTAAGAAAATTATTTTTTTACCCCATCCCCATTGTTTCTGTGTGTTACTGATACATATCGACACATTGGATCTGCCCATATCTTTGTATTAAAGATACATTTGAGTTGTACCCGGCTGAAAGATAAATTGATAAATTAAAAGTATTCAATAGCAAATAAAAAAGAACTGTCCAACAAGTTAAATTATTCAGAGTTAAGTTAACAACATTGAATGAACACATTACATTAATCTATATACATTTACATATACATATACATTTAGATATATAGTTTTTGTACACATATTTTCCTCTTGCCTCTCGTGTCTCATCCCAGCATTCACTGCTCAGAGCTGAGATGTGCTGCAGTCATTCTGTAAAGCAGTCATCTCTTGTTTATTTGAAACTTTTTTAGTTTTGTAGCCTCTCTGTCTCTGAACAGTCAGTGTTTGTTTGTGTTCATTTGTTTTTATTTGTTAAGTCTACTGGGACCTAAGAGGAAACAGAAGACTGCACATGGGTGAGACTCTGCCTCCTGTTTTATTCATTTTGCCAAACTGAATGTTTAAATGGAATACAATGTATTATTATAGCTTCTTCAAGTTTTTCTACAGATCAGTGAATGAAAACTTTGCTTTTCCTTTTGTGAATTACAAAGAAATAACGAATACACATAAGCAACATTTTAAGAGTGTTTTTAATACTGTTTATTCATTTTATGGGATTTTCATCATACGGAGACTCTGGCTTCATTATTTAAATTACTTACTCCAGTTCAAGGGTGATTCTTGAACTTTGGGCTTGTTCTAAATGCTTGTTCTCACACTTATGTGAACTATGTCTCTTCTCTATCTCTCTCCATTGGATCCTGCAGAAACTAGAGGAAGAGAAGGAGAAAGATCGACAGCCGATCGAAAAAGAAAGGAGGGAAAAAGACAAAGAGAGAGAACGAGAGAAAGAACGACGTGATCGGGAGAGAGAGGAGCGTGAGAGAGAGAGGCAGAAAGAGAGAGAAAAGGAGCGAGAAAGAGAGAGAGACCGTGAACGAGAGAAAACGAAAGAGAAAGAGAGAAGTCGCGATCGCAGTAAAGATAGAAGCAGATCAAGGTGTTTTAAAAACCACTGTTTTATTTCTTCAACCCATAAAATAGTGACTTTACTTTACAACAATATTATATTGAAAAAAATATTATAGCCTAATGTACAATATCAAATTAAAATAGGAAAGGCTCATCCTAAATTATTCTTACAGTAAATGCATACTGAATACTGTATAAAGTCACAATGTGGGTTTTGAGAACAGTGCTTACCAGATTTATGTTTAGAATTTTCTTTGTTTCTATATCTTCGTAAGTGTTGTTTATCTTCTCTTAGCAGCTTAATTGCTAGTTTCTAATGTACAGATGGATGTGTGTGGGCGCATTTTTGTTTTGTAGGGAGAGTCGAGAAGAGAAGAAAAAAGAGCGAGAGGAGGATGAGGAGGAAGCATATGAACGCCGCAAGCTCGAGAGGAAGCTACGAGAAAAAGAGGCAGCCTATCAGGAGGTTTGGAATTTTTAATATTCTGATCTATTGTAGACGTTCTCTACCTCCCTCCCTCCCTCCATAGTCTATCATAGTAATCTAAACTACAAAAAATATTCAGAACACGTCACACATATGACGTCATGACTATGTCTGAACATAAATGAAAAAAATACACATTTTTCATCTCCTTCCTGTGTAATGTGTAAAATGGAATCTTAGCCATTCAAACCACATATAGAAGTCAATCATAGCAAAATCCACAGCTCAGAAAATGTCAGAGAAATTGTCATTTAAAACGGGCAATTGTCATTTAAAATTTTGCTTTTCACAGCGCCTGAAAAACTGGGAGATCAGAGAGAGGAAAAAGGCAAGAGATTACAGTAAAGAAGCAGAGAGAGAAGAGGAAAAACATAGAGAAATGGTAAAACTACTATTGATTGAATTGTAACGGTTGGCTTGTGCAACTGTTTCATTGTGTATCGTTTACTACTAAAAAATGTATTTGTAATGTTCAGTGCTTATGTGGTATATCGTTGCTGTCCTTCTGAAATCTCGTATCTCCATATTTCGTGATTACATTTTTTAATCACCCTTAATGTTTTTCACAATTTTTTGCATATATCCAACAGCAAGTGCTGGTCAACTTTGACAACTCTGTATGTAATGATTTAAAAAGTTATAACTGCAAATTTGGACATTTTCACACTGTTGACCACTATAATTTTTATGCATATTGTTTTATTAAAAAGCGTAAAGCATGAACCATGCAATGTGGAATAACATTGTAGTTATAATGTAAAATAAGAATTGATTTTAGAGATTAAAATCAATTGACATAAACTAATTCATTGAAAACAATTAAGGAACACCACAAACACCATTTCCCCTGAAATTCCCTTTTACCCATGATTTTCAGTGGAGCATTGAGAACATATCGAGTCATTGCAATATTCACATCCTAGCACTCGGAACCAGCCTGCAAGATCTATAATTTAGTTTTCTGATCTGGAAAATGCTTTAAAATAAGAAGGTGCAAGAAAACGCAGACAGCAGCACATGCAAATTAATGACACTATTTCCAGTTGCAATTCATTCTGGGTAAATTCCCTCACGTGTGTTCCTGCAGACAAAAGAAGCGAAGCGCCTGAAAGAATTCCTGGAGGATTATGATGATGATAGAGATGATCCAAAATACTACAGGTACAAACTCATTTGGTCATGCTTATTGATGCTGTAAAGTTGTTTACAATTGAGCAAGACATGATCCTTGTGCATACATATAGAAATAATCTTTCTCACCCCCTCTTAAATGCATCTCTCTTCCAGGGGCAGTGCATTGCAGAAGCGATTGAGGGACAGAGAAAAAGAGGTGGAATTAGATGAGAGAGACCGAAAAAGAGAGAAAGATGAGCTGGAGGAGATCAGGCAGAGACTCCTAGCTGAGGGACATCCAGACCCCGATGCTGAACTTCAGAGGGTATGCATATATGTGTGCTTATACAGACATTATGCATTCATGTGTGTGTCTGCGTGTGACAGTGTTTTCTTGCCTAAAAGATAGAGCAGGAGGCATCGAGGGAGCGTCAGCCTCCTCTAAAGCAGGAACAGAGCGAGAAGGTGCTGGACGTCCCCTGTGAGGAGGATGAAAGAAAAGTAGATGCTGAGCAGGAGGCTTGCTTCTCTGACAATAACATCACAGACCGAGAGGAAGATTATGAGGATGATAACAGAGAGGCAAAGCCATGCCTCAAGCCCACGCTCAGACCTGTTACCACGGCACCCTCCATCTCTTCTGCCAGCGGCAATGCCACGCCCCTCTCACCTGGCAGCGAATCGCCCCTGGGCATCATTACTCTGCATGAGAACTCTTCGCATGAGGCTCCACCTACAGAGGAGCACAGGCCTAAAATAGGCCTTAGTCTTAAACTAGGTCTGTGTCTGTGTGTTTTAATTTTTTGTTAGCTTAAGTTTTCTTTAAACGGGTTTGTGAATTTGCATTAATGGTGTCACTTCCTTTAAATGACAAAATGTCTCTCAGGAGTCGTAGGCAGTCCAAAAATGCCTCAGACAGGAAGACGGAAGGCTCTTACTGCGGTGGACAGTGTCTTTAATAAATTTGATGATGAGGAGGTGGAGGAAGCACCTAAAAAGAGGAAGCTGGTACCTCTGGACTACAATGAGGTTGAGAGGGGAGGATTGAGCCTAGATGGGACAGAGGTCACAGGGTCACGGCCTGGTGTTAACACAGAAGAGAAGCGAAAACACATCAGGAGTCTGATTGAGAAAATCCCCACAGACAAACAAGAGCTGTTCAATTATCCACTGGACTGGAGCATGGTGGACACGGTGAGAAAAAGCGATCATATTTGATGAATATAAAGATCCTGGAAGTATATTGATACATTGATGATTCTTTTCACATTGATGATTCTTTTCTCCACACAGATGTTAATGGACAGGAGGATCCGTCCCTGGATCAATAAAAAAATCATAGAATACATTGGAGAGGAGGAAGCCACGCTTGTTGACTTTGTGTGCTCTAAGGTGAGTGTTGATGTCAGTATCTCAATATATGTGAAGTCTGATTTCCTTGCTCTATAATAGGTGTTTTGTCATTTTGCAGGTGATGGCTCACAGCACACCGGCGGGAATTCTGGATGATGTTGCCATGGAAAGTAGCGTGGTTAAAAATATCTTGATATTTGCACTTACACCTTAAGTCTGAATTAATAAATCATTGTTTAAGTTGTTGGGCAAATGTCATGAAGCATGTCAAAAACATGTCCAGGTCATATTTCAACCCAAAATCAAAAGAAAAGATACAAATTATATTCAGCTTAAATGTCCTAAAAATGTTTTATTCTTTGTTGCTTTTACTTTTTTCCATTGTGAAATCATTATTTCAGGTTAATTCATAAGAGTATAATTCCGCCTCCCAATTCTCATTACTATATGGATTTTGCTACATTAATACAGAAAAAAAATGAAGTTAGATTTGTATTTATATTGGTAGTATTGATGCTGATTGAAACCATATAAGACCACGTCATTTGATCTACTTTCGGTTACTTTTGTAAATAAACAGCAATAACAGACGTTATGTATATATGTTAACAAACATTTTAATATAAATAATCATTACATTAACATTAACTTTTTTTCATGTAGATTTTAGATGTTGGGCGTGTCTTTCTATATTTCACCTTATCAGTGTGTGAATAATAAGGTGTGTGTTTCCTTCAGGTACTGGATGAGGAGGCAGAAGTGTTTATAGTGAAAATGTGGAGACTTCTGATCTATGAAACGGAAGCAAAGAAAATTGGTCTGGTGAAATAACACGATGCACTGTTGAAGTGACAGTGTTAGAAAGATGCAGGAGAGAAGTTGAGGTTACCTGGCTGCTCTCTGTCCTGCTTTAAAGCCTTTCGATTAAAGTGCGGTGGATGAACAATACAGATACAGACTACTACACTTCCACTATTCCTATACTCTCTACTGTGTGTGTGTGTGTGTGTATGTGTGTGTGTGTATGTGTGTGCATGCATGTGGAACTGTGTGTGTGTGTGTGTGTCTGTGTGCCTGTGTGTTCTGCAGAATTGGCATGTGTCTGTTGTTCAGACAGAATTGCCAAAATTTTGTAAAAACACTCCTTTTATGTTCAGGTTAAAGGGGCAGTTCATGTTGCCTGGCTGTTTTCAGTTTGACTCAGTTATTAGAAATGTTTATTTTAATTAGATTTTGTTTAATTATGTTTTGCTTTTTAATTTGTTGAGCAAACAAGTTTAATCAGGACTCCCACTTGTTTACTGGGAAGTGTGATGACATTTTAGACCGCTGTATTTATGAGAAACATTTAAATTAATATTTTAGAGCCACTACAAACAGGCTAAATGAAGATATGGGATTTTGTTAGAATGTGGTGTATTTTGCACATACCAGCCAGATGAATATCTGTTTCCATGGTGATTGTTTTGACTTGGAAAAATTAAAATGTTTGATTTTTTTCTAAACTGAAAAAGGTGTTTTTTCTCTCTTCATCCCGCTTTAACTTTCATTTGTTTTCAGATCAAATGTGGTTACAAGTTAGAGATTTTACACTTCCATGCTGACCACAGAGGTGAGTTGCTATAAAAGACAAACAGAGCACAAATGGTAAATAATTTGATGTTCTGTGTGTGCACTGCATAAAATTAAATATTTGGTAACAATAAAGTTATACACAGGTTTTAATGCTTTATTGATCTATCAAGTACATTAATTTTATAAATTTAAATATTTATACAAATTAATAATATATATTATATTTCCTCTAAAATATAAATTAACATTCTAGCAGAAAGATTTGATATTGGGGGAGAGTGGGAATAAAGTAGTGCACGTTTTGTAATTTGGAAACTCTGGAATTGAAATAGAAATATTAACCTGAACCCAATCAACCTGCAGAAATATCGTGTTTCTTGTAATCTAGTGCAGTTCCTGTGGGTGGCGCAATTACATTGTCTCCTATTGGGCGCGTCTGATAAGCGGGGGAAGCAAAATGAGTGACTAATACAGTTACAAATACATTATATTCTTTGTTTTATTTAGCCCCATATGTGTTTCGTAAGAAGCAGACCTGGTTGTGATGTATGAATCAACTTCGACTTGATGGAAAATCGCACTTCCTTTCCACATCCTGTAAGTAACTCTGGGTGGGAGTGAACACAGACGACAGGTTAAGAATTTTTGTTTTGTCGTAAAGTGTGAGTTTGTCATTTTTTTTAGCACAAAAGAGTTGATAAATGAGTTGGAAAGGGCAGGAATCACCAGGAGACATAAAGAGGGTTGGGGGTTAGGCGAGAGAGAGAAAGCAAGAGAGAGAGAGGGGGTGCGCAGAGAGGAGGGGAAGACCTGTTACTGCTGTGCCAACTGCGCGCTTTCACAAGCTTACGGAAATTTTATCCGCGCGAATCAAAACATCAATATACTGATTATTTTTCTTATAAGATAACATGGAACAAAACGGTTTTATTTTAGTATTTTGAAGTGAAAGATCATCCTATTTTGAATAAGCATTATCTTTTGACAAGGAACCTGCGTCTCCATTCGCTTTTTTCCATAAACTCTTACGATTTCTGACATTTAACACTATTTCAATGTTTTGAGACTTGAACCGGGAACATGTGGACGTTACCGAGAACCCGGTTCGCGCACTGTAATGGTTCGTCGAGCGGTGATGAGAGAGAAGTTGCCGTTAATATCGGCGGCGTGCGGCTGGTGCTGTGCGGGGAGCTTCTGAACCGCTATCCGGAGAGCAGGCTCGCTGAACTCGTGAACTGTTCACCCCGGAGTTTTGATGTGATTTCATCGGTTTGCGATGATTACGACCCTGGGAAAAGAGAATTCTACTTTGACAGAGACCCCGACTCGTTTAAATGCATCGTAGAAGTGTACTACTTTGGCGAGATCCATATGAAGCGAGGAATCTGCCCTATTTGTTTCATCAAAGAAATGGAGTTTTGGAAGATCGACTTGAGCTACTTGGACGAATGCTGCAAGAGTAACTTGAACGAGAAGGAGGAAGAATTGGCGGAGATTGCGGACAAGGTGAAAATGATCTTGGATGATCTGGACTCTGACCCTGACGTGAGCCGCAATGAGAGGTGGCAGAAGTTCACCTGGAAGCTCATGGAGAAACCGGACTCCTCGCTTACCGCACGCGTAATTGCCATCGTGTCTTTTCTATTCATTCTAGTGTCATCTTTTGTAATGTGTATCGGGACTATACCGGACCTTCAAGTGGAGGACTCCGAAGGGAACCGTGTTGAACATCCCACCCTGGACGCTATTGAAACGGCATGCATCGGTTGGTTCACGGTGGAATACGTGCTGCGCCTCGCATCATCCCCTAATAAGCTACGCTTTGCTCTCTCCTTCATGAATATTATAGACTTCATGGCCATCTTGCCGTTTTACGTAGTTTTGATTCTCACGTACCTCGGCACGGCCATGATGGAGCTGGCCAACGTGCAACAGGCGGTGCAGGCGCTCCGCATCATGCGCATTGCGCGGATCTTCAAGCTGGCGCGCCATTCATCTGGCCTGCAAACTCTAACCTACGCGCTGAAAAGCAGCTTCAAAGAGTTAGGTCTGCTTCTCATGTATATGGGAGTAGGTATTTTTGTGTTCTCCGCGCTCGGGTACACCATGGAACAGAGCCACCCGGAGACGCTCTTCCGAAGCATACCACAATCATTTTGGTGGGCCATCATCACCATGACCACCGTCGGCTATGGGGACATCTACCCAAAGACAACTCTGGGCAGATGCAACGCGGCCATCAGTTTTCTGTGTGGTGTGATCGCCATTGCGCTTCCCATACACCCCATCATCAACAATTTCGTAATCTATTACAACAAACAGAAAGTGCTCGAGACCGCCGCCAAGCACGAGCTTGAACTCATGGAGCTAAGGTCGCTCGAGCTCGCCATGAAAAGCACCTCGCGCAGGTGTGACGCGTCCGGGAGAGCGTGGGAAGGTGCCATGCGCGCGTCGCGTAGCGATACATTCATTCCTCTTCTTTCGGGATCGCAAAGGAGTGAGAGGGAGTCGGTGAAGAAAAGAAGTCTGTCTTAAGACTAATATTGAAATAAATTTAAAAAGCACTTTAAGTTTTACGAGAGTGTTATTAATGTTCATTGTGCGCTATTAAAGGCTGTGCTGCCTCGTCCAAAGAGAGGTGTTGTTTCCACAGACTGGACGTCAGTTTATTGATGAGTGGAAAATGTCTTTAATTAAATAAAGTGCATGTTAAACTCAACATGTCTAAAGTTTGGTTGAAGGAAGCTCTCAACAAATTAAGAGCATTTCATTCAAAGGCTATAAAAGTGCTTTTTCTGCTTTACCATCATAATTGGAAAGGTTTTGATACTACAAAGAACCTTGTGTGCAACAGAAATAATAGGAACATACACTATGAAAAACATCTTTAGGAAGCTGAATCTGATTGATCAATTTGTTGATTTTGTCTTATTACTTGTTATATTTTTTTGACAAAATCCCCAACAATATTTCAAATTCCTTGTGCAACCTCTTTACTTATCTTCTTTTTACCTCTTTGTGGCTTAAAGAAGAGAGGAAACTGTATAAAGAGGTACAGGTGCCTCTCTCTCTGTTTCTCTCTCTCTCTCTGTCTCTCTCTGTTAACTCCCCCACAAACACTATTTGCCTTCCTTACTTCTTCACCACCTTGCTTTACATCTTTGAAATTCTGTTTCATTCTGTTCCTGACTCAACAATCCAGCATAGAGATAAAAACAAATGACTCACTGAATCCACCCGAACATGCAGGAATTTTAAAAAGAGCCTTTGGTGGCTAAGAATAGGAACCTCAGCACGATGTGGGCTGGTGTCAGTCATGAGAACTGATACAGAGCGTGTTATAGAGAGAATGTGTGTCTGGTTTATATAGAGCAGCATACGAACATGCCTGCACAGTCGGGGGGTTCTCGCACACACCCTCGAAACGCTCAGACAAGATTGTGGCCCTGGCACCCGAAAACATGGTGAGATAGCTGACACTGTTTATATTCACAGCGTGTGCAGTATGGGTGTGCATCTGCGTGGGTTTGTGTGAACTGTTTTATGCGTGTTTCTTATAAAGTTATTGCTTGTGTTTAAATAAGGTTTATACTGAATATCATAAGTGCACGTTGGAATCTTTATGATTTGCAATGTAAGTTTTTAAACTCTAGTGGCATGACACTGGATTTACGTTTATTTAAAATAAGTATTATACTCGATAGTATTATTTTAGAAGTGTGTTGTGATGTCACATACAGGCCCCTGTAATTGAGCCCACCTGTGTCGGGTGTGTGGTTTGCTGTCATCTGCTTGGGTACTTTTCCAGTACTGTCCATTCTACCAATCAAATCTTGCCAGCGCTCATCACCATGGGAACATAGAGGGCTATATTAGTTACTGTTCTCAGAACTCTAAGCTAATTAAGTGTTCAGTCTTAATTAAGTCACCAAATTTTGGTCATGTGTGGAAATGTGTGGTGTGTACCTGGTAGATTTGTGAGCAAGTGATATAATATTTTTCATGAAGTGAAATTCAATATAATAGGTTACATAAGCAGTATGAAGCACGCAGAAATATAATAAGAGTAGGCCACAACAAAATCTTGAAATCCCATGACAATTTTTGTTGTGAATATTGTTAATTATTCTTGATGCTATTTCATCAACAAGAAATTGCTCTTTGTGAGGGCGACTCTATAAAAATATTCTATATCAGATAATCATGAACGACTTGAAATTTAACGTGATAGTTGACCCAAAAAGGATAATTCTGTCATCGATTTCTCAACCTCTTGTTATTTCAAATCTTTATGACTTTTTTCTGACGCAGAACACAAAAGATATTTTGAAGAAAGTTAGTAACCGAACAACAATAGACCCCATTCACTTCTATTGTATGTGTAGAATATATCTTCTTTGGTGTTCTGCAGACAGAAAGCCATACAGGTTTGAAGTGAGAAGATTCTGAGTATGACGACAGATTTTTTATTTTTCGGTAAACTATCACTTTGACAGTCAAAAGTATGATGAATCTTGTAAGATCATGTAAGTGTGTACATTCAGATTTTTTTTTATATGCATTCTGTTTTGTCGTCTCGGTAAAAATAGCCCATACATTTGCAGTAACATTTAAAATAAAAAGATGTCTTCATCTGTTTTATTGTCTCAGTAAAATTATCTAAACAACAAATTTATGTTTATTCATTTATTCATCACAATTTCAATTTTCATGATTATTTTTAATTTACATTGGAAGAATTTACTCGGTAGATAATAAGATGTTTTCTCAAGGTTTTGTCTGTACAAAATTAAATGAACCCAATTATTTAAAAAAACTATTTTTTAATAGAGTTAAAAATCTTATCTTAACTTAAATATAAGATTCTAACTTATTTTAACGGTTTATTTTTCTTGAATACAAGACAAAAATAAGGATTTGGAAAATTATGTTTTCAGCTTGTGTGTGGTGAGAGAGGGATTTTCTGTGTATTTTGCATTTCATTCCATAGATTATGGCTGAAGGTTTGTACATCCCTTTTTTTTTAATACTAAGCCTTTATTGCAAATGCCCACATTGGAACTTTAAAATGTAGAAATGTGAAAATTATGCATTGTGGAAAGCGCTATAAAATTAAAAAACAAATTGAAATGCATGTACTGCGAATGTGACTGTGTGGGTGCATGCCTTGCATGTCAGAGCTGTGCATTGTACTGTGAGATTGAGTGACAGTTTCTTGTGCTGTAATCCTTAAAGACACAGGAACATTCACACTTCTATCATCCTCTCTGAAAATGTTTGCATGCTTAAAGATTTCACCTTCCGTTTAATGCAAACATGATTACAGATGCTTCCCTATACAGTATGTTCAAGTATTTTAAATACTTGTGTGTGCCTGCTTGTGTTCACAGGTGAGGAACAGGAAAGTGAGTTTGTATGTGGGTGTGATAAGAAAGTGTCTAGGAGCACTTTGCAATAGATTAACTCAATGTATGTGATATAAAAAGCAGTATAGATGTCAATGGTATCAACCAAACACACAATAACATGCATGCACACACACAAACACCTGAAGTTTCACCTATTTTAAAATATAAGCAGTTCAGTTCTGAACAAATATATTTTCTGGAATATTAGATATTTTTGTTGTATTATTTTGGACAAACCATGCTCACAATAATTAAGTTGTACTTTTAGGATCCCATTCCCAATGATCCCATTTTCAACCTTTAGTTAGTGTGTAATGTTGCTGTTAGAGCATAAATAATACCTGCAAAATGATAAAGCTCAAAGTTCAGTGGCAAGCGGGATATTGTGTTTATCAGCATTCGCTTTTCAAGGACTACAGAGAACGGCTGAAATCGGACTAAGAAATACGCCAAAAAAGGGGCGAGGCCTTCCTTAGAGAAGAGGAAGAGCCGCTGGAGTAGTGTTCGGTTATCAGAGATTGTAAACAATTGACTGAGCATTTCCCTCACCATAGTAGGAAATAAATTTGCAATCTCTTGCAAAGATTGAAGTTTGCACGTGCTATAGCAGATCTCTGTTACACTTCGATTGATCCACATGTTTTTTACTGATAAAGGGAAGTTGACGCCATTGTTACTGTTTATTGCTAAAGGTTTATGAATACACGTGCAATGAGAGGGGCACCAACCAATCACAACAGCATGAGAAGCGGAAGCTTGCTGATATGGTATGGGTGGGACTTCAAACACACACTCTAAGCGGGGAACCAATCACGACAGACCTGGTCAGCTTTACAAATCAGAGCATTATCGGAAGGAGGGCCTTTATATAGAACAGAAGAAATCCTGTAGTTTTGTTAGAAGAGGGATAGCGGTGAACAACTGACTTGAAATATAAAGCGTTTTTTTTTTATTAGAAACATTAACATCCATCATAAAACCCCCCAAAAAACATAATCAAACCCTCAAAAATAGCAAAAGAATGTCTCCTTTAAATTATATCTCTGTAAATGTTCATTTCAATCATTTATTTACAGTAGGGTGTCTCAAGTGTTTTTGATAAAAGCTGTGAGCGAATGGCATGGCTGGCAGTTATATTGAACGCCATTCCTCTTCTTTATTTAATTTATGTCACAGCTCAACGAATCCTAAGCATAGATTCTGTCAGTCTCTGACTGCATTACTGTACCTGCCATTATGTAGCTTAAGTGTTTGTTGACATTTATACACCTCTAATTCTCAAGCACTTAATGGCTTTTAATACGGAGCTCTAAATATAACAAAGTGTTTGTGTGTTTAGCAATTATGCTGGATAAAGTCGAAAAGAGGCCAGGTTTTTGGTTTCTGGTTGGGTATGAACTTTTGAATTTAAGCATTTTCTGTGATTATGTAAATTTATACAAATAAGTGAAAGGGTATTAGTTACTTGGTTTGATCCAGATGTTGGCAATAATTATTTCTTATTTATTTTTAAGTGGTCATATGACACGGCAATGTGTCTACACAGTTTGAAGTTAAAACACTGTATTTTCCACATACCGTTCATGTTTCTATCTCCTCTTTGCCCCGCCTCTCTGAAACTCAGATTTTTTACTAAAGCTCACCGCTCTGAAAACCGAGGTGTGCTAATGATGCATGTTAACTGATGTAAATGTAACACCTCTTGCCATATTTGGAACAGCAGTTTGCAAAGCAATTGTACTGACAGGTACGCCCACCTTACTTGCTTTAACATTTGGGCGCTCTTAGTCAAATCATACCACGAACTGACGTAGATTTGTGTAGGTGTGGTTACACAAGGCGTTTCAGGCAGGTCTGGGTGAGCATTTGCTTTTAGATAGAATGCATCTTTTGTTCAGACACTTGATTTTTTTGCAATTTTACGTGTCTAATACATACATGGGCAACTTATAACACACCAAATACACAGAAAAACACATATTCCACCATATGACCCCTTTAAAAGTATCATAAGTATGTTCAGCCCTATTGATGATTAAAATATAAAAATAACCATTTTAAATACTCAATACTCTTACTTTTAGATTACTTGTCTTCTAACAAAAATGTAGAACCTCAGAGTAGTTGAAATGCAGCATGTGTCTTATGGACTAAATTTTTTTTACGTTTATTTTTTATTAGAGCTTGGCAGCCGTGGCCACTGACATGTCACAAGATCTGCATAGAAATTCCTCAAAATATGAAGGAACGAAGTGAGTGTGAATATACATGACATTTTAATCCACCTTTGTATAAACAATTCCATTGTGTTTTTGAAGCTCAGCAGGTAAAGCGTTGTTTTACAAAAAAAAGCTGTGGGTATGATTTCCAGGAAACAGAAATACTGATTAAAAAACGTTTAATTCCCTGTTGGTGATTTAGACTTTGGCTGAATATTTTTGACATCACAGATTTAGGAATGTGTGTCTGATTGATTTTGATCATTTGTAACCAGTGATCATTGTTCTGCTGGCGCCAGCTCACGCCCACAGTTCTGCTGCTTGGTAGGGTTCTAACAGCAAAAATAATTAGCCCAACACTTTTCCACAATTCCAGTCTGAGATAATTACTGAAACCGAGAGCTTTCCTTCACACAGACAGAACAACCTGACCTTTTACTTCAAAGAGCACCTGAAAGAATCCAGCTATAATTTTCTTTTTTTAAGATGGAATGAACTGCTTTTCCACATTTTGCCCATTAAGGAAATACGCAAATGAATGAAAGCGAACAGATGCGTGCATTCAACATTTTTTCTGTTTATCATAATTCCATTTTTCCTCTAGAGTTTATGATTTTTTTCTCTTTGTCAGTTCTGCGCCCATGGAAAGTGCAGAAGGCGCTACACGGGGGCATTATGGGTAAAATCTTTAATGGTTTCAAGGGTGTGAAGCTGATTCTTTTTGAAGGGATGCTTCAAAGGGGTGTGAATTGTGTGTGTTTGTGTGTTTAACAGTGATCTGAAAGCATGGTCGATAGTGGCATAGATGTGAGTGTGTGGGCAGTGAGAGGAAAAACAAGCAGCAGGTTCAACTTGTGTATTTATTGACTTATTCTGGGACAAACGGACAGAATCATGTTGCTGTCGGTTGACACAACTTGGATAGCTAGCAACGTGAGATTGACAAGCAATTTATTATTTATATAAATTGAGTCTGCTAAGGATGGTAGAGAGAGAAGATTTGTACAAATTAAAGAGAACAATGAATTACTTACAGATCATTTCAATTAACCTGTTTAATAGTGCAAGAAGTGGTGGGAGGAAAGATGAATGGTCACATTTAATTGGTTCTGTGGACTGTGATTATTTGCTTCAGTAACTGGCTGACAGGAGACTGGGAACGTTCTTGCAAAAAATTATTATGATGTGATTAAAGCAAACTCTGCTGGCATCTTTTTCTGATTCAGTCTGACATGTGAATTCTAAACTATTTTTTTAAGTAAGAACGTCTCGTTCTTGGCAGGGCATCAATTACAGCATATTATTACAGCTTTAGGTGGACACAGGCACATGTTCAGCTCCTGCTGAAAATGCTGGTTTAGGAAACTTTCATCTTGAATAGACATGGTTTAGCAAGGGGGTGGGATGGTGTGTGGAACATTTCTGGCAAGGACAGCAATTATGGTAGTTTTTCTTATAAGTGTTAAGGGCTGGTGGATGCTGTTCTATTTTCCTTCTCCCTGAGTGTGTGCATTGCTTTTGTAGTTGACACTGGAACCCATTAATCCAGTTTAAATAATATCATCTGTTGGTCAACATATTCCTCTTATTTAAACATGCACAGGCACGTAACATACATTTATATGGATCCCAACATCATAAGCATCATAGCCATATGTTGAAAAGAGGGGTCAAATATTTGTGTTCTTTAGATGTTGGAAGTTTGTTATGGAACCATTCAGCCAAAAATGATTATTCTGTGGCATCATAAAGCATTTTTTAGATAAGCAAATTAATCGTTGATCATTCAATTATCACAGTATTTAGAATCAAGAATGTTACTTTTTAAATTTGTAATTACGTCTTGTGAATTATATGTAAACATCTGTTTAAACTGCTTGTAAACCTGTTTTCAGGCCACTGAGTTGTGAACAAATTGAACCTGAACTACTGCTTTGCTGCTCCTCAAGTCTGAGTGGAGTGGGTGGCATCTCATAATCCTTTTCCAGGTTATGATCTGCATCTTCACCCTTTTCAAAGATTACGCTCGTGTGCGTGCGTGTGTGTGTATGAAGGTTCTGAGGAGAGAGAGCGAGAAGGATGGTGAACACTGTTGTTATGAGTTAAAAGTCTAATGCTGTGAAAAAAGAAACATTTACTGTTGCCTCTATTCAGGGATTGGTGGACGGACAGGTTAAAGTTTGAGTAATTTTTGTTTGTGTTTGTCGATACAGTTCTATAAAGAAGTTAAACAAATAATTCTGTCAATTATTTCAATACCTTTAATTCTAGTCACTATATTACAGTTTTAATTAATTCAGTCATCCAGGTGACTATTTATTACTCCATCATAACTATAAATCAATCAAATTTATGTTTAGATTATGTATTTACTTTATTTAGATATGTAGCGTGTAATGAGTGTGTGTGTCTTATCACATAGAACAGGTGTGAAAATGACAGTATGTGGGTGGAAGGAACTCACACGCACACCCACATGCATACACACACGTTCTGTGAAGAAGCTTTGAAGCCATTTTGCATGCAGGCTGTCTGTCCGCCATGATGCGCATTTATTTTGTCCTAGCAAGTGGTCTGATTGGTTTTATATGCCAAATCTGTAAAAGCGATTCTTCCACCGTCCTCTAACAATAGTGGACTTGTATTCACAAAGACGTTCTTCTCACAGATCCAGCCTCTGCATGGATTACTTTTTGAAGCAGAGAAAGGTTAACAAAGGACAAATCGATATTAGAAATTTGTTAAGTGAGCATTTGATGAGTGACCTGTATACTCTTTAGATGTAAAAATCTGGTGTTGTGTGTTTGAATCTGACCCTACAGTATAAGTGGGACACATACACAGGCAGGGGTCAGACAGGCTACCTGATGTTTATAGTCTGGTGATTTCTCGCTCTCGCTCGCTCTCTCTCTTTCTCTCTCTCTCTTGGGAGATCAAGGAGCAGCAGGTTTCTTGGAGAGCATTTGTTGGCTCAGTGGGGGGGTAATGTCTCTTATGTGTGCCGGCAGATCCCTGATGCGTTTGAGCAGGGTGTGTGTATACTGTAGATGTCTCCTTGTCCAGCAGAGTGTAGCGGTGAACACCCATCTAAACCCTGGGATGACAGAGAAAGCTCAGACACACAAATAAAGACAGTGTTAGTCTGAAACTTGTGGCGTGTGTTGGTTTGTGTTCCTCACATTTGCTCTGTTTTATCAGACAGACTGCGTTGTCTTGCCCAGCCCAGCGATCTGTAATGTTAGTAATGCAGGAGCACACTGTCAAACACACACACACACAAAAGCTTTAGAAACTTAGTGTAAAATAATCACTGTTACACAATAGTTGTTGGAGTATTTTTTCTTTGGCTTACGTTTAACACAATTGAAACATTCATTTTAATCTAAATGGGGTCTAAAGAAATTACAGTATTGTTCTGTTATATGTTAAATGATAGTGTTAATTGATAATGTTTAGTTGTTGCTGTTTTAATTGGTAACTAATATTTTTTTGGAAAAACAAAAATATTAACACTTTGAGACATGGCCTTACAGGTCCAGCGTGGAAAATGTATCGGCCTCTAGCGGTGAGGTTGTGAATTGCAGCCAATGGCTAACTCCATCCCTACTGGCGTAGAGAATAATTTAAGAGTTGGTATCTTATATCTAGTGGTAATTTTAATACGGAATGAAAACATAATTTCTCTTAGCTAAGATATTGTGATTGCAAATGTAACTTTAATATTCCACAGGTATTTTGGCTACTCCACAGCATGCCTCTATGATTCAGAGATAAGCTTTTAGCTTTTGTCTCTGTCATGGTAGATAAAAAGTGAAAAATGAAATTAAAGTATCTATCTTATTTGTATAATAATGAGATTCAATAATTGCAGCATAAAAAATGACATGTGCATCTTTGCATTTGTGTTAAATGTGTGCACGTGTGTATGTTTCTGGATCTTCATCAACTAATGTTATTTTTCTCTCCATGTATGTGTGTGTATTTTGTGTGTGTCTGTCATTTTCTCATTTAATGAGAGTTTGTTTCTTTCAGTTCCCATGGTAACGTCAAGCTAATGATGCCTCTGTGCCTCTTCGAGACGTCTGACAATGCAGTGGGTTGTCTGTGACATCCCAACTTACAAGGCATTGTGTCCCACGCGAGCCTGTGAGTGGTATCACATCACTTCTGGGTGAGTAAAATAGAAGAACTTCAACTCCTATGTATCTTTTAAAAAGACTAAACCTAGACAGAAAGACAGACCATGAGAGAGAGAGAGGAATTGGTGGCTTTCAGTGAACTACTTCGCTGAGACTTAATAGACTTGCTTGTAGATCATGACAGCTCTCATAATCTCAGCGGTAGCTGCAGACTTTCTCTCTCATTTTATTAACATCAACGTTGAGGAATTGTTTTAGGTTTAATACAAGTTAAACTGTATGAACATCATTCACCTGACTTGAATCGCAGTTAGGTTATAAATCCTTAGTGACTAGTCTTGTAGTGAGACTGAAATTGTTATACCCAATGGTTAGACTTGAATGTCATGAGCATGTAATGTTGTAAAACAGGTACATTTTTCATGATTAACACAAGGATTCCAAGACGCTGTTTGCATAGAACAAACTCCACTTTTACATGTATAACCAGATGTTATTTTTTGAGAAGGATCAAATAAATGTTTCAGTGAAAATTTATGTATACTGTAAAAATTCCTCTTAAAATGTAAAAAAAAAGAATTGTACTGTTTTTATGTCATTTTTTTAAATGTGGTCAAAAATAAAAGACTGCAAATTTATTTATAAGTTTATTTTACAGTTTATTTTTTAAATATGGTCCAAAACTATAATATTACAGAACAAGACAACAAATGTACAAGAAAAACGGGGAAAACAGTTTAATATATATCCTTATATCCTATAATTTTACAGAGAAAAAAAATTATAATATTAAATCCTATTTTTTTTTACAGAATCATTTTTACAGTGTAAATATGTGCGTTTACAGAGTCTTACATTCATGTTTTAAATAGCCCACTTTGTATTGTTTGTAGCACAATATTTGACAATGTTGCATGTCACAAATGTACCCACAGCATATACCCAAAAAGCAGAAGTGAAACCAGAATGAGGTAATAGAGAATAAACTCTGAGTTATGTACTGTATATTATATTGCATTTCTGTCCGAAGATCCTGCCAAAAATTTACACACTGGACCTTTAAGTGGTTTAATGTTTTTATTAAACACCATTTTGAAATCATGGGCATTTCCATGTATTATTTTCCAAATATTTCAAATATTTGACAATGTTGCATGTCATAAATGTAGCATAGATCCATATAGAAGAAGTGAAACCAGAATGAAGATTATAGAGAATAAACAGAGAGAATAAAAACATAGTATTGTTGTTTTTCTCCTGCAAAAGCAGAGACAACTGGGGGACATAATGCGTGAATTAAATTCATAAGCTTGTTGCTCAATACACAGAAGAAAACTGTAAGACATAATGAGACATAAAATAAATTAACCTGGCTTTGTGTTTGATGTTGTTCTTCCTTTATTTTTGGTGGAGCTAACAAACACAAAGCAGATTCACACAAACTGCTCGCACTGATCTAGAACAAGCACATTCATCAACACACCTGATATTAAACACGTGCCTGGAAGACAGAGAAAGACAACATGGTTAATGTGAATTTACAAGTGTTCAGTGAGAAATCGTTGATGCCAATGGCCCACCGACGTAGCTAATGTGATTTTCACAAGGGAATCTGGTGGCGATTTACACAAACACGGAAGTGGGAAGTTCTGAGTGAATCTTTCATGGTTCTCTGTTCTTAATAAAACGGTCTGCTGAAATATCAATGCTGTGAATATTCAAACTAAACTTTTCTCCTCAAAGCCCTCAGTAATGCGGCTTGAGATTGCAGCAGCCCCTGATTTATTCACTTTTTTAAAGCACATTTTTTTCAGAAAAGTAAGTTTAACCGTGATAAAAGGCTCTGTGTCGAGGCTCACTCACTGTGTATGAGAGAACAGCATCATAAACATACTTTTTCTCTGACATTTTAGACTTTTAAAAAGTTTTTCGTTATCATGGCAAACAATTATTATTTAGGCCTTGTCGATATTCAGTATTCAAAATATTTCAGTATTTATTCCATGTTCAGCTTTAATGACATCAACTTCCATAGTTAATATTGTGACTAAGTTTGACAGCATGTTTAAATGTTTTGAATTTAATGTGAATACATTTTCTTTTTAGGGCTGTCTAACGATTAATCGTAATTAATGTCTGTGTACTGTGGGCATATTGATTTTGCATTTATAAAAACACATACATGGAAATATTTAATAAAAATATAAAATATACAAATGGATAAACTTTAATATATTTTAAATTATTTGTAAATATAAATATCTCGTTCTCAAAAAAAGTACAAGAGTCGATGACAGTCGATGTCTGAAACATTGCAAAGGGAGATCAGAAAGTACATGTAAATAAATCAGATGGGAAGAACAAAAGCACATTCACAATTCAATTCGCTTTATTTGATTGCAAAAGCTACTGTTCTTTCCCACAAGTCCTCACCCATCCACTTTAATTCTGGTTCATTTTTATTAATGAATCAATCTGGGGCCTTTTTCAAAGATGAAAGCAGTAGGAAAAGATGAAGAGAGTGCAGTAAGAAGTTCACCATCTGAATACTGTATTTGTCAGTAATCTTTGATTCTACTTCACAGCACTTAATAATTCGTAATTCTTATGTTTTATTGTGAATAGAGGTCTTTTTTATAATATTCTGCAGGACTTTTAGTTCAATGTATTGTAAAGCATGAATGCAAAAGAAGCACGCTGAAATTAAACTTTTCATATCACCCTGACATTTTAGAGAAGCCTTGTTGTTATAAAGGTTTATGAATGATAGCTTGAGTTGTTTTCTGTCTCTGAACATCCTGCAGGCTGACAAATAACTTCATACATAGGCAAACGAATGAAAGGGACAGTGTGAAGAACTGATGGAGTTAATTTACAAAACCATCTTTAATATTTAACAGTAAAGCTTAATTTGTGTGTTTAATCCAGATTCATTTATTGTGATGTTTAAAAAACTGTGGATTAATTTACATGCTAGTGGTGTGTGGAACTGCGGCTGAGAAATACAGCACGGTGATGAGTATAGCCATTACTTAAAACACCATAATGGTTCAATTTGTGTCTCTCGTGTCACTGTAGTATATTTATTTGTGCGTGTATGTAAATATTACCCATTTTTTTAATAGCTTTAATATTTATTTAATTATTCACACATGCAGCTTGTCGTACACAGAGACTGGTAAGATTGACTACATGTCATTTCTGTACTGAGGCTACTGAGTGTGTGAGAGATACGGTATGTTTTTGCAGGATGTCTTCTGCTACTTCAGACATCAAATTTAATTAATGTCTTTTGTTCTACACAACAAGCAATTCAAGTTTTTTGTCCTTAGCATTTAAAAAAAACGCTCTAAGTGTGAAGTTACAAATTTATTGCTTTCCTTAATCTTCTAAAAACAAATGATTCATTGTTCCAGTTTGGTTATGTCCTCAGGTATAATTAATGCAGAACATTTTCTCATTGGTGTGCCTTTTAATTTTTGTTTCTTCAGATTACTGCATGTTTTGTACAATATGTTTTTTGCAGAGAACAAATTGACTATAGATATGTTACTATGACACCAATTCATCTTAAACCAAGGAATGGCAGACTCTGGTGAGGTCATCCAATCTTACCACTGCCTCAACATGACGGTCTCACACATATTTAATCATTTCTGATCCTATCATACATGCTGCTACTGCACTTTATTTATAATAGAATACAACACACTTTAAATATTCTATTAATGAAAGCATAATTTAGTTTAAAGAGTACATGACTAGGGATTTTTAAGGTCCTACTTTGGTTTATGGAGTGTCCAACAACAAGTTTAGGTACATAGAAGGTGCATAGAAGATTTCGTAATAATAGCTACTTTTACCTTACTTCTTGACTGACTCTCAAATGATTCCTTCCGAGATTCATCTGTCTAATCCCTCCTTTCAGTAGCTGCTGTGATTGGTCTACCAGTGTTTGGGGGGAGAAGCGGGCAGTTCTAGCAAAACGTAGGCGGGGACTATATGTTCTGACGTAAATCTGCGGCGGTTCGCAAACCGGACTAGGAACGACTCGTTTGTGTGATTCAGAGTCGACTCCCTTTTTTCCAAACCAATAACTTTGTTATTCATTCACCTTCTGATTTTCAACTTGGCAGACTGCTTACTTTCAAACACGGCAACATTACACACTGCATGAAATGCAATTTCATGATCTCATGTTATGTACTCTTTAAAAACAAATGGAAGCAGATATGATATGTGATGTGAAAATTTAGCCAAGTGAGTCAGATTCAAACCTGCCTTGGTGCCGAGTAAAAATCAATCATTGGGCGTCTTTCGCTCTACGCCAATGAAGCTGCTGATAAAGTGTTGTTCTTTTTACACTCTTTAGGAGCCACCTACATTTTTCGTTCTTCCGATGTCATGCTCCTTCGATAAAACTGCAATAAAATATAACTTTGAATAGACTTGACCAGACAGCCAAGGTATGGCAGCCGCCAGACCCTGCACAGCTATACCTAAATGCCCCTGCATATTAATGCCTGAATTTAATCTGCATTCTTTTTAAATTCTGGAGAAAATCTTAGAAAATTAAAGGGATAGTGCAGGTTTAATTCAGATGACAGTAAGAGTCTCGGGGGTCCAGCCAGAATGTAACGTACATGATGCTTAATCTTATGCTTTTCAAATTAGATTTAATGGTTTGTGTTTGATGACCACACTGAGTAAGTGGGAAATGGATCAATGAAGCCCATGCAGATCCATTTCAATTAGCTGCACCGCAATTTCTGCACTACAAGGCCGCAAAGCTGCCCAGCAGTTTAATCATACATCTTAAACTCGAACTGAATCTGACCTCAGAAAAAGAGTGGTAAAAGCTTTCTCAAAGCTCTAAACATGCTTGAGGGAAGAACATAACCTAACCATAAAAATCATTTTCAATCTATCATACTTAAAAATCAGACTTTGCTCGGACTTAAATTGTCAAAGGGTGTTTGGATGAAAGGCATCTTCTGGTTCTTCTCCATGTTTATGTTTTATCTAGTTTTTCTTCCACTTCTTTAATGTTACACCAAAGCCAACACAGCCAGAAGCTACTATGAAGATACTGCTTTCTCTCACTAAGAAACTAAAAAACTGCACACAAAAATGATCTTCACAGTACCAACAGCCAGGGCCAAACAGAGCTACTCTTTTAGTTCAGTGATGGGAGGAAGAAAAACAGAGAAAGAAATGCATGCGGGTTACAGGTTTATGAAAGAGCTGGAGGAAATTTTCTTAATAAGCTGACAGCTTTTGTGAGATGAAATTGCATAAAATTAAAAGGGAGATGAACCGAACGTCAAAGGACAAACCCAAACCAACCAATTTTCAACTCAATATTTTATATAGACTTAGCTGGTGGGTAAGAGAAAGTCCTTTAAAAAGGCAGTAAAACCAAATTGTTATATTCAAGGAGACAGATTGGACATTTGCTTAAATGCTGCAGAATCTATATTTATGTCCAACAATACGACTTTAATGATCAATGCTGAGTTGCTGGAAAGGACTTCAATACTCCATGAGATGCCCCTGAAGTCAGAACAGAAGTTTAAGTGTCAAAATTCAACTCCACTGGTGCCACTGAGTTCAAAACAACACAGACAACAGCTCCATCTGTTCCAGAAAATTCATTAAATTTTTTGCTTGTATACTTGTTTGTTTATGCTCATCATATCTAAGGCTGTGAACTTTTCTCATTTATCTGTAGACTGTTCAGAACATCAGCAATGCACTAAATGTTCCTGTGTGATTTCCACAGTGGACCTCCTGCCGTTCTGGTCACATCGCACTCATTACTTTTTCATCGCTGGTGTAACAACATCGACTTGGTACCAAAATTCAGTAAGTCACTACCAGCTTCATATGAAATGACCTGTTCAGAAAAACTCTCACGTTCCTATTTTGGACTCTGATAAATGTGCTAATGAGAACTTTTTATTTCAAGCTTCTGGCTCTGTGGTAGAAAACTGGCTTTTATATATCGTTTTATTGTTACAGTCTCACGGATCTTGCAACAATGAACTGAAACACTGGTTGAATGTTTTTAGGACATGGTATCAGATTTTTTTTCAATATTTAATGTGATTGGATTAAAGAGAAGTAAGGACTGCAGGTCGCGTCACCTTGAAACCAGGATTTTGCATCTAAGGCATCATTTAAAAAGAAAATCATTAATCTGATGCAATCCTGGTTCCATAGTAGCATCACAATTCTAAGGATATTTTATCTTTATCTTTTTAGTTCTGTTATCTTTAGTTTTCATTTACTTATTTGTTTATTCATTCAACTTTATTTCAAACTTTGGTGCATTAAAGGTTTATTGGACAGATCAGTTCTGTCAGTCTGTGGATGAGATTCGAGGATAAACAAATCTTATCTTATTTATTTCAAGAGAACTGCGCTTCTATCGGGAGGTCTAGAGATGTGTAGAGAGCGGGAAAGGGAGATAAACAGAAATGAAGAATGAGCGTGTTCAGTATTATCAGAAGGTTATTTACAGTGATAAGCAGCGGAGCGGTCCGGTCCAGTGGAGGTTTCAAAACAGCCACACTCTGCTCACACTCAAACGTGCATAGTGTGAATGTTATTTTGTCTCTTGAAAGCCGTCCGTGTGTTTGTTTGAATGTATGAAATGCAGATTGCTGCAACTCTTACATAGCAAGACCTGTCGCAATGCAGTGTTTCAATGTGTATGTGAATTTAAACACCTAATTTCTTCAGATTTATTGCAGAACAAAGTGGCATATCATTATCATTCCCCCAGGCCATCTGTAGATAAAATGAATAAAAGTCCTGACGAATCCTTTAAATAAACAATTTCATGAGGTGGTCCTGTTGAATGTTAATGATGATGTTTTTCTGCTTTCTCACTGATTGCTTTGTTGGTTTTATCTCAGGTGTCTGTTCTGTGAATGAGTTTCTTCATCACTGAGCTCACCGGTAAGATTTAGACCCATCACGCCCTCATTATGTGAAACCCACAATGCAACACCTTTTTATGTCCTTTCTGAGCTCCTTATGTTTGGTGATATAACGTCTTTGCAGGTTTGAGATAAGAAAGCTATTTAATATTTATTGCTGTAATTGTTTTATATAAAACAAAGCACTAGGATGTCAGTGACACCATTTTGTAAGAATTTTCTATGTATATGTAAGTAAATATGGTGACTAGGCATCTGCACCAGACATCTATCTGTGAAAACTGTGATTACTCAGTCATATTTCGGCAAACACAATGCGACCCTCACTTTTTATCTTAATATATCTGACATACACATAAACATGTATGTTTTACTGTGTGGTAGGGAGAATGTGGCAGGGGAACTGATTTATAAGATGTGCATAATTTTGCCTTATTAATTACAGTCACGAGCAAACTTTATGCCCTGTTCTTCTTTTCATGATCTTTACTCTCTTTTCTTTGCCTCTTACTTACAACATCTCATGGTTTTACCACTGTAACCACAGTCCAGCTGTAACACATTTTTCTATTGTAGTACTATGTTTAACCTTGAAATGGCAATTAATCCAAAAATGCTCACCCAATATTACCTCATTATTACTCTTCTATTCTCTTTTTTAATTTGTATAAAACGTAATCATAAAATATAGCTGCAAGCAGCGATGGCGAGCCCTCACACTGCTGTGCCACGGCTACATGGCTACAAGTCAAGCTTTCCTGTGGCTCAGTGGTTAGAGCTTGGCACTAGGAATGCTAAGGCCATGGGTTCAAACCCAAGGATTGCACATACTCGAATACAAATGTACTTTCTAATGCAATGTAAAGTGTAAATTGTTCACAACTCATTTTGCTTTGGACATATTTTAAAAGTGTAAGAAGATTTTTATAGGAACTTGATTTTATGTCGACCTTAAACAGTTTACTTTCCCATGGATGAATTGCAAACAAATGAAATATCAGATGTAACTGTCTCTGTAACTGTTCCTCTGTGTATCTGTTGTTTATATAGCTATATAGTCTGCAAGTGGATAATGGGACTGAATGTCCTTTACATGTCCTCTATCAGAATCTCTCTAACTACATCATTCACCCTGTCCATTCCACCCTGCCTCTCTTTTAATTTAATAACTCTGTTGAATGGTCTGGTGGCATTTGGAGATTCCTGCTGGGCTGAAGAAAATGGAAAATGTTCAGAAAGGAAAGAAAGTGCCTTTTCATTCTTTTTTGGTGTGAAAGGGTCTATGTTTTTTTTCTCTGTGCTCTTTACATTGATCAATAATCCATGGGGCCAGTGGAGAGGTTTCTTTATGACGGTGTTTGTGTGTGTGTGTTCAATGAGAAAGAGGGACAAAAAAGGACAGAATTTTCCCTTGCAGATGGACGTGGGGAGCTACAGGAGGCCTTGTGCCAGTACACTCACCCTCACTGTGTGCAAAATCATTCTTCTGTCACACAAACGCATACACGGGAATAATTTTGCATGGTTTTAATATTTAGAGAACATTGTGCTGGTGACAGCTCTCAGTAAATATTTACACTTCAATCATATTTGCAGTGTTGCACTTTCTTTTTTCTTTCTTTCCTTCCACTGAATGCTCCATCTGTGATATCATCATCTCTGTAATTAAGCTACTAAAACCCTCATCCACGTCTGATCGGGATGTTCTTAGATTGACCTTTCTGCTGCCACAGTCCACAATTCAATCCGTTATAGACGTGAATCAGTGATTAAAGCATTCAGTCACACACCATCATTAAATGCTGATCTTAGTTTAAGGGGGACGTCAGTGATGCAGGAGAAACACAGGAATGCAAGCCCAGTGTTAGCTTACCGCCGCATACATGCAGTGGGAGGTGAATGACTCAACAGCACATCAGACAGCTGTGACATCACAGGTCTGTGACTTCGCAGAAAGGTGATTTTCTACTCTTAATTATTAAACACAATAATGCAGAGCTTACTGCACTCCTTCATTTTATCTATCCATTTTTAAGCCTCAGAGACACATACACAATATACACAATGACAATCACAAAGAATAGATATGACAGATTCTATTTTGCAGACTTAAAAGAAACATGATTATAATGTTTGTTTTACTTCTATACTTTAGGCTATTCGGTTATCAGTTATTTTTATAAGACATATCCTTCCAAGGAAACATCCTCAGGGAAGAAATAAACAAAAAAGTGAGTGAATAAATCAAAGGATGATTGAAAACAAACAATGCATACTTGTGAGATACTACTGTATGTTTGAGAGTGTGTGTGTGTGTGTGTATTGTGATATGTTGAGTGTTTAACAGGGCTGTCTATTTATTTTCAGGGTCTTTTTTCAGTGCATGTCTGCATGGCGAGAGGTTAATGAAGGCAGGGAAGACACGTCTAAATTATTCACACATCCCCACTCCTCAAATTCTTACTGACCTCCACAGTAATAATAGCACCACCTACTATAGATATATAGATTCATGTGTTGAATATCCTTTTCAATAGAGATAATGCAGCTTTTGCATTTTTACTGAAGCCTTAGGCCTGAGGCGAGTGTTGCTGGCAGATGAGTAAAGAACCATAGCGCTTCTCTGTGAATATACAATAGAAAGGTTTTCGAGTTCAAATATAAACTGTGTATGTATAGGGGTTCTGTGAGTCAGACCCATGGGGGTCCTCATAGGGGTATATACAGAATATATTTTCATTCTAAAGCAATTGAAATGCACAAAATGACCGTTGCTGCATTTTTATCTGAAACATGTACAGCTTTACATGCTAGACCTGATAAACCGAGTATGCACAAAATTACAAATATGTACAAAATATAAAAAATATTTTTTATATTTTTGTTGGTTCAACTTAAAATGGTTGCCTTAAAATGTATCTTAATTCAACTTAAAATATTAGTTAACTCTATTCATTTCTCATTGAGTCAACTAAACTAATTGGTTTGAGTCATATTTTTATGTTGAATTAACTTAAGGCAACCAGGTTACTTATTTTTTTAAGTTGAACTTTTTTGTAGATGTGCTTTAAAAGTGACTTGCAGAATTGTTTATCTAGTTAAAAAAATAACAGACTACATATTCACTACACAACACACATTTATGCATTTGGCAGATGCTTTAATCCAAAGTGACTTAAATTGCATTATACTACACATTTTTATCGGAGTACATGCGATGTCTATCTTTAATACCTAAACACACTTAAAATATAGCACTTTTTTACTTACTAGTATTATTACTCAAGAAATGTACTTGAGTTAAAAGAAAGTACTAGATTAATTTAATTAATTTACTCAAGTATTAAAGGACCAGTGTGCAATTTCTGGGAGGATCTAGATTAGATTAGATTCAACTTTATTGTCATTACACATATACAAGTACAGTGTAACGAAATGTAGTTTAGGTCTAACCAGAAGTGCAATTAGCAAGTGCAGATAATGCACTTAATTGACAGAAATGCAATATAATATATAACTACGTATGTCTTCAGAGGTGTATAAGGCCTTACATCATGAAGCGGATTTTTTTATTACCGTAGAATCTCATTCGGGAAAGAACCTCAGCCATTGGCTTTCTCTTTCTGCACCACTGGTCAGTGCTTGATTATCCTCCACTTGACCTGTGAACACATATACACCCAGAGCAGCTCAATTGCACCTCAATCGTTTCCCAACCGGCAACCCTCAGGTCAAAAGTCTGACTAGCCCACCACTACCCACACAGTTAATGCGAGCTCAGTGCCCCTGGTCCGTGTGGCACACCATTACAACACAGTATCAAAATCAACGCTTTCATATGCGCCAACCCGTTGGCTAAGGCTGTTATAGTCCCACTAGCACCGTTAATTCATGCTCAGCGGCCCCGGTTCTATATGGCGTGACATGCCAACACACAACACCATTTTATTATGTGGTCACTTGGCAGCCCATATTGCGTCCTTCCGTTTCAACCACAGCCAGTGGCTGCTTCTCTCAGCAACAGTGGCAAGTTCTTTGACTACCGTCCGTTTGGCCTGTCCTCTGATCCCCACTTTCTTAAGCAGCCTTGTTGTGGAATTGGAAACCAAGCCCATGCAGCCCACTTCCACCGGGAACACTTTCGCTGTCCATCCCCAATTCTCAGCCTCCGGTGCCAAGTTTGCATACCGGAGATTCTTTCTTTAAAATGCTTTGTTAATGGCCTCTTCCCAAGGTACAGTTAACTCCACGATGAGGACTGACCTACTGGAGCTGGACCACAGATTCATGTCCGGCCGCAGGTAGGTCGCTGCGATTTCCAAGGGGAAAGTGAGACTATACTCAGCAGACCTGAATCTTGGGTTAAGGACTTGTCCCGCGGTTTCTGCCCCTCCCGCCCCCAAACTCCTTTTTTAGCAAGTTAGCCTTGGTGTTTTGGGGGATGGCATTTGCTGCCACTCTCTTGTGGTCTCTACTACTGCAGCCAAGCACTTGATGTGCAAAAAACAAACCAAATTAACAAGTTCAAATCGATATATTCTCATATGGATGAGTAAAAAATATCACCATTTTGATTTTGAGGTGAACTTTTCCTTTATGGAATTTACTGGGAATCCCTGGGAGCATTGGACACATTTTAATCATTCCTGGAAATGTGTAAAAAGTTCAAACTTTTTCCAATCTTTTAAATGTGCTCTTTTACTTTTATTGTCATGCCATAGTTCAGATTCTGGGTGTGGAATCTAAATATCTCAGACTAGGTTTTTATTTTACAGAAAAAGTATTACCCATTATATATTATAAGCATGATATGCAAAACAGGGAATAAGCAATTGTATGTTTGATTTGTTCTGAAGTTATTCAAGGCTTTAAGCATTTAATATGTATGTCATTGCCTGTACAGGACACGCACGATTTTTTGCAGACCCTACATTTTAGGTTTTTTTATTTTGTCACTGCATATTTTTCACTGTATCAAATAGCCTACAAGAAACATCATGTTTGCTAATCTTTCCTAGAAATGTAAAATTTGGAAACAATCTTATTTTGTCAGTCTCTTATTTTGAGATACGTCTAGAGTATTTTTAAATTGTAATTGTGTTACACAACATCTGGCCGATTTCGCTTGAAAACATATTAAGAACTTTTGTTTATTAAGATCTTTTGATTATTTCGTATTTTCAAGCTTTTTCATTGTTCCTATTCCTTTTTCCCCTCATGTATCAGAGCTTCAAATTTCTTTATGTTACTGTTATCTCAAACCCCTCTATCTCTCGTCTCTCTTCAGCCCTCATCAGCATCTTTCTAGGACGTCTATCAGAAGTTCATTACTCTGATAAAGGTGTCCATTAAGGCTCTGAAATAAATCAGTGTCTGTACTCTGGGACAACACACATTACAGTGTAAGTGAGGGGAAGCAGGCTGACATGGATTGGAATGGATCAATACTAACAAAGATACACAATGCTTAAGAATAAACATAAACTTTAACCATGCTGCACCAATGCAGTCTTGGGAGATTGAGATTCCAAAGAAACCAATGCATAGAGGTTGCAGTCTGTGAAACAATAGCCTCTATATCACATCAATATAAACTCTTTAGAGAAAATGACAGTGTAGAGAGTGATCTCCATGTGATGCATACCTAAAGTGCTGGGTGCAAGGTCAGAATAATTTTAGAGAAAACCACAAGTATGAAGCAGCCCCTTAAATGATTACTAGCAAAGGAGAAAGAGACAAAACGCATGCTTTGTCGCCACAGAGAACCGAAGTGAAGCTTTCTTTGTCTCTGGAGGAAGAGGTGCTGTCACATGGTGAGTGTTTGTTTATCCCTGGTTCACACATCAGACATAAGCCTAATGCAGTCAGACTGACACTATAGGCAGTCTGTTGTAAGATTTTTTATGTCAAATTTGTTTACTTTTGGGATTATGCACAGAACAATCGGCAGTGTGAAAATTGTCAAATGAACTCTTACAGTGTATATATAATTCACACTTTGAGAGTTATGATTATATATACACTGTGAGTTTTAATTTGATATCAGTGGTATTAATTGTATCAATGAAAATACTTGAATACTTTCAGAGCATTTACAAAACATATTATATTCTTTTTGTTAATGTAGAGCTTGAGAACCTTATTCCCTGTTTACTTTCCACTCATTATGATATATTGACATCATCTTTAAAAACATGTCAAATCAAATCAAATCCCTTTATTGTCACTTAACCATATACACAAGTGCAACAGTGAAAAACGTGCAGTTCCGACCAACATAGCAGCATGACAGATTACTGGTAACAAAGAATTACAATACTTTACATTAGACATTTCTTGTACACTATTACACAGTAAACATTTCTGTACAAGTGTTAGACCATAATATAACGAATGACACATAATTAACATGTAACTACACAGCAGCAAATGTACACAATGTGCGTAGTGTACACATGATAATGACACATAATTTACATACAACTAAACAGCAGCAAATGTACACACATGTTATGTTCCACAGAGGACAAATAGTTATTAGGTTTTGAGCAACATAAAGGTTGTTTGGGGCAAACCAGTCCTTTAAATGCTCTCTTGCTATTTTTGTCATACAGATACACATACTTCCGTCCTCCATACAGATACACATACTTCCATTTTTGGCTTATCTGTCAGAGTGTTTGTTTGGTCTGACATCCTGGCAGAGAGAGAGAGAGAGCGCTTAGTTTGGAGCTTAGGCTTCCTCTCACCTGTGTGTGGGGGTTGGTAACCTGATGACTGTATTATAAGGTCTCCATGCAGTTGGAGTCTAGATGAATATTCTGAATGAACACGCTGATTCACTGATGCTGGCTGATCTGAAATCCAAAGCCTGTATTTTAAAAATGAAAGAAGGTGAGGACAAAGATAAAAACTGAAAAAAACAAGCGAATAAGAATTAGAGAGTGTCTGCTGTTTATCATAATTCACAACACTGAGCGAAGAGGCTGAATGTACGAAGGTGCTAGCGTTCCATGATGACTGCCCCCTGTTTTTCCATTTTTGTTCCTGATCTTTAAATAACAGCTTTTTACAAAAACGTACATGTCAGAGAAACAGGGGTTGGGGGGTTTGTTGCCTGGACAACGCCATTTTGGAGTGATTATACACCTGCTGATCGGCAGTTAGATGCTGTTATGTCAGAGAAAGGGAAAATGTGTTGTATTTGTAGCACAGCTCGGAGTAGTTACATACAGGATTTTTTTTGTTTGTTTATGCAATTACCAGATATATTAAGTTAATTTGCATTTGTTGAAAACACATTAATGTGACAAATGAATAAATCATGGTCTATACAATACACAACTTAAAAAGACATACAAATTCTATAATCATTTACTCACCCTCAAGTTGTCCCAAATCTGTAAACATTTCAGAGAGATAGATATTTGGAAAAATGTTTGTAACCACCATTAACTTAGTAGGAAAAATTACAATGGTAGTCAGAAGTGCCTCAGAACTGTTTGCTTTCCCACATTGTTTTAAATATGAAGAGTTTATTTCCCAAAATATGTAACTTAAGTTTTTGAAATTTCTTCAAAAATCATGCTTTTTATTATGGTATGTCTTTATTGTGTTTTGTTGTGTTAGTTATCTGTATTGTTTTTGTTATTATGTCTTAAATCAAAACAAACCTACTGCAGTTGGATTGATATTTATTGGAATGCACAATAAAAAACATGATTTTTAGTCATCTCTTTTTAGAAACAAACTCTTTAACCTTCTTTTGTGATAAACAGAACAAGAAATTATAAAGCATTTTTTGCTACTATGACAGAATTATTTTTAGGTGAACTGTCCCTTTAAGTGACACGTTATTTTTTACATTTTGCTGTTAAACATACGCCAATGGTCCACAATAATATGTTTTAATATGGCTGTTTAAAGTAGAGTAGGATACATAATTGACAGATTACATTTTTTACTTATTTTCATATTTTCATAAATTCAAAAGTTCAGTAAGTCTGTTTGTAGGCATAGAATTCAAATTTACTTACATAAAAAAACTCATGAAACGATTTGTGGCGGCGTTTCACCAAAACCGAGGGTATGGCAAAATTTCCTTTGGCCATACCACAACGACATTCCAAAGTAACAGGACCATAAATAATGCCACATCATATCTAAACAAAACGTGTACAAAAATCCACAAAACTGAATGAATGCACGAACATGCTCAAAGACTTATATATAACAAACCCTATCCTCATATCGTTTAAAATACTTTTTAAAGCTCTAATTTCTAATTTAAAGTCTAAAGACCTCCCCACTACCCTTTACCTTACCATACACTTCATTATTAAACACTTTTGGGGCCTTTTTTAAATAGTTTCTTTCTATTTGTTGAAAATTAATGCCTGCATGATCTAATATGTGATGAGGTGAACAAGAAAAAGGTGAATTCGAATTTGCAACGAGATAGTGTCAAAGTTACACACTTACCCACTATACCATCATAGCTTGTGATGAATGAGTGTTATTTTTACACTTTAAAATATACATGCTTCTGACGCTCACACTTAATACATGCAGTGGTCTAATATATTTTGATTATCTTTAATGAGCATCAATATGCACACTTTGTTTCCACTGTTTTGTCTGAAGGCTATGAGTATGGCAACTGCCATACACTGCCAAGCGCAAACGCTGTCCTGATGGCAACATATAAACGTAAAAACGAATTGATGAAAGTCTGAACTACACAGGTACTAAAGAAAACATCAAAAAATAACTGTGAAAATATTGAGATCCGTAGATGTTCTCTTTACTGTGTGATGTGTTAAACCTAGAGAACTCTCTGAAGACGTTCTCATGAAAGTTTGATGTGCTGTCTGGACTGAAGTTTCCAGAAGTATCCCTGAATATGTCTTTGGGAGTTTTTCTTAGAAACAGGCTTCTGAAATATTCTGTAATATGTAAAGTGCAAATAGTGCACGTCCTAATAAACAGCTTGCTAATTATACACAACCTCTGATATGAACAAAAATAAACCTTTCATATGTGAATTAAAAAACTGCAATATTTATAGTGTTTCTTTTTAAATATTAAGAGATTAGAGGCATGAGGTTGGAACACACTTTATAAAAGCACAAGTGTGAAGTAGCACTGCTTAACTATTGATGCCTGCTCAATAAAACCCTTTTTGTCATCTAGGAATCTGGTCATTTTATTCATTCGTAATCTGTCATTTGAAAACCATGTTGCCAACACCTGCAAAAAGCCTATATCTAAATTACATCATTTGCTGTCACTATCAAATTCAGAAAAGTTCATTCATTAGCTTTCCTGAAGCTCAGTGGTAAGAGCATTGAAAGGTCGTGGGTTCAATCCCAGGGGGATCACTATCAACATTGCACTTGTTACCTATTAAGCAATTTATTAACTTTAAAAATCGTACTGACTACCTATAAGGCCGGTTTTGCTCCAAAGTACCTGAGTAAGCTTCTACTACCATACCGTACCTCAGGTTCACTACGCTCCTTGGGCTCTGGACAGTTGGGAATACATAGAGTTTCAAAATCAAGTGCAGGTGGTAGATCCTACCTACCGTCCAAACTCTGGAACAGTCGTTCTGAATAGTGTGGCGGAGGCAGACACACTCTCAGTATAAATCTAGATTAAAGAAACATCACTTCAACCTTGTGTACACAACACTTCTATAATGATATTAATCTATTAGACATTGTTCTGACAGAACACAACACTGAAGGGTGTATGGCTTTGGTAGTACGTCAGTGGTGCTCAGATTCTATTCTACCAGATTCTCGTGGAGCAGTTGCACACAAACAATCAGCAATGTGACAGAAGTTGGACCATCCTGAGTTGCACACAGTCAATCAGACTGTTTCAGATGCATCATTGTGCTGCGATAGTGCACAGCTACAGTAATTTAGTTTTTGTGAACAGTTGTGTTCATTTGAAGTAGATGCAACTTTAATAGTATACACTGGTAATGAGAAGCGCTAGTAAATTAATGAAATATATGAAAAGACTGGAAGTTGATTTTTTTTCAAACAAATTGTATTGGTTGAAAATTTTTACAAACTGTGCTTGTACATATGTAAATAACGTAAAGCTCTTAAACCTTAAAGCTCAGATTTGTTGCCAAATCCAATGTTAATACGATTTAGTCTCCAAATGAACTGATTGTACTGACCGCACGTATGCCTTAAGGTTGTGTAAAGCCAGCCAATCAGATTAGAGCTTGCCAGATCAAGAAAGCGCTATCCAGTTTTGTGTGAAATATGCATCAGACGGAGTGTGGGCGGTCTGTTGGCCTGCTGTCGTGTTGAGACAAAAGCCTGAGGTTTCGGGAAAGAAATATGCATTTTTTGGGGGAAGGTAGAATATCCATCTTGATCTCAATTTTTCTATGTATCTTCTTTTTCGTTGGGAAAAAGATGCACTGTTTAAGACTGATTTAAGCTCTGAAAAATGAAAGAGTCTAAAGGTATTTTCAGGGTCTTTGTTTCTTCCTTTTAAATACTTACAAATATCTCAGTCACACAGACATTTTAAGATTGCCTGAGGTGTGAGAGAAATCAAAATGTTTTTCCGCCAATAAGAGATCTTTATTTTTGCACCTGTTCCATTGTCTTCCTGATAATAATATCTTATAGTGTACACGTGCCTTTTATCTTATTGTCATTATTTGCTTTTAATATTCTTCCTTCACCTCTTATCTATCTGTCTTCACATCACAACACATCACAGTTCCTGACCACATAAACCTTTACAAGTCCTTGAATGTCCGTAAAGCCTATCCAATGCTTTACCAGTTCACCAAACAGCGCATCAAAAAAGATTTTTTCTCCCCTTCAGAATAATGTTTTTCCTTTAGGGATTACTACTCCTTCGTCCTCTATCGGAACATCACTTGCTCTCTCTTGTGAGTGAATGTGTTTGTTCTCTGTCTTGGGAGCCATTCTTTCTGTCTAGAGAGCTGAGAGCCGAGCAGGGTCTGATGTAAAGGTGATAACTCTAAAAGGATTAACTTTAGAGAGATAGAGAAGAAAGAGAGAAAGAAGAGAGTGGGAGAGTCAGAGGAAATGGCCTGAGAGCATAAAACTCCAAGGCCTAAAGACAAAGTCATAGTCAAGGTCATTCACATGCACACATGCACTGGGTTTGTTTCGCAACAGGGTTCTATAACAATTTGCATACACAAACACGTTTGTTTTTCTATTACAGTGGGGACTTTAGACACACACACATTTAAAGTACTTTAGGGTTAGTGACATCTTTCTGTTTGCCAGACCACGTGCTCTTTTTGTAACATTGAAAAAACCTTTTTAAACCAGTCTGGTATTGCTTTCCCTGGTAAGACTGTGGGTTTGGCATCTAAAATGTGACACAGGACAACAAAACCAGTCTTAAGGGTCAAGCTGAAGAAATAAGATTGATATATGGTTTGTCAGGATATGACACTATCTGGCCGAACAACGACTGTTTACAAAGCTGGAATCTAAGGGTGCAAAAAAGCAAAATATTAAGAAAATTGCCTTTGAAGTTGTTAATCTGAGGCACTGTAGACCACCATCCACTCACAAAATATTTTTTTAAACGTTTACAGAAAAATCTGGAATTTTTACCCATACCTTGTATTTTTGCCGATTACTAAAAATGTTCCCGTGCTATTTAAGACTGCTTTTGTTGTCCGGGAGTACAAATAGTGTCAAAAAAGAACCACTTAGATCTTTTGAGCTCAAGTACAGCAGATCTCTTTTTATACCATAGTTTTTCATTTTATATACTGTATATATATATATATATATATATATATATATATATAGTTTAACGGTCAGACTTCTACCATGTAGCATGGCCAATGTGTAGAGTGACATTAAAAAGATAAAACTGCTGTGAAAGTGTAATGCTGCATGCACACTGTTAAATTTTCTCTAGATTTTTTCAGTCTGGGATAAAAAAATGTCATAAACCAGATTAACAATAAACATCCAATTCAGAATTATTAACACCCAGTCTACATCGGATGCAATGCGACCCCATTGTAATACATTTCGTCCAGATGTGGCATGCTGCGACGACACAAATGCCTTGTTCTTAATGGGTTTGTCATGTCGCATTGCTGGCATCTGGTGTAGACAGCGTGTTAGAGCTATTCATGATCTGTTGATAAATTCAGTTCAAAATGTTGTTATGATATGCAACATAAATATCCGGCAACTGACGTTTCCCATAATCATACTTTAAAAATGAAGTCATGTTGACTTTCAAGACAGACTCTGTCCTTCATCATGAATTATCAATTTAAATTTTAATCGAAGATATATATATTTCATACCATATCAACATACCATAAAGATGGAAGAAATCTGATGACAAAATAAGTGTCCCTGACCCTGCTTTAGAGAGCTGTTCAACTATATGTAGGCTAGATTTGTTGACCTTATCCTTTGGTTTCTTTGTCTTGAGGTCATAACATAAGCCGCTCAGCTTTACTGAAAATAAGGCGACTAGAGAATACTTGACAAACTGTTTTTTTATTTAAAACGAATTATAAAAGTGCTAGCATTTGATGAGGATTAACTAAAATAATTATGTAGAGCCGTTCGATTTTACCGCTGACAGAAATAAGTACTCTGGGTGCCTCTCATTTGGATAGATTAGCACTGTAATTGAGGCGATTTGGAACAAAAGATTAAACCTTGTTTGTTCCACCAGAGGTGTCATATCTGAATGCCAGTTTACTAAAATAGGAGTGTGGCTTTTCCTATGGTTGTGAGGCGATGTGCCGATGTAAGGTCTATTTTAGTCTCTTTGTGGGAATATTATGAGTTTCGATGTTGATTGAAATATGAACGCTGGCTGGTCAATGTGAATGTTCTCCTTGCTGATACATGTGCATTTAAATGTTCTTATGATTTTGTTTTGGTCGCGTTGACGTCATCACTTTCCTAATTTTAGAGCGTGGTTGGGATTTTGTTGCTTGGTTACCAAGTCGTATTCTCAAGCTTCCTGTTGCCTGAAGAAACTTGAGGCGTTCGGAGGGAGACAAGAAGGCAAACACATTCACAAAGGTAGAGAAAAGAGAACTTCACATATGACAGTGTGTTTGGTTATGGAGCCTGTGTGAAGTGCCTTTGGTTTTTAAAAATGTAATGCTTTCATTCTTAATTCATTAGAATTTTCCCTTCTCTGTCATCTCTCTCTTTCTATGTCTCTGTCTCTCTCTCTCTCTCAGGCTGTTATTTAATTACAGTCTTCAAGCATGTTAAAGCCCTTAAATGCTGAATACAAACAGTGGCCTGTTTAATTAAATGGTTGAATAGTTGTGTCTATGGGAAACCAATGAGACAGAGGTCAATTCAACTACAACAAGTTATAAAACTGAACACAACAAAGTATGAAATAAATGTAAAATTATTTATTAATCTATCTTTATTTTTCTAACCCCATTGGCAATTTTGTTTTTCCTGCTTAAATTTTTTATAACATCTTGTAATATCATAATATTTTTTGCTAACAAACACTGGAAAACGAAGGAAACAGACATTTATTAATATGTCACAAACACTCTACTCAGACACAAACTTTCATATACAAAGATACAGCAGGGTGTACATGTATACACACACAAATGTACAGTATTCTGTGTCTTTGGTAAAATATAAGCAGAGGAGAAAAGGACAGAATGAAACAGGAGAAATGAGACTTATTGGTACATAGTCATGAGGCTTTGGCAGCAGCAGCCGCTCGCCCCTTTTGTCTGCTGTGTGGCAGGATAATTACAGTCATCATGCCTCCATCTCTCAGTGGAGAGAATGCAGAGAAAAATAGCAATTACATAACAGCTTTAGAGGGTCATCGGACTGTAACCCAGAGAGACCATTTTGCTGTTAAAGTAACAGAGGAAGCACTCCCAGATCCACTATAATCAGTCTGGGGTCAATGTGTTGTGCGGTGAGCCCCCTCCATATTATGTGCAGGAAGAAAATTTACATTTACATTACATTTACATTTAGTCATTTAGCAGACGCTTTTATCCAAAGCGACTAACAAGTGGGGTAGATAATGGAAGCAATTAGGACAGCATAAGTACAACAAAAGCATAAGTGCAATCAAAAAGAAGACTAGTCTCATATAGCCTGACACAGTATACGGAACCATTCATTCATACTTTTTTTTTTTTTTAAGAGTAGAGAAGAAAAGAGTCAGAACAGATCAGTCAGATGTTGGCGGAAGAGATGTGTTTTCAGGCGTTTCTTAAAGATGGCTACAGAATCTGCAGATCTTGTAGCAGTGGGCAGATCATTCCACATAGGGAACAGATCCGGAGAAGGTGCGCGAGAGAGATTTTTTACCTTATGGGATGGCACCACAAGACGTCGTTCGTTTGCAGAGCGTAGGGATCTGGCGGGTACATATGTCTGCATTAACGATTTAAGATAAGGTGGTGCCGAACCAGTAGTGGTCTTGTAGGCCAGGAGCAGAGTCTTGAATTTGATGCGAGCGACTACGGGAAGCCAATGTAGCTTAATGAGTAGAGGAGTGACGTGTGCTCTCTTTGGTTCATTAAAGATAACTCTTGCCGCAGCATTCTGGATCATCTGTAGAGGTTTGGTTGTGCAAGCTGGAAGTCCTCCCAGTAGTGCATTGCAGTAGTCCAGTCTGGCCAGGACAAGAGCCTGGACAAGGATTTGTGTAGCATGCTCTGATAGGAAGGGTCTAATTTTCCTGATATTGTAGAGGATGAATCTACAGGACCGGGCGGTGCTGGCAACTTGATCAGTGAAGTTGAGCTGATCATCGATCACCACTCCCAGGTTTCTTGCTTTTCTGGAAGGTGTGATGGTTGATGAGCCCAGTTGAATGGAAAGGTTGTGATGAGTCTTCGTGTCAGCCGGGATTACAAGCAGTTCTGTTTTTGGAAGGTTCAGCTGCAGGTGATGGGCGTTCATCCAGAGCGAGATGTCGGCTAGGCAAGCTGAGATGCGTGCAGAGACAGTCTGATCGTCAGGGCGAAAAGACATGTAGAGTTGAGTATCATCCGCATAGCAGTGATAGGAAAAGCCATGTTTCCTAATGACATAGCCAAGGGATGTCATGTATACAGAGAATAGCAACGGACCAAGCACTGAGCCCTGAGGCACACCTGTGTCGAGATGATGGGACTCCGACACCTCACCTCTCCAAGATACTCTAAAGGTCCTACCCGAGAGGTAAGACCTGAACCATTGTAGCACCATTCCAGAGACCCCCATTGCCTTGAGGGTGGACAGGAGGATGTGATGGTTAACGGTGTCAAAGGCGGCAGATAGATCTAGTAGGATAAGAACAGATGAGTTAGAGGAGGCTCTTTCCAGTCTCAGGGCTTCAATAACAGAGAGCAGCGCAGTCTCAGTGGAATGACCGCTCTTGAACCCAGACTGGTTGCTGTCCAGGAGGTTGTTCTGGGTGAGGAAAGATGAGAGCTGGTTACAAACAACACGTTCTAGAGTTTTAGCAGCGAAGGGGAGTAGGGATACTGGTCTATAGTTTTCTAACAGTGCAGGATTAAGAGTAGGCTTCTTTAGTAGTGGGGTAATACGGGCCTCTTTGAAGAGTGTAGGAAATGTGCCAGTGGTGAGAGACCAGTTGATAATGTGAGTCAGAGAGGGAACAACCGATGGAGAGATGGCCTGGAGGAGATGGGTGGGGATGGGATCTAGAGGGCAGGTAGTCGGGTGTTTGGAAGAAACACCCGACTACTACTAAATCTTGGAAATACATAAGGAAGAATGGAACAATGGGCTCTTTGGATTATCTTTTTGCACAGTGGCAGTTGTAAGCCATCTAGGGGTGGGCGATGAAAATTAATATGAAATTAAATAATTTTTAATATGGAAGAATAATATTGCTCTTTTTCACATAATGAAAGTAAACGAGTGGCTGTCAAGCAGCAGAAGTATAAAATAGCACCAAAAAGTGATACAAATTACATTTTGAATTCACACACTTGCTTTGTGCGAGAAACAGATCGTAATTGAAGTCATTTTCATGTTTCATGTTACCCTGCAGTGAGCTGTTAACTGCTGTATCCGCAGCATCACATTTACATCAGATTTTGTCATGTAATTGACTCACATTCATGATCTGATCAATTGGTTTTGTCCTTTAAATCAATCAACAAATCTAAAAGTTCTGAAATCAATCAAATGGCCGTTTCACAAATGGAAAATTGCTACTTGTCTCTTGAGATAGGCCATGGGCATGAGGGAGGCCATGGGCTATGGAACAAAAATGTAAATAGTGATAAAGTATACGATTAAATTATAATGTATGACATAATTTGATCTTCTAAGGGGTTTTATCATTATGGTTAGTCATTGAGAGCAGACCCTTTTAAAACTCTCTGAAAATAACTTCCTTTTTCTCAAATGGATCTCTGCTTCTACACATTGTGCTTGGAAGCCTTCAGTCATGGGCTCCATCAGCGATTTAAAGCGGAAAAGCTTTCCTGCTGCTAAAAAAAGCCAAGCGATTTCCAGTCCAGTGACTTCTTGATTGCTTGCCGGTTTTTGCCACTCTTTTGCACTTTCGTAGTCTAGAATTCATATAAAAGAAAGATCAAAAATATTTTTGTGATTTAAATGTTTATTGAAAGAGCATATTTTTAAAATGCTAATGGATAGAATGTTGCAATATCAGACCTTTGGTTCAATCTAGATCATTTAAAATAAAGGCTTTTGTTCATATTTATCTTGCAGCCGTTATCCACAAATGTTCAAATTGCAATGTTCATTGTTTTATGGGTGATCATAATTTCTACGCCTTTCTGCCCAGACAATGATTTCAGAACAAAAGCGCGCTTTTTTAGTGCAACATAACTGTTCAGTTGTTCTTTGAACATTTGATATTTAAGTGTGTCGACTTTAACTAATACATTTAAAAAATTGACTTTAAATGGAATTGTTGAGTTTGCGGCACTCAATGTACAGTATCCAGATCATTGATTTTAAATGAAGTTCAATTTAATGACAGGCCTGTCTGCACACTCTTTCAGCCTCCGCAGCTGACCTTTGATCAGGTGGAAATGATGGGGAGAGAGGCCGGAACTCCTGGGGTGAATTGCCCATCTTCCATTTTTCTCATTGTCTGTTCTGAAGGGTTCTATATTAAGCCTGTGTGTAAAGTACTGAGAGTGGCGAGGAACAACACATCCTTCAAATGCGCTTAAAAAGTGGAAAAGATTTAATCCACTGCTCGTCTGATCAGCAATTTACCAAAAGCCTTAAAGGTGTTTTGCAAATGGTTTTTAGTGCGTCCTGGTTGTTAAGTGGTCACTTGATCTTTGTCTTCGGCAGTATTGTTGCTCTGTTTACTTGGTTGCTTGTCATTTGAACCACAAATCATGTATTGCTATTGAATAACACGTCTTTTAAAGCTTAAAGTCTCCAAACATTATTAGTTCTGTACTAAATCAATTTATAAACCACTTGCAACTGCACTCTTAAGAACTACCTGTTCTGTTCTGATTTACAACAGATACAGCAATTGATGTAAAACTTCTTGATGTGCATAGCTTTATAGGTCACAGATCTTTTTGCTTTATTGTTATTTAATCAGCCATATTATTAAACAATCACACACAAAAAAGTGGGTGTGTCTTGGTGCATGACAAACAAAATAATGAATGCATGTTATATGATTATGTTGTGTAGTTGTATAGGACTGGTTTTGTCAGGAGTCAGGTTGGCTCTGGGAGTTTAATTAAAATTTCTGAGATAATAATGATAAAAAAGACAGCACTTTCTCTCTCCAAACACCCACATGCAATTTCTTATGCCAGTGAACATTTTTTTCAGGCATATATTTAAGTCTACTGTATACACACACACACACACACACACACTCTATATAGGTGGTTGTCTGACTTTTCATTTAGAATCAAAAGACCAAGGAATTAAAATACCATTAGGGTTTTATATTTGTAAACCCAGCCTGAAATAGTCCTTCTGTGATAATGCTCCATTCAGAGGATTTAATCTTTCTCGATGTCTTGCTCTCCACCTTTATCAACAATTTCATCACCTTGAGTGAGGCTGATAGGAAGACGTGTGTGAGAGTTATTATTTTGATCAATAAAATGTAATTGGGTCATAAACCGAAATATTGTTGCTGTTGTTACCACAGAGAAATGCCAGATAAAAGATTTTTACGAGATGATCATAACTGGATATCTCTGACTCACAAAGGCAGAATATCATCTGCAACCAAAAGCTAAAGTAAGACGTCCTGTCACAGTAAATCACAGGCTTTACTGGACTCTAAATTATTTAACACCATGTCCCGCCACCCACAGCCCTAAAAACAAGTATGTGCAAGTATATACAAAATATACCGAAGACCTTTGATGTTACTACTCATTTAAGTATAGAAACATTTAATTACAACTTGCATTACATCTTCCATGTTTAATTATGAATCTATATTTCTCCTCTTTAAATGAATTGTATCATTTATCAACCTCCTGCTTCTTCTTACTGTGCAATTTGAAGCAAAACATGAAGTATATCGCCCTCTTGAGGTGATGGAAAAAGACAAATTGGCATAATATTCAAATATGATGAATGCTTAAAATATATATAAACTTTCCCAGAAAAAAAATCTCTGAGAAAACTGTTTGTGACAGTCCACATCTTTTAAAATATTTGACTGGATTTCGGGTTTGGTGAATCTGGAGGGAGTATAAGGCGTATTTTCATATTGCACTCCTCACATCCTTAAATACAAGAATTACAGAACTTCGCGAAATTCGCATTACAAACAATTGCGCCAGAATTATAAAAGGTCATAAAAGCAAAGACTTGCAAAAAAACAAAATGTTTTATGCTTGCTGTAATCTCGGTAACACATGACAATGAGCCAATTTGGAGGAATCTTTATTATTTTTATAAAAGAATAAACGACTAGTCTAATTGCAACATTAGTAGGCCTACCGATCCAAACCTCAAACTATTAAATGACTGGGACCACGAATCAAGACATCAGCAGGTTACATTGTGTTTAATGTGATTAAGTCATTGAGAGAACGACAAAGGCACTGAAAATAAATATGTTTTTAACGCGTTGGGCGCTTCTCTGTCTTTTGTGTAATCCTAATTTGTTCCCATTGTTGTAGCGGATGTCTCGCCTTCTCGTGAATGAACAAAGGCTTTGTGAGGGTATCCCCGCATCGCCCGGATGTCTCCCGGGGAAACGGAGCGGGTAAACAAGACGAGCAACGAATCTCCGCGCAACCGGTCTGCAGCAGCAGCAGCCAGCAGCTCGCGCGTTGTGATTGCTGGGAATTGGGACGCATGACACTTCAATGCGCCTCAGAGCCAAACAAGGGGGTTCACAAGGGAAAAGCTTAAAAATCCAGTTCACTGCAATTCTATAAGGAATGTTATTTTGTTAAAAAATAAGTTTTCATTAGCTTACATTAATTGTACGTTTGCGTTTGATTGACACTCTCAAGGATCTGTAATTGATGGATAAAAAAGGGAACCAACGGCGTGCAACATCGGCTGGATATCGTTTACCGGACCGACCTAATGGTCCTCTCAATTCTCAGTCCTCTGTCTCAGTGTTTAGACATTCAGCAGTTAGGACACGAAACACCGGTGAAACGGCAGCGCAAGACGATGATACCCGAGATCCGGTAAAGCAGGACCAGATCTGGAGAGAGTTTGTGCGCACCGAGCGAACTGGGGTAAAGGAATGGTAAGGAACCAATTTCATTCGATTTATTTTAACTGTACTGGAATTGCTGACTTGTCGCACTTTCTCTGGAGTTACGTTACAAATCTTGTCTTTCAAAACTGATATGTGTCATTGTTCGACACGTTATTTGATATGGATTGTAGTTGACCAGGTGCCCCCTGGACGGTGTGGGTTACTCGGCTCCTGTTCTTTACGCAATACAGTCGTGGTTACTGTACACACAACCATAATGTAACAAGACTTTGCATATTTTTTTCGCAGTATTTCCCTTTTTTGAACAATTATGTTCTTTGCAATGTCGTAAAAATGCTCAAATGTCTTATTACAGGGAGAAGAACTGGAGTTTTCTGAAGAGCTTTGACCAGCTGGTAACGTTCTCTCTTATCAATGATGATGACAACCAAAAATCGTCACTGATAAGTTTTCTAATAACATTTTTAAGGAGGATGCATGATCTTGCCAATAAACAAAACATAACAAGTGCACAATTATATTGTTTCATCATTTCAGTTACAGTGGATAACAATTAAAGTGATATAACAGAAACACTTTAGCCTTAAAATGACTACTAAAATATGTTTAATTATGTTTTTACTCTTTTATGAAGACGTGGTTTTCACGTCAGTTTATTATTTAATATTTGTTTATTATTTGTGAATGTGAATACTTTGTAAATGTCCATAATGCACCTAAAGCTGCATTACTGGGCTTATACGTTAAGCTTGTTAATGTATTTTCTTTCTCGCTCACACAGGGTCGTCCGCGTGCAGAAACTCCTCTCCCCAACTCTGTGTCTTTGTATTCAGATAGACTCCCAAACACCAGTAACCAAATGTTAGGTAGTGGCTTGTACACTGAACTGGGCAAGGAGCTGATTCGCATTGACAGTCTGCTAACACTGACATCAAACCATTGTAAGACCAAAAGAAATCCAGAGATGCAACCCTGTTGAAGTTTACCAGTTAGAGGCTCTGCTAAGGAAAACTTAGTGTCTTAACAGATTTCTTTTATTTCCTTGACAAATTTCTTTGGGTCTTTCTATTTGCGAAATCAAACGCCGCCTGCTTGGAAGCTTCAGTGTGTATTTTTTTGTATGTTTATTTTTTAATGCTTTTTTTCTGCCAACCTGTTGACAGCAGTTTTATATAAGAGATTGTGTTGATTTTAAAATGGATCTTCTGTAATTAATGTTAGGGGAAGTAGTAAAGACTTTAGATTTTTAGAGTTGATTCTTGTCATCAGTTTTTAAAGGAACTCATGATTTCCTACCAATGCAAATGTTTTTTTTTATTTGAATAAAACCTATAGGTCATTGTGTATTGTACGTTTGTTTTTATGCATTTATTGTGTTGGTTAAACTGTGTAGTCTACACATTTTTTAGGTTTACGAACAGACTAACCAGTGGAGACCTCTTGCCAAGACCTCTTAAATTTATCTTTAAAACATTGCCAACTTATATTTAAATAAAGTTTTCTTTCAAACACGAGTATTGTGTTTCTTCTGTTTATATATATATAATATATCTTTAAAAAAACTCCATGACAGCAGGGAAAACGCACCCAGACAGTTCATAATATTACTGTCAAATAATGTTAGGCTACCTTGTGTTCGAAAAGAAAGCATGTACGTGTGTCAAATTCCAACAGCTGACTACTCCCCTTCAACCTGCTCTCCCCAAACTTGTCCATCATAGCTGAGGGAACACATCCTGACAGCTAAGAATGTTTCTGTCACATACAGTTCCCCCATGTGTTCAACATGTCAACTGCTTTTATTTTCAGCCTGCAATACAATATTGGTTCATGTGTGGGAACATATGTCACATCAGGGAATTTTACTTACTAATTAAAGAAATCGTTCAATTATTTCTCAACTCTATTTCATGGATTAAAAAAAGGAAGACGCGCCCTCTAGTGGAAATGTTTCACATTAGCAAGTACATCAACAAGTGGAGAAAGCAGGTTAGTCAGTTTCACCCACAAGATGTCACTGTCAAGTCTTTTATCAAGAAGATCTACTCGTTTCTCCAGTAAGCCTCATGTAATTTTGCCGCAAACTCTGATTTGAGACTGGATTTAGCCTTATTTTAGACTGTATCACTGCTGGAGGATAACATTTAAGCGAATAAAGCATTTAAAGTATAAAAAACAGTAACCAATTTATGAAAACGAGCTGTTATTGTTATTTAAAAAAAAAAAGAAATGTGAAATTGTACATGTAGCCCAAATATTGCTTTACTTCAGTCATTGTTGACGTAAAATCGAATTACGCTTATTTTGTAGCCCATCCGCAGCAACAGGTTTCACTACATCAAGCGTCAACATCCTGTGTTCAAAACTTACCTTTGTTCCTAAACAATGCGTTTTTGAGTAAAAATTGTGACTGAACGCGGAACCGTGTTTCGGTGTTTTGTTGTGGGTGGGTACGGCAGACCATAATCCACCGGAGAATATTTACATTCTCCCGTGTGCAGCCGTTCGTGGGCGAGACGGAGAGAAGAGAGGCTTATGGGTAAAGAGTGCTGCTGTCGTCGTGTTGATGTCAGAGCAACGAGCTCGAGCTGCCTGCTGGAATACCGAAGAACAGACCCGCTGTAAACTACTGGCGGACAAATCTACCGATCGAGTCCACTGGCGAGATGAGGACACACATACTTCGGCAGGAGTCTGCGAAGAATTTAAAATAACGAAAATCCGATTAGAGATCGAATAAAAGCCGCCGGTTTCGTTTCAAGTCGCAGCTCGCGTGTTGCAGGAATGCGTTTGGAGTTTGTGATCCGGTCGACTCAACAGATGTTCGCTTTTGAAAATCTGCGGGGTTGTTTGTGAACTGGTTGGAGTTGAAGTCAGGATCAGACAGTCAGGAGAGGGGGAGAGAAGGATAGGGGAGACAGGAGGGGAGGAGAGAGGGGTGAGAGGCGGGGAGGAGAGGGGCGCCCAGAAAACGCCCTGTTGCTGTTGAAGCCTCTAAAAATTAAAACTTTAACGCGCCATTTACGGTACTGTACAACGTTGTTAAGATGGACTGGGAAGTTTGATCGCGCTTAGTTACTTTATCTACCACTTCATAGGTTGTTTAAGGGAGGTTTGGAAAACCCTCCGCTGCTCCCATTGGATTATTTTTCTCCGCTTTATTCTGGACGAGTCCTGGGTTATTTTTTGGAGGGCGGCGAGTCGGAGGCTGTCTAGGCCCACGGCCACCGCTCGACAACTTGAACGAAGATCTTGGAGCTTTGATGTGAACCAGAAAAGTTGGGCAGATCGCTCTTCGTTGCTCAGTCTGGCGCCAGGAGAAGGCAAAAATGTCGCTGGGTGCGGAGAGAAGGATGGAAAACCGGCTGAGAAAGCTGGAAGCCATGATCAAAGACCCGCGGTCTGCGATCAACTTGGAAAGTTTGCTGGTAAGTTCTCCGTCGCGTTTCATGAATGTTTAATGCACCTCAAAGCTCCGTTGCCTGGGTTAAAGAAACGGCAACTGCTGCAACGTTGAAGTAATGGACGTGTTAGTTTATGTTACAATGTAGCATTGCACCGTAATCTTAACGTCAATACTGTGTGTCTGATGGATTCTTGCGTTTGGGCATGCTGTTGTCTCTTTTATTAGCTTGCTATTTGTACACAAGTATCGTATCCGGTATCTAGTGTCCTTGTCAAATCTTGGATAAGAGAGAATGCCTTGTCGTCTATTAAACAGTTTTCTGTAGACTTGCCATATTTGAATAACTGTGCTGCGTCTAGTTCTGACTTCATCTGTTGCCTCACACCAAATATAGTAATATTCTTGGCCTGCAACATGACAATTTCGTAATTCCCCCTTCCTGCTGTTACTGGGTTGTTTGGTTCTGGAAAGGGAGACTGCTATTAACTGGCCTGTTCGTGCAGGTGAAGAAATTTGACACTGAGTCTTAGAGCAGGACATTCATGGATTGATCTAATCATTGCAAAGTGCACTTGGAAGATATTTTGTCTTTAATACCCCTAGAGAACATTAACTATGTTTTTTTTTTATAGTAAAAGTGTTGGTCATTGGTTAAACTATGATCGTTGTGGTAATGCTATAGTAGATGTGGTGACTATGGTTTTTACAAAACAGTGGCGATATTTTGTATCACTGTTTTTTGGAACATGTCAAATCTGTCAAGTTCTCAGTCAGTGGTCAGTTGGTGTAAGAACTTAACTTTTACGGATAGATGAAATGGCTAGAAGTCTAAAAGACCCTCCATTTAATACATATTTATATTGGTTTTATTTTAGGGTAAGGACAGGGCAAGCCAGTTGTTATTATAAACACAACATTTTGAAAACAGTCATTTTTTAAAGCCATTATTCGAGATTGTCTGATACAATGCCAAAATTTATGAGAATATGGATTTTTTTAATAGCCAAATGTCAATGTTTTCCAACTCTGTAAGTGTCATAGCCAATGCACATCAGTGTGTAAAATAACATCTCTTACAGGGATAGTTCATTCAAAATGCTTAAAATTCTGTCATCATAATTTACCCACTCTCCTATAATTTCAAAGTTCAAACCTGTATAAATTAGATTTTTCCGATAAACACAAAGGAAAGGAAGACATATGCAATAATGTCAGTAACCAACAGATCTCATCCCCAATTTACTGCCACAGTATTTATTTTCGCTACTATGGCAGTAAATGGGGGACAAGACCTGTTTGGTCACTGACATTCTTCCAAATATCTTCCTCTGCGTTCAGTAGAACAATAAAATTTTTACAGGTTTGAAACAACCTGAGGGTGAGTAAATGATGACAGAATTCTCATTTTTAAAATGAACTGTCCGAGTCTTCGAGAGAGACATATTAAGGGTGAATATGTTTGACAGAATATAAAGTTAATATGTTCCACATCTTAACATTATTAAGATGACTCTTGATGGACTGTCATTTCACTCAATGTATCTGGAGCAGAGTTTGGTCTGAACTGAGGTGTCAGACAGATGATGGTCATCCTTACTGAGAGAAAAGGTGCGAGTGGTGTTAGGTCCATTGAGTGTGTTGGTAACAAATTGCGTGTTTTTCCACAGCTTATGAATGTGTGTTTCCTGAGAAGGAGATGAGCAGAGAAGTGGGAAGCAGTGGGTGGTAGAGAGCAGGCCGCACGCCATCTCTTTCTGTCTCTCTCTCTCTGCCATTTATAGCTCAAGTCTCTCTCTCTGGTTTAGCTCAGGGCAGGAGATAACTGTGCGTGCTGTTATGAGATGAGCTTAGAGACTTCTAGAAAGTATAGCGTTTAAAAAATAACTTTGTTGCTTACTCTTGACTTACAATGGGAAAAACTTGCTCCCCTTTTGCTCAAAATACAAATCTGTAGCCGTCTCTGTCTCCCTTTATCACTGTCTGTCTCTCTCTCTCTTTGATCTAACCTGCTTATGAACTCATTTAACTTGTCATTAACTCCAGCTCAATCTGATTACTCTGAGTTATGCGTAATGCATCCAGCATAATGCGATTGTTTTCAGGTCTTTTAACCAAGCATTTAAGTCTGAGATTACTCACTTTTGGGCCTGTGTTTGTGCTCTTGTGTGCCAGTGTGATGCCAAATGAATGAAAGAATTTTTGGAATTTCTCAGTTAAGTTTCCAAGAGCACTTTTCTATATTTACTGTGTAACGTAAACCTCAGTTTCAGATGTGGTATATCTCAGTCTAACAGGTCTTAACATTTTCCTGCAATACCATTCCTTCTGACATTCCACAGGGTAGTGGATTACCTTAAATGATGTAATATTGATGCTAACTTTAGACAAGAGCTATTGAAACAATTGCACATTATTTGCAAACTAAGTCACCAGTTTAATGTGCTTGTCAAGAATTTGCATGTTTATCAGATTATCTTTCATATAGCAGCATAAAAGGAGATTATGAAAGGTACACCTGTGTGGCTTTCTTTCTTCTGCACACAAATATATTTTTTAAGAACATTGGTTCTTCAAAGTTCCGGAACGAGTAAAGAGGGCTCTGAACTAAGTTTACCCACAAATTTTTTTTGGGGGGGTGAACTGTCCCTTTAAAGCGATAGTTCAACCAAAAATAACATTCAGTCATCATTTACTCACTCTCATGTCATTTCAAACCTGTATGACTTTCTTTTCTTTCCGCAGAACACAAAAGAAGATATTTTGTCATGAAGATATTATGTCAACTGCCCCCTCATTGACTTGCATTGGTTTTGTGTCCATACAATTGAAGTGAATGGGGGCCAGTGCTGTTCGGTTACCAACTTTCTTTAAAATATCTTCTTTTGTGTTCTGCGGAAGGAAGAATGTTATAAGATTTGAAATGACAAGATGGTGAGTAAATGATGACAGAATTTTTGGCTGAAATATCCACTTAAGCCATTGTAAATGTAAAGCTGCTTTCAATATTCTTCTTAAAGAAATGCAAATATGATGATGATTTTTACACATCTTTATGTCTTTTGAAATATGTGTTCTATGTAACTAGAAAGATTCTTTTTTTGTAGTCTTTCAAAATGGCATGAGAAATGGAATGACCTTTTTGGGTAAACTTTAAGATGGCCAGGTGGCATCGTAGCCTGAGAAAAGGGCAAAGGTCAGACTCGGGAGAGAAGGTTAATGAATAACCTCCCTGTCATTTATTTAGAGACTGTCGGACAGGCAATGCTCTGCGTATATGAATAATAACTAAAAACACAACCCCAGACAAATGTTAAACTGCTATTCTTATGTCTAGCAATGGTCTCTACTAAAACAACGATTCCGTTGTGGTGTGTTTTAGGTACTTGGTTTTGTAAACCCTGGTTGAGGCTTGATAGACGACAGTCATGTTGTATGCTGGAATGTTGATGGGCCTTATCTGTGTTCCCTTCTTCCCTTGAGGTGCGTGTGGACAACGTCTGCTTATGTAGCTTCTATAGTTTGTGTGCTTGCAGTAGGCAAGAGGTGCTGACAACAGTGTTCAAATTCCACCCTCATTCCATACACACACATTAGAAGTCTGTAATGCAAAACTAGCAGAAAACCATCTTAAAAAGCCAGCCAGACACCTCCAGCCCACAACCTAAAGACGGTATATCTTCTCAGAGCAGTTTCTAAATCCTTTTACTGTAACTGTATCTGTCTGCTAATGTCTGAGATCAGATCCTCTACCTTACTGGAACTTTATCACAGTGGTCTGCCATGTGACTCAAACATGTACACCTGTGAAAGCTCTTGTGTATGTGCAGCTATCCAGGCACATCTAGGTTAAGCAGAAGACCCGCTGGATTTGGTTATTGTTTGGTGTCATTGTTGGATCTTATCAATCTTCAACAGGTTTAATCTCAACTGGAACTAGAAATGGCGTGTGATTTCTTGGTGCTAGCATCAATGCTATTCCTGTTGGGTTTTCTTTGCTGTGGATACTGTATCTCATCGGATGTTGTACTCTACAAACCTCCTGACATACTTATAAACTTCCTGTGTCTTGTTTTGGTGGAACTGGATACTGTATTGTTTATATCTCAACACCATTAGCAGGCGCTGCAATTTTGGCTCTGCATCATCGGACAGACAAAATTATAAAAGCTTTTCACAAGACCTTTTGTTTCTGTAATGTCTTAGTGTGCTTATGTTTGTAGAGGCATCCTTATGAAATGTTAAGCAACATGCATCATATTCTTTTCTGTGCTTACAGTGATAGTTCACCCAAAAATGAAAATTCTGTCACCATCTACTCGCCCTCTTGTCGTTTCAAACCTTTATGACTTAATTTCTTATTTTGCAGAAGAAATATTGATGAAAGTTGGTGACCGAACAGCACTGGCCTCCATTCACTTCTATTGTATGGACACAAAACCAATGCAAGTAAATGGGGTCCTGTTAACAACATTCTTCAAAAGATCTTCTTTTGTGTCGGTGATAGAAAGTCATAAAGGGTTGAAATGACAAGAGGAGAAGTCAAGGATGACAGAATTTTTCTTTTTGGGTAAATTATCACTTTAAATAAATCACAAGCTTGTCTCAAAAACCACACAAAAAGCACCCTTTTTAAACGCTAGCAACAGAATTATCTTCTCCTTTTCTCAAAGCTCTCAAATAACACAAAATAGCACTTGAACATTTATCCATACCATCAAGTACCATATAAAGCATCCCGGGATCTGGAAATCCCCTATCGAATTTTCAGCTGTTATGCCAATGCCAATAGGAATTGTTAGTATACTTCCATTGGAAATAAATTGGACTAACGTCTGTTTTATTTAAATGGAGCGCATGCTGTAAAGTTGAAAATTGTTAAAAGTATGTTGAGTTATTTGTAAATTGAATACCGAAATGAAAAGTTTGGTCACTGCGGTTTCTTTACACCAGACCCCTTGATATATAATGGTCGAATGCAGCAACCACATTGCAAACTGCCCAGCAGTGGTTTCAGAAGTAGCAATTTAATATTAAACCTTAATGCTTTGTAAATGTGATTCTGTATTTTACCAAGCAACCTGTCGAACAGATGTTTTTTTTAGAGTAAGATGTTTTTAAGAGCAAGATGTTTTAATGCAGTATCATTTCTCTGTACAGTGTGTACAGTTTAGCTGAATCAAAGCTCAAGTGAACCTTTTCTTAGTTTACTTTGGACTTTGCTTCATATTTGTCAGACCTGTAATGTTTCTTTATGGTATTGTGCTCCTTGTTGAGCGTATATTGCATCTGATAGTCATTCAGCTGATATGTATTTGTTATGACTCCCTAATCTTAAGTGTAACAAAACTCTGCAAAATCCTTTTATATGCCAAAAACTTGCATTTAACCTGTTTTCGATAACTCATATAAAATATAGACTGAAATAAGATAAGGTTTATTTCTGTTTGATATTTGTGTTAGAGGTCGACCGATATGCGTTTTTCACGGCCGATACCGATTATTTCCATGTGAATTAGACCGATAACCGATATTTTGAACATATATAGATATATATACTGTGTAAAAACGTATATAAAAATTAAGAACACAGGCTCTGAAACATTTTTAATTCTGACTTAGAAATCTTAATCATAACACTTATATTAATAATAAGAATAGAAAGAAGGCAGCACCTAGCAGAATTCTGTGAACATTTTGTAAACCACCATTGCTTTATTTGTTGCACCGCACTGTATTCTGCCTCTTTCTGTGTTTTATTTGTCTTTTCTCATGTAAAGCTGCTTGGAAAGAAAAATGCATCGTAAAAACTACTAAATAAAAAAAATGAATTGAATGGAATAGATTATATTTATTTATGGAAAAAAATATGTTCTGATGACTTAAACATTGCATACAATATTAGAACTATTCAATAAATCATTTTGCTCATCATTGGATTAACTAGCACAATTTGAATTTATATAATAAGTGTAAATAATTTAATTGCCTTCATAGCTTTATTGTGTATGTTGTTGAAAAGGCTGCAAATGTTTTCATGAAGCTATAACATTAAAAGCATATTTTAGGCACACTTAGTTAGTACATTAGCCTATTCCTTGAGTGTATTGTCGGCAAGACGGGCATTTAATCACACCCATGTGTGTCTCTGAACATTTATGTGTATGAATAAGCTGCGAAAAATAACTCGATCTAACATTTGTCGCAAGCAGCTTGAAGGCAATTGCAATTAAATTATTTACACTTATTATATAAATTCAAATTGTGCTAGTTAATCCAATGATGAGCAAAATGATTAATTGAATAGTTCTAGTATGCTATTTTTAAGTCATCAGAACATATTTTTTTCCATAAATAAAATTTATTCCATTCAATTCATTTTTTCATTTGTTCCTTGTTGTTTTTTACTGTGTTGCTTGTGGTTTACAAAATGTCGGAGCACCCACAAAGGTGCTCCGAAATTCAGGCACTAATTATATTGAAGTGTTTTGCATCTTTAGTGTAGTGGATTGTGATTTATTTCAACGTCTGATGCAGACTTACCTCAGAGAGCATGAACCTGAAGCAGCTCCAGTAAGTAAGTGCTTTCAGTGTGAGAGTGAAAAAAACTTTCTGTTCCGCAGCCTCCCGCATTGATTGGCCGGACTCGTGACTTAGTCCCAACAAATCAGAGGGGCAGTGGGCGGGCATTACTCTACGCAACAAACTAGAGTGACGTGCTCTGACTGCTCACTAAATCCGTGGCTGCATCAGAGCCATATAGCGCATTTCAAAATTAAATGACTTTATCATTAAATCGGCTTTGAAAATGACCGATATCGATTATCGGCTAAATCCTTAACATCGACGCCGATAATCGGCCAGTTCGATAGTCGGTCGACCACTACTTTGTGTTTTATTTTGACCGAAGATGATCTCTGTTAGCGTATTTAAAGTGGCTGTCTTTGCTGTTTTCGAATGCTTTGATTTAGTTTTTTGGGGGTTTAACAATGGATTTTCATTTTTCTAGTTAAAAGAAACGCTGTATATTTCACATATTTCAATTCTATTTTTCACCGTCCCGCTTGTCACAAAATGAGCAGATTGACCAGGAGACATTTGCAAGCAGGACTTCAAAGGACGTTTCATAGAAGTGTTTTAGAGCAAACTCAAACACACACACACACACACAATATCAGTGTATTACACAGAACAGCTTTCCTGACTGATGTTATTTGCCTGTTAGTAACCTTAGAATGTCTGAAGCTAAATTCTTATTACCAGCTGTAAGACTGATGAAAGTGAAAGTATGTAAGCGCGTAGCTCAGTCAAATGTTTACAATGATGACCATACACTACTGCCCCTTTGTTGGCGTATTCCTGTGAGCAGAGGTTTTTCTAAAATTCGGAATAGTGTCGTCGTCATGTACCCAGGAAGTAGAGGGCTGTAGTCCGATTCCAGCCGTTCTCTGTAGTCCTTGAGAAGTGAATTCTGTTAGAAAACCATATCTCGCTTGGCATTGAACTTTGAGCATTATAATTTTGCAGCTATTGTTTATGCTCTAACAGCAACATTACACACTAACTAAAGATTGAAAAATGGGATCACGGGAAACAGCACCTTTAATAAACAGATGTTTTAAATGTTCTTTGTGCATGTCTCAGTTACCACTGAGGTATTTTATGAGACCGTCACACTGTGTGATAGTGTTATCTTGTGTACATGTTCAAAGAAGAGGCACATTTTCACTGGACTGCAAACATTACATTTTTGAAATTTGACTAATTAAAATGACTGGATGCGTAATGGAGCATGTCACACTTCAGTGAACCGTCTGGGTTGCTTAATGCTGATGAGTTAACAGTGATTCTTTAGAATCGGAAATGATTCATAATTACTCTCAAATTCCTGCTCTGGGCAGACACTGATGAATGTGGATTCCTTTCATTGCATTTCTAGTTTCCAGGCTATTGCATTTCAAACACAAAGTTTATGTTTTTTGCATATACAGTCGTTGCCAAAAGTGATGTATAAAGGCTAGAGCTCAACAAATTTTTTGGGGGCTGATACCGATATTATGGAGTAAAAGAGTCTGTTATCGATATATCGACCGATATTCTTTGTGTATTATAGTACAGTACTAGTCGATCAAACACTTATAATATCATGACAAAGATATGTAATGGAGAAAGGGTATTTAACAATTTAACAATACACTTAATGTTCCAAAATGATTATTTTTGTGTGACAAAATCGGCGGAAATCAAATGGCTCTGCTAATGTATCAAACGAATATGATAAGCTCACTGTGAGAGTAAAAGACAGGGACATTGTTATTTGCTTTCAAGCATTCCGTCTTACCAACTAGGTAACAAGTTGGCGTTGAATTACCATTTTCCACGAGCGCACTGCCCTCTATTTGACTGCAGTAAGATACTGTTACATTACTGACTGTTCTGACAAACTATAGATTACTTTTTAGATTACGTTACTGCGCACGTGCACTTTTCTGACCCCACCTTAACTTCCGGTACACATTCACAAACAAGTAAATGATGACAGAATTTCATAAAAAAAAAAAAAATTAAAATTAAAAAAAATTATTATAAGAATTATTTTTTTATAACTTTACTAGAACTTTTGTTTACTAAAGTTAATAATATACTTATTGGTCGTATTATAAACAATTAAAGGGGTGTGGTGTGGTAAAAATGAACGTGCTATAACTTGTCTAAGTTATCCTGACTTTCGCCACAAAGGGTGTTCGACAGTAGCTTTTCTCGAATGAAACAGTGAAATACTGATACAGTGAAATACTGATGCAGTTCATGTGTATGCGACCCGTCCTAGTATACTGAAAGCTTCAGAAGCATCACGCATGCATCCAACACTCTTTCACTTATAGATACACAAAACAAGCAGATTACGTTTTAAACCGCATCTGATTATCTCTATTGTTATTCATCGCACAATTAAATCGCTACTTTCTGGTTAAGAAATAATACTTTAGTCAGCTTGTCAAAATCTTTTTGTGTATCTATACACAAAGAACCATGTTTTTTCTGATTTATTTTAATTTGCATAACCAAAGCTGAAGTACATCATGGTTAAACTGTAGTAACTATAATAAAACTATGGTTAATTTGTTGTTCCTGTGCTCTTTAATGCAAATACTACAATTAAAATATGCGTATATTGTATAAATATTGTTAATGTTCATGAGAGCTTTTATTGAGATCAGCAGATCACGCAACTAGTGTTGTCATGATACCAAATTTTTGACTTCGATACAATACCTAAGACAAGTGATTCGATACCAATACTAAATCGATACCATGCAAAAAGAACATGCATAATTCTAAAGTAAGTAAATAAAAAAAGGATGAAACATAACATAATCTGTTATTTAATTTTTACTCTTACAATTTACACTGTATTCCTGCCTTGCTTTTTGAGCATGTCTTCCCCCTTATTTAAAAATAACATGTCACCAACGTGTACCTGTCTTAGTGTTTGTTGTCTGTTGAAATGAGAAAATAAACATTTATACTTAAATTAATCTACATAAATACTAGCTAAGACCTAAACGCATGGTTAAATTAATTCACTTAAATACATAACAATTCATTAAAAACATTACATTCTGACATGTTCTAACAATAAATCTCTTATTACAGCATTTATAAATTTCTTAATACAAATCTATTTGTTTATTCATATTAGTTCATTCATAAAGGTTAACAAATACAACTGTTAACATTTTAAATTGATTACCAATTATTAGTTCATGTTAGCTAACTAATTTCCTTTCACTTTTTAAGTTCTTTAAACGGGTCGGGAGGGATGTCTGTTGGGGAAATGCTTTGCCAAGCTGATCATTTTGGCACTTTTGGCCGCAGATTTTGCACAGACAGACTTCGTTTGCACTTTGGCGCACGCTTTAACATGGCTATAATGCACATTTGCGCATCTGCTTCACTGACAAGCCCTGAATAGACGGAAGAGGCACTTATGTTTGCAGCCATTACTTTCATTTCATCGTCATCTTCAGCGCAAATACGAGGAAAGAATGTGCATGCGTACAGTGACAGAAGAGAGCGCTGATAGCACATGCAAGCGCACACATACTGCTGCCGCAAATGGAACGCATTTCAGGATGTGTTGTCTCTGAATCATTAATGTACCGGTACCAAATGAATGAGATATTGGTATCGTTTTAACAGAAGGGTGTCGCGCTACTTTTCAAATACAGGTGTATCGTCCAACACTACACGCAACGCATGTACTATCTCAAAATATGCACACAGGGATTGATAAGAGGAATTACAATTTTAATTTGAAGTATCCGATTCCTATCCATTTTGTTTCCGATATGATTCCTAGCCTATCGATTCCGATTTCGAATTGGAATTGATTTTCGATTTACAACCCTATTTATGAGTAACTTCATTTTAAGACTTCAAGTCTTCTTAAAATCTTCGAAAAGCTAAGCTTCAGTTCATATCCTAAGTACAGCTTTGCAACATGAATTCAAAGTTTTAATGTATTTGATGCATGTGTTTGAATAAAAAAGATGTTGTCAATGTCCAAATCTGGGCAAAGCAAAAAAGCTAATGTGGATAAATGTTCTAAACAAACTATCCAAAACTTATTTTAGACGAAAGGTTACACGTTTAGTCTGAAACACACCTTGAATATGCAGCTTGAATATTTTAGACAGAGGGAATGTTTTAAAATGACGGTGCTTCTCAGGTGGACAAACTGACCCTCTCAGGGCTTCACGTCAATTATTTGTGTCAGTCAGTATCCATTAGTTGTACTGGGAGAGCAGGAATACTACTTTCAATTTATCAACAGTACATTTTAATCCACTAAATAGCCACTATAGAATGATAGATGACGAGAGGATCACTTTATTTCCATTACTCTGCGCAACCCTGTTTTACTTCCAAGAGAGTCTTCACGTCAAATAAAAATGCTTTGTTGGTCCATTATGAAATTATAGGACGAAGTCATGAATTTAAAGAACTATACATGGTTCTTTTCTCCAGGAGTGTTTTCTCACAAAGGGAAAACATGTGATGCATTGATCTATTTTGAGGATTTTGAAAGTCTGGTGTATTAGTCGTCAAGTGGGAATACATAGAATTGGATGTCTTGCTATATAGCTGGACAGGCCTCTTTGAATTGCTCATTGTTTGATATTGCTTAAAATGCCTATCCTCCAGTGCAGCAAAAGTTGAAGCGTTCTCATCTTTTGTTAATTTGATGGAAAGGCACTTTCGCAAACTCATTGAAATCAATGGCTTCTCCGATGCGGTAGTGTTTACTGTTAATGCCTTGATAATGGGATAATGGTTAAGAAAAATATGAATGCACTAATGTTTAAATATAATTTGTAGGGCTTTGACGAGACACTATCCTCACGCAATTGGCATGATTGAGTGCTGGGCTCGAAATTGCTCGCGTTTAGTCGCATATGCTCCCTAAATTTTACCCATGCGACCTCAAAATATATTTTGGAGCATTTGAGTAAGTGCACATTTTGTTGTGGGGCGACCTGTTTTCATTACTATACAGAACATGCTAAGCATGCTGCTGTGAGCTATAGTGACCGCCACAGCCATTCATAGACAACGTGAGTTTTCCATCCCGCTGCGCTACTTTCCCACCGTTTCTCTATGTAAACATGCGCTAGACGTTTGGGTTTCAACTTTATGCGTGACTTTCCTGTCTGCAGCGCCTCACGTATTAAGCACTAGTGTTTACGGCGGTTCCCACTTCCAGCACCACTTTGGGAGCGCTATTATGTTATTTTAAATACCTTCACAGGCAAACCTCTTCAAAAACAGATAATCCTTCTCTTACATATGTGCTATGTTCGCATAAAACATGATGTGTTTATGCAGTTTTAACTGTTTCTCTTAAGGCTATGAGGGTTCAGTCAGTGGAGGAAGGAGGATTGACAGTGTGATATGATCACCACCTCTGCTAACTCGAGCATTATTCAAAAACATATGGAGAAAACAACCACAGCTCTTTACTTAAAACTGCACCTGTTAAGAAAACTAACAAAGCATATATTTTTTGCAATTAATGCCTGGCTGTTGAGTTTGTGACAAAACATTTAGCAGTGTTTACATATTGTTTATCACAGCATAATATCATTCATTAAAATAATGTAATTTGTTTCATGATGTACAATATGATTTTGTAATGCCTACATTTTTAGCAATTTGTGTTTTTAAGGTGAATAAAAGACTTTTCCCCCTATATATTTCGTCATTGAGGATTTCTTTAAATCTAAAATCTCATCTCGTGAATTCATCTCGTGGGATAAGTGTCTCGTCACACCCCTAATAATTTGTAAACAGCATAAAAAATGCTTGCTAACAGATTTTATAAGGGAAAATGCTTCACGAATAAGCTTGTTTTTGGCTTTGAAATCTTTGTAATTCTTATTTAAATGAAATAAAATAATTGCAGTGAAAGTTTGACTCTTGATTCTTCCCAGAATTATCAAGTTCCTTCCTCTTTTCATTCAATATCTCTCTTTTTCTCTCTCTCTCTCTCTCTCTCTCTCTCTCTCTCTCTCTCTCTCTCTCCCTCTCTGTGGGCAGATAGGAGAAACACTGCCATATAAGGTGGTGTGAGTGATAGTAGCCTGTCCATTTTTACTCGGGAACAGCAGCTGTTTCTCTCGCCCCCTCAGTCAAAATAACCAGGAACCCTTTTCCCAATGTCCTGCCCCTTGTGACACTTTCTCTCTGCCTTCCTTCACTAGGAAACTCTGCGTCAGTCTTCAACTTATCATGTTTAGTTTTCTAGCTAATACTTAACGTATATATCTGAGCTGATTTTGCTAACCCGGCAAAGACATATTTTATATTTCATAAATACTCAGTACATTTTTATATTATTATTGCATTTTTTGTGAAGTAAAATTACAATAGTGCAGTTGTTTCTAAAATGAATAGATCATATCAAACCCATATGAATATTATTACATACAAATGTAACAATTGACAGATTTAAGCAAAAATGTAATTACTTGACTTGTTGACCAATTATTAACACTAACACTCAAGTTATTCTTACTCTCTGATCTCACTTCAGGAGGTGTGTAGCACACAAGCAGGGTGTGTGTGATCCAGTGTATTAAGTATTGTTCAATCACCCGTAACTCCATTGCTGTGTCAGGCTTTAGACTTTGCTCTTTTAGGGATAGTTCCCACATTCATTCACCATCATCTACGTTCCGAACCTGAATGGCTTTCTTCAAACAAACAACATTGCACCCCATTTACACAAAACCACTGGATGAACAATCCCTTTTAAAGCAGCACTATAGACATTTTGCTCACAGGTTCCCCCATGTGGTTGATAAGTGCAATTGTCTGTCACCAGTGTCGTAAATGATGTCGCTGTATAATCTTGCCCGTGGGCTGCGCAATACATGTGAATTTGTTTACTTAGCTTATGGAACCTGCAAAGTATCCGGTTAAGAGTTGTTTTCCACTGAAATCATGTTTGAAACTTTATTTTAAGGTCGAAAAACGACATGCTCTATAGCTGTAAAACATTATCTCCGATGAACTGAGCTTGATTAGGAAAAAATAAGGTTTAAATTGATAATCAAATTGTATCAACATTTTATTTGTGTGTCTGACTTAAGAAAGACACTAGGGTGACGTTAGGATTTTTTGGCGAATTGTTGCGTGACTGAATGTTACTTAACTGAAGGATGTTTATAATCATTAACAAGTGTTGCACTTAGTGTTGGTGGATGTTCAATGTTGTTTTGTGTCCGTATAAATGTGTGGGTGAGAGTGACTCAGTCTGTGTGTATATGTGTGAGGTATTGTCGAAGTGTATGATATTCTGTATTTTTGGAACTCCTACTCCCTGCTTTCAATCACCTTTACATTTGTTTATGCATTTCCATATTGCATAACATAATATTTTTCTGTTAATGGTAGTTTCTTAACTCTCACCAATACAATAGAACCGGTAATCTCAGTACAACCTGTTGCAGATAGGGCTGTCACGATTATTGAATAATCGTCTCATTACAATTATTTAAGGTCATCGCAATTATTTCAGATAACCTCAATTATTGTGAATCCTTTGAAAACGAGGGTGATCTATGATCTGGAGTATCTGCTGCATTTTACATCCACGGCCTTGAGCTGCACTCACTGTTACATTCAAAGGACATTACTCCATCATTTAAATTATATTAGCTTTGTTTTTTTTGTTGATTTGTTTTGTTTCCAGACTTACTGTATCTACAGAAAGACCCTAATATCTAGTCTTCTCTGTTTAAGGGGTCATATAGCGCGAATATGTGTTTTTATGTTTCTTTGGTGTGTTATAAGTTGCTCATTCATGTATTAGACACGTAAAATTGCTCAAATTTAAGTGTGGGAACAAAAGATGCATTCTATCTAAAAGTGAATGCTCACCCAGACCTGCCTGAAACGCCTTGTGTAACCACACCTACACAAATCTACATCAGTTCGTAGTATGATTTGAGTAAGACCACCCAAATGTATACGCAAGTATGTCATAATAGTTATATTGTCAAAGCCTTAGAACAGACAATTAATCATCATTACCGTAATTACTTATTTGACAATTAATCATCAGCCAACTTTCATTATCGTGACGGGTCTAGTTTCGGGTTCATTTTCTGAATTTAGTGATTTTTTTTTTCTCCCCTTATTGTTTAAGTTTTCAATGCTTAGAACTTAAAAGTGTTTTAAATCAGAAATGGAGCTAGAGCTGCATGTTTTTATTGAAAAATGGTGCCGGTTGAATTGACTTTCAGCCTTTATGTCCTTAGTAGAGCTTCAGTTTTGTGTGATTTATGTTAGTTGCTAAAATTCTGTTACCTGTTTATTGTGCAGAAAGAAAACCATTCAGAGGCTGCGGCTCTTGTGATTTGAAAGCATTTATCTGTTTGTTTGAACGGTCTTTCATAGCAACATTAAGCTCAACCAGTGGCTTGAGTTTGGCACGGGACTACCTGTTTGTCTCAGATCTAAACGATGGCAGACGGTTTTATTGATGCCTTTTGTTTTTTGTGCATTTCACGGGTATAAAGAGCAGTTCATTAATATATGTTGACTTATTGTGTTGAATTGCTACACATCTGTGGATGTCCAATGTGGATGTTTGTACAGGTGGGCTACATGTGAGAATGAGTAGTCAGTGAAGTATTGCTGGGTACAGAAGTAGTCTTTGTATAACACCTCACACCGTGTTTTATGTTTACATTGGGGTATATTGTATGCTAATGTGGATGTTCTGTTTTATGTCTGAGTGTTTAGCAGAGAAGGAGAGGGGAAATGATGTCATTGCTAAACTGCATGATGACACTACAGCTTCCAGTGGCATTTCCTTTTGGTGTGCAAAACAATTTTATATCCTAAAATAGAGGTTTTATACTTTGAGTCTCCTATTTTGGGAAATGTGGTTTAGATGTGTTAGTCCTTGACATATTACATTTTAAGCACAAAAACAGTAGTTCTTGTCCCACGATGCCTTGAAGGGGTTTGACAAAATTCAGATTTTGCAACGTTACGATTCTGGCAGTATGTTGGCTATATCCAATATTGTTGAAGGCAGGAAAGGAGAGAGTGAAAAGGTTCCTGTAACTTGCCCCAGTAACTTCATGGGGTCATTCAAATCCCAGGGAACATATGTACTCTGAATATAAAGATTTCACATCCACTGTAGTTTGTTTGGTAATGCATGATAATAAATGTTAATACAACAAAGACATCTAAAAATGTGAAAGAAAAGAGAGGTTTTGCTGTTCCTTTTCCGGTAAGGGTTACAATTGAGGAAAATGCCAGGAACGTTGGTCAAAACAGACATGGTCTTTGAACCATGGTCTTTGAATTTTACGAGAGTAAAAGTGTTGTAAAACCTCAAGTCACATGTGCAGGAAGAAATTCGCAGGCCTGGTGGTCTTGTCCATGCCTGCTTAATTGTTTTAAATGCATTTCCGTTCATTATACGTAGCACTCCCTCTGGACCTCACATCATCCAGATGCCCAAAAAAGGTGAACTGTGTTCTGGGTTTCATACGCTGAATAAAATATAATAAATGACTTGTCAGATCAAGCCTTATCTGCACTATTGGAAGTTCTTTAAACATCATTTTTTGTAATGCTTTGATGATCTAGCAATTTAAGGATTAGGGATTTGAAAGTTCTTGCTGGCCATAAACTTCCTGTCCTCAGACTACATTACACACACAGGCCTTATATACGAAAAAAAATTTTTTTAAACATTTTTTATTTAAAGGGATAAATATGTTCTTAAGTGAATTTATTTTTCTTGAATAATGTTAATTAATGTTTTACTCAAAGTGTTTGTCTTCTGATTTCAGGATTCCATGAATGCTCTGGTCTTGGACCTGGACTTTCCGGCCTTGCGTAAAAATAAGAACATTGAGACCTTCTTAAACAGATGTGAGTATCTGTTAAACTTAAGACCACTATTTTTTTTGTCCTGTGTTATTTTGTGTGTAATTGAAGTGGAAGATGATGTCATGTTTACAGTGAGGCTGCTTCCTGCGAAAACACAAACTAAATATAAGTTCAGTAGAATGCTGCAGGGCTGACGTACTTTTAATGGCAAAGCCCTGATCTTCGCATCACACCGTTGACAAAAAACCAATAGGATTTTTCCATAGGATTTGAGATTGCCGCAAAAATTAATCTCCATGATCATAAAAAAATATTTATGACATTTATGATAATCTTCAAAAATGGACACAACATAAAATTTGAATCCTAAATATGATCTTCATGGTCGCTTGACATCAACGTCATCAGCATCTAGGGCTCCGACAGCTCTTTCAAATCCTTGAGCTTAATGACCATGTTGCATTATTTGTGAGATTTCTATGCATGATGACGTTTCATGTCCCGACAATGTCTGTAGTCGCATTTAGTTAGCATTTTTGTTAGCATTTAGTAACCTATTAATTAGCAACATGCAATGCACAAATGAACGCTGTTTTGTCACAAGGACTTGTAAAATCTGTCACCTGTCGTTCATTGGTGATGGTATGGTAAAAAATGTTGTTCATACCGGACAGGCCTTTTCTTTTACGTGTCATGAGTGATGTTACACATGTGATATCAGTGAATGTTGAACAGCTCATCCTGTGTTTTCTATTCCTGAGCTGTTAAACTTTCAACTAATTACCACATTTGGTCTCCATTTTGTTCCTGATTCTGTCCGTCGTCATGGAAACCATAGGACCGTGTGGATGTAATAATGTGCGGGTTGGCAAGGAGAGTGTTATTCAACAGTCCACTCATCCAGACTGTGAACTTTCTCTGAACTGGCTTCTGATAACTGTTATTCCTAACACTAAAACATGCTCACTGATTCTTTTAATGAATAACTGAATATTATTCGATTGATATTATATATTGAAATCCTGTGTGAAGAAATAAGGAAGATGGCTCATCATTGACATGACAGAAGTAAATAGATGAAAGGGATTTTGGTGTGTTACAGATGAATCCGTCATGCGTCGTATTCGGGAGTTCCAGATGAAGCCGGAGGACTTTGACAGAGTGAAGGTGATTGGTAGAGGAGCGTTTGGAGAAGTTCAGCTGGTGAGTAAAGCGTGTGAGGTCTCCGAATCCACTTGTCTGCATTTATAGACTCTCTCATACAAATCTATGGGCAACATATGAAATCAAATTGACCTAATCTGCATGCGAGAAAACTTAAGACTCCACACAGGAAGGCGTTCTGGCTCAGCTTGGAACTTCCTTGATGCGAGACAACGTAGCCACTGCACTGCATTGGGTGTGAGGTCATATCAGTATTATACATAAACAAACAAATAAAAACACACCCTCTTTACACAACACCACTCTCCAAAGATATGTTGGCAAACCTGAATATGAAAAAAATCATTTGCCAGCTTAAAGCATTTCTGATTGGCCAAAATAATATGGGCCCCTCCCATGACAACACCAGCCTGTCAGCAATACAGCTGTAATGTTACATGGACATGTTATGCTGGGTATTTAACAAATCGCCTACAGGTGCTCAGTACTAACTTCAGAAAAGGTTCAGTTCTCTTAAATTCTATACTGTTCAGATGATTCCATACAACTGTCATGTGGTCTTTCTGTTTATTAAACCCATTTCACACAGAATGTTGATCCCACAAAATTGCAATACAGGTCCCGGGTTGTATTCCGGGATCGATCCCGGCATTGGGGATCTAGAAACAAGGCAGAAGGCAGAAACAATGCCAAAAGGGGTGTGTCGTAGTGATGATGCATGAGTCGTTGCATTAACGTAGTTATCACGTGACTCTTTAAACAGCTTAGTGGAACGGTGCGACATTCACTAGTTTATGATCGAAAAAATGCACAAGTGTGGTTTCTCAGGCTAGCATCTTCGTTGTACATAACACGTCACATTGTGATGTGAGAATCAAACAATCGTGGGACAGGGGCTTTGGAAATTGCTTGTTGACCTATGAATCAAAACCAGATTGGTTTTATAGCAAGCCTTTGGAATCTTTGGATGATGTCATTTAACTATCATCCAAGCTTTAATCATCGTGAATTAGCACCTAGGAGTCACACTCTCCATCATTGGTATGGATGTAACTTTGCTACAGGGTCACTGAAGCATCTTGATTCATATGCACCTGAAAGCATTAAAAATTGAATGGACTTCATTTTAAACAAACTTCAGTATTTGAATAAAATTTTTACATCTTAGATTTTTAAGTATTAAAGGGATAGTTCACACACAAATTAAAATTCTGTAAAGAATTATTGAACTTCAAGTTGTTCCAAAGCTGTTTACCTTTCTTTGTTCTGTTGAACACAAAGAAAGATATTTGGAAGAATGTTAGCTACCGAGATTTCTGGGGCACCACTGACGACCATTAAACTCAACTTGAGGGTGATAAACTCGTGACAGAATTTAGCAAAAAAAAATTGTGGTACTAAACATATATCTCTATAAGATTTATTGTATCTGTGCAGAAGAAGCGCATGTTTTGCAGGCATTCATCCTGAACAGGACTCTGATATATAAATCAAAGATTGTGTGTGTGTAGTTTTGTATTGTGTAGCCTCTCTGGGTGTGTGTTTGTGATAGTCAGAGGAGGGATGCAGTGGGGCCCGTCTGAACAAGCCTGTCGACACAAACAACATGATTACCCCGTGTTCTCCTCCATCAGTCTTCTGACAGGGCCTGTGTGGGTGCATTACGCCTGAAACACAACAACAGAGAGCGTTTTAAAATGTGGCTTTTTTGTCTAACAGGCAAATAGTTGCTCACAGGGTATTTATTTGTATTTTTTAGATGTTTTGTGGGAGGTAGATGCAAGGACTGCAGAAGTTGTTTGGTGAAAAATGTGATCTGTGTGTTTTTTATCTGTGTTTTGTTGTATGTGTGTAGGTCAGGCATAAGGCCTCTCAGAAGGTGTATGCGATGAAGGTGCTCAGTAAGTTCGAAATGATCAAGCGCTCAGACTCCGCCTTCTTCTGGGAGGAGCGTGACATCATGGCATTTGCAGACAGCCCATGGGTCGTACAGGTGAGACATCCAAATAACACTGAACACGTGCGCAAGCTTGAGGAATACAACTTGAATATCTGCATCTGCATTCGTCACTGTCTACTCCGTTTAACCTAACTATTTCTTTCTCTCTTGTTTCCTTCTCACGTGTCCTGCCGTCCCGCCTGGCCCTCAGCTGTGCTGTGCGTTCCAGGATGACCGCTCTCTCTATATGGTTATGGAATACATGCCGGGAGGTGACCTTGTCAATCTCACCAGCACGTACGACGTTCCGGAAAAATGGGCAAAGTTCTACACGGCCGAGGTTGTGTTGGCTCTGGACGCCATTCACTCCATGGGCTTCATTCACAGAGACGTCAAACCAGACAACATGCTGCTGGACCGTCACGGGCATCTCAAACTCGCAGACTTTGGGACATGTATGAAGATGGACGAGGTGAGGGGTTAGAGGGTGTGTCTGGGCTTGTCATGAATGCGAGTGAAATGCTTGTCTTTTAGATCCCTGCCTGAATGTAATTGCATGGTAAAATACTTTGAATGCATGCCGGTTCTTGTCCAAACTCGACTTTTGAACTCAAAGGACCAGGAAAGCCTCTGCTGTCTTTTCATTCCTGTATGTCAGAGTGAGGAAGTCATGGTGTCAGACTGATGCAAAAAAGCACAGTTGATGCTGATTGAAGAATCAATTTCTGTTGTCAGGGCAACAATCATAGTTAAAAATACTACTCAAGAGGCATTCAGTCCCTTGTGCTCTGCCTTTTGTGTTTAATAAAAGTCATAAGGGTTTAAGACCCTGAGGGTTAGTGAATGATGACAGAATCTCAAGTGCACTGTCCCTTTAACTTCCTTCTTAAACTGTGCAAGTGTAATTATCATCTTCATGGTAATCCAGTGGTTATGAATCTGGGATGGTTATGCTAATGTTATTGTTTTGGTTGCCTATAGCAGTTTTAAAATCTCTCCATTATCACTACGACTGCATACACATTTCCAACCATATAAAAACACATAGGCTGTTGTTGTTTTAAACCTGAGATAAATAAAAATAGCTGTATCTAATCAATTATTTTGTCAGATAGACCTGGAATCTAAAATAGTATAAATTGAACATTTATGGAACATTTATCTGCGAAGCACTTTGTTATGACCCATATGTTACCCTGTCTGAAATCATAGCCAGAATGTGTGTTTGTCACTGTAAACGTTTAATACATTTTGATGGATTTTGTACTCAAATTTTAATTAATAAACCTGAAATGAATTATCGTGAATATTGAAATCAATGATTTTAATGAAGCTGTTTTATTTTGCCCAAAAAATACTGCAAGTTGGTTTCCTAAAAAGTGATTTTCATTTTCAACATCTCCTTAGTCCGTATTAAAGAAGTCAAAGTTATATTTTCACAGAATGTTCTTTACATTTTTGTGAATGATTTTATGTAGAAAACTGTAAATCAAAAGGGCAGTAAAGTACAGTTTAGAGTCAAGCGTTGGGACTACAACTTAGAATGTGCAGGACTGCGTACCCTACACCGTAGCCTGACGCACCTCTCCAAAAATTAAACAACTCTACGCGGACCACAAGCTCTGGGATTGGTCTGTCTGAGCCCCTCCCTCAGGTCAAAAAATGCTAATGTCTAAGAGCTATGTGTTAATGAAAACCGACGTAGAGGCTACTGCATAGGTCCGACGCAGATCTAAAAATCGGGCTTTAGGGTCATGCATTATAAGTATGGTAGGGGGGAGCATTTTTTTCAAATGAAAATTCTGTCATCATTTACTCACCCTCGTGTTATTTCGTCCCTGTATACATTACTTTGTTCAGAACTGTTTGTTTTCCTAAATTCTTCTCATTAAATTCTTGAAATCTTCGCTAATTATGTGTTCAACGAAACAAAAAAATACAATATTTTTTCTAACATGGTAATGGATGATGTCCCAGAACTGAAAATTGCTAACATTCTTACCTTTCTTTGTTATAAATATAAGAAAGAATTGTATACAGGTTTGATGCAATCGAAGGGTGAGTAAATGATGACAGAATTTTCATTTTTGGGTGAACTGTCCCTTTAATTCTGAGCTGGTCTTCAAATTCCAACTTCTATCTAATGAAGTAAAGCTGAACATAGTGGTTGTGTGAACATATGGTGCCATCTACAGTACAGCTGCAGAACTACATCCCTAGTACCTTTTCCTAGGTCAAGATTTAGTTTCAGAAGCCTGTTTATTGAAAGGTCTTCAAAGATATTTCATTAATTGATTACAGACAGGGATGGTTCACTGTGATACTGCGGTCGGAACCCCTGACTACATCTCACCGGAGGTTCTTAAGTCTCAAGGAGGAGATGGTTACTATGGACGCGAGTGTGACTGGTGGTCTGTTGGAGTATTTATCTACGAGATGCTGGTCGGTGAGTCGGGAACATGTGTGTGTGTGTGTTGTCCAAAGCATGGGTTTGCTGTATTTATTTCATGAGATTAACACCTTTGTGTTTGTTTGTGAAGGTGATACGCCGTTTTATGCCGATTCATTGGTGGGGACTTACAGTAAGATTATGGATCATAAGAACTCTCTTAACTTCCCTGATGATGTTGAAATCTCGCAAGAAGCCAAAAACATCATCTGCGCCTTCCTAATAGACAGGTGAGATCTTAAAAGCGTACATATGTTTGAAAATGACCATGTTATTACTCTGATTCTGGATGCTTAACTCCTCAAAGTCAGCATCAGTTTGCATATTGTTTTATGTGTAGGGAAGTTCGCTTGGGTCGAATGGCGTGGAGGAAATTAAAAGACATCCTTTCTTCAAAAATGACCAGTGGACCTTTACCACCTTAAGAACGAGTGAGTAAAACACGTGTTCTACTTTTTTAACAAGTTTTCTTCCTTAATTTAAAACAAAAGCAAGAATTCACGCACACACAAAAAAAGTAAAAAAAGAGTATGAATGTTATATAAAGAAATAACTAAAGCTTAATATTATGGCTGGACAATATGTCGAAATTATAGAAATATTGCAAGGGTGCATATCACAGTATGCATATTAAAGTATGCGTAAAGTATAAAGTATGCGTATAAAGTATGCGTAGGCAATATCTGGAGGATTTTAATATGTAAAAAAGTTAACCGTTTAGGTCGATGCAGATAAAAGAGAGACTGGCACATGTATGTTAGGCATTTGTTTCCCTGCTCTGACATAAATAATGTGAAATGTAGAGTATGTTGGTTATGTAATTTTCTATTTTTAAATATATTTTAATTTAGCTCAAATAGATTTTGCAAACTTAAATCTTTATTTCATAAAACATTGTATATCATTTATATCACTGGTACAGCTTTCCTGTAGCTCAGTGGTTAGAGCATGAAGTTAGCATCGCCAAGGTCATGGGTACGATCCCAGGGATTGCACATACTTGGAGACAAGTGTGTAGTATAATACATGTAAGTCGTTTTGGATAAAAGTGTCTGCCAAATCCGTAAATGTAATGTTATTTAGCTAGTTATCGCATATCATCAATATCATACAGCCCTACTAATTACAATTACAAAGAAAACCATTTTCATTTATTCAGTTCTTAAATCCTGTATTATCTCACTGGTATGAAACCAAAATGATAATATCAGCTCAACAAGAGGTTAACATTTCTAAAGAAAACTTCATCCTTTCTGTCAGTGCTCTGTAACTCTATTAAACATACACATGGTTGTTAAACTTTGCTGTCTCTCTCTTTCCTCAGCTGCAGCACCTGTGGTTCCAGAACTGAGCAGTGACATAGACACTAGTAATTTTGATGAGATAGAAGAGGATAAAGGAGAAGTGGAGACCTTTCCTACCCCCAAAGCTTTCGTTGGCAATCAGCTGCCCTTCGTGGGCTTCACCTATTTTAAAGAAAACCAGTAAGTTGTTTTAAATCATTGGTTTTGTTCTGTCTCACTTTAGATTATCTAATACATGTTTTTTGCAGGTTGTTGAACGATGTCAACAGTTCAGCAATGAAAAACGACCACCCCACATCCAGCAATAGAGAGGTACAACACACTCGACCTTACCAGCATAATGTAGCACTGAGTTGATATTGTAATAAGATGCTGTTTTAGACATTGGAGTTTGTTTTTTACTTTTCACAAATAGCACAGTTTAACTGGTTAGAGGTTTGCATTAGACTTGAACAGCATTGACAAAACTGTTCATCCTAACGTATTATTTCCTTTCTTTCCTACAGGACAATTTAGCTGTAAGTATTCATATTCTTTCAACTTATAACAACACGCACACATTCGAGATACAGGGTCAGCTAAGACCATTCTTGTGTTGTTCTCCTCTCAGCTTCAGAAGAAACTTCACTGTCTGGAGGAGCAGCTCAATAATGAGATGCAGGCTAAAGATGAACTGGAGCAAAAATACAGGAACAACTTCAGCCGCCTGGAGAAGATCACGAAAGAGCTCGATGAAGAGGTGAGTGTCTGCTTCGCCTTTAGAAATAAACATGACTTGTCTGCTACATTCATTCATATTGATAAATAGAATAAATACCTAATTCCCTATATTGTAGGCTGTTTATGGTTGACAAGCAACGCATTAAAATGGAATGTTGAATCTGCTGAACCATAACTATAAGTTCTGTAATGTGCATGTGCACGTGTGTTTGTAGATAAATGGCAGGAAAGTATTGGAGACATCTCTGAGGCAGCTGGAGAGAGAGAACGCTCTGCTGCAACACAAGAGCGTTGAGAGTCACCGCAGAGCCGAGAGCGAAGCCGAACGCAAACGCTGCCTGGATAGTGAGGTGAATGGTCTCAGGGATCAGCTTGATGAGATGAAGAAGAAGAACCAGAACTCGCACATCTCCAATGAGAAGAACATTCACCTGCAGAAACAGGTTTGTGTGGCGGGGTTGTGACATCACATCCTGGATGTGGAAGTACACTTCTGCTATTCATTCAGCTTAGCATGAGAAGTCAGGTAGAGTTTATTCAGAAGGATCTAGTCTTGTTTACCCATTTCTTTGGGGACATCAGTGTGGCTAGGTTGATGTTTTATTGCGTGAAAGTAGTTTCAAAGTGATCTGTAGTATACGTCTGTAGTTTTGAATATATATGCTGTTGTATATTAAAAAGAGACAAACATGTCTTTTTCAGCTGGATGAGGCTAACTCATTGCTGAGAGCAGAGTCCGACGCAGCTGCGAGGCTGCGTAAAACTCAAACGGAGAGCTCTAAACAGCTACAGCAGATGGAGGCTCATGTGAGAGAACTGCAGGATAAATACTGCATGCTGGAGAACAACAAGCTCACGCTGGAGAGAGAGAACATCACCCTTCAGGCGGCGCTGGACGCAGAGAAACGAGAGCAGAGCCAGGGCTCTGAGACCATCTTTGATCTGCAGGGTAAGAGTTTGCATCTCCTCTGAACATCTGTTACATGACTGACTCTTTGGACCTGTAACGTAAAATATTACAAATCAAACATAATTCAGACATAACACATGAGCAAGAGTGCTTTGGTTTGGCTGTTGGGAGGAAACTAATGAAACAAATTGTTGTATAAAGATATTTATAACCTCTGTGTTTGTAGCACGAATCTCTGGTTTGGAGGATGAGGTGAAAAAGGCGAGACAGGCCCTGTCTAAAGCGGAGTCAGAAAAGAGACAACTTCAGGAGAAACTAACAGATCTGGAAAAGGTAACTATCTCATTCCCTCCTATTTGTGTTATCTGTAAAAAGTCTTAAACTAAAGGAAACGGTAGACTTTTTTTATGTATACTCGGTTAAATATTAAAGAGTTTTAAAAAAGAGAGTTAAAATATCTCTGAAATTTCATAAGCAACATCAATTTTCTGTAAAATTTTCATTCTAATGGTCCTACCCCTCCTCTGCACATTTGTCCAATAGGAGAAGAGCAATCAAGAGATTGACATGACCTATAAGCTGAAGGTCTTACAACAAGGTTTGGAGCAGGAGGAGGGGGCACACAAGGCTACAAAAGCTCGACTCGCAGACAAGAACAAGATCAGCGAGTCCATCGAAGGAGCCAAATCTGAGGCTGTGAAGGGTGAACCCCTCTTATACAACTTAACAAGCGTTTTTATTTTCTAGTCTTTGCGTATATCTAGACAATGTTACTTTACAAGATATCTGACTTTCAAAACAGATTGAAATTGAATAAATTGATTTACTTGCGTGTTTTTGCAGAGCTGGAGCAGAAGATACAGGAAGAGCGTTCCTCCAAGCAGCGTGTGGAGAACCGACTGCTAGAGCTGGAGAAGAAGAACTCCATGCTCGACTGCGACTACAAACAGTCACTTCAGAAACTCGAGGAACTGAGAAGAAACAAGGATAGACTAACAGAAGAGGTGTGTGTGTGTAGTACAGCGTGTTTTAGTAACACTTTGTAGTGTTTGTTTCTGAATTGACAGAATCCGTCTCTCTCTCTTTGTGTTGTAGGTAAAGAATCTGACTCTGAGGATCGAGCAGGAAGTTCAGAAGCGCAGTTTGACTCAGAATGACCTGAAGGTTCAGAACCAGCAGCTCATCACCGTGCGTACGTCAGAGAAGCAACTCAAGCAGGAGATCAACCACCTTCTGGACATCAAACGCAGCCTGGAAAAGCAAAACATGGAACTGCGCAAGTATGCGACATGCGTATGCATTTGTTGAACAGTTGTTACCATTAGTGATGTCATTGTTTAAGCGTGAGTGTGTGTGTTTCTAGGGAGCGTCAGGATTCTGATGGGCAGATGAAGGAGCTTCAGGATCAGTTGGAGGCAGAACAGTATTTCTCTGTAAGAACTTTTAACTACTCAAAGTCATATAAGGGTCCAAAAACAAGCTTCTAACAAGCCTCTCTTTCTCTCTCTCTGTATCTCTCTCTTGCTGTGTAGACGCTGTATAAGACACAGGTGCGAGAGCTGAAGGAAGAGTGTGAAGAAAAAAATAAACTCTATAAAGACATGCAGCAGGGTCTACCGGAACTGCAGGAGGAAAGGTAACATTTGTTGAAAAATCTGTAGAAATTACGGATATCTTGGATAACCGTCAGGGATTTCCATGTTGGTCTCAATTCGATGAACTTCTCTGTTTTAGGGATTCTCTTGCTGCTCAGTTGGAGATCACACTCACCAAAGCCGACTCCGAGCAGTTGGCACGTTCCATTGCGGAGGAGCAGTATTCCGACCTGGAAAAGGAGAAGATCATGAAGGAGCTTGAGATCAAAGAAATGATGGCCAGACACCGACAGGAGCTCTCGGAGAAGGACACCACCATCACCTCGGTGAGTTATCTGACGGTGCCGCTGGGACCGCAGTGGCCTATGCTGGTGTTGACTCAATACTGACGTGTTTTCTATACAGTTAGAAGAAGCTAATCGCACTTTGACCAGCGATGTGGCAAACCTGGCCAATGAGAAGGAGGAACTCAACAACAAGCTAAAGGAGGCGCAAGACAGTAAGATCTCCTGCATGTTACAATGACTGCTAAAAATTTACCTGACAGTTGTGGATTATAGAACAAACAAAATGTTTTTTTTCTGTTAAAATCTTCAGACCTGCAAAATATCGTCAACGAAATGCAGACTGTCGCGCTTGTGAAACTTACCCTCGAGAAACAGTTGCAGTCAGAGAAAACTCTGAAAACACAGGTACACCACAACTAACACGCAAGCCATTCAGAGTCAAGGTGAGTGTTATTTTATCTAACGGCTTAATTTAATATTTTTTTTGCCCCTCTTCTTTAGGCGGTTAACAAACTGGCAGAGATTATGAACAGGAAGGAGGTCAGAGGTGGAGGCAGTCGCCGTGGAAATGATACGGATGTCAGAAGGAAGGAGAAGGAGAACAGGAAGTTGCAGCTGGAACTTCGTTCAGAGAGGGAGAAACTCAACAGCACCATCATCAAATATCAGAGAGAAATCAACGACATGCAAGCAGTACTATGCTACTTAACTACTCAAACTTCCCATTTAAAGGGACAGTTCACCCAAAAATAAAAATGGTCATTATTTACTCACCCTCAAGTTGTTCCAAATCTGTTCACATTTTGTTGTTCTGGTGAACACAGAGTGAGATATTCGTAAGAATGCTTGTAACCAAACAGTTCTTGGCCACTATCGACTACCATATAGGAAATTACAATGGAAGTTACAAATTGCTAACACTCTTACAGATATCTTTCTTTTAGAAGAAGAAAGAAATGTATATAGGTTTGAAACAACCTGGTGAGTAAATGATGATAGAATTTATATTTTTGGGTGAACTATCCTTTTAAGGCCCTTAAAGTATACTTTACAATCTGCGCACAAATATTCGCCTCAAGAGTTTTCTTCAATGGATTATGTATTTATTACTCTTCGTTGTCTCCCGCAGCAACTGGCGGATGAGTCGCAGGTGCGCATTGAGCTCCAGATGGCTCTGGACAGTAAAGACAGCGATATTGAGCAACTACGCAGCCTGCTGACCTCTCTCAACATCCATTCGCTTGACTCAGCCAGTATGAGCAGTGGCCCAGAAATGGACACAGATGATTCACTCGCAGGTACAGAATTCTGTTCTATTCCGAACATGTGTATTTTTTTAAGGTCTTCACAGGGGCCAACATTTTTTTTCTCTGTTTCACAGCTCTTTCTTTACTCACTTTCCTCTTTTCTTTGTCTGTATCCATGTCACCCTCTTTTATGCCCGCTCAGTTTCGGTCATGTTCTCAATGCAACTCTTGATCCTTCACCTCAGACCCTAACCACACAGGTGACCTGCATGGAGTTCAGTGCATGAACGTGTGAACTTTAGCCTTAGCTTTTCACAAACTGTGCAGGCTTTTCTCACAAGCTTATGTGTTTATTTATAAAGAAATTGTATTATACATTATTCTTTTGCATTTTGCGCAGAGACAAGGCTGGAGGGTTGGTTGTCTTTACCTGTGAGGAACAACACCAAACGGTTCGGGTGGGAAAGAAAGGTATGTTTAGCAAAGAGAGACATCCAAGAGACTCAGGAGACATCCAAGAATTATTTATATATGTATAATATATATATTATATAATAATATACACGATTATATTAATAATTGTGAATGTAACACTAAAAAAGTTGTAAGAGTCAAAACAAATATTTTATGATTTTACAAATTAAAACATTTGCAAGATGCCTCAGATTATGAGAATTTCTAAAAGTGATAGTTCGCCCAAAGATACAAATTCTGTCATCATTTACTCACCCTCTTGTCATTTCAAACCTGGATGACTTTCTGTTTTCTGCAGAACATCAAAGAAGATATTTGGAAGAATGTTGTTAACTAGCCCCCATTCACTTTATGTCCATACAATAAAAGTGAATGAGGCCCAGTTCTGTTCGGTTTCCAACTTTCTTCAAAATATCTTCTTTTGTGTTCCGCGGGGGACCGAAAGTCATAAAGGGTTGAAATGACAAGAGGGCTGAATTTTCACTGTAAACCGGAAGAAATGTTCAGGTAATTTTATGAAGGTAGTAATTCAAGAACAAAGAACGAACATAAAAGTATCAACTGTAAACTGCTGGTACTCTGTGTAGTTCACCCGTATGAAGTGGCTTTGTAAGCAATAGACCCAAGCCAAAAAGTTAGAATGCTTGTCTTGTACCATGATACCAGTGTTCATCACATGCATCAGAAATCTCATGTGTTCTTAATCATGCAGCGTTACAGTAAAGTGTTTTTCTTCTCTTTATTCCTGAAGTATGTTGTTGTGAGCAGCAAGAAGATTCTGTTCTACAACAGTGAACAGGACAAAGAGCATTCCAATCCTTACATGGTGTTAGACATAGAGTGAGTCAGTTTTATCCTTTCAGTCCATTTCTTTAATACATATTGTTCATGCTGCTGACTGACTCCACGTCTTCTGCTATCATCTCCTGTTTTCTTGACAGTAAACTTTTCCATGTGCGTTCTGTAACCCCATCAGACGTTTATCGTGCTGACGCCAAAGAGATCCCCAGGATATTCCAGGTATGGCCGTTGACCCACCTTTTTAGGTGGCACACTTCCACAAAGTTCCTAATCACTTGTTATTGGTTCCGTAGATCTTGTATGCTAATGAGGGCGAGAGCAAGAAGGAGCAAGAACTGGAGGCTCTTCCTGGAGACAAGTCTAGCTACATTTGCCATAAGGGTCATGAGTTCATCCCCACCCTCTACCACTTCCCAACTAACTGTGAAGCCTGTACCAAACCCCTGTGGAACATGTTCAAACCACCTCCAGCTCTGGAGTGCAGGAGATGCCACATCAAGTGCCACAAAGACCACATGGACAAGAAGGAAGAGATTGTCGCTCCATGCAAAGGTAAAAAGTGTTCTGCATCATATTCAATTTATCTATTAACATATATTTTATCATTCAGTGGATTCCTTGGAAATCAAACCTGTGGTCTTGGTGTTGCTACCACCTCACCCCGTTTTCTTTTTAATGCTTTCTCTGTTTCCAGTGAACTATGACGTGTCCACGGCAAAAAATCTGCTGCTGTTAGCCATATCTCAAGAGGAGCAGCAGAAGTGGGTTAGTCGACTGATGAAGAAAATCCCTAAAAAACCTCCAGCGCAAGATGCCCCTCACCGCTCCTCTCCCAGGGTTCCCGTTAAAGTGCAAACTAGTCAATCCATGAGAAGACCCAGCCGACAAATACCACCCAGCAAACCCAGGTGAGGTTTGACGAGCTTATTTCAATAGCAAATGTGTATTATTCACTTGTGTTCAACTTTTTAAACTGTGTCAGTACTCAGATCTGTCTCTTGAGTCAGAACTTTACATTAAAGGCAATATAGTTCATGGTTGGCAGCCAGATCAATAGCATTTCGTAATGGGACAGTTAACCCAAAATTGGAAATTGTCATCGGTCATCGTAAACATGTTAAGAAAATATTTGTTTGGGATTTTGAAAAACTCTTTTTGTCATACTGCATTTGTAAATGTGCAGTTGAAGGAAAATGAAAATTGTGTCTTCCTTCCTACATTTCTTTATGATAAACACGGAGAAAGATATTTGGAGGGCCGCTTCTTACCAAACAGTTCTGGGTCACCATTGACTATCATAGTAGGAACAATTGCTTTACAAATTTCTTTGTGCTGTTGAACACAAAAGAAGAGGTTTTGAAGAATGTAGGACAGCAAACAGTTCTGGGGCACAATTGACTACCATTGTAATGTTTCTTAGTATGTAGTCAAAGAACTGTGTAGTTACAAGCATTCTTCAAAATATCTTTATACAGATTTGGAACGACTCAAGGGTGAGTAAATGATGACAGAATTGAAATTTTTGGGTGAACTGTCCTAGATGTACAGATGTATCATTTTTAGGTGAACTTTCCCTTTAACATGATTCCAACATGGCTTTGAGTAAAGTAGTAGCTTACGCTTTAGAAACAACAATATTGGCCACTGGTTACGGACTCGAGCGCTACTCTATGATACACAGGTTTACACGCACCATAAAGGAAGGGCATACAGCATGTGTGGAGAAATCTGGCTTCATCTACCACAAGGGTCATGAGTTTCTCCCTTTACTCTACCACTTCCCTGCAAACTGTGAGGCCTGTACCAAACCCCTGTGGAACATGTTCAAACCGCCTCTGGCACTGGAATGTCAGAGATGTCAGATCAAGTGTCACAAAGAGCACATGGACCGAGAAGACGAAGACCTCAGATCATGTAATCCAGACAGATTCGACCCCCAGTTCACCACGGGGTGAGATGGTGGCTGACCTGGAAATTGGATGGGGAATGTGTCGCTTTCCTTTCGAGAAAGCTTCAGAAACTGCTATCTTTTGAGAGTTTTGAAGGGTACAGATGCGGTGCTTGACTAGCATGTTAAGTCGTATTATGGTAAATTTGGACTAACCAGGTCTCTGATATAAAGCTTGAACTGTGTTGTATTACGCTGGTGGGAATACTGTGCTTGAGGCGAATCCAAGGGAAGAGCTTGTGCACTAACAAAGCACTTTTTTCTTGCCAATGTGTGTGTTCACCTTCAACTACCTCTAAACTGTGCCAGTAAACATTCAATGGGGAGATGTAAAGGTTTGAATGCTCTCTTCCACCTGCAGGACTCCAGATTTGGAGCTTCAGGACTGGCACTGGGCTCTGGATGACGTGGATGATGTAGATTATGACCACACGTTTAATTTCTAAGGAGCATGTGCAGGGTTGTATCAGGGTAAACACTTGCAAAAAGGTTATTTTCCAAAACCTAGTCAGCTGCCTATGTAGGGATCATTTGAGGACAGCATAGACGTGCTCTTTGAAGAGATCCAATGATGCATGCGATTAGTTTAGTGTAAACACAAAAATCTACGTGGAGAAATTGCAATTAAAAACATTTCAATGTGGAAATGTATAATTCTGTCATTTCAAATGAATCACCAATTTAAATGCTGCTGTTCCTATGAAGACAGCAAAGCTGCTCGCTAGGTTTTGGAACACGGCCACGGAGTGCTTGCTTATTTTGGCATACAGTGGGATTTGGTTGCTGTTGAAGCAGATGCAAGCATGTGCGAGTGTGTTTTGTTTGTGTGGTCAAGATGGGAAATGGAGAATTTGCCATAACCCAAGAGACGTTTCTGTACCAATTCCTCTGCTTATAAACACCCTCTCCACTCTCCAAGACATGAGATGCTCTTGAATATAGAGCTGAACAGTTCCTCCAGTCAGCGTTTTGAAATATTATTAAATTCTAAAGGAGAGGGAGTTTGTTCAGAGAATTGCATTTGGCCTGCTTGTTTCCTGTTTGACCTTTGACCCTCTTGCCCTAGTCCCCCCAGACTGGACACTCCAAAGATGAGACGAGAGGACTCCAACGACCGCATTCTGAATAAATAAATAAGTCTGTCTGAATATGTTTGTTTAGTGTGTTAAGTGTTTGTCAAGTCGTCAAGTGTACTGTAAATGAAGAAAATGAATAAGAGAGATTTGTATTAAAACAGTATTTTTATTTTAGAACTTTTTTGTTATCTTTTGCAATAAAAGTCTGTGACCCTGTTTTTGTGTGTTTGCAGGTGTATTAATGTTCCTTTTCAAGCATGCATCTTTAGTTTAGATAGTTGTTTTCTTCTGGGGTTAAAATATGGTGAAACTAACTTTCTCCCTTGTTTCTCTCTTTTCCATCTCTCCCTTTTTCTTTAGCTAACCTTATTTTGGGCATCTGGTGCTGCTACATACATCTGGTGATTTGGGGTTCTTCCTGTCGCACCAACAAAAGTCCTTTGTCGTAACTTTCCGGCACGTTTTGGCATATCCAAAAAAAGTGAAAGATGCACAAATGTTAATGAAGGTTTACTGTCGTGATATGGCTTTTGTTTTCTGGGCATGTGGTTGCTTTTACTTCAAGAGCACGACATATCTACACAGAACAGAGGTCAGCACCACACCAAACATCTTATTGAAGGCCAGCGTTGACTTGAATCGGCTGGACAGAACCCCACTGGACCGTTTTAGGGACCCGTAAGAGAATGTGGATGACGGCCCGATCCAATCAGGCTGTAGCTTTTTTCCAGTTGACTTTAAAGGCTGAATGTAGACCGTAGTACAAGACACACGTGGCTAGCAAACACCACTATACTGTATGAAACGTTTTTACCTTCATTAATGCAATGAAACTGTTATTGTTCTACAATGTTTTTATTTGACGTTTTAGTTGTCATCAAATCACTATTCATCTTTTTTCAGTCCCTACTTCATGGTTATTCATCTTCGAGGGCCTGGAGGGCCACTATCCCAGTTTAGCTTTATCTCGGCAAGTAATACTGAAGACCTTGATTTGAGTAGTTGTTGAAACTAAACTCTTTAGGACAGTGGCCCTCCAGAAGGAGAGTTGTGTAGCCCTGTTGAATGTAATGAGTTTGAATGTAATCTGAGCAAGAAACTGTTTGAGAAGAGCATGATTGTATAATTAACAGGCATCAAGATTGAGATCTTGAGTTTCTGAAAATCATCTGTTTTTGGCCAGTCATATCTTATGAATTTGATTATTTGGCCAGAGGCTGAAACCAGATCGAAAATTTTAACCAACCACCACTGAACTCCAGTTTAATTTTTTCCTGTAGTTAAACATGCATCTCTTGAGCTTTTCAAAGGTGAAATAGAGTCTCACCGTAACATAAGAACTGTGGCCAAAAACTGATTAACCTTTAAGTATTTGACTGAAATATTCGTGAAACGAAGGAATGACTGCAAACCACATGCTTACGTTCACTAAAGAATGTTTTGTGATTGGAAGTGGTCAGTTTTTTGTGTGCGTGTGAATTTTCACTCTAGCAAACGTTGTGTATCTCTGGGTGTGCTGTGGATGCAAATCCTTGTGTTCTTTTACACACATATATATATATATATATATATATATATATATGAATATACAGCGTATATTTGACCTGTCATCATACCAGTGGTTTTGCTATTTATACAGGTCTACAGGTCTGGGCACTTTTTAATGGGCTGCCTCCAGATTTGCATGTTTTATATTGATGTACTGTGTGACCATAAAATGAAAAGCATATGTAGCCGTGTTGTTTGGAGACCCTGTATAACATTTGCTTATTTTTGTACACAAAAGTAGTCAAAGAAGTATATAGCTGTGAATGTAGTAAAGGAAGTAAAGTTTTAATATAAATGTTTGGTCTGAAAACCTTCTTTAAACAAAATCACATATCAACAGAGTGTTTGTTCTACATGCCTTGTTGTAGACAGTTTGCAAAAAGTATTTAAAGGAAATTAATATTCTGTCATGAATTACTCAACCAAGTTTTTCCAAACCAGTATAAATGTCATTTTTAGTTAAACACAAAAAGGTATTTTGAAAAATGTTAATAGCTGAGATGTCTGGGGCACCATTGACTACCATAGTAGAAAAAATGAAAATGGTAGTCAAAACTGTTTGTTTTTTCCAAATTCTTCCACAATATCTAATTTTGTGATCAACAGAAAAGAAAACGGTGCTCCAGGAAAGTCAGTTGCTAATATTTTTCCAAATACCGATTTGTGTTCAACCAAAAAGGAAATGAATACAGGTTCGGAACAATTTAAAGGTTAGCAAGTCATGACAGAATTTCCATTATTTGGGTGACCTATCCCTTTAAGTAAACGGTTTCATATTGTTTATAATAGTCAAAAATGACATTACCATCCTTTCAAATTGAGTATATTAATTTATAAAATATGAAAGGACAAAAGAACGGACAGTGACATTTACTGTGTTCCGGATTCACAATAAGCAATAAAATTAACCTGAAACACTGTTTGTGAGAGTAGATGTCCTGTAGTTCCTGTATTACATAAATATAAAAATCAACTCCAGAAATTTTTTAAATATCCAGTTCAGAGACACTTTATTAAGTATATCAGCTCTTAATTTAAAACGCAGATATTGCTCAATACAAAAGTGACAATAAAAAATAACAGTAAACATATCCCCATGTGAAATCGTTTATAATCTACTTCATATCAATCATAAAAGTTATTATTATGAACTTACCATTTGAAAGACTATAAAGTGTTTACCAATTGATAAATGCAATTTACAATTTCTACAGTGCTCTTAAATTGATACGGTATAACTGCACACATACACAGCAAGAGAATACAAATTGTTCACAAATACTCAGTAGACAAAAACTTTTAAACAACAATAAATATTGTAGAGAAACATCACTGGAATGTTTAGGAAGTGTGAACAAGACTAGATTTAGGATAGGAATGTTAATATAAAACGGTGTTTGCATCCAAGTTTTGAGGCTACAAACTGAACAAAAAAAAAATATTGCTGTAACCGTCCCCCTTATGCATAGGAATGTCTGATAAGAAAGGTGTTTAATAGGCCGTTTTTTAATTAGTAAAGTTTATTGCGAGGGTGTGGCCTGATTAATTTACTTGCACTGAACCATACTTTAATCAATATGACTAGAAATACCCTGAGTAGAAGAGCGTCATGGTAAAAAGGTTTGTAATTCTATAGCCCACATTTACCAAAAATCACATCAATACAGAAAATGCTATATACAAATAGCATTTGAGCCAAATCCAATTCAGTCTGAGGTACGTGTGCTTAAAACCTCTATCCATACACAGAATGGGGGCACACAGCATAACAGTAAGTGAGCATGTAACAGTATTGACATGTCTTAATCCCGTTTCACAGCGCGGGGTTTGTAATAGATCACGGTCACCGTTACCCACAAGTTCAACATGCTCATAACAACAAACCGAATGAGGACTGCAAAAAGACAAGTGCATAGTTAACCAATAAACATCAAAACCAAACAATCAACATCCAATCAGGAGGCCCTTACTTACCTTGTGTGTCTCCTGTGGTGATCGTGGTAGTAAAGATCCGCGCTGAAAAAGATAGAAAACGCCCAATACCAACATTAACTGAAGATGTTGTTTTTGTCAAAAATAGAAAAGCATTTCATTGCAATGCATTAGATGCTATAGTTTTCCTTACATATGACATGAGTGCCTTGCCTGTATGTGAATGCATGTAAATGTGTAAACAGTTGTTCATTCAAGTGGCTGTGTCACTTACCCAGGCATGTATACGTGGCCAGGCCCCATGTGAGAGAGCTGACCTGCCGGGAGTCCTTAGACCTCCATAAACACTGGAGTTGTGCCAGTTTACTGCCTGCACTTATAAATGTGCAGAGACTCTGAAAGAGAGCAAAAACTTTTTTGTGCCGCTTTTCAAATCATGACAAACAATTGTCTTTTTCTTTTTTTTAATAATGAGGCACTATTGGATTGTTCTCACCATAGCCAGATCAATCACCCACTTCTGAACTGTAAGCATCTGCCATCCACCGATGAACCTTATTATTGAAGTTAAGGATGAAATTAAAATATTTGCATTTTTCTCATCTGCAGTTTCTCAGGTATTGTTGAGTAATGGGAACAAAAATTGCATAGCAACTGCCCAGCTGTACATGTGTATGAATCTACATTTATACAATTAGCAAAATACTGTGTGTATAAATATTATTAATTGTTCCCTGAGAAACAAAATCCTGTTAGTGTCTCAACCAGGTGAGCTTCATGAACTAAAAGGATACACTGCGGCATATATAAGGCTGTGCTTCAGGTTCCTGTTGTAATGTAGAATCAAAAGCAGCACAACAACATCTGTAAACACAAACAAATGTGTAAATAACCTTCTGTTGACGCCTCAAAACATCCGAAGATCAGCACACACCTTGTGCTACAAGGATTGGATACTCCAGGTATGTGACAGGTGGATAGTCATAGTACATCTGGTAGGACATGAACACAATAAACCTAAACGCACACAAAAGAAAAGAAACAAGACATTCCACATGAAACGTGGCAGATATGTATGCTTTTGTGCATTTTATGTGTTTAAATACACAGTTAAATGACGGATTCAATTAAAATGTATTGAATTGATCTTTATAAACAAATAACTTTTGGCCGATAGTGTTACTTGTTTACTTATCTGAACTTTTGTTAATTAAATTCAAATGAACACAGTTGTTTTATCAACTTATCAAAGTTCAAAAACACGCATGTGTACATTTGCGGTGTCCCGCTTAGGGTGTGGATGGTAAAGTTAGTGATGCGCATATTGTCACAATTACTGTAAGTTTTTACCCGATCAGCTCCAGCAGCAGACTGTTCAAACTGACCCCAGTGGAGGCTTTGGCCCGCATCAGCACGAATATCTGCGGGAATTTCAGCACCATGCACACGAACAGGGTGCTAAAGTTGGCGAAATGCAGCGCCACATTGCCGTCCATCCTTTGGAAGAGCTTGACTGTAAACCCTTGGTACTTTATTACCTTAGTATGACCCACGGCACGAAAGTATCCAGCTGTTAGCGTCTGGGAAGCGGAAGCAGCACTTCCGCACACATCGGCGATGCGAGATATGACCCTCTGCAGCACCCATAGCACTCTCTCTACACAGACATGTTCAGTGTCTTTTACTTATCGAGTTCTTGGGTATTGTTTTTTAAATAGGCCAATAGATCATCATTCATGTCCATGTTCAAAAATGAAGACTTTGAGAATTGGAGTGTGCCTCTATTTATTTGTTTTAATAAGCAATTCACTGGATTAAACAAATACTGTTACAACACAAAAATGATACATTTGAAAGCAACAAGTTTTATAACAACTTCATAATCAAATGAGAAGTTTATCTTTTTTCTTTTGCTTTTGCTGTTTCCTTCCTTAATTTAGAAAACAAATAAACAAACAAAAACAAACACACAGACTTTTCATTGGGCAGCTTGGCTGCCTCTTGCTACCCTGTTCAAAGAACCATCTTTCTTGTATTTTTTATTATTATTTGCAAATGCAAAGGCTTGCCAGTAATAAATAATACTATAAAATGTTCTGCAAGTACACAAAAAAGATTGAGAAACAACAACAAGGGTAATGTACAAGGGTTCGGGGTCAAGGGATGGTGAGCAAATTTAGCAAAATCTCTGATTCATACAGACAAAGCATCTATACATCCATACTAGCCAGATAACAAAGTTGGTTTTGTTATTTGTGTGTTTTTACAAAGTGGGATTGAAACAAGCAGGCGTTACTTACAGAGCACACAAAGAATTAAGGCAGCTCAGATCTCGACCTCGAAAAAAGGTTTTAACATTTGATCCTTAAAAACTGCAGCTTGCTTCTTTTTTGTTTTTGATTTACACAGACGTAGTGCCTCTCACACAGAGTGCAGAAATAGGAATTTGTTGTTGCATAATTCTGGCTGTTGACAAAGCCGTTCTGTTTATAAGCCCGCCGATCGAAAATGCCTCGTTCATGGCTACAGGAATATTGTGATAATACCCTTTTGATTCATGCTTTAATCATTGTGAAAACTGACATAAGTGTTTCCCTTGACTTGATTTTACAGCATTGCAGTAGAAGTGAGGTGGGAGTGCTTTGCTTTGATTACATTGTTTTACTTTCGCTCATATAATAGTGCACGGTGAAGGATGGGACTGGTGGTTTTGCTGGTATTTTGGAGTTGGTGTATTTGTGTTTTTGTGTGTGTGTGTGTGTGACCACCAATCCTTGCCAAAGCAGTGCTCAAGTTACCCTCTCTGATTAAACAGAAGCTCTCCGACATTTTAGACTAATTTTGGTGAATAAAAAAAACAAATGCTTCTTCTATAACCAGCTTCGGGGCTAAAAGATTGTTTGGCCACTATAACAGGCGCCTCTATAGTATATCCTTTGAAACGCTCTTGGATTACAGTATTGCACTTTAGCCAACTCTCTTCTAAGGTTATTTTGGATTGTTTGAACTGTTTTAAATCTAAGTTCAGCTTTACAGCTTCGTTCACAGACTTCATTGCCCCCTAATGGACACACTGGGTGCTGGACACTCTGAAACTCAGGACCGCTACTAAATAATGCGGCTCAAAAATGGTTTAATTCAATCTGTAATACATGCTACTGTATAATGTATATGATAGCAATGAAATCTTGTGTGGGAATTGGATCAGATGTGTACTGTGAATGTGCACAACTCTCTGTTTGAGATAGATGTACTTTTACAGTGTTTACCATGATCACACAACGTACACACACAGTCTCTGTTGTTGTCAAGGACAGTATCATCTGCTGTGGCCTACACACACTCAAACACACATTTTTCTGCTGGTGTCATTGTCTTGTCTGTGTGGGACCGCAGACACTACAACAGTGTTGAGTATCAGAGCTATATCTGTCCCAGCCCAGTCTGTGCTGCTCTAGTTTCAACAGCAAGGTCACACACACGAAGGAGTGAAAAAAATCATATTTCATGTCTGAATCTTTGGTGTGAGTTATTGGGGGTTATAGTGGTATGCGCTCATGTTTATTCAGGAGGACAGTTTGAGCAAGAATAAACGTAATTTAAATAAATAATTTCTCTTATGTGTTGTTAAACAGATGGCTAGTTTTCCCTAGGATAAGTGCTATGAATACATTAAAACTTTAGTTCGGATGAATTTTAACTGTGTGCACTGTGTGTGTGTGTGCGCGAGTGTTAACTCCTAATGACATAATCCATCTTAACACAGGATTCTAAAATTCATCATCCCATGAATGCATCAAATGTTTCCTTAGCAATGACTTAAGTAGTCATGGTAACGGATGTGGTTGCCAAGCAGAGCCAAGGCGTGGAGAGTTTGGAAAACAATTTGGCAATAACTTGATTGTAATTAAAAAAAGAAAAACAAGATAACATAGGAGAAAATGCTGATTATGAAACGGGAGGATAGTAAATGATGTAGAAATAAAGTGGGAGGACATCTGAGTCAACATGAGACACACAATGCTTTTTTTCAGTCTTCAACACTGTAGCTCGATCCGCATTGTGTTAAGTAGCCCAAAGGTCGTGGGTTTGATTACCAGGGGACACAAAAAATGTATAGCTTGAATGCATTCACTTTAGATGCATAAATGTAAATGTTTAACCAATTAAAATAAAGATTTGATTCAATTGATAGCACTGCACACACAGTGTCATGAATCTGATATCTCAACTCTATAACACTATTTCTTCCGTACAGTTTGTGCATCTTTGCCCTTTTATCAATCCGTACTCTACACTTCTATCCAAACAGAGGCCAACCATTTCAGCACTGACAAAATAAATCTGACACAGGAATGTGTGTGTATAAATCTGACACTGGAATGAGACCTAGCCACATAGGAACCCAAGAGAGAAATCCAGTCCTTACTCATTAGACCTCTGAGCCTGCTTTTAAAAAATATAGCGCTGTGAAACCAAATCCTGCAGGAAAAGAAGAGGAATAGGGCAGGAATCCACAGCTCTTTATACATCATTCAGGAGCAGAGGGCAATGGGGAAAAAGATGGAAAAGTGGTCAAGTTTGAATGTCAGAGGACTGTAGGGAGATTTGGGTCAGTACAGGCAGATGGCGAGTTGAGAAAAACAAAACAAATGTAACTTAAAAATGCTCACTCTTTTCATGTATGCCTGAATTTTCTTTCTGTGATTTTCTTTTCATTTTGTCAGAAAAATGTTGACACCACATTATTCTTTCAAAATAATTTAAGCAAATTTCCTTGTTTTGTCAAACTGAATTTGGCCAAAGTTAGTAAAGAAATGTGACATTCTCTTTTTAACATACACACTGGCTTTTAAAAATTGGCTCCTGTCACAGATGCACACAGTTCCTAACAATGCATTCAGCTCTTACAGTACTTGTAACAAATATAATTTCGGCTCTTCGACCACCTATCCAAACCGGCCTCTACCTTTCAGTAAAATGTTCTTGGCATTCTGTGTGTGAACTCTATACTGAGTCACCTTGTAAATATGAATTAAACTGCTTTCTGTAAACCACAGCAGGATTTGATGAATGTAATGTAGCACTGATTAGGATTTGGCAAAAAAAGCATAAAAAAACAAAAACAAACATCATGGATGCACCTTTGACACCACCTCACTGCTGACCAAAACGCTCAACTGGTTTTGACTACACCAATAGAAAACCCAGGAGAGATTGTCCTCATTCAAACCTTTAGCAAGAGCACCGTGGTAAAATGGATTCTGATTTAAACGAGGAAAAACCAAACCAAAGTGTCCCCGATGATCTCCTTTTAGCTATCTGATCCATAAGATCAATGTGAACAGTACACAACCCACCAGCAGTGTTAGACCAACTATTCATTGAGTTATGTGACGTGTATCTATTGGAATCGGCACGTTGTTTTTGCCATGCGGGTGGAACAGTCTCCAAGCCAATGGCGCAAGGCTAGCAGCCATTTTACCAGTTAGCTATAATGCTTGCTGAGGTCTGTACCCTGTTATCCTCAATCAAATCAGTGAATTTGTCATTGCACAAGTATACGGAGATAAACCAGCAAACAATCCACGTTTCTTCAATTCTTTCTGTCATCTTTCCATCCTGCTCCAACAGAGGATAATTTTCCTGTTTCATTCTGAACATAATATGAATGTTTATCCCATTTCTCTGTTCTGTGATTTTTCTCCTCCCTTCAGGGTGTGTCTTTGTCTCTCTGTCTTTTTTGGTGTCCGGTTGCTGAACACTTCTCCCTGAGACTGGAGAAGAAGTGGCAGAATTAAAGTACAGTGTTTTGCTGGTGTTGGAGATACACATAGTGAAGGAATAGAAATTGAGAATAAAAGATTTGAGCGGAGAGAGAGATCAGGATGTTGCTAGCATTCAATATGCATCTTGTGTGCTGCTCTGGTCCGTGTTAAGCCTCTCTGACTGAACACTCGTATCACTTTAAACCAAAAGAGATGCAGTTCATGTGGACCAATGGCAGCTCTTGGAAATCCATGTACTGTAACATTGTAATACTGCTTTCACCAAGGAGGGGAGGGGGGGTTCAGCTAGTCATGGATGGAGGTTGTGGAGTGGATGGGAATTATCTCATGCCTCAAGACATTGTAAATGAAGGTCAAACATCAAAGCCATCCTGGTTTTCAGATTGACACTTTGTGTCATTCTCTGTTTAGCCAAAAGGGGTGGAGATAAAACAGATTGCTTTCCAATCTGGTTGATATGTCTGAAAATTGTCACAATGTGTGTCTTGTGTGTGTGTATGGTGGGGGGTTAGAAGAGTAGAGAAACAGGGTTGACGTTTTAATTGACAGGATTGTGAGTTTCTGGACAGCTGATGGTCTCTGCTGCAGTGCAATCCTCTTTATCCCTTTGGTGTGATGTTTACATCTGTGGGAGGAGACGGGAAGTTTTTTCAGTTCAAATGGCTTATGAAGTCAATTCAGAGAATAATATGAGAAATATCAGTCTATTAATACTGCAAATAAACACATAAACATTGAGGTATTGTAACTTTGAAAAGTGTCTCTTGTTTTTGTTTGCATTGCAGTTTTTTTAAAGCTTGTTTTAATAATGTAAATAATGTAAAATGTAGTTTTTATATTTATTAAAATTGTTCACTTTACGTTTAGGGGGATTCTTAATATTTGATTCACAGTTTAGAATATAATCATACATACATTCATCAAGACTATAAAATAACAGAAATGTGACTTTATTAAAAATATAAAATTTTGGTCTTGTAATGAATAAAGTTATTTGTAAATGTTTCTGGTCTAGAAAACGAATTAAATATTTGTAAAATTTAAAGTGAACCTACTTTTAGTCTTTTACCCATAATTCTACTTTCTTTCTTCTGCCGAACACAAAAGATTTTTTGAAGAATGTTGGTAACCAAGCAATATTGGGTGCCATATAAAAAAAAATCTTTGTTTGTGTTCCATAGATTAAGTATGTTTTGAACAACATGAAGATTAATATAAATGATGAAAGAATTTTTATTTTTAGGTGCAAACAGCTTCAGATCAAAAGGTTTGAAAAGTCAAGAGAAAAATTTCACCCAAGTGATCTTAAACTTTGAATAGTAAACTGATATAATAAACCTTAAAACTTTAAAATCCTAATGACTAAAGATAATTAGAAGTAATTGATTCTCACCTGTCCGGTTTCACTTGTTCTGATTGCGGATACGCAGACACCTTCTCTTCAGCGGAGGCTCCATTTCCATAGCTACTGTTCCTGTTAATGGAGCTGTCAAGCCACATGGCAGAATGGCAGTGGTTTTGTCAGCAGGTTTGGGCACAGGCTGAATGACACAGCCGGGTTTGGGCATTAGGGGCAGAGCGTAGGCATGGTCCTCACCAGATGGAACATCTTCAGGGCTCTGCGGTTTGTCCTCGCCTGTCCCTGTTGTAATAGCAGACTGGTCATTTAAACTCCTCTTACCTGCTGAGTCTTTTTCTGTGGCCAGGCAGCTGTTTTCTTTTAGGTCCTCTCCTTCTAGATCTGTCGGAGTGGGTTCGTCACACACAGCGGTGGTCCTGCGGCAGGGCTCCACCAGAGGTCGATGATCCAACGGTGAAGTCCTGATTGAAGCCTCTGCAGATGGCACATTACTGGTCCCATTGACAATCACGTTGCAGGGCATAGCAGAGCCAGGCTCGGTTTTTGCTGTGGAGATGTCGCTAGGAACAATTTTTGTGCTGCATGTGATTGGCTGAGAAAGAGGCGGAGTGCCATTGCAGTACGAGGGGTCAGCACATGGCAATGCTACGCTAGCCAATGGGCTTTTAGCATTACTGTCTATATGATTATCCTCTGTATCGCTTTTGCTAGTACCGGCTATCCCATCCGCCTCAGCTTCAGCCAACTGAGGTGTTGGGCTCATCCCAGGCTCTGCCTTTACCTGCAGACAGGTTACAGCCCTCTGAATGACTTGCTGTTGCCGTGGGCGACGATTGGTTGTTAGATCAATGACTCCATCTGCTGGTGTGTCCATGTGGAAATGTCTAGAGCTTACGATCCCATTGTTTTCCGTTTTGACCATCACATCCACCATGTTTGTCCTACTCTGCTCTGTCTGTTTAGAAAAGTCTGGTGAGAGTGTATCTGAGGTGGGCGGGGCTTGGTGAAAGTCCCTCCTGTCCCCTCTAGAGGAGCTGGGAGAAAACGAGGGTGGTAGCTGTGAATTACTGCGCTCGCCTGCAGCATACGGAAACGTTACATCATTTCCTGGTCGATCACCTTGTGCCTTCGGATTGAATGGTATGGGCACTGGTATGGGTATGGGCACTGGTAATGGCACAATAACCGGATAGGGCACTAATAATGTTGGTGGTGGCACTAAAGGGGCAAGAGAGGGCATGCCAAAATTCATATAGGGCGGTGCAGGAATGGGTCCAGCTGGCATCATGTTAACTGGGAAAGGCAATCCTGGCATGTGGGAGCCAGGTTGAGGATACATCATACCTGGATGGTTTCCAGAAAGGGTAGGAGTGGATGATGGGTGAACCTGGGGAGAGTGAAGCGGGCGGTGCATGGGGCTGGACTGAGGACCCAAAGTCCGAGTAGGGGGTGGCGGTCCGATTCCGGGAATCATGGGATTGGAATGAGGGCTGTTGGGGCCTTGGGGACGTAAGAATGGAGGGCGAATTTGCTGCATCATCTGATGCTCCATAAAGATAGGAAGAGGAACCGGACCACGGGGAGTCATGACCATCGGCGGGTTGCCGGGCGGCACACCCAGAGCCGGGTGGAAGCCAGATATAGGTGGTGGGGGATAGTGCGGTAACATGGGGCTCTCATGCGGCCGTGGTGTGGGGATTTTCGTAGACGAGGATGAAGATGATGATGAAGACGAGGATGAACACACAGTTCCAGTTTCGGACGGTGACCCAGACCCAGATCCAGAGGGTCCAGCTACAGAGGTGGCACCCGCTGGTGACGGTGCCTTGCGACCGCGTAGCTCATTCAGAGGTGAGCTCCAGGATTCAGGTGTAAGAAGCTGTACACCTGCTCCACTTTCTGATTTTGTATCTCCCGCTGGGAGAGACGGGTTACACAATCCCCCTGGCAGCGCAGCCTGAGTCTCTTTATAGAATATGTCCATCTTATATTGGTTCAGACACTTTGCACTGCAAAACTGGAGACGCCTCTCGCCTGCGCCAAAATCCAGGTATTCCTTGGTGTGGCGGATGTGTTTGCACCAATCACAGACCTGTAAAATGAACAACCGCAAAGTGCACACATGAACAACATAATCAAAACATTCAGATACATTATCCATCTTAAAGAATAATTCAAACATCCATAATAGATTACAACATAACTGGAAGAGTATGCCTGTACTTCTGCATGTTTAAAGTTTGTTGTGTGTTTAGTAAAATGTAAGATCAGTTGAAACGTTACACAGTGAATGTGGCATTAAACACAAGGACTCAAACACTCAAAGTGTGAAGAGAAATGTGGTTTATGTCATGAAATATTAAATGAACTCAAATTTTAAGCTTTCACAGCTAAACACAGATCCTCTGTTTTACACCACTGCAGGTGTCAATTCTTCTGCATCATCATTATTCTATCGCTCTCTTTCTCTCTCACTCTCTTTCTCTCTCTCTCTCTCTCTCTCTGTCTCTCTCACACACACACACACACACGTGCACTACTCTAATCTGTTTAAGTCAGCAAAGCTTATTGGACAGGATGGTAAACAGAGTAATTACTTAACTGCCAAAGCATATTACGATTTAAATTCTGCCCTCAAGGACAAAAAAGGTATATTTTTGACATATACTAATATACCTATGTGTGTGTGGCTGTATGTTTGTGTGTTTTATATGGTAATGTTTTAAGGTAAAAAAGGGTGGCATGGAAAATAATGCCATTAGAGATATAAATTTATTCAATTATAAAATATCTCAAAATTATAAAATAAGTAGCTCCAAAACCTATTTGGAGAATTAAGATCAAACCTATACAAACATTTATGCATGATTCAACAAAATATTAAACCAGGTGGTATTTATTAAAGAAAATATGATATGTATATAGCATAAGCATATTCTTCAAACAGGTCAATTTAAAAATAAGTGTTTTAAATAATAAAACTGTATATATATTAAGACAAAAGTATTTAAAAACTCTTGTTGTCAAATGTGGAATGTGATTAACTAGACCTTTGGTAAGTTCACACATACTACATTGTTTATGGCATATAAAATTAAATATTAAAAAATAGTTTAGGACCACAATTTTTGCTATGTGGGTGTTTTATTGAAATGATTTAAATTTGTATTCTTCTTCAGCAAATTTCGAATAAGTAAAAAAAAATCCTGCCTCTTTAACTTTACCTCACCCTCTTTTTAACACATGAACTTACTCTCTCTCTCTCACACACACTCATTACAAGATGTCAGCTGCCCAAGGCAAGCTGCAGGGTCAAACTCTGACAGTCACTACTAAAAGGTTTTTCCTTTAAGCTGCAATTATGCATGTGGTTTCTGAGTGTGTGAGAGTGTTTGTGTGTGCACTGCAGGTGACCCTAACAGAGTAAGACATTGACAGCAGGATGCGACAAACAGGAACAAGAGGCTTTAAACCTAAAAAAGTATTGTTTAGTGTGTGAATGTGAGTGAGACACAACTAAAATGGAAATGGAACTCTGGATAATCAAAATACATGGTGTTCTCTGCTAACTTAAAGAATGAAGTTAATTATTGTAACAGATGGATAGATACTTAGATATTAATAGCTAGATCCCGCATTAGCATCTGTTTCTATGGGCCGCCATTCGTAGGTCATCCACCATATTGGAATGGGGCGAGCCAGTCCATTAACATTCAATATCAAGCTGACTGTGTATTATTATGAAGACATATTATTTTTGTGTAAACTCAAACATCATATCTTCAATACTATCACATGACAAAAACGAAAGGTTATCCCATTTTTCGGGAAATTTATATCCCTGTGGTTTTGACAGCAATGGCTGCGAAGCGCAGTGTTGGGTCATTCTACAGTCAACTTTGACCTGTTCAAATTTGGCGGATACATCTACGCGAATGGAGCAATTGAATGAGGCATCTATTTGTTTATATCTATGGATAGCTACACCAAATATAGA